>NC_091993.1:10864443-11464443 GCF_044704955.1 Pristiophorus japonicus | reverse complement strand
AAGTCACTTTCTGTGAGACAGAGCAGCCTAACGATTTATAGCGGGCCTCACCTCACCAACTGTTTACTTTTGAGTACCTTCTTCCAGATCATTTGTGACTGTTACAAACGATGAAAGTTGCAGGCCTGATCCCCAGGGATTCTGCTGATCACAGCTGTTGATTCAAAGCTTTTGGAATGCAGTCACTGTTGTTTTGCAGGCACACTCACAGTCACCAAAAATGCAGACAGCAAGGTCCTACAAACAGCAAATGAGACCAATGAACAGTTCATTTGCCTTTGACCGAGGAGTGTTTGCCAGGGCACCTGGCCGACTGCCCGACTCAGGTGGGCCAAGCAGCAGCCCTGGGGAACGATTTCTGCAACCATAGCAACGGCGGGAATGGGGCAGTAAGTAATTCCCCACCATTTTTGGGGCACTACTGCCCTGTTTCCGCTGGGCGTACATCCTCAAAATCTCCAGCATCGTGTCAGGTTTACATACCGCTAATGTTTTATCGACTTGACTTTTACATTAACATTTGAATTCAAAAATACTATAAATAAAGGTAATGTAATGTAATTATATTCTGCGGTATTCTAGTAAAGTTCCCATCATCTTTTATTTTTGGAACAAATCCTATGAGAAATTGTTGGACAAATTACATGTTGCAGAAGCTGCAGTCTTCTAGAATCTGATAGAATGCTACAGAATAATTAATAACCAACAGAAATTGCTTGATGTGGGAGATATTAGATCCATCTTGATTAAAATGAAGGTACTCTTTCATTTTCTGAATATCTCTTCTCTTAGGCAGCCCCCAGCAGTCGAGGATGACTTGGTCCCGCACTGAAATAAGTTCTAAGATGATTGGTGAGACCAATGCGGGATCTACAGTCTCTGCCACAGATGGGGCAGACGGTGGTTGGAGGGACGGGTGGGTGGGGGGGGGCTTGATTTGTCGTGTGCTCCTTCCGCTGTTTGCGCTTGGCTTCCGCGTGCTCCCGACGAAGAGACTCGAGGTGTTCGGTTGCTTGTCAGATGCTCCTCCTCCATTTTGAGTGGTCTTGGACCAGGGATTCCCAAGAGTCGGTGCGGATGTTGCACTGCCCACCTGGGGCTCACTTGCTCGGAGTAGAGTGCTTGTTTCGGGAGTCTAGCATCGGGCATGCGGACAATGTGGCCCGCCCACCGGAGCTGCTTGAATGTGGTCAGTGCCTCGATGCTGGGGATGTTGGCCTGAGAGACAACATTGATGTTGGTGCGCCTATCCTGCCAATGAATTTGCAGAAGCAGCGTTGGTGCTACTTCTCCAGTGTGTTGAGGTGCCAATTGTACATAGACCATGTCCCTGAAGCATATAGGAGGGCGGGTACCACTACTGCTCTCTAGACCATGAGCTTGGTGCCGGCTTTGAGATCCTAGTCTTTAAACACTCCTTTCCTCAGGCAGCCAAAGGCTGCACTGGCACACTGAAGGCGGTGTTGGACTTTGTCATCGATGTCTGCCCCTGATGATAGTAGGCTCCCAAGGTATGGGAAGTGGTCCACATTGTCCAAGGTCTCGTCATGGATCTTGATAACCGGGGAGCAGAACTATGTGGCGAGGGCAGGTTGGTAGAGGACCTTTGTCTTACTGATTTTTAATGTGAGGCCCAGACTCTCGTACGCTTCAGTGAAGGTGTTAACGATGGTTTGGAGTTCGGACTCTGAGTGTGCACAAACACAAGTGTCATCTGCATATTGTAATTCAATGACAGAGGTTGGAGCAACCTTGGATTTGGACTGGAGCCATCGGAGGTTGAACAATTTCCCGCTTGTCCTGTAGATTAGCTCCACTCCAGCGGGTAACTTGCTAAGGGTGAGATGAAGCATTGCAGCGAGGAAGATTGAGAAGAAGGTTGGTGCGATGACTCGGCCTTGCTTTATCCTGGTCTGCACTTGTATTGGGTCTGTGGTGGATCCGTTGGTATCTGAATATATACTTTTAGTGAATGTCAGTCAACAAGTTTCAAACAATGAGACCAGTGTAATCTAGAAAAGTGTGTTGTGGTATCATTGTCCAAGGATACAGAACTGTAAGAAAGAAAATCAGAAAGAACTTCCATTTATGCAGTGACTTTCACGACCTCAGGACATTCCAAAGTTCTTCGCAGCCAACAAAGTAATTATAAAATGTAGTCACTGTTGTAACGCAAGGAAATGTGGCAGCCAATTTGCTTGAGCTAAATGAGCAGATAATCTGATTTGGTGGTTTTGTTGAGGGACAAATAATGGTCAGGGTAGCTGGAGTACTCCCCCGGTCTTCATCGAATAGTTTTACAGAATCTTTTATTTTAATCTGAGGGGGCAGATTCGTCCTCAGTTTAATGTCTCAACTGAAACACGGCACCTCCAACAGTGCAGCACTCCCTCAGCACTGCACTAAAATCTCAGACTCGGTTATGCGCTCAAGTCTCTGGACTGAGAGCCACAACTGGGCCACAGGTGACATAAACTGTGATGTGTCCCATTTATTACTGTATTGATGGTGCAATAAACATTTTATTCTTCCTGAATTTTCTTAATTCCTCTCCTGGAAGAGATGACTCATAGTCATGAACTGTTCCACCTCTACTTTACTCGAGTGACTGCTATTTAACTGTGTGTCTGTGTAATGTGCTAAACTCTAGGAGGAACAAATAGGCAATGCACGTACTCCATGAATGGTGTTGAAATAGATAGTTGAGAGAAACTTTGGGGTTTTAGTCGACTCAACCACGTTCAACCACTCCAGAACAGCAATCAGCAACACAAAAAGAATGGTGAACTCGATGGCCAAAACAGCAGTGTGTGAGTCTGCGGAAATCATGCTCAAGTCCGACAGTGTTCTGGTCAGACCACACCTTGAGCAGCATCCAGTTCTGGTCAGCAAGACATAGGGGAGACATTCAGCTGCTGCAAGCAGTTCAGAGATGAGCCATGAGGCTGACCCCTTACTGTTAGATATCTGAGTGATGAGGAATGCCAGGAGAATGCAGCTGATGATGACCCCATTCAGATACCGACACAAATGGCAGCCCTTACATAAAAACATAGAAAATAGGTGCAGGAGTAGGCCATTCAGCCCTTCGAGCCTGCACCACCATTCAATAAGATCATGGCTGATCATTCCCTTAGTACCCCTTTTCTGCTTTCTCTCCATACTCCTTGATCCCCTTATCCGTAAGGGCCATATCTAACTCCCTCTTGAATATGTCCAATGAACGGGCATCAACAACTCTCTGCAGCAGGGAATTCCACAGGTTAACAACTCTCTGAGTGAAGAGGTTTCTCCTCATCTCAGTCCTAAATGGCCTACCACTTATCCTAAGACTGTGTCCCATAGTTCTGGACTTCCCAAATATTGGGAACATTCTACCCGCATCTAACCTGTCCAGTCCTGTCAGAATATTATATGTTTCTATGAGATCCCCTCTCATCCTTCTAAACTCCAATGTATAAAGGCCCAGTTGATCCAGTCTCTCCTCATATGTCGGTCCTGCCATCCCGGGAATCAGTCTGGTGAACCTTCGCTGCACTCCCTCAATAGCAAGAACGTCCTTCCTCAGATTAGAAGACCAAAACTGAACACAATATTCCAGGTGAGGCCTCACCAAAGCCCTGTACAACTGCAGTAAGACCTCCCTGCTCCTATACTCAAATCCCCTAGCTATGAAGGCCAACATACCATTTGCCTTCTTCACCGCCTGCTGTACCTGCATGCCAACTTTCAATGACTGATGAACCATGACACCCAGGTCTTGTTGCACCTCCCCTTTTCCTAATCTGCCGCCATTTAGATAATATTCTGTCTTCGTGTTTTTGCCCCCAAAGTGGATAACCTCACATTTATCCACATTATACTTCATCTGCCATGCATTTGCCCACTCACCTAACCTGTCCAAGTCACCTGCAGCCTCTTAACATCCTCCTCACAGCTCACACCGCCACACAGTTTAGTGTCATCTGCAAACTTGGAGATATTACACTCAATTCCTTCATCCAAATCATTGATGTACATTGTAAAGAGCTGGGGTCCCAGCACTGAGCCCTGCGGCACTCCACTCGTCACTGCCTGCCATTCTGAAAAGGACTTGTTTATCCTTTTACCTTAAGGTGACAATAGACTACAATGAGAGTTGTTTCAAGCAGTGGAAAATAGCATCAACTTGCTGTTAACTCGGCTGGTTGTTGATAGGGAAAATTGTATATTTGTTTCCCAGCTGCCAGGGGTGTCCAGTCTGGCAGTGCCCTTAAGAAAGAAAGACTTACATTTATATAGCACCTTTCACAACCACCGGACGTCTCAAAGCGCTTTACAGCCAATGAAGTACTTTTGGAGTGTAGCCACTGTTGTAATTTAGTCCTGCTCCCCAATTTCACACGCAAATCAATGCCCATGCCAAATACAGAATTGGTGCACTTGAAACCCCAAAACATTTATAATGACAACCTGAATGTTAGAGCAAACCTGATCACAATCATTTTTCAGCAAATAATGTCAAAGAATTCAAGCTCGCACAACATTGATAGTGAGTTAGAAGCTTTGCATGGGGTGTGAACATAACCATTTATAATAACACATTTATTTTCAAAGTAGAAGATTGAGTCACGCAATCACGAAACAGCAGGGAGAATCGTTGCTGAAGGGACCAATATGGCGTGCAGCATGGGCACGCTCATTCCGCACCGGCTATGTGCCCCCTGCCACGTTGGTTAGGGCACTCTGCAGTTGCCCAGGCAGCTGCCTGAAACTGCCATTGGCCCCGATTTGCGTATGCAATGGTCCTAACACCTAATTCAGGCCCCTTTACGTGCAAGCTGGGATCAGTTTTCTCAGGTTAAAAGCATCCAAACCAATGGTCTTTAGCGGGACCACTGGAGCCCTCCAATAAAATATGTTTTACTTAACCTGAATATGGAGCCAGGAGTGCAGGCCTCTGCTGGTCACCGCTCGCCCCAACCCCTGATCTCCTCTTATCCCCACCCCCGACTCCATCACCATGAACCCAGGGCTGACGGCTGACTTTTGTCCTTTCAGGACCAGAGCTCTACCTCATGGGATGCGACCCACCTACCCTGCTGATGCAAGAGGACCAATTTTGCGGCTCCCTCTTGTGCAGCGGTTCTGATGCAACAGCTCCTGGCTGCCACGTACCCAAAGCTGGCAGCTAACCAGTTATGTCGGACAATAATCCAACATTTGTTGGAGGTGAATTCTGCTGAATTACCTTTACTGCTAAATAAATGAGACCACTGTGTATGCATAGACAAACACAACTAATGCTCAGAGATACTTATATGACGGACGATTTTCGAAATGCAACCAATAGAAAGCATCTGTTACCTTTTGCTTGTAAGTTGTTGCCTCACCAAGTCCTTGACCCAGATGTCAAGCGATGCAGGACATTGTAACCATTAAAATAACCTTGGACATTGAGCACTCAAAAAAACTAACTATAGCACCTAGTAATTCAAACATCCCCTGTACCTTTTTTTATTTACGTTTCTACGCTGCATGCTAAGATCAGTTGTTTTTGAGTGTATTGAGTTTATTTTGCACTTTTAAACAGACTTAAACTAATATTATTGAGCAATGAACATAAGGACTGGGAATTTGCTTGGTACAATATTGCAGTATTATTGCTCTAAAGCAGAAGGTATTTGATTCTATCAGTGTGAATGGTAATATCCATACCTAGATCACACAGAGCCAACTCAAATGTGTTTACACTATAAGTGTGAGCTGCAACAGTGAAATTGTCTCCCACATTTCCACCAGCCTGAACTCAATTCAAGCAACTGAACACATTTCTAGGCTTTCCTAGTGCTTTAATAGTTAAGCGTAGTAGGTTCAGGAAGGCATTCGATTCAGCAGAGGAGCCCAATAGCCCAACAGCAGAAGGTGCTGGCCTTGTGTGGTATACAGTGGCCAGTTCTGGAAACAGAAATACAACCAAAGTGGTATCAAGTGCAATCACCCCAAGAGCGGGAATAGCAGCACTCAAATATCTGTATAATAATCAACAGCCACAGACTGCATCTTGATCATCAGCCATCTCCTAATGATGCGCTGAAGGACAAAAGAGTAAAGCTGGTTAGCACACACTATTCTCACTTTGGTTGGTTGAGGGCATGAAGTCCTGTAATGAAAATGTTAGCGATGAATCAATAAATGTTGTGCCATTGGCAATCCTAGCTGTGAACCCACACTCAGGACCCTGGTCGTTCAATGTTGAACTTGCAAACAGCAATGCCATTCAGCTACACCAGGGATAACTGAGCATTTAGAGAGGGAATAAATAAATGAATAAAGAGCAGGAGAAATAATCTCATCAAACGGTCGGTGAACAGCGTGAGCCATTTAATGCCATCTGAAGCCGGAACGATAATTTCATTGGAGTCACGTGCACTCATTTCTACTTTTGGAAAGCACGGTAGTGAGGATTTGGTTCTGTGGAAGGGTTTTGTTTCTCAGGTGGGATAATTGGCCACAATGTGCTTTCAAGTAGATGACTGATGATGTCCCTCAGTCAGGCCTGTGACATTCTCACTGTAAGGATATCAAGTACAAGTTACATTTTTCATAAGGCTGCAACCCTGCTGTCAGTGGACAATCACTATCCATGATCCGACTAAATAAACGTCAGTGTAAAGGTTGTATATTAACTGCAAGCGCCGGTTCCCCAGGTCTTCATCGTTACAGCTGGCTGCCAGGATTGGTGCCACATATATAGTACCTAGATACTGGACTATTTATAGGAGGAGCAAATCCTGGCAAGTCGGGAGTCAGATAGGAAGACAGAAAGGTCTCAGTGGTATCCCAAGCAATGCCAGCCAGACACAGCTTCCTGGATCTCGCCAAGGAACATTATCTCAGGCGGCTGCAGCTGAGCAGAGAGGAAGTTGCTAATGTGTGCCGTCTGCTTGAAGCAAACCGATAGAAGCACACTAGTACGTGTGGCAGTTAAAGTGACCTTAACATTCATTGGACAGCATTAGTTCAGACTGCAGCTGGTCAACTGCCTGGCATCGGCCAGATTCCTGTTCATCGCCACATTGCGGGCACAAATATCCCTTGCTGGCATTATGGTTGTCGCTAAGCATCAACAGCAGGGAGGGTAGACAAGCTGTCACTTGTGCAGAGGGATGAAATGGGCCGGACCAGAGCCAGCCGCCTGTTGCTAGGATACTGGACGCACGCCAGCATTGAGACAAAGTCCTTCAAGCGGCCACCCTCATGGATGTCCATAATCATTCCCAGACAGCCACCACTACTTCCTGAGGGGTTTTACCGTGTGCCATCTGATATGTCCTTACTATACAGTATAAATGCACACGAGGCCCATACTTGAGAGAAGATCACTCTGTGACCAGTTACCTTTATTACCAAGACCTCAAGTGATGAAGGTGGGTGGAGCTTCCCCTTTTATACCTGAAAGTCCAGGTTAGGAGTGTCTCCCACAAGTTCACCCCCTTGTGGTCAATGTTCTCAAGGTGTACAACTTAGGTCAGCTTATACATGGGTTACAATGATAGTTGAATACACGACACCATCAGTTTTAGCATTCATAAGAGACACTCGTCCTGGGTCATGGCTGCAACGGCCCATGTTCTGTCGCATGCCCGACACGAGACTCCCAAAGCAAGCACTCTACTCAGAACTCCTACACGGCAAGCGAGCCCCAGGAGGGCAGAGGATACAAGGACACCCTCAAAGCCTCCTTGATAAAATGCAACATTCCCACCGACACCTGGGAGTCCCTGGCCAAAGACCGCCCTAAGTGGAGGAAGTGCATCGAGGAGGGCGCTGAGCACCTCGAGTCTCGTCGCCGAGAGCATGCAGAAATCAAGGGCAGACAACGGAAGGAGCGTGCGGCAAACCAGGCTCCCTACCCACCCTTTCTTTCAACGACTGGCTGTCCCACCTGTGACAGAGACTGTAATTCCCGTATTGGACTGTTCAGTCACCTGAGAACTCACTTTTAGAGTGGAAGCAAGTCTTCCTCGATTTCGTTCTGTGGTAGGCTGCAGTAAATGACTCTGATAATAGAGTCCTCTGCAGTAGCTTCCAGATCTTGGCAGTGTTTTCTCTTGACACAAAAGACGGGCGTGACATCCTTCTTTTCTGAGCAGGCTTGTTAGATCTCAGTCAATGCCACGTTACCAGCAACTATGCTGCACCTTGACACAGCATCAGTTTGACTTTCTGGTGCAAATAACACATACCCTTTCTCACCGCTACTCCTTGTCTCGTTCTGATACGTTCCCTACTCTACGTGCGAACTATGACCCTCCAGGGTGCGGGGCTCTGTGTTGGCAATAGAATGAGTGGTGGTGACACAAAGGTTGCTGTGCTGGAGGTGGTTGCTGGGAAGAGTCTAGCTTCAAGCTTCACCTTTGGAGTGCATGGGTTCAGCAAATCTCTATTTCAGCACAAACAGAACATGCCGTGCACTGTGCTGTTGTGCTATTACTGTGTGTGCCCTGGTTAATGTTCCACTTATTGGCAATGTTGCACAAGCTGAGCATTGTAGTCCAAGCCTTGACTTGGTACCAACTCCTCCTTCTGCGACACTCCCTCCGTGTTGTCTAGGGTCTGCCAGCCTCTCATACCTTGCTTGAAGCGGGTTTGTTCTCTAAACTGCCCAGTCAAGCTTGTCCATATCTGCTCCGTCACTGAGTGCCAGCTTCATCTGAGAAAGAAAGTCTTACATTTACACAGTGCCTTTCATGACCTCAGGATATCCCAAAGTGCTTTACAGTCAATTAAATACTTTTGAAGAGTCGTCAATGTTGTAATGTAGGAAACGAACAAAAGACAAAAAGAACAGTGTCCATTTTTGAGAGAGCACATTGCATTGGCAATATATGTATGTCACTGAGTCCCTCTAACGTTGTATATAGCAGTAGATCCCGTGCTAGCGACACATACTAAACATTATTGAATACAATGGCACTGTCAGCTCTGGCTTGCCTGCCTGATTCTACAATCACAGCATGTGGTTAGTGGTGTGCCTATATAGGGTTCAAGCCCACATCAACGCAATCTTTATTGTTGAATTCCTTTCCGTTCTCATTTCAGCAATTGACTTATTCTCTTGCTTACAAGGACTTCCATTGAAATGCTGAACAAATAAATGTGCTTCATTTGACCAAAAGCATCGTATGCTACGATCAAACATCTATCCACCAGGTAGCTCCGATGTTTGCTGGTGTGGTCTTGTATTAAGTGTGCCGATTGCCGAGACGAGCACTTGTAGCACCATCATTCATTGCCACAGCTCCTCACTGCTTATTCCAGATTGAAGTTTGGAGGAACACGCTTCCAACCAAAGTGTGTCTACTCTTTAAATCAGATCAATTAGCATTAAAACCTGATCAAATGATAGTGGCTTATCTCTTCGCTGAAAGAGATGCACAAACGGAATAATATCAAGGTACTGCTTCGATCATCATTCCAGCCCTAGGGTATGCAATCTTATTGGGTATTCACTGTATAACAGAAGCTCCTCTTCGGCAAGAAACTTATTATTAGTTTGTTATCTATATTTGTTAATGAATACCTGAAAGAGTGAAATCACAATCTCCTGCCCTCCCACCTCAGGATCACAATCTTACATGAGTATCAAGTGCGGCAGCAATTCCTAGCGTTTCTTGGTGATCTAATTTCATAATCTGTCATTAAGTGCTTCAATTCACACATTATTGTAAAATATATATTTGATTGCATTCTGCATCTGTTTGTGGGTATGCCAGTCAAATATCCATTCAATCACAATTGGAAATTACAGCATTTTTGGTAGACTAAACAGATTGAGACCAATGAGACTGATTGAGGATCTCCTTGGGAGATGCTGCTACAGATGATGGCGCATCAGCCAATAAATAAATCAATAAGACCCCAGAGTGAGTCGGGGTTGAGGGGCGGACTGTGATTTTGGAACCACTTTTTGAAGCATAAAGTGTTGATTTGATGATAAAGGGTAGATTTTTCCTGAAGAAAAAAATTAAGCTTCCCTACTTATTGGTTTGTTTTTTTGACAGAGAGTAGATATAGCTACTGAAAATGAAGAACTCTACTGTTTTTGAATGACATCTATTCCGGCTTCTATGTGGTCAATATTTTCATGTAATTTTGAAGTTTGTAAAGGAACTTGCTAGATTATTTTTAAGTGGGCTCGATAGAAAATCCCGACCTGGTCACGACGTTGGAGGCCTGACTATTCCTCTCGCAATGGTCTTTGAAGTAATTCCTTTCATCATCATCATCATCATAGGCAGTCCCTCGGAAACGAGGAAGATTTGCTTCCACTCTAAAAATGAGTCCTTAGGTGGCTGAACAGTCCAATACGAGAGCCACCGTCCCCATCACAGGTGGGACAGATAGTCATTGAGGATAGTGCCTCACATGACTGTTAAAATCCTGAGGGGGCGAAAGTGCCTGTGCCCCGGTTGGGGGGCAGTAACCTACCGGGACCTTTAGTGCCCAGCGCAGAAGTCCCCATCGCTGAATTGGGCTCACTTTGGTTGGCTGAGGGCGTGAAGTCCTATAATGAAAATGTTAGCGACGAATCAATAAATGTTGTGCCATTGGCAATCCTTCAGAAGGTCTTTTCAAACAAACCCTATCAGTGTCGACCACCATGCAACCTTCTAATTTATTCGTGGCTCTTGCCAACTTCATTATAAATTGAACAAGATAATCAAACAAAACTGATGCCGATCTTATCGCAATTTTAAAAAGTTGCACACTAAAATAATATACCGCGATGTAGGTCGGAGTTCTTGGCTTTACTGAGTATAAATAGCTCCAGTGTGTGGATATACTACCCTGCCTGCAGTCTGGGCATCAATCCATGGCCTCACCCCTCCCTATCTCTGAAACCTCCTTTGGCCCTCCAAACTTCTGACAATTCTGGATTCCTACAACTCTGGCCTCTTGTGCATCCCCCACTTCCTCGACCCACCCAAGCTCTGGAAATCCCTCCCCACACCTCCGACTCTCTACCTCTCTCTCCTCCGTAAGACGCTCCTTAAACCCTACGGGGGAGAAATTGGGTGCATTTGCGCCTTCCATTAGCGCGACTAAGCACAGCATTGCTAACAACTCCCGCTAAATTCGGCAGCGGTTTAGCGGTGGCACTGCGGCATTGCGCCCTGATCCCCTGGGCCCGGAGATCGTGACATCATCGCCGCGCGCATTGCCCCGTTAGCGCCCCGGCCCCTAAATTGGGTATTGCCCCCTGAAGCAGCACGGGGCGATAACAGCGATAGCTTCAGGGGACACGTACTGGGCGGCTGGCGGTGACTGGGGCGAAATTTAAAGGGGAGGTGGCCGGCTGCTGCGGGAAAAAAAATCAGCCATTGTCGTTGCCACACCGGTCGCGGTTTGTTGGCGGGGCCGTTGCCGCGATTGCTCAATCCGGAACTCTGGTTGAGTGGCGGGCTGATCGCGCGGCTCTCCCGCTCCCCAGTAGTCCAGGTAGGTGGGCTTCTCTTACACAGCGTATGAAGCTTGGGCCCTTCTCTTTAATTGAGGGAAGAGCCCCTCCTACGCAGCCCAGTGTGCAGCGCTGCCGGGGCGTGCGCCCCGTTACTGCCCCAGGAAGGAAGTGAGGCGCGTTGCTCCTCTTCCTGTGGGGCGGTAACCCGAAATTAGCCAACGGGACGATAATGAATTTCTAACCCTACCTCTTTGTCCAAGTAAAAGTGGAGGACAGAGAAACCCAAGGCAAAAATCAAAACGGGCCACATTACAGCAACATTCTAAAGGGACAAAAAGTGTGTTTAAAAAGACAAGCCTGAAGGCTCTGTGCCTCAATGCGAGGAGTATTCGTAATAAGGTGGATGAATTAACTGCGCAGGCAGCTATTAACGAATATGATAGAATTGGGATTACGGAGACATGGCTCCAGGGTGACCAAGGCTGGGAACGCAACATCCAGGGGTATTCAACATTCAGGAAGGATAGACAGAAAGGAAAAGGAAGTGGGGTAGCGTTGCTGGTTAAAGAGGAAATTAATGCAATAGTAAGGAAGGACATTAGCTTGGATGATGTGGAATCTGTTGGGTAGAGCTGCAGAATACCAAAGGGCAGAAAACGATAGTGGAAGTTGTGTACAGACCACCAAACAGTAGTAGTGAGGTTGGGGACAGCATCAAACAAGAAATTAGGGATGCGTGCAATAAAGGTACAGCAGTCATCATGGGAGACTTTAATCTACATATGTCGAGGAACCAACTAGGGAGCTGGCCATCCTAGACTGGGTGATGTGTAATGAGAAAGGGCTAATTAGCAATCTTGTTGTGCGAGGCCCCTTGGGGAAGTATGACCATAATATGGTAGAATTCTTTATTAAGGTGGAGAGTGACAGTGTTAATTCAGAGACTAGGGTCCTGAACTTAAGGAAAGGTAACTTCGATGGTATGAGACCTGAATTGGCTAGATTAGACTGGCGAATGATACTTAAAGGATTGATGGTGGCTAGGCAATGGCAGACACTTAAATATCACATGGATGAACTTCAACAATTGTACATCCCTGTCTGGAGTAAAAATAAAAAGAGGAAGGTGGCTCAACCGTGGCTAACCAGGAAATTAGGGATAGTGTTAAATCCAAGGAAGAGGCATATAAATTGGCCAGAAAAAGCAGCAAACCTGAGGACTGGGACAAATTTAGAATCAGCAGAGGATGACAAAGTGTTTAATTAGGAGGAGGAAAATAGAGTATGAGAGGAAGCTTGCTGGGAGCATAAAAACTGACTGCAAAAGCTTCTATAGATATGTGAAGACAAAGAGATTAGTGAAGACAAACATAGGTCCCTTGCAGTCAGAATCAGGTGAATTTATAATGGGGAACAAAGAAATGGCAGACCAATTCACGAAGGAAGACACAAATAACCTTCTGGAAGTACTAGGGGACAGAGGATCTAGCAAGAAGGAAGAACTGAAGGAAATCCTTATTAGTCAGGAAATTGTGTTTGAGAAATTGATGGGATTGAAGGCTGATAAATCCCCAGGGCCTGATAGTCTGCATCCCAGAGTACTTAAGGAAGTGGCCCTAGAAATAGTGGATGCATTGGTGATCATTTTCCAACAGTCTATCGACTCTGGATCAGTTCCTATGGAACAGGAGGGTAGCTAATGTAACACCACTTTTTAAAAAATAGGGAGAGAGAAAACGGGGAATTATAGACTGGTTAGCCTGACATCAGTAGTGGGGAAAATGTTGGGAATCAATTATTAAAGATGAAATAGCAGCGCATTTGGAAAGCAGTGACAGGATCGGTCCAAGTCAGCATGGATTTATGAAAGGGAAATCATGCTTGACAAGTCTTCTAGAATTTTTTGAGGATGTTACTAATAGAGTGGACAAGGGAGAACCAGTGGATGTGGTGTATTTGGACTTTCAAAAATCTTTTGACAAGGCCCCACACAAGAGATTGTTGTGCAAAATTAAAGCACATGGTATTGGGGGTAATGTACTGAAGTGGATAGAGAACTGGTTGGCAGACAGGAAGCAGAGAATCGGGATAAACAGGTCCTTTTCAGAATGGCAGGTAGTGACTAGTGGGGTGCTGCAGGGCTCAGTGCTGGGACACCAGCTATTTACAATATACATCAATGATTTAGATGAAGGAACTGAGTGTAATATCTCCAAGTTTGCAGATGACACTAAACTGGGTGGCGATGTGGGCTGTGAGGAGGATGCGAAGAGGCTGCAGGGTGACTTGGACAGGTTAGATGAGTGGGCAAATGCATGGCAGATGCAGTATAATGTGGATAAATGTGAGGTTATCCACTTTAGTAGCAAAAACATGAAGGCAGAATATTATCTGAATGGCGGCAGATTTGGAAAAGGGGAGGTGCAACGAGACCTGGGTGTCATGGTCCATCAGTCATTGAAAGTTGGCATGCAGGTACAACAGACGGTGAAGAAGGCAAATGGTATGTTGGCCTTCATAGCTAGGGGATTTGAGTATAGGAGTAGGGAGGTCTTACTGCAGTTGTACAGGGCCTTGGTGAGGCTTCATCTGGAGTATTGTGTTCAGTTTTGGTCTCCTAATCTGAGGAAGGATGTTCTTGCTATTGAGGGAGTACAGAGAATGTTCACCAGACTGATTCCTGGGATGGTAGGCCTGACATATGAGGAGAGACTGGATCGACTGGGCCTTTATTTACTGGAGTTTAGAAGAATGAGAGGGGATCTCATATAAAATTCTGACGGTACTGGACAGGTTAGATGCAGGAAGAATGTTCCCGATGTTGGGGAAGTCCAGAACCAGGGGTCACAGTCTAAGGATAAGGGATAAGCCATTTAGGACTGAGCTGAGGATAAACTTCTTCACTCAGAGAGTTGCGAACCTGTGGAATTCCCTGCCGCAGAGAGTTGTTGATGCCAGTTCATTGGATATATTCAAGAGGGAGTTAGATATGGCCCTTATGGCTAAAGGGATCAAGGGGTATGGAGAGAAAGCAGGAAAGGGATACTGAGGTGAATGATCAGCCATGATCTTATTGAATGGTGGTGCAGGCTCGAAGGGCTAAATGGTGTACTCCTGCACCTATTTCCTATGTTTCTATGTTTCTTATGATCACCAGTCCGGATATCTCCTCCTTTGGCTCGGCGTCGAGTTTTGCTTGTTAATGCTCCTGTGAAGCACCTTGGGACATTTTACTGCCTTGAAGGCCATGTCTAAAGGCAAGTTATTGCTAATTCTGTTTTTACAATGTGTTTATTGCCTCAGATGCTCAGCAGTCTTGTTCTGCGTCACTCAAGCAAACTACAGGGTGACACTTGGAGAGAAATTGAACTCACAGCTGCCTGATGTAGGCCTGAATATAGGCAGCTGGCCGTTGAAGATCGGAGAAAGGGGTTGGGGGCACCTGGGCCAGTCCATTGATGCCTGAGGATCATCTGATGCCATATTCAGACAGGCCTGTAAATAGGCGAGCCTGTCTGAAACTGGTGCAAAGCTGCTTAAATATGCACATCATGTCCAACTGCAAAAGTCCAGTATAAATGTGAGCAGACGATCCGCTTGGCTTATAGCAGGTGGTGAAGAGGGCGAGGCCTCAGATGGTCAAGTGAAAGGTTATTTTTGTGGGGCCAACAGGAGCTGGAGTGCTCCTCCCAGCTCCACAGGGACCCTGGGTCCCCTCCCGTCCCCCAATTAACCTACCTTCCTGCCGGCTGCGTCGACCTCCAGGCTGCCCGATACCAGGCTGGCAAGTCACATCAAGGCGCCCATTTGGCAGCCGCTGTTCACCAGCGCCATTTAAACGAACCTTGAACCCAGATTTGGGTCAGGCCTCGCGGGCGGGTGGAGCGGCTGCACCGCAAACATCGCGCCCAATTTGTACATTTCGATGTCAACAACAAGGACAGCTACAACAACTCACATTGACGTTGCGACCTTAAAGTAGAGAAACATCCCAAGGCACTTAGCAAAAGTGTAATGAGACAAAAATTGACACCGAGCCAGCAGAGATATTAGGAAGAGTGACTAAAAGCTTGGTCAAAGAAGTAGGTTTTAAGAGGGTCTTAACAAAGGAGGGAGAGGTGGCGAGTCAGAGAGGTTTAGGGCCTCGATGGCTGAAGGCACGGCCGCCAATAGTGAGGTGAAGGGAGTGCGGGATGCACAGGAGGCCAGAGTTGGAAAAATGCAAAGTTCTCGGAGGGTTGCAGGGCTGGAGGAGCTCACGGAGATAGTGAGGGGTGATGTCACGTTGCTGTCAGGAGGCACTTTATTTCTTTGTTACCACTTTCTTTACTGCCTATCTGATTTATGGTTTACTAGTGTGAGTTTAGTGCTGACTGTAAAAGGATAAAGTAACTACTGTTTGGGACAAACCTTATTAGGCAGGAGGAGAGATAGAACAGGAGATGAACAAAGGCCTAATTATTGGCTAAAACAGCCTCCTCTTGACATCTTGAGAATTCAGAGGAAAGGTCAGGGAGAGATATTATATGATGGACTGGGTCAGAAGATCAGTGAAGGTGGGAGAGGTTCAGGCAGGGAGAGACAGAGACCAATTGGGAGGAAAATAGTAAAAAAGAAAACAATATTGGGAAAAGATGGAAACAAGTAGGCAGGACAAGGGCAGCAGGTGCATGGGAACACCACCACCTCCAAATTCCCCTCCAAGTCACACACCAACCTGACTTGGAAATATATCGCCGTTCCTTCATCGTCGCTGGGTCCAAATCGGGGAACTCCCTCCCCAATAGCACTGTGGGAGCACCTTCACCACATGGACTGCAGTGGTTCAAGAAGGCGGCTCACCACCACCTTCTCAAGGGCAATTAGGGATGGACAATAAATGCTGGCCTTTCCAGCGATGCCCACATCCCATGAATACATTTTGAAAAGCAAAGAGGTAAAGGGGCATGATTGGGATGATCAAGTCACAACAGCGGATAGACAAGCAGAGGTAGATTGAGAGATAAGTGGTTAAAAAGAGGGCTATACTGGAGAGAGACCAAGATCAAGATGCTAGTTGTAAGTGGATAAGATATAAACAGACAGATTGCACTCGGAATTGAAGGGAGGCCATTGGAAGTACATATGCACTGTTATAGTGGGAGGCTCATACCAGGATAATTAACTTTACGGTGCACACATAGATGATGTATGACAGGTTTGACAGAATATAGACCACTGAGCAATTCATGAGCTTGAAGGCCTGGTTACTGAGAGTTTATTTTTCCATAACTCACTGGGTTTCGTCATGTCTCTTGTTTATACCATGCAGTTGTTCAGTTCAAGAATTTATTTCAGATTGCTTCAAAAAATGAAGTAACTTAAGATTTGCCTTGCAGGGATTTGAACATTGCAGAATGCCCATGTGTCCTATGTGGTACGTATTGTGTTCCTAACACAGATGAGACTGCACACAGGGAGGCTAAAGTAATAGTGACCTCAGTCTTTATTAAGACACTCCAGAGTGAAGAACAGGCCTTAGGGGCCGGCTTATATACAGTGCTCCCAAGGGATGCTGAGATCCCTTGGGACTTCAGGGGTTGCGCTCCCTGGTGGCGGAATATGGGAGTGCATGCTTTACAGATACACAACAGTACGGTCACATGGCAATCGGGGGGTTCACTGATGAGGGATTTTGGCTCTCGGTCTGTTGTGGAACAGGGTGAAATGACCTGAGAACAGTTTTAGTGAAAGAGATGGGACTTGGATACTGGGGGGGGCTGTGATAGAGGCAGCAGCAATGGATGGAGGTGATATGGAGGAAGCAGAGCGCTGATAGCAAAAGGGAGGGAGAGACCCAACATAAGATCATTGGCCGAGAAATTTGTTTTTTGGTGAAAGTGGTATTTTTTTCAGCAAAATGCTGCTTTCACTCCACTGCGAGGCCTAAAATTCAGGCTTCAATTTGTGCAGCGGTAAAAATCGGCGTTGTACAAGGATTCGTGGCGCAAACCACAAATCTTCTGCAACTTTTCTCCAAAGGCGATACCACTGCGAGAGAGGCCTTGGGAGGGGGGGAAACATCAAAAAAAAAAAATCACAAAAAACAAAAAATAAAACATCACAAAACAGTCACAAGACACTTAAGTATCGAATCGCTGAAAAAGAATTAAAAAATAAAAACTTTAACTTACATTTTTTGCTGTTCCAAGGGTTGCAACACGATTTTTTTCCGCACAGAATACGGGCGCCCGTTGAGCCAAATTTTTGGTGAAAAAGCTATTTTGAGCCTTGCATGGCAATGGTCCTCTCTCCAGCGATATTTAAAAATCGCCGCCGCAAGACTTCACCGAATTTTCTGCCGCACTGTTTTCCACCACAAACAGCTAAATATCACCGAAAAAACTGGCGCAAGGTTAGCGAATTTTTAGCTCAAAGAGAGGGAAGAGAGATGTGTAGAGTATAATGCTGGAGTCCATTATCTACAGCAGGAATGATGGTGGATGGCTTAAGGTGCTGTTGTCAGTGGGTATGTATATGCATCATTTGATGTGCTTGCCAATTCTAGAAGTCAACACAGTCCGGTGTAAATGCATTTTGTTCACGCATCTGGTTTGAATATGCCTGAAGTAGCCACCATTATTTACCTTCACCATTAGTTATTATTCATAGATTTAGCAATAGGCCTCTAACTGTTAGTCCCCTACAACACAGCCCTGTGCTATGCAACACTGTGCCTGCTCAGCGGGCATAACACACAAACTACTAAATCTGAATCACCAGAGACCCTAATGGTATCACATAATAGGCTTGAGGTCCAGCAGTGTCTGAGATTTGAGCCTACCCAGCGTATATGCAGTGTGGCTCAGCCAGTTTTCACAGTGAGACGATAGAGATCTCTGCCGGTCAATAGGAAACGCATGCCAGAAAAATAATTTGAATCTCCCCCTGACTGAACTGTTGATTGGGAATAGGAGTCCAGGAGGACTAGACAGAGGAGTCGATGACTAGTTCTATCTCTGTAACTTCCTCCATCCCTACAACGCACCCCCCCTACCCCCGAGATGTCTGCACTCCTCTAATTCTTCCCTCATGAGTATCCCTCATTGTAATCGCTCAACCATTGGTGGCCGTGCCTTCTGTTGCCTCGGCCCCAAGCTCTGGAACTCCCTCCCTAGACCTCTCCGCCTCTCTACCTCTCTTTCCTCCTTCAAGGTGCTCCTTAAAACATACCTCTCTGGCCAAGCACCTGCGCTAATTTCTACTTATGAGGCGCGATGTCAAATTTTTATCACATAATACTCCTGTGAAGTGCCTTGGGACATTTCACTACGTTAAAGGCGCTTTGTGAATACAAACTGTTGTTGTTGTTGTCCAGGAGGACTAGACAAAGTAGTTGATGGCTGGTTGTCCTATAGGACTACAGAGAAGATTCGATGGACGGTTGTCCCGGAAGGCAACACAAGTCGATGGCCAACTGCGCTGGAGGACTTGCCAAAGGGGTCCTTTGCTGGTTGTCTTGCTTTCCCCGCTGAAGAGAAGATTTAATAACCACGATGGAGAGAAATAACCAAAACAAAATGACATGAAAAGAAGATGAAAGACCTTGCAATAAGAACTATTTCATTGCTTAAGTGGAGAAACAGAAGCAAGCATGTCGGTATAATTCTCGGGTTCCGGTTATTCTCCCAATCCAGATAAATGAGTAATATCCAGAAACAGGAACTGTGCAAAGTGGAGGCAGCTAGCTCTGGGAGCAGCAGCATCAGTATCAGCACTGTGAGCATCTCACCACAATCACAGCTCTCCCCGATCATGTGGCTGCCTCAATGTGCAGTTTGTGACAGAGACACACAATTATGCAATTATCCCTCCCAAAATTCATTTCTGACCTTTATCAGCATTTCGAAAACACGAAAGACGTTGCTTATTTTGCAACATTTAGTTGGCTTCTTTACCCAAACACATAATTTAACAATCTTAAAAAACATTTTGCATATGGCTGAGCCCAAGAGAATGGACTAAACCTCCTGACCCCCTCTGTATTGACAAGTCTGTCCAAATATTGTCTGAAAGCTGCTCGATCCTGATCCAGGCGTCCGATGGCAACTCTATCGGTACACAGCTGTCTCACTGAACTGACCTCCACTTTGTTCCATAATAAAAACAGAAAATGCTAGAAATCTCAGCAGGTCAGGCAGAATCTGTGGAGAGAAACAGAGTTAACGTTTCGTGTCTGTGACCCTCCGTCAGAACTGGAAAAGTTTGAGAGGTAACAGATTCTTAAGGAAGTGCAGGGGCAGTGAAAAGGGGGAGGGGAGGAACGAGCAAAGGGAAAGGTTTGTGATTGGGTGGAAGGCAGGAGTGATTCAGAGACAAAAAGGGTGATGGGCAAAAATGAGATGGTAATGGAACAAGTTAAGAAAAAAAAGATGAGTGTAGATGGGGTGTGAATGGCGGCATCATCACCAGCTGCTGTGGGAAAGAGGAAAAAAGGGGGAAAGGGAAAAAAATATGGGCAGAGGTCATGGTCTGAAATTGTTGGACTCGATGCTGTAAAGTGCCTAAACAAAAGATGAGGTGCTGTTTTGTTCCATCTGTTCGTCACACTTAAATTTGATGCTATCAAATTATCTCATGAATACATGAAAGGAAAGAAAGAAAGAAAGACAGAAAGAAAAAAGACTTGGATTTATATAGCGCCTTTCATGACCACCGGATGTCTCAAAGCGCTTTACAACCAACGAAGTACTTTTGGAGTGTAGTCACTGTTGTAATGTGGGAAACACAGCAGCCAATTTGAGCACAGCAAGCTCCCACAAACAGCACTGTGATAATGACCAGATAAACTGTTTTGTTATGTTGATTGAGGGATAAATATTGGCCAGGACACCGGGGATAACTCCCCTGCTCTTCTTCCAAATAGTGCCGTGGGATCTTTTACATCCACCTGAGAGTGCAAACGGGGGCTCGGTTTAACGTCTCATCCAAAAGGGAGTTGATCTCCTTAGTAACAGATTTTGACCTTTGTTTTTGCATGTTTATGAACGTACTGTAGGTGTAACACGGATGCCAACTAATCATTCTGCTGCCATTTGTGGATGTACCTTTCATTTTAACAAATTTTGACCAAAATATCAAGATAAAACAAAGCTACCTCAATTCTCATGCACTGGCCGTAATTTATTCCATCTGCTCTGCCACTTAGGTTAGTGATTTTAGAATGTAAAATATTTTCCAATACGTATTTCACAATAATGAAGGTTGACTCTTACCATCTTTGCTGGAATGCTAGTCAACCTTCATTATTGTGAAAAAGATAATCAAATGATATGGTTAAAGGACTCGGAGTAAAGTTGCTGCATGTTATTAGAGCTTTGCGATATTGTTTAATCTTGACATTTCAGTCAGAACTTATCGAATGAAATGGGGAGCACAGCCACAGACACTGCCATAACATTTGTCTGAAAAGGTTTCACTCCCACCCCAAACATAAAAGGGCATTTTTCCGAGTTTGTATGCTCACGATTTCCCGCAATGCATAGCCAGCTGGCAAATGACCCCACGAACACTGCACATTTGGAAAATTGGCCCTTTGGCATTTATTGTGCGATGGGTTTATTGTGAAGAGCCTTGGGACGTCCTGCTACGTTAAAGGCGCTATATAAATGTCATCATCATCATAGGCAGTCCCTCGGAATCGAGGAAGACTTGCTTCCGCTCTAAACATGAGTCCTTAGGTGGCTGAACAGTCCAATACAAGAACCACAGTCCCTGTCATAGGTGGGGCGGATAGTCGCTGAGGGAAGGGGTGGGTGGGACTGGTTTGCCGCACGCTCTTTCCGCTGCCTGCGCTTGTGTTTTCTGCACGCTCTCGGCGACAAGACTCGAGGTGCTCAGCGCCCTCCCGGATGCACTTCCTTCACTTAGGGCAGTCTTTGGCCAGGGACTCCCAGGTGTCAGTGGAGATGTTGCACTTTATCAGGGAGGCTTTGAGGGTGTCCTTGTAACGTTTCCTCTGCCCACCTTTGGCTCATTTGCCTGAAGGAGCTCCGATTGGAGCACTTGCTTTGGGAGTCTCGTGTCTGGCATGCGAGCAGTGTGGCCTGCCCAGCGGAGCTGATCAAGTGTGGTCAATACTTCAATGCTGGGGATGTTGGCCTGGTCAAGGACGCTAATGTTGGTGCGTCTACAGGGTCATGGTTTACAGGGCTGTAGTAATACCCGCCCTCCTGTATGGCTCAGAGACATGGATCATGTACAGTAGACACCAAGTTGCTGGAGAAATACCACCAACGATGTCTCCAAGATCCTACATAAATTTAAGTTGTTGTTGATATGTCGATGTAACCTGGAGGTTGTATGTGAGGATGGGGGACTTGAAGCTGCATTGCAGCAAACCACAGTGAATGCTGCCATTCCCTCCATCGTCCACGTGAGAAAATGCAGGAACTCCACTAGACACCTCACCTTGGTGGTATGGTGGAGATTGGCGACTCACGACCAAGGGAACTGTGGCTGCAAACCTGAAGCCATCGAGCAAGCTGGAGCACCTTGTCTCACGGTATGAGACATAAAATGGGTGAGCAAACATCTATGTTCTATAGCCAAGGCTGGTAAAAGGTTCAAAGGACTTTTATCTGCTCCCTGTCAGCACTGATAACGACAAATACTTCTGCCAAAAAAATTTGCCGTCTGTCTTAAAATCTACTGTTTTCCCCAACACCACTCTGTGGTGCTATGGTTAAATCTTAAAAAGAACGAGAGGTGCCTGAAAAAACTGTGCCTCCTTTGCACAGACTGCTAAACATAGCTACAGCATCCTATAATTGGGAGAACCGATTCTAAATATAGTACGTCTCAGATGAAGCTCATATGAGACTGCCGCTTACGAATCTCTGATTTAGATGAAACTGCAGGGCTATTAATCAGATTTCAGATGGTTTTATCCTGAAGTTGAGCACCCATACTTTACCATTAACTGGAGTTCACTTTACGGCCCATAACTAAGTATTGATCGGTGGGTGGGGATGTCACTGAATGCCACTTAGTTTGAATCGTTAGTGCAGCACTCCGATTTATGTTTTGTAAACCAAGTGGCGTGACAGTGACAGCAGAGAATGTTTGCTGTATCAGAGGTCACGAGCCTGCACGTGGATGGAGGCCAGTTATTGAGGTCACAGTGAACAATGACTGATTTTCATGCCAAGTGCCTGAAGCCCAATGAGAAAGTCGAATTCGAGCCAGTTGTTGCCTAACCGTTGGTGGTTGGCTGGCTACTTGTTTGCTTTGACATTGATGACCTGCTCTGTTCCCGATCCCAATCGTGGCACCAAGGCTTTTAGACGTGTAAAATCTCCTCATCAGATGTTAGTCACACAGATATTCCATCAGTGGATACTTGCAGCAAAACCACTAAAATATCCGCCAAGAACTGCTCCCTCCAGCTCACTGACTAGACTTTAAACCAACTTCTCATGCTGGCCTGTCATAGGCAACTGTGTTAATACTGACCATACACTCTAGAGTACGGCCTCCTCTTCTTAAGCACTAGTAAGATTTACTAACCATCACCATGGTCTTATTGGGATTTCACATTTGCATAATTAATGTTGAACTAGAACTTGACAGTAAATTCCTTGCAAGCCAACCTAAGGCCATAGCACCCTTTCAGATCATGTGCCCTTAGTACATACACGACCTGTGACGGTTAATCACTAAATCTCAATCTCAGTCTCATCTATGTCCTTTGATAGGCTAACAAAACATCTAGTTTCCTTCATTTCTTCAAAGATACAGGCATAGAAATTTGGTCGCGCAGTGGACTTTTTTTGAGCGTTAAATGGCCTCCTAATCCGCCAATATGGTGGGCAGTAAGTGCACACTTATCACGAGCCAAAGTTGCTCCACCAGCCATATTGGTAAAGGCCAGAAAGTCAGCGTGAAATGCCCATGCCTGAAACAGGTATAAAGCTCTTTGCATATGCCAAAACCAGCAACTTAATGTAGTAAAACATGCCAAGTACTTCACAGCAGCATCATCAAAAAAACATTTGACAGCAAGCCACATAAAGAGGTATTAGCACAGATGACCAAAAGTTGGACGAAAGAGGTAGGTTTTAAGGAGCGTCTTAAAAGAGGAGAGAGGCGGAGAGGGCAAAGGAAATTGGGGATGCACAAATAGTTTCTCCCTATCTACCCTGTCTTGGATATTAAGGAAGTCAAGGGATATGGGGGAAGAATTGGAGGAACAGAGTTCTCTGGAGTTGTAGAGCTAGAGGAGGATACACAGATAGGGAGGAGCAAGCTATACAGGTATTTAAACACAAAGATGAGACCAGGAGCCAATGTAGGTCAGCGAGCACAGGGGTGATGGGTGAATGGGACTTGGTGCGAGTTAGGAGATGGGCAGTGGAGCCTTGGATGAAGTGAAGTTTATAGAGGGTGGAAAATGGGAGGCCAGGCAGGAGAGGGTTGGCATAGTCGAGTTTAGAGGTATCCAAAGCATGATTGAGGGTTTCAGCAGCAAATGAGCCGAGGCAGAGGTGGAGATAAGGTGAAAGTCCTGATGATTGAGAGGATATGGGGTCGGAAACTCAGCTCAAGGTCAAATAGGACAGCGAGGTTGTGAACAGTCTGGTTCAGCCTCAGACAGTGACCAGGGAAGGGGATGCAATGGGTAGCTAGGGAACAAAGTTTGTGGTGGGGGCTGGTGACAATGGTTACGGTCTTAGTATTTACTTGAAGGAAAATTCTGCTTATCCAATACTGGACATCGGACAAGCAGCATGAAAAGTCAGATGCAGTGGAGGGGTCGAGAGAGGTAGTGGTGAGGTACAGCTGGGTGTTATCAGTGTGCATGGCACCCTGTTTGAGGCCCCCACTGCAAGATTGGTTTGGCCTGAGGCATTTGCCCCCGCCAAGCAAAAAGTGAGCGTACACAAATATCTAGGCCCAAGGTAATTCACAGAGACGTAATCAAAAGAAATGGACTCCAAAGCCAAAGGAGATAGTAGGAGTGTTGGGCTACAGCTTAGCTAAAGAGGTGAGTTTTAAGAAAGGCCCCAAAGGAGGAGAGTGAGGTGGAGACGCGAAGGGATTTAGGGATGGAATTCAGGAACATGGGGCCACCAGTGGTGGGGTGAATAGAGGGGGAGGAAGCACAATAGATCGCAATACTCAATGCTATTGCATGGACACAGGTCACTCGGGCCAATCAATCCATATTAGTGTTTATCCTCCATATGAGCAAATAGCCCTAATCACGTTTACCTGCCATGTTCCTGTAGTGTATGTAGGCACCTTTAGTAATGACTCCACGAGGCAGGGTATGATACTTAAACTGTGTAGACCTGTAGTCCTTTATTTGCAGCTCCTGAGTGCCAACAACAAGCTGTGAGTTCCCTTTTATACTGGGTTACCTGCCGTGTGCAGGTGAGAATGTATAGAGACATTGAAGTTGAGAATGTGGGAAAATGTATACAGACATTGAAGTTGAGAATGTGGTAAAATGTATAGGGACAGTGGAATTGAACAAAGGATTCATGGAGGAATAGCCTTAAGAATGTCAGACTGCAAATGTTACAACATTGATACAACTAACAGGCTGGCTCCAAGGTCTTACTAGTCACACCAGTAAACTTGAAACATTAACAAGGGAAAGAAAGGCTCTTTGTGTAAAAACAGCCCATACAGATGTCGGCTCATGAGTGGACAAAGGGAAGGAGGGATCAAAGGGGATAGGCTGAACTGAATGTCACTCTAATTGTATCTTGTACTGAAAATGTATAACCGTTGCACCTTTACAATGTAATGGCACTTGTCCGTAGGGAGTAGGTGCACTCTAGAGGGAGAGCATTCTTTCTTTCTGATAAGTCCCGGCCGGTGAAACAAAAGAATAAAGTCTGCTTTGTTATAAGCGGCAACGGTGTTCGACTCAGTGAATTCGCTGAACCAGATTGAGGGAAAAGAATCCACATTTACATTTGGTGTCAGAAGTGGGATCTCAACAGACGACTGCCGAAAACTTGCGAATTAAGAGCCAGACTAGCCTTGGACGAGACGGAAGGAAAGTGGCCACTGGAGTGAGTATAATTTCAATACCGCTCCAGTTTCCTTCGGTTTCAAAAGTCTGAGGAAAGTTTGGCCACTCGCTGGTTCTCAGGTAGTGTCTGAACGAGATCCAGGACAATCTGGCGAATACCTTTTAAACTTAGAATAGGGAAGGATAGGGAAATCGCGCGGTGATGCGAACCGGGTGGCGACTCGGAAGGATAGGTTAGAATAGGTAAATCTGGAACCTAGAACAAATTAAGTAAGGCTTACCGCGCGGAGACATGGAGGGATAGATCACGCGGCGACGCGAACAGGAAAACCGCATGGAGACGCAGAGGGATAGATAATCGCGCGAACCGCGCGGAGACGTGGAGGTTATGGAGTTAGGTAAATTAAGCCGCGGGGCAATGCGGGACTGTGTAAATTTAAAATTGTACTTATTTCAGGTACGGCGTCGATCTTGTATATCACTTGGTCCGCCTAGGCTCTGGATAAGATAACTTAAACCACCGTGGGGTGACGCGGGGACAATCGGGATTAATTAGGACCCGGATCCAATGCGGGGCGACGCGAGGGATCGGGATTAATGAGGACATCCTACACGGGGCGACGCGAGGATGGGTAATTTAGATAAAACTACGAATTCCCTGAAAGTTCATGGATCCAAAAATAGAGCCGGCCAAAACAATTAATAGGAAAGAAGAGAGACTTTTGTGAACATCTGTTTTGAATGAGAAGTACTTATGTGATTTAGTACTTGTGTGATTAATAGGAAAGAAGAGAGACTTTTGTGAACGTCTGTTTTAAATGCGAAGTGCTTGTGTGATTTTGACTGTGGATAAGGAAGCCTGTTTGGGAAACCGGGGAGTTGTGGTTTGTTTTAGCTCCACCCACTTTTTCAAACAGAGTGAAAGTTTTTTTTAACCCTTCGTAGTGTTATCCTGTATGTGGGAAGTTTAAGAGTGTGAACCTTATTGAATTACATATATTCGGATGATAAGTTACGGAGCTAGGAAATGCACAAAGGATAGGTTTGTTGAGTAAAAGATAAAAAATATATGGTACCGGTGGTTGAAAAAAAAGAATTTATTTGACACGCTCACTTAGTTGTCGAAAGAAAACATGCAATGATTGATTACATTGGGTTGAAAGACATAAATTTAGTCTCGGAATGAGATAAAAAGAATGCCTTTTAAAAAAGCTTCTAAGCTCAAAAAAAGTTTTAAATAAAGGTTGAAATTACAAAGTTTGAATTGGGATTTTGAGATAATCAGAGAAGGCACAGCAAAATACTGAGGTGGATGCAAAAAAAAATTATTATTATATTAAATCTGCAGTTTAGAAGAGACAGTATAACACGACCTTGAGGCTGGAACAATTGAGATAACAAAAAGCAGCCCTCAGCCTACATGCCAGACTTCCCTCTAGTTATGGAAAAGACGAAAAAAAAGATGCTACCTTGAAAGAAAACAAATTGAACGAATTTGAAAAAAAAAGTGTCTTCGATTGTCTGAGATTTTAAATTAACAAATTTACCGAGACCCAAGCCCTCTGTGTAAAATACAAAACCTAATTTGAAGAAAGGAGATCTTAAAAAAAAGACGTAACGTACTAAATAGGTGCTGAAAGGAAAAAAAAATGTTCTGAGATTTTAAATTATGAGAAAGTTCCACAGCAGTTTGAAAAGATGCATCACTTCTGTCGAGTTGGCAGGAGAACGGCACTAAATTAGAGCTCTCATTAATGGAAGGAGGACATGTTAAAACCGTAGACGTCTTAAAGAAAGAGTGCGCGCACGAAAAACGTACTAAGAGTTCCACTGGGACCTCTGAGAAAGGTATCGATAGACTACGTAGTCAAATGGTTGGCTTTGCATTGACCAAGGCTGATGACAAAATTGAATTTCAGTAAACAAATAGCTATTAAAAATGTGTGGTCTCGTTTTAAATCAATTTAAAAAAAAAATCTTTGGCAAGTACTTGAATTAGAAGTTAAAAAAATTGGAGTTTAATCTAAATGCTGCCTTTCCTGATGAGAAGACTTTTATTATGACGGCTTTACTAATGATTTCTGCTGTTTAACGGATTCCTAATTTATAAGCAAATTTTGAAGGCACAAAGACTTTTTTTTCAGATGATTATGTGAAATCACGAAATGACATCAGGTCTTCTTACAAACCTGTAAAGGAGTTAACCCTTTCCATTGACAGCCGTTTTATACTGAACATTATTAATTTGGATTTCTTAATAGAAAAAAGACTCACCTAACATAGGAAATGGTGCGATAGTCAGAATAAAAATAAAAACAGAACTAGCTTATGTAATAATACTTGCCTGATACAATAAAGAAATAGATACTCAAACAAAACAAATTGAAGAGTTAAAAGGCTAAGATAAACAAGCTGAAAGAGATCCACAAACCCAACCTAACCCTGACCTCCGATTTCACGGAGTGACCTCGCCATGCATGGATAAAAGATAAGTCAGACTAAAAATCCTGCAAAGGATAAGTTAGCCTCGTGAAAAACCAATGCCAACCATCCAAGATGTTATTAAAGCACAGGAGGACGCTCCTGAAAAAGATAAACTGTTGTGGAAAAATGATGGATGTACTTATGACAATGTTTCTAAACTCTGGACCACTCCCGTGGAACAGACTTGCATGTCTGACGAGTTGGCCCTATGGGTTATTGACTGTATGTACTTTGCTACTCATTGTGGAACAAGGACAACAAGTGACACATTTTTGGCCACTTGGTGGCACCCTAGACTCCAGGCGCTGGCCCAGAACATCAGTAGTCGCTGCCTTGTTTGCCAACAGCATAATCCAGGGAAGGGAGTCCCCTGTGATTGGGGTAAGACGCCCCTACCCGAAGGTCCCTTTGAGACATTGCAGTTGGACTACATTGAGTTGCAAAGAGTTCAGTGTTACAAATATGTGTTAGTCATAGTAGATGTGTTTAGCAAATGGATCGAAGCCTACCCTACCCTGGACAATAAGGCTCAAACTGTTGTTAAGGTGTTAATGAGGGAAATTGTTCCTAGATATGGTATCCCAGCTCGACTGAGTTCCGATAATGGCCCTCACTTTATTGGCCAAATTAACAAAGAATTCTGTTCCCAGATGCGCATTAACCAGCAGCTGCCTTGTGCCTACCGACCCCAAGCTGCGGGACTAGTTGAACGTGCTAATCAAACTCTTAAAACCAAGCTTGCAAAACTGATGGCATCAACCAGACTCAATTGGCTTAAACTCCTTCCCATAGCCCTATTCCAGATCCGAACTACTCCCACTGGTAAGGCTAGACTGACCCCCGCTGAGGTCATTTATGGTAGGCCCCTTAGGACCCCTTGGAATCAGAATGTCCCCTCCACTGTCCAATTCCACCACATGACTGAGGAAATGACCACCTATATTCTTTCTCTGACTCAGGCTCTGCGAATAGCCCACAACCAGGTTTGAGAGGCTCACCTCGACCTCCCAGTTTTACCCGAATCGTCCCTCGTGGCACCAGGGAAGTATGTCCTGATGGATTCGGAAGGGATTAGAGTCACGATGGGAGGTGCCTTTTCAGTTGTTACTTACTACCCCCACTGCAGCTAAGGTTGAGGGGAGAAGTGCCTGGGTTCACCTGCACCACTGCAAGCTCACCACCCTCTAACGAACCTATTTTACTGGTTATTCTAACTCCTGTTTCTGTTCCAGACTTCCTCTTCTCCATAGCTGAACAAGGTCCTTTCTAGGAGCGTCCTGACTAACCGAGTGAGTCCCGAGGAGAACAGTTTGAACTCCTACCCGTAGTGATAGACAACCAGCTACACCGACGGTGACCTGAGAAGAGAGGCGAGAAAACCAAACTCTTTGAATCAGCAAAATATTCGGACTATTTATCCTTGTCCATAGAGACGCTACAAGAAACATTTTGTTCCCGAGTAATTGTTAACCTAGAGCGATAAGATGAAACTGTGTCTGTGTGCCACAGTCTGTATAGTAGTGTTGGTGTATGTCAAGTGCGGCACATGGGAGGGGAGACTGAAGCGAGAGCTCCATGTAAACACCTTTTTGTACATGTCTTATGTTTATGCGCGAAAATGGGAACTTTTCTAGATGCTGGGTGTGCTCACATATCCCTATACATTCCAAAGGGGGAATTCCTTTGCGCCCCGTTCCACTGACCCTAACTGAGACTGTCAAGTGGCTTCTGAGCCAGACTAGCATGAGAGGAGGGGGGCCAATGCAAATACGAAAGATGAAAGGCGGGTCAAGATGTTGGTCTGCGGGCAACCAGACTTTCAGCTGCGAGGCGGCCTGCCCTTCGGAGCTTTCCCTTAATTGTGAAAGAGATAATAACGATACTTGCTTCTTGCTTCCCTCTTGCTTTCAAAGATTGCAATCTAACAGGTATCGTCAGAGGGATCACGGAGGGCAGGAGGAGCATCATACCGTTATCGTGTGGACAACCACGGGGACGTCACTAAGTGGGAGAGTGCTGGGTACTCCGTTAGTCAAACGTTCCAGGGATGGTACCAACCAACCTACGATCGTGAAAAAGGAACCCCCATTCTTAGCCCTGACCAATACCTCGGGGATCGGAAGGCCAACCGGGAACCTATGTTTAACCCGAAATGACACCAGTAGCAAGGGACATATCATAGGGTACAGCGATTGCCCACACAGTCTCAACATCACAACAGGTGCACGAATCACTATCCTCTATCACCTTCCGAATAAAACAGGTGGAGGTCTGTGGGCCCAGTCTTGGGACCCCAACACAATATATCAGAAGGCAGCATATAACGGCACGTATTTTGTGTGCGGGCATAGGGCATATCCCTGGTTGCCTAGGCGATGGACAGGGTCCTGCTATCTGGGATATGTGGTGCCATTTGTGCGGCAAACACGTACCCTGGCGGAAGCACATGCCTCCAGCCGACACAGGCGAGCCCTCACCCCCGCCGAAAGGTTCTTTGGGGTCATGATGTTCCCATTCGGGATAGGACGCACCATGGATGAAGTACAGAACCTAGAGAGGGTATTGGAACAGATAGCTAACTATACCGCTGAAGCTCTGGAGGACATCACGGCCGAAATGGTAGCAATGCGGACCGTAGCATTACAAAACCGAATGGCCCTCGATTATCTGTTAGCTGAGAAAGAGGGAATGTGTGCCCTGATAGGATCTGAATGTTGCACTTACATTCCCGATAGTTCAGAAAACATAACCAATCTCACTGATCATATAAGAAGGGAGGTAAAGAAGTTATCCAAGCCAGCAGGAGGATCTAGCTGGTTTGATTGGCTATGAGGTGGATCTTGGAGATCCTATCTAATGCATGGGGCAATTATTCTCATCGTAGTAATAATTACCTGTTGCTTGATTGTTGGTTGCTTTAACCTTTGTTGTAAAGTCATGATGGCAAGGTTAGCAAACCCTCTTGTGGCCATGGGCTCCCGGGTTATGATCCAGCAAACTAAAAACCTACTTGACAAGGAGGATCAGGAAAGAGAGTGTGAATGGCTGAATGCGATACTCCTGGAATAATCCTAAGGGTTATCATGGAATGATAAAAGGGGGGAATGAGAATGTATAGAGACATTGAAGTTGAGAATGTGGGAAAATGTATAGGGACAGTGGAATTGAACAAAGGATTCATGGAGGAATAGCCTTAAGAATGTCAGACTGCAAATGTTACAACATTGATACAGGCTGACTGCAAGGTCTTACTAGTCACACCAGTAAACTTGAAACTTTAACAAGGGAAAGAAAGGCTCTTTGTGTAAAAACAGCCCATACAGATGTCGGCTCATGAGTGGACAAAGGGAAGGAGGGATCAAAGGGGATAGGCTGAACTGAATGTCACTCTAATTGTATCTTGTACTGAAAATGTATAACCGTTGCGCCTTTACAATGTAACGGCACTTGTCCATAGGGAGTAGGTGCACTCTAGAGGGAGAGCATTCCTTCTTTCTGATAAGTCCCGGCCGGTGAAACAAAAGAATAAAGTCTGCTTTGTTATAAGCGGCAACGGTGTTCGACTCAGTGAATTCGCTGAACCAGATTGAGGGAAAAGAATCCACATTTACACAGGCGCAACCCTTAGGTCTCCAGGCAAGGTGTGTACATTGTAAGGGTACATTCAGTGTTGCATAACAGTGTTACAGACATCACACCGTAAACAGGCATGCATACACAACAATACTCCCCCCTGAGCATTTTACATATCCTTATTGACATGACCAGGGGAGGTGATCAGTGGTGGGCTATGGGAGGTTGTGGTGAGGGTTGTGTGGTTGCCAGGTGTGACCCCTGGGCTTGAGGCTGGCATCGTACGTTTCCCCTCCCTCACACACAGACCAAGTGGGTGTCACTGTTGTGGGATCCCTCGGGGAGGTAGCCACGGCAGCAGTGGGTGGTGTGTATACACTGTGATGTGAGTAGTTGTGGGGTGGTGGGCAGGGCCACAAGACTGGGTGGGCTCCTTGTCCACCAATTGGAATGAGGGTCAGGTCATCCCAGGGTTTGCCAGGGAAGCTGGAGGGTATTGGCCTCATGCTCCTGGTGTTGGCCCTGGTGGCCAGGGGCTGTAGGGCTGGTCTAGTGCAGTTTGCCAGTGGTGGTGGCTGGGCTGCCCATTGACCACTGTCCCTGTAGTGGGTCTGCTCCCACTGGCTGTGTGTGTCCTGCAAGGGGCATCACATTCGTTCCAAAGGTCCAGGCTACATGGTCAGGTAGCCTGCTGGATCTGGGGGTCTCCCACAGGGGGATTCCATTGGCATCAGCATGGTCCCTGTAGGACCCAATGTCCTTTGGCAGTGTCCTACCAGTATACATGACACCTTGGCTCTGATCACACATAGTCGAACATGCATTATACATTCTAGCATTTGCGTCACTTTTGGGTGTCCTGGTTTCAACAGACATGGTTACATTAGGCATTTCACAATCTCTATCATTACTGTTAAGCATAATAAACTTGTTCTTAAGCTTACTGACACCTGCATTCATATCATTAGTCACATTAGTTAAACCAGCATCACAATTCATTGTTACATTGCATACATTTTCATACTTGCACCTTTTAATCGCATCTTTAGCTTTAAAGTCCGTGTACTCAAATAGTTGAAACTTCCCCTTTAAATTTCTTTGGTTACCGACTCCTTTAAGGGAGCCTTCAAATCCGATTGGCCGCTCGGTGTCATGTGATGCTCCTCCATGCTCATTGGTGGCATGGTGGCGGCCATTTTGATTACAAGTGTTTTTCCTTGTGCTGCTGGTGCTGCAGCCATTTCCTGGCTTTCCTGCAGGAGGGCTGTGGTGGTCTTTTCTTCCACAGGGCCACTTCGCCTGATGTGGACCCGGTTCATCCAATTCCTGCCCAGCTGCGTGGGACCGTCGCCAGCTACAATCCGCAGGGGGAGTTTGTGCAACACGCTGCCCTGGGAGACCTGGACGTCTACACTGCCAACAATTTGGATTTTACCTTTGGTATAGGTGAGCAGCTTTGCCTGGACAGGAGACAGTTTTGGTCGAGTGGCAGGATTCATCCAAATTTTTTCAAAGGTCATTTGGCTCATTACAGATTGGCTCGCCCCTGTGTCGATCTCCATGGAGACTGGGACCCCATCGCTGTCCACTTCCATCATCCACGGAGAACTTCCGGTGGAGCAGGTAAAGATTCCATACTCCTCTCCCAGGGTTAGAGCAGCTTCATCTTCATCTGTGTCGCAGCCCCGGTGATCAGCCAACTCGGAGACACAGTGAGTACAACCTTTTCTGCACATTCTCTGAAAGTGCTCTTTCTCTTTGCAGCCTTTGCATGCATAGTCTTTGTAGCGGTACTGGTGGGCCCTGTGGTTTTCTCCACAGCACGGGGCCATCTGGTTCGCCCCATGTGGCGGACTCAGGGTTGCGGGACTCGGGGCAGCATTTCTGCCTTTAGAAGTGTCCATGCGGTGCACTGCGCTCGCCAGTTTCGAGTCCTGGGTCAGTATTCGCCTGGAGTCGCTGGCCGAAACCATGTAGGCCTGGCTCATTTGAATTGCTTTCTGCAGGGTGACCGTGATGTCAGCCGAGAGCAATTTGTGTAGGAGGCTTTCGTGGCCGATTCCGATGACAAATATGTCCCTTAGTGCTTCATTAAGGTGGTCGCCAAACTCACACGGTGCAGCTAGTCTTCTTAAGTGTGCAGCATACTTGGCAATTTCTTGACCCTCAGGTCGCCGGTAAGTGTACAACCGGTGCCTGGCTGTGAGGATGCTTTCTTTCGGTTTTAGTTGTTCCTGTATGATTATTACAAGTTGCTCATAGCTCTTGGTGGTTATCTTCTCCGGGGCTAGCAAGGCCCTGATGAGACCGTAGATGGTGGGCCCACAACTGCAAAGCAGGATGGCCCTGCATTTGTTCGGTAGTGTGGCCGGTGTGTCCCTGTCCAGGTCGTTGGCTATAAAGAAGTGTTCCAATCTTTCCACAAAAGTGTCCCAATCTTCCCCCTCTGTAAATTGCTGAAAGTTACTGAAGTGAGATATGTTGAGCGTGTAGTTCGTGACCTCGTATTCCCGTCGCCAGTTGTAGTGTATGTAGGCACCTTTAGTAATGACTCCACGAGGCAGGGTATGATACTTAAACTGTGTAGACCTGTAGTCCTTTATTTGCAGCTCCTGAGTGCCAACAACAAGCTGTGAGTTCCCTTTTATACTGGGTTACCTGCCGTGTGCAGGCAACCCCTAGGTCTCCAGCAGCAGCACCCTCTGGTGTACAGGCAGGGTTTGTACAGTGTAAAGGTACATTCAGTGTTGCATAACGGTGTTACAGACATCACACAGTAAACAGGCATGCATACACAACAGTTCCAATATCCCTTTATCCTTTTTTCCTTCATCCACTCATTCAGTGTAACCCTTGAAATTAATTCCTTACCTAACCAAGTGAGGGCAGTCGCACTCAACTGGACAAAGGAGGAGAAATGTTGGAGTCAGCCGTAAGCCAAATTTCCGTCAAAGCCAGGATGTCAATGCAACTGTCCTAACAATTTTGAAACCCAAATCTGTCATTACCTAATCACTACTTCCTGGTTACCTCATCATCTCTCCTATTGTTTTCAACCTTGGTGGTGTCTTGCACCATAGACCTCTCTCCACCACCTAACTTTCTCAATAAATAAAAGGAACATGGGGTAGATTTACCCTTTGTCTGGTTTCCAGGCGGAGCAAACATAGGAAGACGAATAGGCCATTCAGTCCCTTGAGCCAATGAGATCATGGCTAATCTGTGACCTAACTCCACAGACACGCCTTTGCCCCATATCCCTCAATACCTTTTGGTTAACAAATATCGAACAATCTCAGATTTAAAATTAACTATTGACGTGGCCTCAATTACGCTTTGTGGAAGAGAGTTCCAAACTTCTGCCACCTTTTGCATGTAGAAGTGCTTCCTAACTTCACTCGTAAAAGGTCTGGCTCTAATTTTTAGACTATGCTCCCTAGCCCTAGACTCCCCAACCAGCAGAAATAGTTTCTCCCTCTCTACTTTATTTAGGATATTTAGGGAACCAAGGGATATGGGGATAGTGCAGGAAAGTGGAGCTGAGGTGGAAGATCAGCCATGATCTCATTGAATGGTGGAGCAGGCTCGAGGGGCCTGTACTCCGAATACTTATGTACACATCAGTTCCCCTTAATACCTTGAAAACTTCACCCCTAAGTTCCAGGAAATACAACACTAGTTTGTGCAATCTCTCCTCGTAATTTAACCGCTGGGAGTGCGGGTATCATTCTGGTATGTCCACATTGCACTCCCTCCAAGGCCAATACATCATGCCGACTGGAGTCCAATTTGTGGACTAACTTCAACTGGTGAGCTGTGGGCACAAAACGGGCATCCGTGGGCAGCTCCAGGCTGCTGCAATATCAGGTGGGCCTCTGAGCCTGATAAAGGTAAGCCTATGGGGACTTGTTCCGTTCGGGGGCGGGGGGGCGGATGGCCTGGTGCAGCAGTGGCCCAGGTCATTTCTGTGGATGCTGGAAAGCACTCCTGCTCCTCCTGGCCCACAAAAATAATAAAAACATACCATCTGATACTAAGCTGAATGTGTGCTGCGCATGCTCTGCTCAGTTGTGTCTTAAAAAAACTTTGGGGACCCCCAATTTAAGTAGCTATCTTGGCTGTACGCTTGCTTCAGGCAGCCTACTGGACAGTCTCTTTTGAGGACCCTGGCAAAATGGCGACGACCAAACCAGCGACGGTGGGAGCGAGGCAGTAAATTCCTACCCGCGGGTTTTTGGGGCATGACTGCCCATATCTGCTGGCTGGAAGGCCTCAAAGTCTGCCCTATAGTATATTACAGGGATGTTAAACATGGAAACAAACTTGATTAGACAGTTAAGAGTTACACAATTGACACAGCAGAACTGAAGATGCTGGACTACCTTGTATTGCTGGAATATAGTGTAGCGGATATAAAACACTAAACGGTAAACAGTTTGTTACACCAGAAAAACGAAAGGTGGGCTGGGGGGAGGTGTCAGTAATCAGGCCCGATCCCTTAAATGAAATTCAGTCGTATTATTTGTGTGCCTAAGTACAGTATCCTGTAATCATGTGCAATAATTTCAATGCCTTTTAAACCGCTATTCTCACAGGATCCTAATGTTGGCTGGCAATAACTTTTATAAATCAAAAGTTATTGGTTTCCATCACCCTCAGGAAGGTCTTCCACACAAACCTCCCAAAATGTACTAATGAGAAAACTCTGATAAATGGAAAGCATGCCATGGGATAGCCTTGAGATTCGATAAATAACTTCACACTCGAGGCTGAAAGTTCAACTCACAAGTAATGAAATTGAGAGAGAATTATTGTCAGCCTCATAAATGGAGATACTCATCATATCTCACTGCTGGCAAAGGCATCCTGCTGATGCCATATGTTTAAAATATAATTTAGAAACAAATTGGTGTTTTTATGGCTTTGCAAGTACGTGAATATAAAAAGTGACAAACAGCTACCAGCCCACAGTGTGGAATAAACAGCAAATCACTTGAATTTCAAAACATGTGCTGTGTACATGTCGAGTAGGATTGTGCGGTCAGTGGTGAAGGAACGGCGCTGGCCATTCACCTCGCTGACAGCTGCCCACAAAGGTGTGACTGGCTTTAGAGTGGAGACTTTCTGCCATCAGACATCTGATCCAGCGCGGCGCCCTCTACAGGGGATCTGTGGCATCAGTGAGCAGATCAAGAAACTGCGAGGCTCTTCAACCAATCAGATTGAAGAATCCTCACTGAGACACGCAGAGTCCAAACCAGGAACTATAAAGAAGGAAATATAAATTAGATTGAAATAATGTATAGAAAGCAAAATAAAGATTGGGAAATACAAATGGGATTGAGCGAGAAAGATAAAAGAAACAGACAGAAAAAGTAAATAAATAATTATTTTTAAAAATCACCAACATTAATTTTCTTCTGAGCATTGACTCTCAGCCTTTCTATAATGTGGGTCAAACTGGCACTATGGTTTTGCTGGATAGCGCAAACATAGGAAATCTTCCCGCTATCTTTACAATGTTACCAACGGAGAAATTGCACAGCGCCCTGTATGTGGGGCGATAACATTTCCGGGCGCACAAAAGTATCGCTGGGCGCTAGCCAATTCCAGCAGATGCAAACTTCCGCTTTCGTGCTCCAGGTGCGCCGTGGAGTGTTAAATCAAGCGCTACCACTTCCCTTGAGCACTAAAGCCAGCAGAAGGTGCGGTAGTGGTGCAGTGCTGCACAATGTCCCGTGCAGCGCTGCAGGATCGGTGGATCCTTCCCTCCCTTAAAGGGAAGGGCCTTTGCTGCGGGCCCTGCATTAAATATACTTCCATGGTGGCCGACTGCAGCCGCGATCCGCGACCATCAGCCCCAAGGGCTGATTGATCTTCGCCGAAGAAAAGGAATAAAATGCTCAGAGGGTTGTTTCAAGAGTTCTCACTCACCCTCGTGCCGATCCCTTGAAATATCACTCCCCAAGCGGCCGGCCTACCTCACAACGCATCCTGCAGCTGTCGGTGTTGATGCCCGGCGATGCTGCCGGGGACGGAACCGCAGCCGGATGCCGTGGCGATCTCTGGGGTGCTGGAGATCGTGGTGTCAGGTCGCCGCTGCCACAAACCTCCCAGGCAAATTCACGGGCGTCGGTACTCTCACTGTGCCTGTCACAGAGGCGGGACCGCCCTCTTATTGCCGCCCCCCCCCCCCCCCCAGAGGCGCGAATGGGAGGCTTAAAGGAGGCCAATTTCTAGCCCAAAGTGATCAAAAGAAAGCTTCATCTAATCCGTCCACAATGCATCACATTACCCTGACTCACATGCTCATTATTGGATTGAATAAATTATGTGATTACTCCTAATCCCTGTCAGTCCAGATAACTGAGGTTTTGTCAATGTGCTGGGTTGTTATTGAGAAGCTGCTGAGGAAAGTAGCTCAATAATCCTTTGTCTTAGGCCCCAATGGACAGCAATGACGATTAATCATTAAACCCAAAGTATTTCTGGAAGCCTAATTTCACAATGGTCGAAGTATTACTTCACAGTGGGACCTTGTACCATTTGCCAATTATCATCAGTGACTAGGTACTGGTCATGGGCAGAGGAATGATGTTCCTCCCCAAGAATGTGCAAACTCCCAGAACAACACATTTGGATGTCTTTTTGATGCTGTTGGAGCTTCTCCAGAGCAGCCTGCTTTTCCTTCTTCGGGTGCATTTACAACAGGGTGGCCATATTTACTAAACCGAATCTGAGGACACACCGGGTGGAACAGCAAAGTATCCAGGACGGAAAATTGAGGTTACGCAGCGTAGTGAGGCTAAATGTTTTGCTATTTTGATGCAAGCTGAATCTGCACAAAGCAGTGCCGGAACTTCCTGTCTGAATTATGCGGCCGCTATTCACCACATGTAGCGGCCACAATCACTGGCTCCTCCCCCTCCTCACAGCCCGCTACTTGCCCACATTATCCCAGGCCGCGGAGCGCGCTCTGATCCAGCTCCCGGGAGATCCACATGGCCCGGCTCCTGCAGCTCATTAGTTCAATGACCAGCGGCCCTCGCTACTCGCCAACAGAATTTCACAGATACTATCTGGGGATTCGGTGGGTGGAGCATGCGTACTGCGGCCACAGAGCATGATCGCTGCATAAATTAAAGTCCCTCAGTGAGTCCACCCCTTCTACTGGTTGAAAACAGGAGATTTACATCCCTCCCACCAATCAGAACCCGCCCCGCTGCTCAGCCCCGCCCGCTTTATTGACTGACAATAATTGGGGTCACATGCTCCTGATTTGAACCAGCACGTACTCGGAGATGTGGTTCCTGAACCGGGGACTTTTCCGGGGACATTGTTTGCCCGGGGACAAAGTCCCTCACCCAGAGACTATCCCCGAAAAATGGGGATGCACGGTCAGCCTAATTTATAAGTTTAGTGTCAGTGTGAGGTGGTTTTGGCTTGACAATAACACTAAACTTGTGTAATGCAAGTTACGTTAACACAAGAATTAGGAGCAGGAGTAGGCCATTCGGCCCCTCGAGCCTACTCCGCCATTCAATGAGATCATGGCTGATCTTCAACCTCAACTCCACTTTCCTGCACTGTCCCCATATCCCTTGATTTCCTTAATATTCAAAAATCTATTGACCTCCTGTCTTGAACATACTCAACGACTGAGCCTCCACAGCCCACCGGGGTAGAGAAGTCCAGAGATTCACCACCCTCTGAGTGAAGACGTTTCTCCTCATCTCAGTCCTAAATGGCCAACCCCTTATTCTGAGAAAGGTTGAACTGCCTCTGAAACAATGTGGAGTGAGACTCCTTGTTAGTATTAGGTCAGGCCCTGACTCATGATGCATTTACATGAGACATTCAGTGAAGCTGCTCTGTACTGACACTACCGTTATAATGTAAGTGAACCTTAAGAGTCCCTTCACTTAAATAACTTTGGCTTTTCTTTCATTCGGTATATTATGCCCTCAGACTATGTCTGCTTTATGTTAAAGTTGAGATAGGGTGCGGGTTTGGGTCCTTGACAGCTGATGTACTGAGTTTCTGAGTGTAGTCATTCTTTGGCTCAGTGGGTAGCACCGCGCCTCTGGGTCAGAAGGCTGTGGGGAGCACAAAAAAAATCTAGGCTGACACGCCAGTGCAAAGGGAGTGCTGCACTGTTGGAGGTGCTGTCTGTTGGATGAGGCATTAAACCGTCTGCTCTCTCAGGTGGACGTAAAGGATCCCATGACAATATTTCGAAGAAGAGCAGGTGAATTATCCCTGCGGTGCTGAGGGAAGACTGCACTGTCGGTGGTGCCGTATTTCGGATGAGATGTTAAACCGAGGCCTTGTCTGTCATCTCAGGTGGACGTAAAAGATCCCATGGCAGTATTTCGAATAACGACATGGGAGTTATCCCCGGTGTCTTGGCCAATTCTTATTCCTCAATCAACATCACTAAAACAGATTATCTGGTCATGATCACATTGCTTTGTGGGAGCTTGCTGTGCGCAAATTGACTGCAGGGTTTCCTTCATTACAACAGTGACTACGCTTCAAAAATACTTCATTGGCTGTAAAGCGCTTTGAGACGTCCTGAGGTCATGAAAGGCGCTATATAAATGCAAGTCTTTCTTTCGTTCACAGGGAGTCGGCAAGCAGAAAAGGACATGTGCGCACAAGGTGGTGAAAGCAGGCCAGAGAAGTAGTCCCGTCCCGTCTCTTTGTGACTAGCCATAGAATGGGGGCTTGGGAGCGTTTGTTTGCCCTCTGCCAGAAGCCATGCACGATGAAAAGACAAGGAATGGGGTGGGGGGGGATACCTTTAAAAGAGGGGGAACTCTTATCCTTGGGTGAAAACAAGTCGATATGTTTTTAATAAAAGAATGGACTAGAAACAGCGCTGTTCCATCTAATAACAGTGAGCCTCCTCCATGTGGATAGCTGATAGTAAAGTGATAACATGCAAAGTAGATTTTGCAGCCTAGATAATGCTTCACTTTAACCAGACACAGTTAAATCCCACAGGGATAAGTCAACAAGGAATGTTGACATGAGTGTTTAGTTCAATAAAGAAGCAGTGTACATTAGTTAACACATTGATCCATACCATCACAAGTATTTCTGCTTGAGCACCCATCATTACAGATTTGAAGACACCTCTCCTTGCCAGTTATCAAGAACATTAGATGTCATGTATTCTTGTGAATGACAGGAATCAGATAGGAAATTTGAAAAGAATATTTTGAATGATATTTTCAGCAGGCCAGTTAAAAGTTTTGTTATGGTGAGACTGGTGGACCAGTCTGATTATGAAATTCTTTCTTGGTATTTTTATTTCAATGGGCGATTTATATTGAAGACATCCAGTGGGCCAACTCCACCTTGCTCACCACATAGCCTTGTGCGGTTATTGGTAAAGCAGAACAGCTTTTCTACATTTGCATATTTTGAAGCACCGATGACTTGCTGCCATTCTGTGACTCTGACAGCACAATCCCAATTCTTGTCTCGTTCACATTACAGTTCCACAGAGCTTGCTCTCTCGGCTGCGTGAATCCTCCTCGCTTCAGGTACTGAGAGTTCAGGGCAGTTTATATCGTGGGCTGAATCTAAATGTAGAATGAGAGCAGCATGGCACTAGATACTTTGGAGGCTGTTTTGAATGCAAGAGCTATCTCAGAATTAGCCTTCTGAGTTTCATTGCGATACTTGCCAACTGAGTTAATGACAAAGGAGCTCGATTCCACCTCCGCACTAATTATAGAGCGTCACGGTTAGTAACAGCGGAAATCAGAGAGTAGAATGCCAGCAAAGTGTTTACTTTTAACGCTGCTCCAAAGGGTTCCTCCAATGTGTAAAAACAGTGATAATGTTGCTTTTTAAGAAAACCGCGTTGGGGACTTGACTCCCTGCTAGGGACCTTAACTATGTTCCTCCTGTAATTGAAGCAGAAGCAACACTAACTGAGACCCATTGCTGCTACTGATATCGAAGCGTCGGGTGGTGATGCCAGCTGAGTGATGCCAGCTGAGTGATTGATGCCAGGTGTGGTCAGGTGTGTGATGCCAGGTGAAGCTACAAGAGAGCATCTGAGGGTCTCATAACTCTGGAAGTTTTACCACCATTGGAATGTGGTTCCTGGAACAACAGGGAACAGCAAGGGATGCTGTTGAGGGTAAAGGGTACAGAAGGTGTGCCATACAGATTCGAAGTTAGTCCCGAAGCAGCTGTCGTGTCTGAACCCAGCACTGCATCATCAGCCTCTCACCGAGAAAGCCTAGCCTGAGGAGATTCTACACAGCTCCATCTGTGGCAATAAAATTAATCACAATCCAGAATCCTTAAGCGACTGGTGTAGTCACTCACAGGCCAGTGACAATGCAGTGCAGAGCTCTGTAATGATGGTTCAAGATCTCCTATATCAACATGCAGCAAGGTAGATATATTTTTACATTGACCCAAAACAATTACAGCTGAGGAAAAGCCACTTGGTTCACGTTGCTGGCCTCCCCAGGGTTTAGGCTGCCGTAGACCATACTGGGTTGTCAGTCATACGGCCACCATTGGTCCAATGGCCAACACGAGCAAGGAAGGCCATTATTTGCTGTGGTGTCTTATGCCCACAGGGAGCTTCTCCGTGTCAGATACTTATTTACTGCCATCCCCCGCTCCCCGCCCACCCCCTCTCCGGTTCCCGGGTCATCTCTGGGTCTCTGGATTCTCTGGCTCCTCTCCAGCCTCACAGGTTTACAGCTGCAATCTTGTTTCCACACCACACCCTCCATCCCAGCATAAAGAGGAGGCAGGCATGTAATGGGACTACACCAGGGCTATGCAAATAGCCTGGACCAATACAATTGAGACACTCCTTCCCTCACAGGAGCAGGGCACCTTTCACTCAAGCTGCAAGGGCTCCTGAAAGGAAAATCAGTCCTGATGTTTGAATTAATTTTGAACATTCCTGATTATAATCGCTCCGCCATTGGTGGCCATGCCTTCTGTTGCCTCGGCCCTAAGCTCTGGAACTCCCTCCCCAAACTTCTCCGCCTCTCTACCTCTCTTTCCTCCTTTAAGACACTCCTTAAGACCTACCTCTTTGACCAAGCTTATGGTCATCTTCCCGAATTTCTCCTTATATGGCTCGGTGTCAAATTTTTTGTCTCATAATACTCCTGTGAAGCACCTTGGGGCATTTCACTAGATTAACGTGCTATATAAATACAATTTGCTGTTGTTGCAATTTCAAATTTACACTAATCTCTTGAGAGTTCCAAAACATTCTCTGCGCTACCCCTCAGCATAAGACAGGCCCTCGTAACATGGTTGCTTAATTCCAACATGGCTCCCCACTCCCACGGAGTTGTCTAGCTAGGAGTGTACCGTTGACAAGCTTCAGACTGACTCCAAATTTAAAGTTGCAAGCTGTAGCTTCCGAGCTAAAAGGGTCTACAAGGAATCCTGGCCCCACTCCTCCCTCCAACCCCATCAGCTCAGGTAAACGGTCAATCAAAGCAATTCTTTTAAAAAAGGATCCTCAGGACGTCAATCATTTGGGATGTTTGAATTGAATGGAAATTGCAGACACTTTGAACAATCTGTGAGACAGGTCCCCATCCACGGACAACAGCGACAACCAACCGACGCATATCAAGGACTTGTTCCGAGGCGTATACATCAGCCAGAGTGCAATGTACATTCTCTGCCGTTTGAACAATTAGCTAACAGTAATTGACTTTAATCCTGTGAGTGCTGTTCCCAGCAAGAGAGAATCTATTAAACAAATTAGAGTCATTCAGGAGTGAAATCAGGAAGCACTTTATCACACAACTTCAAACAGGTGTATTAGAAATCTGGATCTCTTTCCCCCTCCCAAAAGCCTGTGGCTGCTGGGTCAATTGAAATTTTCAGGACTGAGATCGACTTTTTTTTTTAGTTAAGGGTATCCAGGGATTTGGAGCAAAGGCAGATAAATACAGTTCAGATACAGATCAGGCTTTTCCGTGTCAGTTGTGAATCTACTGATAGCACCTTTGCCTCCGAAGTTGTGGGTTCAAATCCCACTCTAACTTGAGCACAAAAATCTCGGCTGACACTCCAGTGCAGTGCTGAGGGAGTGCTGCACTGTCGGAGGTGCCGTCTTTCAGATGAGACATTAAACTGAGTCTGATCTCTCGTAAAAGATGCCATGGCACTATTTCAACGAAGAGCAGGGAGTTATCCCCGGGTGTTCTGGCCAATATTTATCTCGCAATCAACATCACTAAAACAGATTATCTGGTCATTATCACATTGCTGTTTGTGGGAGCTTTCTGTGTACCAGCAGGTGTTTCCTACATTACGACAGTGACTACACTTCAAAAGCATGTCATTAGTTGTAGAGGGCTTTGGGATGTCTTGAGGTTATGAAAGGCACTTTAGAAATGCAAGTCTTTCATGATCTAACGGAATGGTGGAACAGGCTTGAGGGGCTGAATGGCCTACTCCTGTTCCTTTGTTCTGTAATCTAATGCGATGATGCAAAACCTCTGGGGCAGTCCGTTCCCTGGTTTGCTCCTCTTGGACCACGTTAACTGTCCAATTGTGAGCAATCTTCACCGGCATAAGTAACTGTAGAGTGATGCTTCACAGGGAATGGTGTCAAGTTCCATGTATTTCACTATCATTCTTTCTGAGGCATCGTTCAGAACATCCCATTAGTTCCCTTCTGTTGACAGTTGGCAATTGCACTCATTGGTGTACATAGTTTCAGATTATTTACATATTAGCACGTTGGGGGTCAGACTTATTTTTGTCCTCATGAGAGGTGATCTTATCGAAACGTATAAGATTATGAGGGGGCTTGGTGGGGTGGATGCAGAGAGGATGTTTCCACTGATGGGGAAGACTATAACTTGAGGGCATCATCTTAGAATAAGGGGCCACCCATTTAAAACTGAGATGAGGAGAAATTTCTTCTCTCTGAGGGTTGTAAATCTGTGGAATTCGCTGCCTCGGAGAGCTGTGGAAGCCGGGACATTGAATAAATTTAAGACCGAGATAGACAGTTTCTTAAACGATAAGGGAATAAGGGGTTATGGGGAGCGGGCGGGGAAGTGGAGCTGAGTCCATGATCGGATCAGCCTTGATCGTATTATGTGGCGGAGCAGGCTTGAGGGGCCGTATGGCCCATTCCTGCTCCTATTTCTTATGTTCTTATGTCCCCTTTTTAAAAAAGATCACTAAACTTCCTTCAGGCATCTTTCCAAATCTGGAATGTTGTGGGCAGAGTTGACATTATCAGACCCCCTGCCCTCCTCTCCCCCCTCCCCGCCTACTCCCTGCCTCCTTACCATCAGTGTCGATTTGGCAACCAGCAAATGCTATCTAGCTGTGATCCTGTCGATGAGGGGCTTCAGGACTCACTGGTAAAGCAGATTTAGCACCTTGGACCTGAAGCGCGATGCAGGGCTGAATTAATGAATGGTTTTTGCTTTTCATTTGCCTAGTTAGCTGCTAGAACAAAGGCTCATATTTGCAGCTGCTTACTTGCTCATTGGTTGATTCCTGGCCATCTATTGCAACAAACTTTACTACACTCCTAGAGAGTGTTGGGGGTCTGGAACTTACTGCCTGAAAGGATGGTAGTGGCAGAAACCTTCATCACATTTAAAAAGTACTTGGATGTGCACTTAAAGAGCCATGACCTACAGGGCTACGGATCTAGTGCTGGAAAGTGGGATTAGGCTGGATAGCTCTTTTTCGACCGACACGGACACGATGGGCCGAATGGCTTCCTTCTGTGTCATAATTTTCTATGATTCTATGATACTAAAGTCAAACTTCCCCATTTCACAACAGTGTGCACCCACCATCTTGACAGTGATGGGCTGTCCCTCCATTTTAAACAATCAGTGGAAATCATGTCTGGATGATAAAACGAACGGGGTGAAGGAATTATCTGAAAAATATTATGCAACGAACGTACCTGTCTGTAGCAACTTCGTTAACTTTACGCAAGCTTTCAATGGTTTTTGGAGAATAGATTGTGGATAATATTTGAAGGCTATCAGCTTGGTGAGAAAAAAATCCTGCTAAAGTCTTCCACATAAATGATGAACTATCCAATCATTTTAACATAGCCGATTGAGATAAGGGCTGCATTCTTTTAAGAATACTCTCCAATGTAATGCAAGATCCAATCATCAAGGCCTTGCTGGATGATTCTAACACAGACAGTAAATAAAATATATTCGATAAGCAACATGAGATCCACTGGTGATGTTAATATCAAGAACCACAATTCATGGAGCAAGTAAACACTGTGGCTTAAATATAGATGCAGGCAGGAAAAAAGTTTTAGTCCAGTAGACTGAAAGATCCTAAAGTTACAGTAAGTGGAGAAGAAATAGAGCAAGTGGACAAAATTTTTATATCTAGGCAAAATTATTTCAGAAGATGGGAGATATAGCAATGAAATCTCTGTTTATATATCACTCCACTGTCAATTTTGGTTCTGTATTCAGGGGCATGGTAGCATTGTGGTTATGTTACTGCTCGAGTAATCCAGAGGCCTGCACTAATGATGCAGAGACATGAGTTCAAATCCCGCCATGGCAGCTGGGGAATTTAAATTCAATTAATTAAATAAATTTGGAATAAAAAGCTAGTATCAGTAATGGTGACCATGAAACTAATGGATTGTTGTAAAAATCCAGCTGGTTCACTAATGTCCTGTAGGGAAGGAAATCTGCCGTCCTTACCCGGTCTGGCCTATATGTGACTCCAGACCCACAGCAACGTGGTTGACTCTTAACTGCCCAGCAAACCACTCAGTTGCACCAAACCGCTACTGTGGGAGTACCTTCACCACATGGACTGCAGCGGTTCAAGAAGGCCATCACTTTCTCAAAGGCAATTGGGGATGCGCAATAAATGCCAGCGACGCCCACATCCCATGAACAAATAAATAATGTAGTTAGTACAGTTATACAAAGATTGCTGCGTTTAACTGTCTAGTTATTTTGTGCTGAAACTCCATTAAATATCTTATGGTAAAACGCCTTGCAAGACCCTCTATCAGAAAAATTGACCTGTGAGCCAAAGAATGCAAAGAATGCTTCAACTATCACTCTGCCGCAAACCACTATCAATGCTCTCCATATATTACCAAATAATACAATCAGCAAATGCGTCCAGAAATGACGAAGGTAGCTAATAACTTTCTAGTTGTATTTTACTGAAATTCCACCAAAAAGAATCACCCCAGCGGTTTTCCTTCTTGCAATCCAACTGCTAAACGCCTTTGCAATCGCCCAAATTACTGAGAGTAGAAGCATGACTCTGTGCCCTTACCTTTTTCCTGGGTGCTGGCATTTTGGGCATTAAGGGTGGCACAGGTGAAGAGGAGGAGAGATACTTTTGCCCAGTTGTTCATCTTCAGCTTAAGGCCTTTTCTCTTTCGCAGACTGCCAGTTGTACCGTCTTAACCGGCTGCAAGACAAAATAAAAGCAACTCAACTCCCCTTACTTTACTGATTAATAACTAAGCACTGGCTGCAAAGAAAGGGCTTTAAAAATATATATATGACTGGCCTCCTGCACGGAACTCCGTCTGTGGTGATTGTCTGAGATGCCAGTGATGCTGGATGCCGGTTAAGTTTTTTTTATTTATTCCTGAAGGCCGTGAACAAACTGTTCTGGCGTCTGTGATTCGCTCAGGCCAGAGTAGGGACACATTGCGAAAGGATTGCAAAAGTTATCTGGAGCCGGAGCATGTCCCGAGCTTAACCCCAGGCAGCGTTCAGAAAAGAAAGTCAATCCAAATCATTTTGCTGCTGCAAAAGTTACATAGGATTACATAAGATATACGGCACAGAAACAAGCCATTCGGCCCAGAGAGAGAGAGACAGGGAGAGACAGGAGAGAGAGAGGGAAAGAGACAGGAGGGAGAGAGATTGGAGTTTATACTCCAATCAAGCCTCCTCCCGTCTTTCCTCATCTAAATCTGTCCACATACCACTCTATTCCCTTCTCCCTCATTTGCTTGTTTAAGCCTCCCCTTAAATGCATCTATACTATTTGCCTCAACCACTCTCTGTGGTATGGAGTTCCATATTTCACACAAAAATGGGTTGATCTGAAATTGTTTTGGCTCTCAGTTTGTCTCAATAGAACTAGTTGCTCAAAAATGGAAATGACCAGTTTAAGCAGTGCAGTGATTTAAAAGTAAAAGTTTGAAAAGGTCCTTGTGGGTCAAAAGGAACAGGAGTTCTCGCCCCATAAAGATACCTTGGACCTCCCTTGCCCTGGGCTTTTCCCCTCCCTGATCGCGGACTTGCCGACACCTCCCTTCACATCCTTACTTACCTCGCCAGGGATCATTTCTGTGGGTCCCTTGCAGCGGCCTGGCCTTGCCCCCCCCCCTTCCCCTACCAAGTTCGACTCCCGCCCACTGGCAGTGTCGTCATTCTTGCTGGCTTCAGGCGGGTTTCATAGTCGGCAAATGCTAATGAGGCCTGGGAGTTAAAGTCTCCCAGGCCTCATGCTCCGGGGGGAGGGGGGCTGATGGATGGTTTATCCCCACTTCAACAGCCCCCTCCGCCCCCCCGACATATCCTCCCGCAGCCCATGACTTTCCTCTTCATTACCAACCACACAGCCAATCTTAGTGTCGTCTGCAAGCTTCTTAATCATACTCCCTATATTCAAATCTAAATCGTTGATATATATACCACAAAAAGCAAGGGACCCAGAGCTGAGCCCTGCGGAACTCCACTGGAAACATCCTTTCAGTCACAAAAACGTCCATCAACTGTTACCCTTTGCTTCCTACCTCTGAGCCAATTTTGGATCCAACTTGCCATTTTGCCCTGGATCCCATGGGCTTTAACCTTCGTGACCAGTCTACCATGTGAAGAGAACAGACAAGTTAACAATTCAGCGGTGGACTTCTGTCAGAACCTGTTCTGAAGAAAGGTCTGTACCCAACACTGCAAGCTCCCTGGTACCTTCACAATTGCAGCCTGGCCTGCTGAGCGTTTCTAGCATTTTCTGCTTTTGTTTAAGATTTCCAGATTCTGCACTTTTTTTGAAGGTCGCTAATAATTATATCTCTGGTGTGCTGCTCCGGCAGGTTATTCCAAACAATAATCACACTTTCTTGATTTGTATTTGATTTAAATGTACTCTTCACTCATTACATTTAAATTCTTAAATTCTACTTTCCTAGCTTACTTTAACGTCGTTCTTAATTTTGTTGTAGGGAAAAACAAAGATCAGTTCTATCCAGGCATTTTATTAGCTTGTTTCTGCAAATGTTATTACAGGAGCACCAGTCTCAGACACACACACACGTACATATACATACATGCATACAAACATATACCCATACACGAAGTTCATCCAACTGTTTTCTTACCTTTCTGTTCAAACATAAACTCCTTCAGGAATGACAGTCATTTCCTGTTGGTTTCAGAAGTATTTCTGTAGCAACAGAAATTACACTCTAATTTGGCACAGGATGTGTGTAATATACCGCAGGATGTCCTTATTTATAGCTACAAGACTTTATGGCTTTGCATGCAGATACTCCCGAGCATTGGATAATACATTGTGCCCTCATGGTATAAAGTTCCTATCCTTATAAAATTATACAACCATGAACAACAGCACAGAAGATCTGTCAGCATGACTGAATTTTGAGTTCTATTTAATGTTTTAAACAGAATGTTTTCAGGATAGATCAGGGCTCTTGGACTCAATAATTGGCCAAATGCTTCATAAATTCAACACTTTGCTTTTCAACTGTTCTACTCTTTTGCATAAATGATCCAAATCCTTGACTGCTTCTCTGGGTTCAACTACTCTCCATTAATTAGTGGGTCAGATGTTGCTGAAAATGTCACACTGTCTGAGTGACACACACCGTTATTAATTTGCAAATCGACCAGCAACATGAAGCGAGGCAGAGAAGAGAACTGCAACCGTCACAGGTTGCTGGCTGATTTGTGACGCTCTGCCATTAGCTCCGCGAAAACGGCATCTCCCACTTAAACCACCCCGTGATTTTCCTGAAGTTGCTGTATTTGTAGACTTCGGTCGCCTGAGGAAGAGAGTGTTTGAAGACCAGGCCCTCAAATCTGGCACCAAGCTTATGGTCTACAGGGCAGTAGTAATACCCGCCCTCCTATATGACTCAGAGACGTGGACCATATACAGTAGACACCTCAATGTGCTGGAGAAGTACCACCAACACTGCCTCCACAAGATCCTGCAAATCCACTGGGAGGATAGATGCACCAATGTCAGTGTTCTCGCTCAGGCCAACATCCCCAGCATCGAAGCACTGACCACACTCGACCAGCTCCGTTGGGTGGGCCACATGGTCCGCATGCCCGAAACGAGACTCCCAAAGCAAGCGCACTACTTGGAACTCCTACCTGGCAAGCAAGCCCCAGGTGGTCAGAGGAAACGTTTCAAGGACACCCTCAAAGCCCCCTTGATAAAGTGCAACATCCCCACCGGCACCTGGGAATCCTTGGCCCAAGACCGCCCAAAGTGGAGGAAGAGTATCCTGGAGGGCGTTGAGTACCTCGAGTCTCATCACCGAGAGCATGCGGAAACCAAGAGCAAATAACGGAAGGAGCTTGCAGCAAACCAGACTCCCCACCCACCCTTGCCTTCAACCACTGTCTGTTCCATCTGTGACAGAGACTGTCATTCCCGTATTGGACTGTACAGTCACCTGAGAAGCAAGTCTTCCTCGATTTCGAGGGACTACCTATGATGATGATATACATTAAGTGCCCATTAAACTCACCACAGAAAGTTAAGTCTAGTCATTATCAGCATTATCCTTTTAACGACATGATAATTGTTAATGACTGCCAATCAACCTCTCTTGTCCAGAAAGCGAACAATTATAAGTGCGAAGTCTCATTCCTTCAGGTTGTGAATTGTTTTCAGAGATTTGAAAAATGTCAAATTTAAACTTTTACATTTTTTTTCTTTCTTTTCCTTTCTGTCTTTTCTCTCTTAGTGTCAGCTGTGGCTCAGTGGGTAGCACTCTCACCTCTGAGTCAGAAACCTTTTGTTCAGAGTCTTGTCAAAGGCCTTCTGAAGGTCAAACTAAACTATATTCTAGGTGATTTCAGTGTGTACTTTTTCTATTATTTGCTCAAAGATGTAAAAGGCCTTGGTCAGACATGATTTCCCCCTCCTAGACCACATGGGCCATTTCTTATATTATTTCTATAAAGCAGCCTACCCCTTGGAATGACTTTGTCCGATGTGTGGTTGCCTGGATGAGATTTGTTTCCCTTTCTAGGTGGAGGTTTTATCTTTGCCTGATTCCAGCTCTGTGGAACCTATTCAGCGCCCTGCCATTCTTTCATGGTGTTTGCCAGATCCCCATAAAATCTTGTCCCTGCTCTCCCTCAACACCCCTGGTTATTTGCCATCAGACTCGGGGAATTTGTTTGACTTCTGCCCCTTAATCTTGCTCATCACCACTGGCGCACTAATCTCAAGCAGTGTTTGAAGGGGTATCTTGAAACCATCATCACAGCATATACTTCGCTTCTGTTTCTACAAACGGTCTACAAGAACCAGTCCAACCTGGATAATGACCCAACACCTTACGGCATCACGTGCCATCTCTCCATCAGTCGCAACCACCACTCCAGGAAACTTGGGTCGCTAGATCGAGGAGAATGCATCATTGAGTGCAAATGAGCAGATGCACACGATGATGGCAGCGGGGGAACAGGAATCTGCTGGCTGTCCTCTCCTAGATGCCGAGCCCTAGAATTTAGGCCAGCATTTAAGAAGTCCTCCCAACTGAGCAGCAACATTTTATGCAGCCATTTGAGAGGGTATCAAACACCCAACGGTGAGTGTGAAGGAGGTCACGACCACCATCTGCTCAACTGCTTCTCTGAACTGCAGCCCACTGTGAGGTATGTGATGGCTTGAGGGAATTTTATTGCTAGAGGCCGTTCACCCAGCGGCATTATCTTTTGGGAAGGGTCGCCCTGCTGATATGGAGGTTGTGGGCTTCAAAATTCAGTTTGAAGATGTTGGGGGCTCGGATGGAGAGGTATTTCACAGGACTTCACTGCCCTCATTGCTCCCATGCAGATGACTGGACATGTCAAGGGAGTGCTCAGCTGCACGATTACGACTGGGGTCGACACGGATGAAGCTCTTGTCTTTTAGGCCGATGCTCCGCCTGACTCGTCCAGACCCCTCTTCCCCCATAGCTCAAATCACAGTACATATGCCAGAAAGTAGATAGGCCCATACATCCAGCGGAAGCAGTTGCAGGACCATCTCATGGCTCAGTACAAGGAAGAAAGACTTGGATTTATATAGCGCCTTTCATAACCACCGGACGTCTCAAAGCGCTTTACAGCCAAAGAAGTACTTTTGTAGTGTAGTCACTGTTGTAATGTGGGAAACGTGGCAGTCAATTTGTGCACAGCAAGCGCCCACAAACAGCAATGTGATAATGACCAGATAATCAGTTTGTTTGTTATGTTGATTGAGGGATAAATATTGGCCCCAGGACACCGGGGTTAACTCCTCTGCTCTTCTTCAAAATAGTGCCATGGGTTCTTTTACATCCATCTGATAGAGCAGACGGGGCCTCGGTTTAACATCTCAACCAAAAGACAGCACCCCCGACAGTGCAGCACTCTCTCTCAGCACGGCACTGGAGTATCAGCCTAGATTTCTTTGTGCTCAAGTCCCTGGAGTGGGACTTGAACCCACAACCTTCTGACGTAGAGGCGAGTGTGCTGCCCACTGAGTCACGGCTGACACTACAAGGAAGAACAGGCCTATCTCAATCCCAAGAGGCTTCCACTGACAAGCCAGCCACCTCACTTACTTGCCGTGAAGCCAGAATGTCCCTGGCATTCATCACCCATTTTATAAAGATGATTGGGGTACCTGTGAGAAGCCCAGGGAGTGGGGCAAGTGCTCATTATCATCTTATTTGAATCCATAACATTATTAAAATGAAGCTCTCGCACATTTTGTGCAACAGCAGATTTGGATTGTAACTGGCCAGCCGGGAGATAGCATGCTGTGCAAATCCCGCAGCGATCTGGCAGAAGTGATTCTCCGCATGATTTTCCAGTGCCGGCCGGCATTCTACACTGTGATACTGAGCCCAGCCATGTATAAATACCATATTACATTGGCATGAGGAAGTGGTGTCAACAGATCTGTTTTAAAAAATGTATTGGTAACAAAGAATTGTGATTAGCATGCACCGTTCTGCCCTTTTGACTAGATTTTTGTTTAGGAGGCAATTTTAACCCTACCTGCTCAGTGGCAATTAAAATGTCCTGGGTTACTTACCTGCCGGAAATCCACCCGGATCCTGCCAACCGCGATTTTTACTCAGCCTTCTGGACGAAGTGAAGAGGTCCAAACAGCTAGACCTTGTGGCATCAGGAGGAATGCTCTTCCGGACCCTACAAGGAACGCTGTGGCCTCCCCTGCCGCGGACCCCCCTCCCCACTCCCCTCGTGTGAGGCCCTCCTGAAACCGCTTCCCCCGACCCCTCCCTTCACATCGGCGGGAAGCCAAGAGTCGCTCGATTTTCATAAGAGCATAAGAAATAGGAGCAGGAGTAGGCCATTTGGCCCCTCGAGCCTGCTCCGCCATTTAATACGATCATGGCTGATCCGATCATGGACTCAGGTCCACTTCCCCACCTGCTCCCTATAACCCTTTATTCCCTAATCGGCCCAGAGGCCTGCGGCCTCTTCCCGCCCACTTCTTGCCTGTTCCAGACATGAAGCGGACCGACAGCATGTTAATGAGGTGTGGGAGCTAAAATAGCCATGGTCTTAAGTTTCCTCAATTTGCACTCTCCTGAAACCCACCCACAATTAGAATCAACCCCTTAAATGACATCCTTAGTGACAGTGACAAAGGCAAACTATCCCTCCTTGTCCTTCTTGACTGGTCTTCAGCTTTTGACACGCTTAAGCACTCTACCCTTCTCCAACGCCTCTCCACTGTCTACCCTACGTAAACTAGAGGTGATCCGAAACTTGGCAGCCCATGTCCTAACTCGCACCAAGTCCTGCTCATCCATCACCCTTGTACTCACTGATCTACATTGGCTCCCAGTTAAGCAATGCCTCGATTTCAAAATCTCTCCATGGCCTCGCCCCTCCCTATCTCTGTAATTTCCTCCAGCCCCTCAACCCCCCCCAAGATGTCTACGCTCCTCTAATTCTGCCCTCTTGAGTATCCCTGATTATAATCGCTCAACCATTGGTGGCCGTGCCTTCTGTTGCCTAGGCCCCAAGCTCTGGAACTCCCTGCCTAAAGCTCTCCGCCTCTCTACCTCTCTTTCCTCGTTCAAGGCGCTCCTTAAAACCTATCTCTTTGACCAAGCTTTTGGTCACCTGCGCTAATTTCTACTTATGCGGCTCGGTGTCAAATTTTTTTATCTCATAATACTCCTGTGAAGCGCCCTGGGATGTTTCACTACGCTAAGGGCGCTATATAAATAAAAGTTGTTGTTGTTGTAGTGTTAGCTGGAAGGGTTGCAGAAGCAGGCAGTATGAGGGGAGCTGAATCAGGTCAGTACTGAAGCACCTTTGGTTTGATTGCTGCGTCCGAGTATCTCTTTCATCAGCGCCCACTCTATAAACAAGAACATTCAAAGAAATTAGCTTAAATGAACTGAACTACACAAAAGAATATTAGCATTGTAATTTGTTGATTCTCAAAGAGGAACCTGATGTTGTGATACTTCCTTATGGTAAATGTGCCCAGGTTTATTTAATATCATTTCTATTTGCAGATATATTTAACACACCGTTGACCTGAAAATTGTTATTAAATCTTACCCAACAGGGATTGATAGCGACTCATTTCTCAACAGCCAATGACAAATTACTATTTCTAATTTTGCAATCTGAGATGAGGAGAAATTTCTTCACTTAAAGGGTTGTGAATCTTTGGAATTCTCCACCCCAGAGAGCTGTGGATGCTCAGTCGTTGAGTATGTGCAAGACAGAGATCGATACATTTTTGGGAATAAAGGGAATGAAGGGATTTGGGGATAGTGCGGGAAGGTGGAGTTGAGGTCGAAGGTCAGCCACGATCTTGTTGAATGGCAGAGCAGGCTCGAAGGGCCAAATGGCCTACTCCTGATCCTAATTCTTATGTTCTTGTATAATATATGAATTCTAGATATTATATTTCAAAATGTAATCCTTTAAAATTAAATATAGTTAGTTATTTTAAACAGCGTTAAGAATTGTATAAATAATTGTATAATAATTTTCTACAAATATATTGGCCAAGAAATCCCGGTCCTCTGCTTCCTGCGGGCGCTCGACAGAAAAAGGTTAAAAAAAAGCTGCGCACCTACCTGTTCCTGCTGCACTCACCAGCGCTCCCGGTCCTGAGACCTTCCCTCACTGCGTGTCACAGCGCATGCACGTCGGGACGTCCGTAAGCTGGAGCTGCAGTCACATGGCACTGGGCAGCCAATCCAGGTACAGTATTTTCTCATTCATAATAACGGGAATTCCGTAAGTTGGAGTCCTCATTATTATGATTGAAAAACACCCCCCAAAGACAAATAAAAAAAATAGAAAAAATACACCGCAGATTTAAGATTAATTTAAATTAAAGTTAATAAATGTATTATAAAAAATATATATTTTTCCGATTTTTAAAAAGTGTTTTAATTATGGTTTAAAATAAACTTACCTTAGTAGGCAGGGTTTTTAACATTAAAATGTGTTTTTAAAATTTTATTTTACTATGTTTTTGTATATTTTAATACTCTAACACCTGTAAAAGTAGGCTATGCGCCTGCTTTTATCAGACGCAAGAGTGTTCAGGACATCCGCTGGGTAAATACCGCAATCTTGCCAATGCAAATGCCCTGGCTGCCGAGATGCATGCGCATTGTGCGATGAAAACCGGCTTCTGCGATGCCTAGCCGGGTCCGGACACACTCCGTACGGACCGGGGGACACCGGAATTTCTAGGTAATTGTGATCCCTTCTCCTCAACTTGTTGACTTTCCACAGGTACTGCGTGTCCCCTGAGGCTTCATTCAAGTGGCCATCGGTGTTTGAGCCTGGATGGCGAGTCTCAGTAGACCTGTTGACCCTAGAGGCCACTCCCGCTGAGCTTGATCCCGTTAACACCCCTGACATCTACACACATACCTGCAGCAGGATCAAGAGCTGGAATTCTGGCTGAGTTTCCTCTCCCTGACCCAGGAGCACCGGGCCTAGTGTAGCACTCTACCACTGCCCCTCAAACATCAACTAACTCAGCATAGGCCGGTAACTGAACTCTAACGTTTCCTCAGCTATTCAGTTGTCCAGCAGTGCTGTCTGGAAACTGCGTTTTGGACCAGAGGGAAACATTATCAATCACGTCTGCCTACTACAAGCTGTGGAGAGGTTGTGTCACAGGCCATCCTGTCCTCCGAGCCTCTCATTAATTATTTGAACTATTCTTGTTGGTATGGATAAAGGTGAACAGGAATGAAATAACATTTTTGTAAAGTCAAACAGCCGTGTTAAAAAAATATAAATCAACCTCCAACCTGCACTCATTGCACAGTACGATCAGAAGGTAGTTGGACTCGGCTCCACAGCAATGATGTTGCAGGACACCAGCGTGTGAACACTAATACATCTGTCTGACTGGCTTCTCCCTGCTATATTAGGCGCAGTGCTAACCTGTTCAGCTGTTGGTATCCCACAGTGAAAGTTAAGGCCCAGTATTATTGATCCCTGGCCATCGCACACAATTTGTAATGTCAGCGTGACATGGTGATGAAATCCCCACTTTATTAAAAAATTGCGGTGCTTCTAAGTTTCCTGTTGTCAAAACTTGTTTAAACTGTAAATCTGTGGAGAAAACAGAGCGCTCCCTTGTTAGCAAGGCTAGTGACTCAGTGACTCTGAGAGAGTCTGGAACTGTATTGGAGTCACCCCATCCTGGCTTCAAACCTGGCAGCTATGGAACATTAACACACCTGAGACAGAATAGAGCTGACACTTTCTGTCAGATGCGTATTTAAGAATGGTGCACTGGAGTGATGATGACATCCTGTATTAATGAGGCTCAGAAGGCGAGGATGGATAAGTGAACCACCAGCTTACTTCCAGGGGGATTGCAAGTGGCGGAATGCAGGGATTTTCCTCCAACTTTCAGATAGCTCATTAAGATCCCCTGTGAGTGGAGGGTGAGGGCTGGTATTTGAGCCTTCAGATTTCCAGGGCCGGAGAGGAATACAAGCGGGTGAGTGTTGGGGTCTCTCTGGTTAACAAAGATCCATGTCAGCGATTTTTGTCTGCGGTAAGTCCACAATTTTGGCTGGGGTCTTTGTTTTACCTTCTTTCCAATTCAGGCTTCATGACTCAGTAATCACCTGACAAAAATAAAACTCCGATCAATTCTATAAACTTAAAGACTGGAGTAAAATAACCTTGAGTTCTGAGATAATCAATACACTGTAATATTTGTTCAATGTTAAACATTATTCCTATCTTCGTAGCCGCCAAACTTTGGGCCCTGTTCTTTCAAAGAAGCACACACCTGTCCAAATGGGTTTTGCTCACGGCCTCCTCGGCTTAGTTTTAATATTCAGGCGCCAATTCTTGTGAGAGCAAACTTCTTCAACTTATCAAAATGCAATTACTTTCCACAAACAATGCTGTAGCCAACTTTCTGCCTTTTATAAGGCACAGGATTGTTAGCATGCTGTATATCCTCTAACGTGTACATTTTCATGTCGGTGTTTACCAAGTAAAGAAAGAAAGATTTGGTTTTATATCGTGCCTTTCACAACCACAGGATGTCCCAAAGTGCTTTACAGCCAATGCAGTACTTTTGAAGCGTTGTCGCTGTTGTAATGTGGGAAACGCAGCAGCCAATTTGTGCACAGCAAGCTCTCACAAACAGCAATGTGATAATGACCAGATAATCTGTTTTTTTAAAGATGTTGATTGAGGGATAAATATTGGCTAGGACACCAAGGATAACTCCCCTGCTCTTCTTCAAAATAGTGCCATGGGATCTTTTACGTCCACTTGAGAGAGCAGAACGGGGCCTCGGTTTAACATCTCATCTGAAAGACGGCACCTCCGACACTGCAGCACTCCTTCAGTGATGCACTGGAGTGTCAGCCTAGATTTTCATGCTTAAGACTCTGGAGTGAGACTTGAACCCACAGCCTTCTGACTCAGAAGTGAGAATGCTACGCACTGAGCCATGGCTGACACTGTATAGGTATTCTCTGACAACGTGGACCACTTCCCCTATCTCGGGAGCCTCCTGTCAACAAGAGCAGGCATCGATGACGAGATTCAACACCGCCTCCAGTGCGCCAGCGCAGCCTTCGGTCGCCTGATGAAAAGAGTGTTTGAAGACCAGACCCTCAAATCTGCCACCAAGCTCATGGTCTACAGGGCTGTAGTAATACCTGCCCTCCTGTATGGCTCAGAGACATGGACCATGTACAATAGACACCTCAAGTCGCTGAAGAAATACCACCAACGATGTCTCCGCAATATCCTACAACTCCTCTGGGAAGACAGATGCACCAACATTGGCGTCCTCGACCAGGCCAACATCCCCAGCATTGAAGCACTGACCACACTTGATCAGCTCCGCAGGCAGGCCACATAGTCCACATGCCAGACACGAGACTCCCAAAGCAAGCGCTCTACTCGGAACTTCTTCACGGCAAACGAGTCAAAGGTAGGCAGCGGAAATATTACAAGGACACCCTTCAAAGCCTCCCTGATAAAGTGCAACATCCCCACTGACACCTGGAAGGCCCTGGCCAAAGACCGCCCTAAATGGAGGAAGTCATCCGGGAGGGTGCTGAGCACCTCGAGTCTCGTCACCGAGAGCATGCAGAAACCAAGCACAGGCAGCGGAAAGAGCGTGCGGCAAACCAGTCAAACCCACCCCTTCCCTCAACGTCTATCTGTCCCACCTGTGACAGAGACTGTGGTTCTCGTATTGGACTGTACAGCCACCTAAGGACTCATGTTAAGAGTGGAAGCAAGTCTTCCTCAATTCTGAGGGACTGCCTATGATGATGATGATTCTCTGAGCCATATAGGAGGGCGTGTCTCACTACTGCCCTGTAGACCATAAGCTGGGTGCCAGATTTGAGGTCCTGGTCTTCAAACACTCTTTTCCTCAGGCGACCGAAGGCTACGCTAGTGCACTGGAGACAGTGTTGGAGCTCGTCATCAATGTAGGCTCCCGAGTTATGAAAAATATCCACGTTGTTCAAGACTGCGCCGTGGATTTTGGTGACCCAGGGGGCAGTGCTTCGTGGTGGGGTCAAGTTGGCGGAGGACCTTTATCTTACCGATGTTTAGCATAAGGCCCATGCTTTTGTACGCCTCGGTGAAGGTGTTGACGATGACTTGGAGTTCGGCCTGAGTGTGCGCAGACGCAAGCGTCATCCACGTACTGTAGTTCGATGACAGAGGACGGGACGACCTTGGATCTAACCTGGAGTCGGCAAAGGTTGAACAGGTTCCCATTGGTTCGATAGTTTAGTTCCACGCCAGCCGGGAGCTTGTTGAGAGTGAGATGAAGCATTTGCAGCAAGAAAGATCGAGAAGAGCGTTGGCACGTTGGCGCAGCCCTGCTTGACCATATACAGCAGACATCTCAAAGTGCTGGAGAAATACCACCAACGCTGCCTCCACAAGATCCTGCAAATCCACTGGGAGGACAGACGCACCAACATCAGTGTTCTCGCTCAGGCTAACATCCCCTGCATCGAAGCACTGACCACGCTCAACCAGTTCTGCTGGGCAGGCCACATCGTCGGCATGCCTGACACGAGACTCCCTAAGCAAGCGGTCTACTCGGAACTCCTACACGGCAAGCGAGCCCCAGGTGGGCAGAAGAAACGTTTCAAGGACACCCTCAAAGCCTCCTTGCTAAAGTGCAACATCCCCACCGGCACCTGGGAAACCCTGTCCTAAGATCGTCCTAAGTGGAGGAAGAGCATCCGGGAGGGCACTGAACACCTCGAGTCTCGTCGCCGAGAGCATGCAGAAAATCAGCGCAGGCAGCGGAAGGATTGTGTGGCAAACCAGATTCCCCACCCACCCTTTCCTTCAACCACTGTCTGTCCCACCTGTGACAGAGACTGTAATTCCCACCTCAGAACTCACTTTTAGAGTGGAAGCAAGTCTTCCTCGATTTCGAGGGACTGGCTATGATCGGCAGTCTGATGTGTAGTTTTTATGTCGATAACAGAATCTGGATTAAAGACTTTACATGTTGCTGGAGTTGTACTGCACAGTGCGTAATTGGTGTCTTTGCTACCTTTGGACTTTATACACCATTGTTTTAATATTGATCATTTTGCAAACACAATGATATTGGCCCTGAAGTTCCAATGTCCCGGGTCCGTACGAAGTTCCTACGGACCCGGGAAGGCATCGGAAAAGCTGGGTTTCAGCACGCAATGCGCATGCGCTGAAAACTGGCTTTTCCGATCTGTCAAGTTTCTGGCTGGACAGATCTTGCGTATATCGGGAGTGAGGACACATGCAGGGCGAGATTTCCGATATTTACGCATATCTTGCCCTGCAAATGTCCTGTAAAATCTTGTGCCTGATAAAGCAGGTGTCTAGCCCACTTTTACAGGCGCAAGTGTTTAAAAATACACAACCATTTAAATTAAATTAAACAAACACATATGAAAACATACTTTATTGTTTAAAAACCCTCCCCACCACGGTAAGTTTATTTTAAGGCATCTTTTTTTTTTTAAAAGTCGGGAAAACATTATTTTTTTTATAAGAACTTTAACTTAAATGATTCTTAAATATGTTGTATATTTTTTTTTTTTATTGATTTTTTTTGTGTGTTGTGCGGGGGGTTTCTCATTCATAATAATGGGAACTCCAACTTACTGTAACTTGATTGGCTGCCCAGAGCCATGTGAATACAGCTCCAGCCCTGTGCACGGCCCAATGTGCACGTGCTCCGACGCATAGGAGTGAAGGCCTCAGGCTTGGAGGTTCGAGTGGGTGCAGCAGCAACAGGTAAGTGCGCAGTTTTTTTTTACCTTTTTCTTTAGTTTGCCCACGGGAAGACCTCTAGCGGAATTTCAGGCCCAATATCATGTACATTGTGGAACTGCTTCCAATAGAAGGTGTATCAGAATTTCATAAGGTTGCTGGTGTTCACCCATTTTACATGAAATTCAGAGCAATGCCAAAAGCAAAACCCAATTATAATTTAACACAAATTAATATATCTTCACTGTTGTTCAGTTCGAGGAGAGTGAAGAGTGGATGAATGCTGCGATTTCTCCTTAATCTTCAGGCAGTTCATTTGCATAATGATTCACAGTGAGTAGTACGTGTGGCGAGGTGAGAGCCTTATCTCCAGGGTTGGAGAGGAATTCAAAGCACTCGAATGCTGGAACTTTTCCTTAAGGCTCAGATAGCTCATGTGCATAACTTTGCATAAAAGATCACTGCGAGTGGAAGGTGAGGACATCTAGTTCACCCATCAGGTTTCACACATTGTGAGTAGGCGAATCGCTCTCTAACACTCGGATAGTCCCCTGGGAGGAGTGTATTGCAAAGGTGAAACAGAAACTGGTATTGTGGGAGCAGCGCTCCTATCGATTGCGGGCAAAACCCTGGTCATCCGGTGCGGGGTGCTCTCGGTGTTGCTGTAGGGGGTGCAGGTCTGGCCCGTACCTTGCTCCTGCGCCGCAGCTGTCTCCCGAGCCGTCTTCCACCTTATCTGGAGATCAAAAATGGAACCGTGTTCGCAGGGACACAATGTATAAATCTCCAGATAAAGGGGGAAAGGCCATCCCCAACGCCACCCTCATCCTGACGGCCACCTTTGTGTGCGGCCGCATCAAGCTGTGCATCGACCCTGACCACGCAAACACCAAGTGTCACTGCGTGCTGAGGTTCTATCTGTCCCCAGTGTTGCGAAGGGTGGGTCTGGCCAAGCTGCCGCGGAACGTTCCAATCAGCTGGACCGTGCCAGATCACCTGTCCTTCGTGGAAAGGTTTGTGCAGGGAAGTACCTTTGACCACAAGTTAATCAAGCAGTGGTCTCCACGGTACGTCCTCGAGACCCTACGCAAAAAGGCGATGGTGGATCCTGCCGGATGGTTCCCCGAGCAGATTGCCGAAGTCATTTGGCAGAATGTCTCATCACCAGAGCTTTCAAACAAAGCACCAAGACGTAGCTTGGCTACGTGGTGAGAAGGGCCCTACCTGACTGATCCTTCATGCACAGCCGGCGTCACAGCACCACGGCACACTGCCCTCGAGTCGGCTGCGGTGGAGACGAGACCGTCATCCATCTCCTTTTTAGAATGTACCTTTGCAAAGAAGGTCTGGAAAGAGATGCCGTGCTTTCTGTCGAGGTTCATCCTGAGCAGCTCGGTAACACAGGACTCTGTGCCCCACGGGCTGTTCCCGGGGGGACACACACCGAGTCGGACATCAACCGCTGCTGGAGGGCCATCAACTCGGTGAAAGACGCCCTTCGGTCTGCCCGAAATTTTTGGTTTTCCAGAGCAAAGGAGTTGCCCACGACCGAGTGTTGCAGACTGGCACATTCCAAGGTCCAGGGCTACGTGCTGAGGGACGCAGTGAGGCTTGGTGGGGCATGATGGGGAAGGGCCCTCCCCTACTGTACCCCAAGGGGCGGGAACCAGTGTAAAACCCCCTCGCACTGTATGACTGAAAAAAGGTTTAAATGAAAATGTACATGTATTCTGCAAATTGAGTGGCATGTACTACTGTTAATTTGTATTGTACTACATCAAATGTGATGCAGATTGTATTGTAATGTACCTTGACAAGTATTGAAATGTATTATAAAGTTTTATGAATAAAGTATATTTTTGAAATTTAAAAATAAATTGTAATAATGAGTCCCTGTATGGGGAAGTCAAAGTTGAACAGAATAAGTTTGTGTCAAATTCTTTTGTCCAGTGTGCGAACCAGTCAACGCCTCTACCAATGGACGGAGGAATTGCTTACAAATTCATCAAATTAATAAATGAAAACAGCAGTGAGTTAGCTGGGGTTATCCTCACAGGGCAAAATTCATCACGCACGCCTCCTTTTTGTTATAGAACACTTCTTTCTCATGAGGATGTAACCTAAGCAGCGGTTTCTTGAGATCTTGTGAATGTGGAAACATGTGGTTTTGTTTCTACAGTGCCGGGACCACGAGTGCACAAGGAAGTGGAAGAGCTCCCTCTTACGGGAACTTCCTGCACAGAGGCCTAGAGATTGGTTTGCACCGCCCTCGCCGGTGTGAACTAGGCCCAGGGAACGAGCCCTGCACCAGCACCCGATATTGGGCCTCTGGGCCTTGTTCACATCAGGCTGCAAACACCCACTGGCCAGCCCTGGGCAGTTCACCGGTGAAGACAATGTGAGGCTCAGGCTGCTGCCTTGCCGGGGTGGGGGAGCAGGGGGTGGGGGGGGTGGGGGAGCAGGGGGTGGGGGGGGGGTGCAGGGGAGGGAAGGGCACATTGGGAAATAGCAGTAACGGGGGCAAAAATTAATTTACAACAGCTGAAAAGAAAAACTTGCATTTATATAGCGCCTTTTACAACCCACCGGACGTCCCAAAGCACTTTACAGCCAATGAGTACTTTTGGAGTGTGGTCACTGTTGTAATGTGGAAATATGTGGCTTTGCTGTGGCTCAAAGACTCTAAGGGCAAGAAAACGGATGAAGAAATGGCAAAAATAGACTTGACTTTATATTTCTGTGTCCTTTCCGTGACCTCCAAGATACTTACTTCTGTCCAGCAAATCTGGACATTCATTTCACAGGGGAGTCATTTGCACTGGAAGTCCCGCAAGTTATGATGAGAAATGGTGCACAGGATATTCCTGCCCCAAAATACACGTGCAAAGGGAGGGCCCGCCTATTGTGGGGTCTTCCACCATCCCTGGTCCCATGCACCGAAACTGTATTGGTGCACAAAGTGGCAGTGGCTCGGGGGGGTGGGGCAACCTCTGCCCATTCTCTGTGACTGCTCAGAAGTGTATGGGTAAGTGGTGGAAATCTGAGTTTGTGTCGACTAATCGCACCAGAAAGCAAATATTTGTGTGGTAAGGGCCCAATTTCCCGAGATTTACCCCAGTCAGTTATGGGTGGGACTCTCATTTGCTGTGACTTTTGTTCAAAGTGCCAGTCTCAGCAAACTTGTACAACCAACGCAGAAATCTGTTTTTCAAAAGACTTTCAGACGGGAAACTTGATGCTGCGAGAGTGTAACATTTGCAATCCCTCCCACTCTCCATCAATACAGTGAACAGGGGGTCCTGCCAAGTCTACGGGTTGCAAAGGCCGCAGCTCATTGACCTTGGATGGTGGAAGTCTTTCCAAGTGCTTTGTGCAGACTCCAGGAACAGCACTGCCGCCCATCGGAGGAATCTTGCCAACAATGAGCTGAGGCACGGGAGTTAGATCGGCAGCGGCCTGTGTGTCTCTGTACCTGTCTGTAAAATGTTGCATGTTACTTATCATCATCACAGGCAGTCCTCGAAATCAAGGAAGACTTGCTTCCACTCTCAAAGTGAGTTCTCAGGTGACTGAACAGTCCAACACGGGTGGGACAGACAGCCGTTGGAGGAAAGGGTGGGGAGCCTGGTTAGCCGCACGCTCCTTCCGCTGCCTGTGCTTGTTTTCTGCGTGCTCTCGGTGATGAGACTCGAGGTGCCCAGCGCCCTCCCGGATGCTCTCCCTTCACTTGGGACGGTCTTTAAAGCCGTGCCTTTTGAAAACAGGACTGAAATAGGAGCATTATCGCAAGACTCATCTAACTCGGCGGGTGGGTTTGAGTGATCCGCCCATTTTACACCGCTCCTGATTTCCCCCTGGATTGAAACCAATGGATGGTCAGATCAGGCGGGATGTGAAATAGCGGCCAAGCCAATCCCGTCAGTTTACCACTGAGTAAAATGGCCTTTCCCCAAATTTGCCACTAAACGACTGCCTGTCCCGCCGTGACTTTGTGGCAATTGGAAATGTTTGGAAAATGTGCTCCAAAATGTTCTTTAGCAAGGTCTTACAAAATCATACATGAAACAAAGGGAGCATTGATCTTTTGGGGTAGATTTGGGTGTACTAGATCACCGCAGGAGCAGTGAATACAGGGAAACCAGGTGGGCAGCACATCCTCATAGTGGGGCCCACCCATTTCCTGTCCATTTAAATTAATAGATGAAAAATCCAGTGGGCTCCGCTTGGGGTGAGCAATCCTCTCGGCCCAATTCTCTTGTATTCATTGCACCCAGGTGACCCAGTACCCCAGCGCAGGAACACTGAAATCTGCCCCTTCACACATCACAGTTCATTGAGCTTTAGATGGGTACAGTGCAATGCGACTGGGGGGGATGTGTGATTGCTGTAAACTGGACCTCATCGTGCAAACCTGCTAATTCCATAACACTCACACCCTCTTCTCATCTGTATACAAGGCTACAGAGCTAGGGTGGATCTTTCTACTGAACTGTATATCTGCTTTTCAGCTGTAGCGCTTTGGAATATCCTGAGGTCATGAAAGGCGCTATATAAATGCGAGTCTTTCCTTCTTTCTTTCCTTCGTTTCGTCACTTCTTTTCCTTTCTTCCTTTTCGTTCTTCTTTTCTCTCCACATAATTCTGAAGAGCTTTTTGCCCCAAACGGCCTTTGAACTAAGAAATTAAATGGAGTATGTGACTGTAGTTTCTGTGCTGTGCTGAGTTGAACAGGCGGTCCCATGTATGTTAGTGATTTCCCTACATTACAACAGTGACTACACTCCAAAAGTACTTCATTGGCCGTAAAGCGCTTTGAGATGTCCGGTGGTTATGAAAGGCGCTATATAAATGCAAGTCTTTTTTTAGGAAACTGAAAAGGGTCTGAGGGAGATGTGCATTGATAGACTCTTCAGGTATAGCCAGTAGGTAAAAGGGCAGGAGGTTATCACTGCCCTGCAGCTTTGAATCAATGGATACACTGAAGGGCAGGAACACAGATTCAAAGCAGAAGTGACACTTTCCATTAGGCCTGCAGTTCACAGTGGAAAGACAGTGAGGAATGTAACTCTTCAATCTCTCAGGATCAGTTCTTGTAGATGAAGTGACACCTTGTGGTTGTTCAAAATGTGACAGCTTGGTTTGAAATAAAGTGCACGAAGCAACATTTAAGAGTAGAAATGGGTGCTGAAGAAAGGAATCAAGACTTGCATTTATATAGCGCCTTTCATGACCACTGGACATCTCAAAGCGCTTTACAGCTAATGGAGTACTTTTGGAGTGTAGTCACTGTTGTCCTCGCAACTCACTGCCGCTAACGTGCAGGTATCTTGCCCACTGGTGGAACTCCCTCTTTCAGAGAGAGAATGTGAGCCGGCTAGATTTTATTCATATCAGGGCATAATAAGGCAACCCATAATTTCATTGGAGAGGACGCAGAGGAGATTCACCACAATGATACCAGGGATGGGCGACTTCAGTTATGTGGTGATAACAGAGAAGCTGGGATTGATCTCCTCAGAGCAGAGAAGGTTAAAGGAAGATTTAATAAAGTTATTCACAATTATGATAGAGTAAATAAGGAGAAACTGTTTGCAACGGCAGGTGGGTTGGTAACCAGAGGACACAGATTTAAGATAATTGGCAAAAGAACCGGAGGGGAGATGGGAGCATTTTTTTACACAGCGAGTTGCTAAAATTTGGAATGTACAAATATTGCTAGAATGCGTTCAAGGAGCTGTCATGGACAACCCTTGGAACAGCAGAATCTTGGATTCATTGGGTTGGAATGCTCTCTGGAGTTGGCTCCCCAAAGATGGAGGTTGTCCAGCACAAAGAGGTTTCTATTTGTGAACCAATAGAAAGAAAGAAGGACTTACATTTATAGAGCACCTTTCATGACCACCGGATGTCTCAACGTGCTTTACAGCCAATTAAATACGTTTTGGAGTGTAGTCACTGTTGTAACATGGGAAACGGGGCAGCCCATTTGTGCATAGCAAACTCCCACAAAAAACAATGTGATAATGAACAGATAATCTGTATTTTTTGATCTGTTGATTGAGGGATAAATATTGGCCAGGACACCAGGGATAACTCCCCTGCTCTTCTTTGAAATAGCATCATGGGATCTTTTACATTCACCTGAGAGAGTAGACTGGGCATTGGTTTAATGTCTCATCCAAAAGACAGTACCTCCGACAGTGCAGCACTCCCTTAGAGTGTCAGCCTAGACGTATGTGCTCAAGCCCCAGGAGCGGGACTTGAGCCCACAACTTTTGGACTCGGAGGTGAGTGTGCTACCCACTGAACCACAGCTGTCACTGTCACTGACAATGGTGTCATCATCATAGGCAGTCCCTCAAAATCGAGGAAGACTTGCTTCCACTCAAAGTGAGTTCTTGGATGGCTGTACAGTCCAATGTGGGAATTACAGTCTCTGTCACAGGTGGGACAGGCAGTGGTTGAAGGAAAGGGTGGGTGGGGAGTCTGGTTTGCCGCACGCTCCTTCCACTGTCTGTGCTTGGTTTCTGTATGTTCTCGGCGACAAGACTCAAAGTGCTCAGCGCCCTCCCGGATGCTCTTCCTCCACTTTGGGTGGTCTTGGGCCAGGGATTCACAGGGGCCGGTGGGGATGTTACACTTTATCAAGGAGGCTTTGAGGGTGTCCTTGAAGCGTTTCCTCTGCCCACTTGGGGCTCGCTTGCCGTGTAGGAGTTCCAAGTAGAGTGCTTGCTTAGGGGGTCTCGTGTCGGGCATGTGGGCCGCCCAACGAAGCTGGGCGAGTGTGGTCAGTGCTTCGATGCTGGGGATGTTGGCCTGAGCGAGAACACTGACGTTGGTGCGTCTGTCCTCCCAGGGGATTTGCAGGATCTTGCGGAGGCAGCGCTGGTGGTACTTCTCCAGTGCTTTGAGCTGTCTGCTGTACATAGTGCATGTCTCTGAGCCATATAGAAGGACGGGTATCGCTACTGCCCTGTAGACCATAAGCTTGGTGCCAGATTTAAGATCCTGGTCTTCAAACACTCTCTTCAGCAGGTGACCGAAGTCTGCACTGACACACTGGAGGCGGTGTTGGACCTCGTCATCGATGCCTGCCCTTGCTGATAATAGGCTCCTGAGGTATGGAAAATGGTCCACGTTGTCCAAGGCTGAGCCGTGGATTTTGATGACTGGGGGACAGTGCTGTGTGGTGGGGTCAGGTTGGCGGAAGACCTTTGTCTTACGGATGTTTAGTGTAAGGCCCATGCTTTCATATGCTTTGGTGAAGGTGTTGACGATGGCTTGGAGTTTGGCCTCTGTGTGTGCGCAGACGCAAGTATTGTCCGCGTACTGTAGTTCGATGACAGAGGATGGGGCGACCTTGGATCTAGCCTGGAGGCGACATAGGTTGAATAGGTTCTCATTGGTTCGATAGTTTAGTTCCAATCCAGCGGGGAGGTTGTTGATAGTGAGATGGAGCATTGCAACAAAGAAGATTGAGAAGAGGGTTGATGCGACGACGTAGCATTGCTTGACCCCAGTCCGGATGTGGATTGGGTCTGTGATGGATCCGTTGGTCAGGATCACGGCTTGCATGTCGTCGTGGAGCAGATGGAGGATGGTGATAAACCTCTGGGGGCAGCCGAAACGGAGGAGGACGCTCCATAGTCCATCACGGTTGACAGTGTCAAAGGCTTTTGTGAGGTCAAAGATGGCCATGTACAAGGGTTGGTGCTGTTTCCTGCATTTCTCTTGTAGTTGTCGCTGGGTGAAGATCATGTCCTTTGTACCCCGTAGAGGACAGAACCCGCATTGTGACTCTGGGAGAAGCTTTTCTGCCACAGGGAGAAGACGGTTGAGGAGGATTCTTGCGATGACTTTCCCAGTGGCCAACAGCAGGGAAACTCCTCTGTAGTAGCCGCAGTCGGACTTGTCCCCTTTTTTGAAGATGGTCATGATTATGACATCTCTGAGATCTCCTGGCATGCTCTCCTCCTTCCAGATAAGCGAGATGAGGTCACTCATTCATGCCAATAGTGCCTCTCCACCATACTTTTAGTGCCTCACCTGGGGATTCCATCTGCTCCTGATGCCTTGTTGTTCCTGAGCTGACAGATGGCCTTTTCCACCTTGTGCGGGGCTGGGGTTCTGCTGAGATGGTGTACAATACAAGGACGGTAGGTGCACGTAACCTTCAAATGCACACAGTGCTGCTCCCACGTCAACTGCATTGCCGTGACAGTCAGTTCATTCAAGCATGGAGGCCAGTGGCTACGTTTCGCAGGTGCTCTCTCGGCAGCAGTGAACAGTGTCCCAACACCACGGTGTGGTGGGACGGAAACATGGAAACATAGAAAATAGATGCAGGATTAGGCCATTCGGCCCTTCAAGCCTGCACCACCATTCAATGAGTTCATGGCTGAACATGCAACTCCAGTACCCCATTCCTGCTTTCTCGCCATACCCCTTGATCCCCCGAGTAGTAAGGACTACATCTAACTCCTTTTTGAATATATTTAGTGAATTGGCCTCAACAACTTTCTGTGGTAGAGAATTCCACAGGTTCACCACTCTCTGGGTGAAGAAGTTTCTCCTCATCTCGGTCCTAAATGGCTTACCCCTTATCCTTAGACTGTGACCCCGGTTCTGGACTTCCCCAACATTGGGAACATTCTTCCTGCATCTAACCTGTCTGAACCCATCAGAATTTTAAACGTTTCTATGAGATCCCCTCTCATTCTTCTGAACTCCAGTGAATACAAGCCCAGTTGATCCAGTCTTTCTTGATATGTCAGTCCCGCCATCCCGGGAATCAGTCTGGTGAACCTTCGCTGCACTCCCTCAATAGCAAGAATGTCCTTCCTCAGGTTAGGAGACCAAAACTGTATACAATACTCCAGGTGTGGCCTCACCAAGGCCCTGTACAACTGTAGCAACACCTCCCTGCCCCTGTACTCAAATCCCCTCGCTATGAAGGCCAACATGCCATTTGCTTTCTTAACCGCCTGTTGTACCTGCATGCCAACCTTCAATGACTGATGTACCATGACACCCAGGTCTCGTTGCACCTCCCCTTTTCCTAATCTGTCACCATTCAGACAATAGTCTGTCTCTCTGTTTTTACCACCAAAGTGGATAACCTCAAGGTTAACAACTCTCTGAGTGGAAGAGCCTCGCACTGAGCCACTGCCACCACACAGTCTGGGGCGGCTCCTCAATGGCAGTCAGAGCTTTGAGACTTCAACTCACTTCCACATCAGCTTTCGTCCCTTTTATTAATAAGCCACCTTGTCCTGAAAACAGAAAAGAAATATTGAGTAACCTAACAGAGCTGCAGAAACGGGTCGATTCCCTGACTGGACCTTTCATGTGAGAAGCAGCACTTGCTGGAAGCATTGAAACAAGAAAGCAAGATTTATCTAACACCTTTACAACTTCACAATGTCCCAAAGAGCTTTCCAGCCAAAGAATGACTTGTGATGTGCAGTCACTGTTGCAATGTAGACAAACGCAGCAGCCAATTTGTGCACAGCAAGGTCCCACAAACAGCAATGAGATAAATGACCAAATATATTGTTTTAGTGATATTGATATTGAGGGATAAAGTTGGCCAGTTGTACAGGGCCTTAGTGAGGCCTCACCTGGAATATTGCGTTGAGTTTTGGTCTCCTAATCTGAGGAAGGACCTTCTTGCTATTGAGGGAGTGCAGCGAAGGTTCCAGGGATGGCTGGACTGCCATATGAGAAGAGACTGGATCAACTGGGCCTTTATTCACTGAAGTCTAGAAGGGTGAGAGGGGATCTCATAGAAACGTGTGAGATTCTGATGGGACTGGACAGGTTAGATGCGGGAAGAATGTTCCCGATGTTGGGGAAGTCCAGAACCAGGGGACATAGTCTTAGGATAAGACCATTTAGGACTGAGATGAGGAGAAACTTCTTCACTCAGAGAGTTGTTAACCTGTGGAATTCCCTGCCGCAGAGTGTTGTTGATGCCAGTTCATTGGATGTATTCAAGAGGGAGTTAGATATGGCCCTTACGGCTAAGGGGAGCTAGGGCTATGGAGAGAAAGCAGGAAAGGGGTTCTGAGGGAATCATCAGCCATGATCTTATTGAATGGCGGTGCAGGCTCGAAGGGCCGAATGGCCTACTCCTGCACCTTTTTCTATGTTTCTTTGTTTCTATGTTTCTAAAACTCCCTTGCGTGTCTTAGAATAGTGCCATGGAATCCTTTATGTCCAACTGAACAGGCAGGCGGGGCCTCGGTTTAATGCCTCATCCAAAAGACAGCACCTCTGACAATGCAGCACTCCCTCAGTACTACACAGACCTATCAGCCTAGATTTTGTGCTCCAAACTCTGGAGAGGGCCTTGTTCTTCTGACCTTCTGACCTGACCTTGAGACGTGAGTGTCACCAATGAGCTGGCACTGGTCGAGAAATTGTGAGCCCACAGACATTGATTTTCTACACATTTAAATTAGTAGTTGAAAAACTGAGGGGGAGGGAGCTACTCAGGTGTAAAATTGTCTTCCACATTGGGAGCTAGAACTTTTCGCTATTGTAGAGAGCATCGCCCTGTCAGCTATGTCCGGCCAGTCTTTTTTGACGGCTCTTCCCTATGCAGGGAATCATAACATAAGAAATAGGAGCAGGAGTAGGCCTTTTGGCCTCTCAAGCCTGCTCTGCCATTCAATAAGATCATGGCTGATCTGATCATGGACTCAACTCCACTTCCCTGCCCGCTCCCCACAATCCTTTACTCCCTTATCGCTCAAAAATCTGTCTATCCCCGCCTTAAATATATTCAATGACCCAGCCTCCACAGCTCTTTGGGGCAGAGAATTCCATAGATTTACAACCCTCTGAGAGAAAAAAATTCTCCTCATTCCAGTTTTAAATGGGCGGCCCCTTATTCTAAGACTATGTCCCCTAGTTTTAGTTTCCCCTATGAGTGAAAATATCCTCTCTGCATCCACCTTGTCGAGCCCCTTCATTATCTTATAAGTTTCAATAAGATCACCTCTCATTCTTCTGAACTCCAATGTGTATAGGCCCAACATATCCTTATAAGTCAAGCCCCTCATCTCCGGAATCAACCTAGTGAACCTTCTCTGAACAGCGTCCAATGCAAGTATATTCTTCCTTAAATATGGAGATCAAAACTGTACACAGTACTCCAGGTGTGGCCTCACCAATACCCTGTACAGCTGTAGCAGGACTTCTCTGCTTTTATACTCCATCCCCTTTGCAATAAAGGCCAACATTCCATTTGCCTTCCTGATTACTTGCTGTACCTGCATACTAACCTTTTGCGTTTCATAGCCACATTACACTCGGTCCCTTCATCCAAGTCATTAATATAGATTGTAAATAGTTGAGTCCTTGAGTGTCGAAGAGGCTAATCCTTCTTTATTTAATCTGTAAATTTGGCCGTGTAGTATTTAGAACCCTCCATTGTACCTCAATAGTGTGCAGCTTCAATCCATGTCAAAGCCCTTTAAGTGACTGCTGTAACATTTTTCAATTCCTGCTTAGTGCGTGCAATCATCCTTCCACAGGCAGCACCCTGTGAGCTCGCTCGCTCGTCAAGAATATATATATTAAAATCCCATTAATAATAAATGTGAGAGAAGTGTACAGGTGGTTGTGTATTCCACCACTGACACGCCCCCTCCAAATTACACCCTGACAGCAATCCTCTAATCACTGCTCCGTAAAGCTCCCGTTGCATAGAGATCCAAGACTTCACCTTCAGTCCATTCTCTGCAAAAGGACGTTATAAATTACTTCATTTTCTAAAATGGACCTGTATTGATCTTTTGTTTCAATCCATTTAAATTGAGAAATTACATTGCCACATGGTTGGATTTATTGTCAAAAGCCTTTCATCAGAAAAGATGATAAAAGAGTTGAGGAAATGTGCAGCATTCCCTCCGTGTCAGCCTGGATTTTATGCTCAAATCTCTGGAGTGTGACTTGAAACTACAACCTTTTGACTCGGGCGGGAGTGCTACTCACCGAGCCACGACCGACTCTGTGCCATATCTAAATGGCGACCAATCTCGCTTGGATGGCTTGCTGATTGGCTACGGCATTTTGAGACCCACATATGGCACTGTATGGCCAATGAGATGCAGGCCTACCTGCTGTTGGCCATACCGGAAGTGGAACTGCTAAGATTTCCAGGGAAGCCCAGGATCCCCAAAAGTGACGTCAGGATTGAGGGATTGACCAACAGAAGCACCTGCCCCCAAAAGGAGCCAGAAAGAGGCGGAAACCCAGTCCAGAAGGCCCAGAATTTCCGCCCCGGAGTTGTATTTCGGCTCACCAATGCCGCAGAATTTCTACCCTCAGGCCTTCCCTTCTAGGATCAACCCAGATTGATGGGATGGAAATCAGATGGCTGTAAGGTTTCTCTGTGAAATGAGGTCTGGCAGTCTCAGTCCAGATCTTAGCAGTCCCACAACACACAACTGCTTCTAATTTGTCACAAAATAAGCAAACTTACTCAGTGAGGATGGAATGGTGGGAAATTGAAAATAAAAAATCACTCTGGCCCTTTTCTGAGGTCAGGGTTGAGGCACATTGCTGGAGCAAAGCAAAGAGAGACTTGCATTTATATAGCACCTTTCACGACCACCGGATGTCTCAAAGCGCATTACAGCCAATGAAGTACTTTTGAAGTGTAGTCACTGTTGTAATGTGGGAAACGCGGCAGCCAATTTGTGCACAGCAAGCTCCCACAAACAGCAATGTGATAATGACCAGATAATATTTTTGTTATGTTGTTTGAGGGGAAAATATTGGCCAGGGTACCGGGGATAACTCCCCTGCTCTTCTTCAAAATAGTGTGATGGGATCTTTTAAATCCACCTGAGAGAGCAGACGGGGCCTCGGTTTAACAGCAGCTTATCTCTGTATCTACACAGTGCGATATACCCAACCTGGGAGTGCTTGGCGATAACTGGCTGCCAGAAATGTGAATCATTCCATTGCCCAGAGCTAACAACCTTCCCTTGGATCGATGTTCATCCTGTGCAATGGAATATTTGTTGCCATTTCAGGCAATTCAATGCAGAAAAAGCCGTTAAATGTAAGAAGTAATGTGTTTATATGTTGAGGTTGTCAGTTACAGAAATCATTTTTAAATCGCCTATGTATTTTGTGTGACTATAAGCATGGCTAGAAACTTCTGGAACTTCTGGAGATTTCTCCATCATATTTTATTATTCAAAACAATAATCTCCTTTATCATTTGTTGGCTATTACAGAACACAATGTGGAGAGATCGAAAGAGCCTTAATACATCAATGTGTACTTGAACAAAATACAAAAAATGCTGTGAAAATGCCCCTGAAGGATACAATTTGAAAGAAATATATAATTAATGCCATAGTGACAAACAATAGCTGACAAAAACACTACCTCCACTGAGCTCCTGTTACTTAGCAACCAAAGAGGTAACAAGGCCATTGTCTTATGAGAACAATAAATTGCGAGGCACAAGAATATTAAACAAACATAGAAGTTGCCAATGCACAAAGTGATAAGCTACAAGGCAGGTATTAATTGTCTGAGTGAAAGTCTGTTTAAATTTTGTTTTCATGCAACATAAAAGTGATGTGTGTTTAAGGAGGGGTTATCGTATAGTGATGTTTCTAGGTGGGTTCAATTTCCAGCACCTTCTCCCCACGTTGCCCACCTAGGAACTGTCCCTACACAACTCACACAAAGTATTGAACCATGACAAGAAAGCAATGTTTAGGATAGGCCGTGTGCATTATAAATGTGAAGATAGGAAGTTAGAATGGAAATGGAAAAATAAGCCAGAATGTACGGCTATAAAATGGGGACTGAATTACATCTGTGTGTCCTGGTCCAAAACTCCCCCAGTCTCTAACGTCGCTTCAGCAAATGCTTTACGAAGTCTTGACTTTCCATTATGCAGTATCACGGGCAATTAACTCGTATCTGTTTAAAAACAACTTAAGCTGCTTTTTGAGCCAGCAATTAGTTAATAGTAACACCGTGACTGCAGCGTTGCTTCCTAGTAATCGTAAACTGGGAATTTCCTCAGATTTGCCACCGTAACTTCATCGGAAGTGTGGGAGAAATCCTATTTACATCCATAAACGGGGTTTCTGCGGCACCCAGCCAAGTTACGGAGGGGAGAGAAGTGGGAGTGCCTCTGAGGAAATGCCCAATCAGAGGACTGGATTTTGGGGTTTTTGGGTTTTAGGGCGAAAACGCAAGCGATACGTGAAAATTAATGTTTTCGCTCTTTATCTCTGTAGTCTCCTCCAGCCCTACAACCCTCTGGAAAACTAGCACTCCTCCAAATGCTGGCCTCCTGCGCATCCCTGATTTTATTCACGCCACCATTGGCAGCCTTGCCTCCAGCTGTCAAGGCCATAAGCTCTGCAATTCCCTCCGTAAATCCCTCTGCCTCTGTACCTCGCTTTCCTCCTTTAAGACGCCCCTTAAAACCTATGGCTCGGTGTCAAATTTTGTTTGATGATACTTCTGTGAAGCATCGTGGGACATTTTACTACATTAAAGGCGCTATATAAATACAAGTTGTTGTTGTAAGTGAACACCAGTGTTAAAGCACTACACAAAGCCTGGAGCAGTCTGTGCAGTTCTGGGCACCACATCTCAGGAAGGATGTATTGACCTTGGAGGGAGTGCAGCGTAGGTTTACCAGAATGATACATAGACTCCAAGGGTTAACTTACGAGGAGAGATTACACAAACTAGGATTGTAACAAACTGGAAGTTAGAAGGGTAAGGGGTGATTTGATCAAAGTTTTCAGTATATTAAGGAGAATTGATAGATTAGATAGAAGCTATTTCTGCTGATTGGGGAGTCTAGGACTCGGAGACATAGCCTAAAAATGAGAGCCAAGCCTTTCAGGAGTGAAGTTCAGAAACGCGTCTACATGCAAAGGTTGGTAGAAGTTTGGAACTCTCTTCCGCAAACGGTAGTTAATGCTAGATCGATTGTTAATTTTAAATCTGAGATTGATAGATTTTTGTTAACCAGAGATATTAAGGGGTATGGGGGAAAGGTGGATATATGGAGTTAGGTTATAGATCAGCCATGATCTCATTGAATGGTGGAACAGGCTCGATGGACTAATTGGCCTACTCCTGTTCCTATGTTTCAAAATTGTAAGCCCTCTTTCCCCTTCTCAGGAATCCCTACCGCTTGAAGCCAACTTCTCTGCTTGCTCCTGGGTGTTTCTGGGGAAATAACGTTCGCTCCTGCATCATGACCGATCGTACAGTAACATTGTTGACCCTCCGATCGTGAGGTGGAACATATGTTTGGTGATTTTTAACGGGTTGGTGTGCGGGAGAGACAAAATGGCTGGAGTGCCAATTGGAGAAAGACCTACATTGGCCTGCGGAAAATCAAGAAGTGGATCAGTTTGGGCGGAGCTAAGAAACAGCAAGGGGCATAGAGTACAAGGGCAGGGAGCAGGCCTGGAGAGACAGAGAGGGAGCAGGACATAGCACAGCAACAGGGTACAATGTAGCCTCAGCCCTGTCCCTGAGAGAAATACTGTAGGAAATGGTTGATCATTTAAAAATAATTATAATTGTTTGCTCAGTGCTTAACTGCAGCACATACGGATGAAGGAAATTAAAAGGGAGAGGGCGATTAAAAACTTTTCACAGATGCGAAATATTTCCGTCCTTGCCTCCTAGCTCCACAGTTATGGAGAGTTCCCTTCTCGGGCCTGCAGGTGTACCCCTGCGTAAAGGCCCACGGATCCCAGGGGGTGCAGGCGGCTCGCAAGCATCCCTGGGATCACATGGGTGGCCCAACCAATCAAAAAGGGGGACTCCGATGATGCTTATGCAGATTCCATTTACCTGCAGAATCCCCGTAACCATATTAGAAATCCTCAAATAAATAAGAATCCACACCACTTAAATAAAAATAAATGTTCCCATGTTACAAATTCATTAAAAGACTCTCTAACTTAATATTTGAAAAATAAATTTAAACATTTAAAAACGGATCAAAATTTAACTAAAGTAATTTAAAATGTATGTATATGTTTTAATCATTTAAAAAATGTATTTGAACCCTTACACTGGTAAAAGAAGCCTTTATGTTTGCTTTTGCCAGGCCTAAGGGTTTCGTGGGCATTCTCTGGTCGTGGGGAAAATAGCTCAACTCCGTGCCAAAGAAAGTGTTGTTGCAGTGGATGCGAGTGATCTGTCAATGCGAAAATTGACTGTCGCAAGTGCCGGGTTTTCATACATGTGCAGCTCACATGGAATCCCAGGACCTGCGAGGCCTTTCAGAAGACGTCCGACAACATACTCTGTCGAAACCACAGTAGTTTCAGGCCCATTGTTTTATGCAACAATTGTGCATTGTGTTAGCAGCATTCCATTGATATAACATTTAGGGGGCAAAATTGGGTGCCTGTGCACCTCTCGTTGGCACCCCCGGGTGGGGGGGGTGGGGGTGCAAATGGCTTTATGACCAGGCTCGGTGATGACTTATTTGGCGAGAGTTTTGGCGGCGGCACTACGGCATTGCGCCCTGATCTCTCTCGCCCGGAGATTGTGACGTCATCGCTGTGCGCATCACCCCCGGTAACGCCCCGGGCCCAAAAATTGACCTCCGCGACCCCCCCCCCCCCACCCCCCCCTGCAGCAGCGGCGGGTGAAAACACCGACGGCTGCAGGAGGTGCGGATGGGGCAGCCGGCCACGTCGGGGCAACGCTTAAAGGCGAGGCGGCCCGAGTTAAGTAAAAAAAATAAATAAATAAAGGTATTTTCTCTCTTGCAGCATTTTCCGTGGGCAATGGGGATAAGATTTTAATTTTCCTGTTCGGGGCAGTTGCTGCTCCCCATTTGGGACGTGTGCTCCCCCACCGCCCGATCTTCATGTATTCATCGTGCCCAGGCCAATCCCATAACCTCAGGAGCAGCAAAAGGGAAATCGTACCCCGTTCATTTTAACCACAAATACCTGTTGACGTTTAGATTTTGGATGGGTGGAGAGGGAGGAAGAATTAATATAATGCCTTCCTGCACCTCAGGACTATCCCAAAACACCTCTCGTACCCTCAATTACTTTCAAATGCTGCGATGCGTGTTGTTGGCAAAAGGGTCTTTTCACATCGCCTTGTGTTCTTGGTTGCACCATCATCCCCATGAAACATGAGCGAATACTTCACAGAAGGGGCATCGTCACGTGTTGATACATGAGGCTTAATGTTGGAAGTGTCATGGTCATGAATCATTCCCGATTTCTCCTGATCTTGGTCACTTCCGAAGGGACTCAAATATAATCAGCGCAGCAGGAGCATAGTCCCACATCTAGGATGTGATTTTTCTCCTCAGCGTGGCCACTGCTCATGGTCACCAATTGATTTGACACTTTGCTATGTTTTATTGCTGTTGGAAATGTATTTTTTAATCTTCTCCCACCTCGCAGTGGTGACTGTAAAAAAAAAAAAACAGGTCAGTGGTACTACATCCCAGCTGCACTACATCCTAGCAGCAGTGGTGCGCAGACGAGGCTTTTTTTTTATTAAACATGACAAATTTCAAGTAATCACCCTGTGCGAAATCAGCACGGCCACCAATCTTCGAAAGCAACAACAGGGCTGTGGGACAACCCAATTTCTACCGTACAAAATTAACTATTTTGTAGCAGGGATCGGTTACCGTGTCATAGTTACACACTATAAATGAGAAAACCCATTGGCAAGTTGCGTCTCGCACAACCACTTCCCCTGTACTACACTTTCATTATACTGCAACACACCACTCTATTTTTCACTACGCGTGTACTGTATCATCCGCTGTTTACTGAACCGCACTGCCTAAAACTGCAGGCAGAATTCTACATGTGGTCTTAAAATTGAGTTCTAGGCCTTAATTTTGTGAGAATGGCAAAAACAGGATTGAGCTGCTTCATGGCACAGGCTGAGTTGAACGTTATGTAAAGTTTTGAATTTGGGCATATCTATATACTATAGAGAGAGTTAAGCAATGATTCAAAAGAAGAATGAATATTGCCAAGATCAGGAACCAATGAATTATTAAGATTGTTGAAAAGAAAGACTTGCATTTATATAGCGCCTTTCACGACCACCGGACGTCTCAAAGCGCTTTACAGCCAATGAAGTACTTTTGGAGTGTAGTCACTGTTGTAATGTGGGAAACGCGGCAGCCAATTTTCGCACAGCAAGCTCCCACAAACAGCAATGTAATAATGACCAGATAATCTGTTGTTTTTGTTATGTTGATTGAGAAATAAATATTGACCAGGACACTGGGGATAACTCCCTTGTTTTTTTTCGAAACAGCCCATGGGATCTTTTACGCCCACTTGAGAGAGCAGACTCGATTTAACGTCTCATCCGAAAGATGGATGAGATGTTAGTGGTGTTCTACGTCAGGGTGGCCCCAGGGACCCGCTGTCTTTGCACCGGGAACTGAACCTTTGCCCAGGAGCTATGACTGTCCTCGTGTCTTCAGAGCATGGCCAATAGAGGCAGAAACCCACTTTTCCCAGATGGGTTAAAGTTTCAATTAAAATAGCAGAGAGAGGAACTTGATTCTAGTGTCTCCAGTGTTTATCCAAAGACATCACTCAGAGTAACTTCCAGGCTTATCTTCTTAAGATGATTAGTACAGATAATTATGAATGGGAGGATATGTTTTCATTATTTTTTTGTACACCAATGTTGAGGACTGAAAAATGAATTCTTGGGATTTCGTCACGGTTTTACTTTCATAGCAGGGAAGCTATCCCCAGTGTCCTGGCCAATATTTATCCCTCAATCAACATAACAAAAACAGATTATCTGGTCATTATCACGTTGCTGTTTGTGGGAGCTTGCTGTGCACAAATTGGCTACTGCATTTCCCACATTACAACAGTGACTATACTCCAAAAGTACTTCATTGGTTTTAAAGCGCTTTGAGACATCCGGTGGTCGTGAAAGGCGCTATATAAATGCAAGTCTTTCTTTTTTCATTGCATGTCAAATTTAACATTCTGAACTACGAAATTCCAAATTAAATACCTGATTCAAACAAACATTCTGATTAGCCAGTATGGGTGGTGAGTTTCTCACGAACATGAAGAGCATGATGAGAAAAGCAGCCAAAGGGCATGTCAGACATTGGCCCGATTTTTCCTGTAGAAATAATGGTGCTTTTTAAAAAAAAATTTCTTTCTGTCTCTTTTAAAGAAAAATGAAAAACTTGCAGTTATATAGCACTTTCACAAGGTATCAAAGCACTTTACAACCAATGAAGTACTTTGTGATGTGTATCACTGTTGTAATGTGGGAAACACAGCATCCAATTTGTGCACAGCATGCTTCCACAAACAGTAATGTGATAATGACCAGATAATCCATTTTTGTTAAGTGATGTTGATTTGAGGGCTAAATATTGGTCAACACTCTGGGGATAACTCCCTTGCTCTTATTCCAAATAGTGGCATGGGATCTTTTACGGTCCACCTGAGAGAGCTGACGGGGCCTCGGTTTAACTTCTCATCCAAAAGACAGCACCTCCAACAGTGTAGCACTCCCTCAGCACTGCACTGGAGTGTCAGCCTAGACTTTTGTGCTGAAGTCCCTGGCGTGGGTCTTGAACCCACAACCTTCTGACTCCAAGGTGAGTGTGTTACCCACTGAGCCATGGCTGACACTTTTATTTAGCTCTCTTAATCCCATCTTTATTTCCCTCTCTTTATTTTTCTTTCTGTACATGATTTGCCATTGAATGAACTATTCTAATTGACACTTCCTGCTTCAAACTTTGCTTGGCTCAGTATTGATTCTTCAATATGATTGGTCACGGGGAGACACCGTTGCCTGCCCTGTTCACACGAGTCCCAGATCTCCTGCACCGAAATAGCTTTTTAATCACAATAAGTTCCAGTGGAAAAGCCCATAAAAAGTCTGTGGGCAAGTGCAAGTGCAAGTGCAATGAACGGCATTTGCCACTGACCGCCATTATGTCTTGTAACAGGTGGATATTTGCAATTGGACAACAAGTATCGAATGCTCCAGTCACATCCAAACACTTTATATTTTAGTTTCAATTTTATTTTGACGTGCAGAATATTGATAGCTTTAATTATTTCATTGGGATTATACATTTAGCTTCTTTTTCACTCGACAGGATATTTGCCTCTAATCCCAGGAGACAATCCATAGCAACGCATGAGTAACTACTCTCTGTGCAAACCACCTTCTAGTTCCAGCCCTTCCAGACATATGAGTTGAGGATGCCCATCTGTCTGAGTTTCCCCTGTGGAACCCGGCGTTGTTCGCTGGCTTTCTCTGCTGCCTTGTCGCTCAGTCGGTCCAGCAGTTGTTACAGCCTCTCTGGGCTCAGTGCCTTGTGCTTTTTGCGCCAATTCTGCTTCGATCAGCCTGGTGTGCTGCTGGTATCCACAAGGTGGTGCTCTAACTCCTCTGCCACTGTGCAGCCACTCCACTGTTTGCTGAATTTTGTCATTCTCTGGTGACCGAGGGGGAAAGGGACGGGGAACGGGGGGGGGGTGGTGATCGTACCCCATGGCTTTTTTGCCATTCTAACAAAAACAATGGAAACATGTAACCTATGAAACTTCTATTCTATTCATGACTCGCGTATTTAGATTTTTTTTTGAATGTGTGATCTTTCTGGAAAGACAAACTTGACTGCAAAGACCGTCTGCAGCCAGTCCCAAAGTTGCCCATTATAGACAGGCTTTGCTCTTCTAATAGGCCCACTGGGCGATGTTGTAATGATGCAGTAGAACAGTAGTTAGTGACCAGCATAGATTTGCCACATGCTTTGTTTGGAAATGTAAGAGGCTCTCAGGATGTTATCAGATGATAATACATTTATAATATAACTTGCATATCAGTTGGGCTCGGTTGGTAGCACTCTCACATCTGGGTGAGAAAGTCTTGGGTTTAAGCCTGACTCCAACTATGTAATGTATTTACTTCATGTGTTCTTGACACAAGAATTCATAGCAACACATTGCTATCAAGTACTAGTTGGTTTATTAACAGAGGTTTAACAATCAAAACTACACATGGCCAGTTCATCCACTAGGCTCACAACTGCATCCCTCATCATGGATGACCTAGACCCAACTGATTAGGGTTTTATTGAGTCTTGTAAACATCATGTGACTGGCTAAGCCACTCCCAAAGCAACAGCTCTACAACTATTTTGTTGCACCTGTAAAAACAAATGTAAATCAAATGCCCCCTTATTAAAGGGGCACTAAAAGCAACATATTAAACAAATTAAACGTTGGACATAAAACAAATCAAATTAAAATTTGGTTGCCAGGGGTGATGATGCACTTCAGTCCCTCCGGCGCCCACCTCTCGCGAGCGTACCGGTGGACACCGCGTGCTCCATCTCCAGGGACACCCTGGCTCGGATGTAGCCGCAGAAGAGAGGCAGGCAGTCGGGTTGAACGACCCCCTCGACCGCCCGCTGCCTGGGCCGATTGATGGTCCCCCTTGGCCGTGCCCAGGAGCAGTCTTACGAGGAGACCCTCGGACCTGCCCGCTCCCCTCCGCACAGGGTGCCCAAAGATCAGGAGCGTGGGACTGAACTGCAACCAGAATTTGAGGAGCAGCCGCTTCAAATAGTGGAATAGGGGCTGCAACCTCGCACACTCAACGTAAACATGGAACACGGACTCCTCCAGACCGCAGAAATTACAGGCGGCCTGGGAGTCCGTGAACCAACTTAAAAACCGATTGCAGCAACAGCTCTACAACTCTTTTCGTTGCTAAACAAAATAAACAATTATATCAAGTGCCCCCTGATTTAAAGGGGGGGACACTCCACAAACACATTTCAAAAGCCCCCTTTTTTTTTTAGGGCAGTAAAAGCACACAAGTGGCCCCGGTTAAAAGTGGGGGGGAACACTAAAACCCGGCACATTAACCAATTAAACTTTAAAACATATAAAATTAAATTAAAATTTGGTTGCCGGGGGTGATGATGCACTCCAGTCCCTCCGGCGCCCACCTATCGCGGAAGACCGCGAGCGTACCGGTGGACACCGTGTGCTCCATCTCCAGGGACACCCTGACCCGGATGTAACTGCGGAAGAGAGGCAGGCAGTCAGGCTGAACGACCCCCCCCGACCGCCCGCTGCCTGGACCGGCTGATGGCACCCTTCGCCGTGCCCAAGAGCAGTCCTACGAGGAGGCCCTCCGACCTACCCGCTCCCCTCCGCACAGGGTGCCCAAAGATCAGGAGCGTGGGACTGAAGTGCAACCAGAATTTGAGGAGCAGCCCCTTCAAAGAATGGAATAGGGGCTGCAACCTCGCACATTCCATAAAAACATGGAACACAGACTCCTCTGGACCGCAGAAATTACAGGCGGCCTGGGAGCCCGTGAACCAACTTAAAAACCGATTGCAGCAACAGCTCTACAACTCTTTTGATTGGAGAAAAGTAAACAATTAAATCAAGTCCCCCCCGATCTGGGGGACACTCCAAACATTTTTCAAGGCCCTTTTTTTCCTTTTTTTGGTTTTTTTTTTGTGGGGTTTTTTGGGGCTCTAAAACATAAATATATACAAGTGCCCCCTATAAAAGGGGAGGCAACAGCTCTACAACTCTTTTGGGGAAAACATAATAAATTAATCCAAGTGCCCCCCGATCTGGGGGACACTCCAAACACTTTTCATGTGCCCTCTTATTTTTGTTGTTTTTTTTTTGTTGATTTTTGTGGGGTTTTTTTTTTTGGGCAGTAAAACCATAATTTACAAGTGACCCCTATAAAAGGGGAGGGGGAGCAACAACAGCTCCACAAACCTGTCAGCATACTCACAGGTGCATACATTACAAAGACCTAGTCACAATCTTCTCGGCTGACAATTCAGTGGAGCACTGAGGGAGTATTACATTGTCAGGGGTGCTGCCTTTAGAGGAGGCAGTTAAATGAGGCACTGTCTACCTTTTTCTGACAGTTTGGTTGCAAAAGAACATAATTGTGTCCAATTGCAGAGCTTATCATTAGAACTAGACAAAGAGACACTCGTGCAGCTGTTTCTGCACCTGCAATGGCTGGTCTGCTGTTGGTTCTGACTGGGGTGTATGGAGGAGGCTATGTAGTCATAACAGATTCGCTCACTTCCACAATAGCAACGAAACTCTCAAAAACTAAAGCTTCTAATGCAAGTCATAGCTAGAGTTTGCTCGACACCTAGAATCCTACCAGTCCCTTCACCTTTGAATCCACACTGTTGCTACGTTTTTCTTATTCATTCACGGGATGTAGGCATCGCTGGCAAGGCCAGCATTCAGTGCCCATTTGTTGCCTGACTGCCTATTCGACATCAAATTCTGGGTGGGCCAGAATTTTCAACTCAACATCATCAAGAGAGAAATCGCCCTGACCAGCTCATCAGATACTTTGAACCTCAGCTTCCAAATCCATCTTTCTCATTGGCTGCTTGTTCAGCCTGAACCCATTGGTGCACCACCTCTATGTCCTGTTGGGCCTTGAGTTGTACTTCAAATCCCACATCCGGTCCATTGCCAAGACTGCTCACCTCCAGCTCTGGAACATGGCCCACCTATGTCTCTACTGAACCCCTATCACTGTTGACACCCCTATTCATGCCCTCCTCATGTCAAGTCTTGATTTTTCCAACGGTCTCCTCGCCAACTTCCCCAACTCCACCTCACACAAACTCCAACCCATCCAGAATTCTGAAGTCCATATCCTATTCTGCACAAAATCCTGCACACTAATCCGCTCCTCATCCTTGTTCACCTCCACTTGTTCCGTGGCCTCTAATAGATCAACTTCAAAACCTTTGTCCTCATCTTCAAATCCTATTTTGGCTTTGTTCCATGCAACCCCCATATGCTTCTCCAACCCTACATCCCATCACACACCCTCTGCTCTTCCAATTTGCCTGAGTTCCACCATTCATAGAATGACAGAATGGTTACAGCACAGAATGAGGCCATTCGGCCCATCGAGCCCGTGCCGGCTCTCTGCAAGAGCACTTCAGCTCCTCCCACTCCCCTGCCCTTTCCCCGTAGCCCTGCCAATTTTTTTTCTTTTGAAAGCCACAATTGAATCTGCCTCCAGCACCCTTTCAGGCGGTGAATTCCAGTCATTGCGTAAAAAAGTTTCCCCTCGTGTCGCCTTTGGTTCCTCTGCCAATCACCTTAAATCTGTGCCCGCTGGTTCTTGACCCTTCTGCCAATGAGAACAGTTTCTCTCTCTATCTACTCTGCCTGGAACCTTCATGATTTTGAAGACCTCGATCAAGTCTCCTCTAGACCTTCTCTGCTCTAAGGAGAACATCCCCAGCTTCTCCAGGCTAACCACGTAACTGAGAGCCCTCAGCCATCATAGCTTTGCAACCTGGAGTTCTCTTCCTTAATCTCTTCATCTTGTTATCTCTCTTCCCACCGTCTTTAAGACTTACTACTTTGATCATTTAACACCTCCCCTGAATTTCACCCCGACAAAATGCTCAGTATCCACTGCTGCCCCTGTGAAAATGTTCTGGGACATTTCAACACACGATATGAATGTAAGTTGGTGTGGGCCTAGAATGCTCCCAATCTAATTTAATACAGAATGTTACTGGTCCAGTTTGTTATACACTTAGAACAATGTGTTGTTCATGGGGGTCATACACAAAGTGACTTTCTCTCGCCTGCTTGGAGTTTTGATGTGACCTTAGCTCCTTTGTGTCTGGTCCGAGAACTACAATCAATTCTGAAGCACTCTCATGAATCCATTCCCATTTGATCCAGATATTAAAGTACAGTCGAATGGGCAAACTTTAACTTGCTGGTTCCTGTCCTCTTCCTCGCAAGGTCCTAGTGTCTGATTTTTAAGGTAGTGGTTGTTCTTGTGCAAATGTCTCACTACAGTGTCCTTACACTAAGCGGTAAGACGAGCAACACAAATTAGACTGAAAATGCATGGAACTGGACCAAAATATTGAGATGAAAATCAAGTACACTTTTGTATGATAGTAACGAATTCAACTGATTCAGCTGGTTGCTAGGTTCCAGCAAATACAATTGTGCAGGATAGATAAACACAGATCTGTGGGCTCATAGGTGGAGCTAGGCCAATGTAAGGTTACCAGGGCAACAAAATAGTAAACAAACCAGCAACAGAACTTGGCAATACAAAAATGTTCAGGGAAAGAATCTCAGTACATGTGTATTCCAGACTAACTCAATAAAGAGCAGCAAAAAACCCTAACACTTTTTGACGGCTTTGCATCATTTTGAATTCGTACAGTAAATATCCCCAAAGCCTATCTACAGGGCCGATATAAAATAGTCAGCTTGGCTCAGTTGGAAGGACTCTCAGCTCTGAGTCGGAAGGATGTGGGTACAATGTCCACGATGGACTTTGGCACATAATCCAGGCTGATACTTTTGTGCAAGGCTGAGGGAGTGCTGTATTATCGGAGTTGCTGGTCCCAGTCTTTACTGGGACGGGATTTCTAAGAGAGGAGGTGAGGAATTCTGGTCCCAAATGCTGTGGAGATTTAATTCCACAGTGTGTTTCTCTTTCCCCCCCCCCCCCCCCAACAGGACCCCCGCCTGATGGGCGGGCTTGGCTCCCTGTTGGGCGAGGAACGCTGTAGCAGAGGCTGCAGCCCCGATTGGTTCATGATGCTGGGGTAGAGATTGCGAGGGGGGTGGTTACAGCATGGCTTGTACGGTCGGGGGGTGATTGTGGGTGTTCGGAGACAAATCGCGGGCAGAGATGGGGGGGGTCGGTGATTGCGGAGGGGGTCAGATTGTGTGGGTGGGGGGGGGGGGGTTGGTGATCACGGGGAGATGTCGGTAATCACAGGGGTGTCAGTGATATTATGGAGGGAGGAGGGGGTGGGGTCTGATCGTGGGGTGGTGGTTCCGATTGCGGGGACGGAAGAAGGTTAGCTTGGGAGCTGGGAGGAAGCACGCTTGCTCCTCCTGGCCCATAAGCCCAGTGCTGGAAAAGCACTTCCCTCTTCCACGCAGCAGTCCTTGTCTCCCTTTAGCTGTCGGGTAAAAACCGGAAGAGCAATAAAATCTCAGGTACACAGCCTTATTCAAATATTTAAATGAGCATCGTGCCTTCTGGGAGGGGGTTGATTGCCCGCCCTCAGTTAAAACCGGAAGTGAGCGGGTTTGAAGCAAGTTGGGTTTGGGAATTTTAATATTTTTACATCCCACCCGGCCCAAACCCACCAGTCGTTGGGGGCTAAATGTCCCCTTGCTGTCTTTCAGCTGCAATGTTCAACTGTGATCCAGTCTGCATATAAATCTCCAACTATTTAAATTAATAGTAGCAAAATCGTTACAATGCTGAACGAATATCGCTCCTGGTGGGTAAAGTTCCCCACAAGGATTGCGAAGTTGGAATGTTATCATTAGCACCTTATTGTGTCCCTCAGGATGATCCCGTCTGTGTTAAGTGGGAAAATGCTCAGCCATCTTGTGCAGAGCAGGGTTGTACAAACAACAGCAGAATGAATGAATGGGTAACACTACAGCAAAATACTGCGGGTGCTGGAAATCTGAAATAAAACCAGAAAATGCTGGAAATACTCAGCGGGGCAGTCAGCATCTGTGGAGAGGGAAACAGAGTTAACGTTTCAGGTCGATGACCCCTCGTCAGAACTGGAAAAAGTTAGAGACGTAATGGACGTTCGAACTAACGGGTAATCTGTGTTTGGTGAAGCTGGTTTTATCAGAACTGCTTACAATTGCAGTCGCTTGCATCTGCACTTCACATTCAGTCTTAAATCGCCCCATTAATTGCAAGTGAGTTGTCCATTTATACACAAAGCTGACTTTCTGTTGCAAGCGGGTAAAGTTGTGATGGTGAAGGGTAGCACAATGCCTTGGCAATGACACAGTTAGAATCTTCCATACTACACTGCTGATTTGGAAAATAGGTATTAACAAGAACACAGCACCGCATTGAGTTACAAGATAATCAATAAGCAGATGTGAGGTTGCAGTAATTTTAGCTTTATTTCTTGATACAAAATTTATTCAAGTATATGGTTTTGTTTTTCTGCAAAGCAACTCTTAAAGAACCACTTTGCTTTGGGCCTGTGGAACTAAAGTATCAAACACAAATAGATGTGTTTTGGAGGAGATTTGTATAAACTGATAATGGACACCATTAATACTTAGGATACATGAAAATTCACCTTTCTAATACAAGGTATAATGTGAAAGTACCGTTTTATTTCACAACTATCAGTAGCCGAGTTGGTGTGCTACACTTTTGTTCAGTGGTTGCAGCTTCCAGAACCATGTTAATCACCACTGTGATACCACTCTGCATGGAGGTTGTATCCCCAAATATTTAAATAAATGCATATGTGTGATTATATGCAGAATGCACAGCAGGACAAGGTGATATAAAGTAGAGTAACCACTTGCAAAGCAGCTGATGTAACTCCTTTACATCTATGGGGCCTGTGAATTACGTAGTCCTGCTCCCAACTCATTGTCGAAGGAACTTACTCATGACTTTATTACTCATGAGTTGCCAGGTTTTCCTCATTGGATATTGCACTGGTCTCAATTCTGTCTAATAACCATTTAATAAGATCATGGCTGATCTGATCATGGACTCAGCTCCACTTCCCTACCCGCTCCCCATTACCTTTTATTCCCTTATCGCTCAAAAATCTGCCTATCTCCGCCTATATTACATTGGATTGGTTGCATAATGGCTTGTGCGATTGATGACTCTGTCTCCTATCACTAAAATTATAACCGTTTTCTCATAGCTCATTTGTCAGTGGAATAATAAAACTGTTTTCAAAATTAATTCCTATTCTATTCACAGATGCCACCCCTAGAAAATGACTCTTCACTCAATGTTCAGCATTATTTGTTGCACTGTATTGAAATCATTTCGTATTTTGCCTTCCCTTCGACTTGCTGATCTGGAATACAGCGGCTCTGCTCTGGGATCGACTCCTTGTGGTGCAGCTGAATTATCAGAACGTAAATGGAAGTCCCGAGCACTCCGCCAATCATTGGTGCGATGACAGGAACCCACCACCAGCCATTGCCCGCTCTGTGTGGGCAGACAACAGGTCACTGTTAGATGCATTCAATCATCGATGTCACAATGCCAGACTAATTCCTGGCCTGTTAAGAACATAATAAATAGGAGCAGGAGTGTTATGTCTTTAGATGCTCTGATAATGATTCCACGAGGTATTGTGTTGTACTTGAATTGTAGTGACCTTAGTCCTTTATTGATAATTCCAGAGTGAGGATCACACCTGGTGGCCTGCCTTTTATACTAGGCCAGGCACACCTGTACAGGTAACTTACAAGTCTCCCACTGCAGTGCCCTCTGGTGATACATCATGTGTAATGGTACCAGCAGTAAACATGTAGGATACATGACATCACTCTCCCCCAAGACCTTGGTGCAAATCGCCTTCCTGCATGACTGTGCTCTGGGCTTAACTCTATCCGGTTGACCCTTGGAGGGTCGTTTCTATCTTGGGTGAGTGGGTGATGTTTCGTTGGCAGTAGAGGTGCTGGTGGTTTCTGTTTGTGCGATCATGGCCACCATATTCTCTTCCCCCCCACCCCTCCCCACCTACAGATTGTGCCAGGGGTTCATTACATTCATCTACATTCAAGTGCCAAAAAGAAAGAGTTGCATTTGCGCATCACATTCGTGGTGCCATTGTGAGGCAAGTACCTTTGACTGGTGAGGTACTTACTTGATATACACTTCGAGTCAGTGCAGGGGTCAGCACCGGTGTGTGAGGGCAAACTAGTTCCAGAACTGCTGGATGGTGTCCCGGTGCCCAGTGCTGGCAGTGGGAACTCTGTTGGCTCAAGTTGCCTGCTCTCTGGGCTTTTGCCGTTGCTTCTAGCGTCGGGCAGGTTCACAGATGCCTGTGACCTCCCTGTCCTTTCCTTGCGCCCCGGGTCACTGCTGCTCCCTGAGGGGCAGTCGTCTGGCAGTGCACAGGGAACTGCTGACTCGCTGGCCTGGGCACTATTTGGTTTGGGATCCTGGCTGGTCCCGGTCCCATTTGGGAGAACCGTTGCGGGTGACCCTTCGTTCCCGGTTATGGCCTTAGTGGCAATGGGGCCTGGGGGCTGTGCCTTGGCGCGGTTTACTCTTTCAGGCTCGTGGCAGTTGGTGCCATCAGGTGCCTGAGGGGTGGAGCCGATCAGGGGCAGGGTATCGATACCGGTGCCATTGCCCTCCTGAGGTCGCTTGCTCTGCAGCTTGTATGTATTGGCTGCTTGTAGCCACACTCCATGGTGCATAACTCTGGTCCCAGGGACGCAGGCTACTGCATTGGGTAGCTTGCTGGACCTGTGTGCTCCCGATGTGTGTCTGCCCGCTGCATTGACTGAATACAGTTGAAATCCTACATCGCACAACGTTTCATTACTCATTTTAAATAATTTGTAGCTCCGAGCACGATCGCGCGACTTTTCTTTGCTTATTGCACAACTCTGATCATCAATTACACATTTTACATCTAACTTACAGTTGCTCTTACATTGTTTGAATATGTGGGACAGTCCCTTTAAGTGTGGTGGGTTGCAGGCCTCCTTTAAGAGAGCCTTGCTATCTTTACCCCAATCCTCTTCTCTGTTTGGTACCACGTGCTGCTCCGTCAGCGCTGCAACTCGTGGTCTGGCCGCGGCCATCTTTTTCTTCAGCGCTTCACCTCGTGGTTTGGACGCCATCTTTCCTCCATCCGCGATGTCGACTGCTCTGATCCTCGTCTCCCCGGGTTCTGCCACCGAAGCTGGGAAGTCACATTTGGATCCGATTTTCTTCCTCGAGTCCTGCCACTGGAGCCTGGAAGGTGCACTCGGGTCGTCTCAGCTGGATCATCTCCACGCAGTCGTGCTGGGCGGTCTGTGCCTCGGGTGCTGTGCTGCACTGCTCTCTGGTGCTGGGTCCACCCTCAGGTGAGGGCTTGCTTTCCCTCTGAGCGCAGGGGACGTTGATCGCTAGAGGGATGAAATCTTCCCAACTCCAATGGATCTTCTCCATCCACCTTCTTCCGAGTAGCGTTGGTCCATTACCCTGCAACAATCCACAGAGGTAACTTGTACACCGCGCCATCATGGAGTACCTTTACATCCGCACTACCAACGACTGGGATAAGTTCATTGGTGTCGGTCGCAGCTTTGCCTGAACTGGGACCAACTTGGATCGTTCAGTTTGATTGTCCCATAGTCTCTCAAAGGCTTCTTGATTCATTACTGACTAGCTTGCCCCCGTGTCCACTTCCATGAAGACTGGAACGCCATTTATCTTGCCTTCCATCCTCAATGGAGAACACTCGGTGGTGCAGGTAAACATGCTGTACACCTCATCGTGGGGCTGAGCTACCTCTCTGACTATCGTTCCAAAATCTACGCTGGATTCATGGCCATCTGCAGATTCTTCGTCAAAACAGTGAGTCGTATTTCTTTTACACATTTGCTGGAGGTGGCCCTTTGTGCTGCAGCCTTTACTCACATAGTCTTTAAAGCGGCACTGGTGAGCCCTGTGATTCCCTCCACAACGCCAGCATGGAGCTACACGGTTAGCCCCCCTCGGCGGACTCTGAGTTAAAGGACTCGGGGGCCTGTTCTGTCTTCCCTGAGAAGATTCACGTTCTACAGTCCAGCCTCTAAAAGGCGCCATTCTGTGTACAGTACTTGCCAGGTTTGAGACCTGAGGATGATTCATCCACCTAGAGCCGCAGGTCGAGGTCATGAATGCCTGGCTCACGGAGATGGCCTTCTGCAGGGTGACTGTGGTATCCGCAGACAGTAGCTTCTGAAGAAGGCCCTCAAGGCCAATTCCAATGACAAAGATATCCCGCAGCACTTCAGTGAGGTGGTCGCCAAAATCACACGGTACCGCCATCATCATAGGCAGTCCCTCGTATCGAGGATAACTTGCTTCCACGCCAAAAAGGGATGAGTTCACAGGTGTTTCAAAGAAGGACCTAATATTCCAGGTCCTGAACTACATCCTGAAGGGTGGAAGATGCCTGTGTGTGGATTTTTTTAACGTGGGGTGGCCGTTGCACACCAGCCACCACACGGGCTTGACAGAGCTAGGACCTGGTCCAGTGGCAAGGATTAACCAGGACGACTGGAGACCAGCTCTGCTGCCTGAACCTAGTGCGCACACTTATCGCAGTGTGGGCTGGCCCATACTGCCCCTGGGCCCTCGCCTCTTCTGGCCCTGAACTCTCGCCTCTCCTGGGCCCCGGTCAGTTCCATCTACAATCTCTTGCCACTCCTTCGCCCCTCCTGCTGTGCCTGCCCGCACTGCAATCAGCGACCTGGCTTTGCAGCCGTTGCCCTCCTGCAGCAGCATGCACTGCTCCCTCTAATGGCCCTGGCCTACTGACTGGCATGTGGTGTCATTAGGATGCTCCGAATTTATAATTGCACCAGGAGCGATGCTCAGGACTCGAACGGGTTAATAGTGTGCAGCAATTTTAAACACGTGAGCTCTTTTTACCTTCCTTGGACTGTCGACATCGGTGGGCGTGGTGGGAACGTTTGTCCCCGAGTGAGGGGTGCTGTCAGAGGGCAGGCTGCCACCTTTCCCCGAATGCACTGTTGCTTGCTGTTCCTCGAAGCTCTTCTGCTTGGCCTCCATCTTATTTTCCTGGCCTTCAGGCCGTCGGTGTGTATAAAATCGGTGTCTGGCTGTGAGGATGCTTTCTTTGGGCTTGAGTTGTTCTGGAATCAACGTTACAAGCTCCTCGTACGTCTTGGTCATTGTCTTCGCTGGTGCCAACAAGTTCCTGACGAGGCCATAGACAGTGAACCCACAAGTGGTTAGCAGGATAGCTCTGCGCTTATCAGCCAGTGTGGCCGGATTGTCGCCTGCCAGGTCGTTTGCTGTGAAGAAATGGTCTAGCCTCTCCACAAAGGCGTCCCAATCATCACCATCGGCGAACTGCTGCAATGTGCCAAGGTTAACCATTTTCGCGTGAAGGTCTGTAATCGCGTCGCCAATTGTTATGTCTTTAGATGCTCTGATAATGATTCCACGAGGGAATGTGTTGTACTTGAACTGTAGTGACCTTAATCCTTTATTGATAACTCCAGAGTGAGGATCACACCTGGTGGCCTGCCTTTTATACTAGGCCAGACACACCTGTACAGGTAACCTACAAGTCTCCCACTGCAGTGTCCTCTGCTGGTACATCATGTATAATGGTACCAGCAGTAAACATGTAGGATACATGACAAGGAGTAGGCCATTTGGCCCCTCGAGCCTGCTCCATCATTCAATAAAATCATGGCTGATCTGATCATGGACTCAGCTCCACTTCCCTGCCTGCTCCCCATAACCCTTTATTCCCTTATCACTCAAAAATCTGTCTGTTAGAATCTGATGGTTACTGTATGCTGTATTCACACAGCTATTCAGTGTGCTTTGGGTTCAGAGAGGTTCAGGAGCGTGAAGTCTGAGTGGTTTATAAATGTTATGTAAATCCCCAATACTAGGTCACACCATTGGCTCATTTCTTGCTATCTATAATTAATTTGATATCTCCTGATCTCTGGACCTGTGTTGGATGCACATTTATAAAGAACACATTTGCTTTTTTGCTACACCAAACACAGAGGAATTCTTACCCCAGTATTTTTTCCAAAACTGCAAACAACTCAATTATAAAACCCTGGAGAGTGTCATAGGAAACTAATGACTAACAGGCTCTGTCTAACTGTCAACGTTCCAAGCCCACCATGTACAACCAGTCTTCAATTTAGATCGAAGAAATATTCCGTCATTTCTGCTGCCTTACAAATCTCTTTCTCCAGCCTGCTCTAGTTGTTCCTTCCAGCATTAAACAGCTTCGCTTCCTCACCCTGAACTCTTATAACAAACCGTCTCTCTGACCGGTCCAGACAGACCTCGGTTCCTGATCCGGATCAACCTCCCTCTCTGACCCAGGGGAGCTGTTCACACTTGTTCCCAAACTCATCTCTTTGTGGCTCAGGGCAGCCGCCACGGGCTGCAATCTCCTCATTTCACTCATTAAGTCGAAAGAATATGAAGTGGAGAAAACCACCTTGATACACATTCTAGGCTTTTTTGCTAAAATTACTGAAGAGAAGAAAACATCTTCCAGGACAGGGTTTACAACACTCTACAAACGCCAAACATGTTCGTCTAACCCGACCTAACCAAATGGCATCACAGGACAACCCCGCTCACCAACCCAGTCGTTTTCAGTATTAAAGTACCTCACCAAACCAGCATAAACATGAAGCAAAGTAAGATCCCACTCTGTGTAAATCTGTGCAGCTCATTAACACAATGCCACAACCCAATGGTAACTTTGTTACTCACACGTTATTTTGTTATGTTAGTGAGATCTATTAATATAAATTCTAGCAGGATCCTTGATCAACATGTACTGCTGAACAATTGTACTGTTCCCATATTACTCTTTATATGATGTTCAGATTTCTTGCTGTTTGCAACAGTATTTCAGTCCCCTGGGGTAAATTTTGTATCCAGCTTCTAAGGGCTTAGTGCTGCAGTCACCCATATTGCAAAAGAAAGAAGCACAGACTGTAAATGCAGCAGCCAATTTCTGCACAGAAAGGTCCTTCAGACAACAATGTGATAACGAACAGATTATCTGTTTTAGTGATGTTGGTCAAGGGATAAAAATTGGCCGACATACCGGGGAGGACTCCCCTGTCCTTCATATACTGTCATGGGATCTTTTATCTCCACCTGAGAGGGCAGAGGGGGCCTCGGTTTAAGGTTTCAGCTGAAGGATGGCACCTCTGACAGTGCGGCACTCCCTCAGCACTGCACTGAAGTACGGCAGTGCTTCATCCAACAGTGAAGTTTCAAGACAACTGTTATCAAATTAGGTTTCTTTTTATTAAAAAACTCGGGCTAGAAATTCTTTGGCATACCTCCCCTGGCGAGGGTCGGAACAGGGGCGGCAAAGGGTTGGCAGCTACAAGCGGCGGCATTCGTGCCGCTCGGCAATTTAAGTACCGGCGGTGCACAGGAGTATCACCGTGGAGTGCGCGCCGGTGAACAACAACCCCGGTATCGAGTCGCAATCAAAATTAGTTTGGCTTTGCACCCGTAGTCGCTCCGCCAGAGAAAGCTGGCATGTAGAGCTGTCCCGGGGCACGAAGGGAAGGATTGACTGCATGAGGTAAGTGGGATTGATTTTTCATTATTTTGCGGATTTAGTTTTATTTGGGGTGAGTAAGCTAAAGGGAATGGTTTTTGTTCTGATTTTTCTTTCTTGCAGGGAGACCTCTCTTCGGGCGTGACGAAGCCGGCTCTTTAGCTCGAGATATTTAGTTGCTCTCCCGGCCTAGCCCCCCAAGATAAGTGTGGGGGCGAATCCCTTAGCGCTCCGCTCCACTCTCAGGGTACAACCACTGAATTTGTTGACTGCCGACGCAAACCATTTCCCGCCGCTAAATGTATCCACCGCCCGACATTAATGCCTTGAAAAACATTCAACCTAATTTCCAGCCCAGTATTTTCTGGTAAAATTACAAATTTGCATTATTGTACAGACTGTGGCTGTAATTCAAGTGTCCTTGTGATACTAATTTGGGCAATGGGCCGGAGATGGATTAAAGAACTCACGTCATTTGCACTGCTAGTCTGTGTGGTCCGAACACAAATGAGCGTGCTTGGCTTTCTCTGAAACTCAGGGCACCACAGAATAGCCCGTTCTGTTAAAACAGCCCGCGAGTCTAACCTGGCATGCACACACTCTATTTATCTACCAGCACATCGGGTACCGAAGGATAGATATAATCAGCGCGTGTTCTGCCAGGTTAAATAAGCCTGAGGAGCTGAGCCTGTGTTAGCTGTGGCTACAGAGCAGCTCATGATAGCATCACTTGCATTAGATTCTGGAGGATAGACTGTCACCAGTCTCCCTATGCCAACACAGCCAGATGGCACTATATGGTATCCTTCAATCAGAAATGTATTAAATGTATCATTCCTCGGCCCTGAAATTGCGGGGCCTCTCCAAGTGCATACGATGTGCGCACACGGCCGAAGAGGCCCTGCAAGTTCTGGGTTTAGGCGCGCAAAGCGCAGGTAGCGAAATCCGGCACTTGCGAACTGTCAAAATGTCTTTTGGCAGATCCAACGCATACAAAATTAAAAGGCCTCTGCAGGGGAGATTTGGGCCATTTGCCCAACTCTTGCCAGGCGAATATCCTTCAAACTCTTACACCTGGGAAAAGCAGGCTGCTGTTTACCAGCATAAGAGTTTTAAAAGATAGAATAATTTTATTTTATCACTAATTTTTCTATTAAAAACCCTATCCGTTCAGGTAAGTTTATTTTTAATCCTATTAAAACATTTTCAAAAAAATAATAATTTTCCTAAAACATTCAATTTCAATTAATTTTAAATATATGTGAGGTGTTTTTTTAAATTTATTGTGTTGTGTTTGTGTTTTTGGGGGTAATCTCATTGATAGTAATGGGAGCTTGTACAAACGGAACTCGCCAGTATTATCAATGAGAATATTACATTGTGATTGGTTGTCCAGGCCCATGTGATCCCAGGATGCGCGGACGTTCCTGGGATACTTGGGCCTGTGCGCTGGCCTGTGCAGCTAGCCTTCGGACTGAAAGTGTTCATTCCTCGGGACCACCAGGTACTTTCGTTAAAAAAAAATTTGGTCAAAGGCATCCGACCGCAAGAAGCCTCCGACCACAATATTTGGCCCATTTGTCCTCATTCCTCCTATGGCCAGCATATTGAAAAACTGGGACTTAATTTTGATTCCAGGGTTATTAATAGGATATCACATTCTGCATCTGGCCTATACTAACATGTTGACTTGGAAAGCCAGGGACAGTAACACAGCTGGTGAGAGTGGGAAGAAGGACATTTGGTGGAGAGGGGTAACTGCACAGTTGGATTCTGAAGATTATAGGGAGAGGACTGTAACACTTTTATTTTTCTTGCTTGACTAAATTTTCGAGAGAAACTAGGCATGTATAAAGCTGTGGTTCCCTCATATTTACTTTTTCACTAAGATTAGAAAAGAGAGGAAAGTAGATCCTCTGGGAGTTGTGCTGAGCCATGAGATTGGGGTAGTTGGAAAATTTACTAAACTCTTCTGGGTCAGGGAGCAGGCTTGATCTGAGCCCGTGACTTATCAGATCTGGTTCTGTGCAGTGAACTGCTGTGGAAAATAGAGTCAAAGCTTTGAGCTCTCAGGCAGTTGCTGAAATCTTAGAAAGACTTTATCACCTGCCAGGGTCCTAATTAAATCAGGAAGGGTTTGTTTTGTTTCTAAATGTGAAACATGGTTAGCTGCAGGATTGATATATGATAGGACAAAGAGCGTCTAATGTCGAGGGACTCACACAGTTGGATTCTGGAGCTTTTAGGGAAAGGTCTGTACAACTTGTACCCTGGGGGCATATCTTGCTTCACTCATTTTAGCAATTTGAGAGATTTTGGGCCGGATTTTGGGCTTTCGGGGTTTTTCGGCGGAAATGGTAGTGATGCGTGAAACTTACTGTTTGCGCTACGCTGCCGTTTTTAGCCCGAAATTTCGGCCTTTACGCCTGCGCGGTAAAATCCCATTGCACGAGGATTTGTGGCGCAAAAATGCAAATTTCGCCAAATTTAGTCCAGGGCCGGGAGCGCTGAAAGGCCTTGGGAGGGGGGGAAAAAAAATTCCATAAAATATTCCAAAAACATTTACAAGACCCTTATCTATCGAATCGCTGGAAAAAGGTAAAAAATAAAAACTTTAACTTTCCTTTTTTTGCAGGTTTTTATACTTACCGCTGCTGGCAGGGCTGCATCGACAGGTTAGACCTGTCGCTAATCTGGGCGTGGCGTACGGCTCGGCAGAGAGCCGAAAGTCCGACTGTAAAGGCAATCTGCGTCATTGCACGTCGGCTCACCTTTCCCCGGTGGTACGCTCCATCGCCGCCACAAACTGGTACAGCTTTGCGACCGGATCTCCGCCGCGGAGGGGGTCAAATCACAGCGAAAACCCGGTTTCAAACTTCTCGAAATCCGGCCCTTTAACTGGAAGCTGGCTCCGCCCACAAAGCTGGCCCACCCCCCCCCATATCAACATAACAAACATGGCAAATTTCCGCCAATAGCAACCATTCGAGGAGGCTCTTCAAATTAAGCTTCTTTTTCTAGGTGTAGAGTTACTGTTGCGCTGAAATTGCCCGTTGTCACGTACCTGAAAACCTCAAATCCCCATCCGGCCACGGCTGTAAATAGCCGGGGTCCAAGGTCACGAGCTGGGTTTATCGGACCACCGCAGTTGTAGCTCATTGAAAAACCGATAACCATGATGATCAGGCCAATCACCACTGGCTCCAAACCTTTGGGTACGCTATCATTCTTCGAGTCCAAAATGGCCAGAAGAGAGAGGAGCAGTGCAGCAGTGCCCACAATCTGTATAAAGCAGGAAGCAAGGTTCATCAATTACACTGATATTTGTCACTTGCATAATGTCAATTACATTTTCACTTTTTTTTTCTTCCCATCATCACTTCACAGGGAAAGAAATTATATATTCTCCAAATGATTTTAAAACGTGGCGCACGATATTTCAGTTCCTTCTGTTGAGGAGATGTAACTAAATTGAGCACACACGTCGCAATGAACGTTTGTATGGTGCTCATTTTGCAACTGCATCTCTGAGAAATATCCTTTGACTGATGGATGGAAGTTCATACAACTGGTTTTGGGAAGTCATTGGGGAAGAGATGTCAGGAACTCTGAAGCTCGAGTGAAAAGAAACAACTGTGTTGTACTTATTTCACAAGCCCACTGCATCCATGTTTATAAAATGTGTCTCTCGGGATTGGTGTTGGGCCTCAACTATTCACAATATTTATTAATGACTTAGATGATGGCATAGAAAGTCATATATCCAAATTTGCTGATGACGCAAAGCTAGGCGGCATTGCAGGCAGTGTAGATGAAAGGCAGGCAGAGGAAACGTTTCAACGACACCCTCAAAGCCTCCTTGATAAAATGCAACATCTCCACCGACACCTGGGAATCCCTGGCCAAAGACCGCCCTAAGTGGAGGAAGTGCATCCGGGAGGGCGCTGTGCACCTCGAGTCTCGTCGCCGAGAGCGTGCAGAAAGCAAGCGCAGGCAGCGGAAGGAGCGTGCGGCAAACCAGACTCCCCACCCACCCTTTCCTCCAACGACTGTCTGTCCCACCTGTGACAGAGACTGTAATTCCCGTATTGGACTGTTCAGTCATCTGAGAACTCACTTTTAGGGTGGAAGTAAATCTCCCTCGATTTCGAGGAACTGCCTATGATAGATAGAGATGAAAGCATGCATTTCCTAATCAATAGATTAAGTGAAAGGGCAAAACTATAGGAAATGGACTTCAGTGTGTGTGGCATATGTGAGGTCATCCACTTTGGACCTAAAAAGGATAGAACAGGGTGCTTTTGAAATAGTGATAAGCTAAAAACAGTGGAGCTCCAAAGAAACTATATGGGTCCAGGTACATAGATCATTAAACTGTCATAAACAGATACAGAAAATAATCAAAAAGGCTAATGGAATGCAGGCCTTTATATCTAGAGGACAAGAATACAAAGGGGGTAGAAGTTATGCTGCAGCTGTACAAAATCCTGGTTAGACCACACCTGGAGCACTGTGAGCAGTTCTGGGCCCCAAACCTTGGGAAGGATATATTGGCCTTGGAGGGAGTGCAGTGTGGGTTTACCAGAATGATACTCGGATTTCAAGGGTTAAATTATGAGGAGAGATTACACAAATTACGGTTGCATTCCCTAGAATTTAGAAGGTTAAGTGGTGACCTGATTGAAGTTTTCAAGATATTAAGGGGAACAGATAGACGAGACAGAGCTAAACTATTTCCACTGGTTGGAGAGTCTAGGACTAGGGGGCATAGTTTGAAAATTAGAGCCAGACCTTTCAGGACTGAAATTAGGAAACATTCCTACACACAAAGGGTTGTAGAAGTTTGGAACTCTCTTCCGCAAATGACAATTGATGCTAGATCAATTGTTAATTTTAAATCTGAGATTGATAGATTTTTGTTAACCAAAAGGTATTGAGGGATTATGGGGTAAAGGCGGGTATAGGTTGTAGACCAGCCATTATCTCATTGAATGGCGGAACAGGTTCGAGGGGCTCAATGGCCTCCTCCTGTTTTATTTTTATTCGTTCATGGGATGTGGACGTCGCTGACAAGGCCAGCATTTATTGCCAATCCTGAATTGCCCTTGAGAAGGTGGTGGTGAACCACCTTCTTGAACCGCTGCAGTCCATGTGCTGATGGTACTCCCACAGTGCTGTTAGGGAGGGAGTTCCAGGATTTTGACCCTGTAACAGCGATATATTTCCAACTCAGGATGGTGGGTGATTTGGAGGGGAACTTGGAGGTGGTGGTGTTCCCATGTACTTGCTGCCCTTGTCCTTCTTGGTGGTAGAGGCCGCGGGTTTGGGAGGTGCTGCCAAAGAAGCCTTGGCGAGTTGCTGCAGTGCATCTTGTAGATGGTACATACTGCAGCCACGATGCGCCGGTGGTGGAGGGAGTAGACGTTTATGGTGGTGGATGGGGTGCCAATCAAGCGGGCTGCTTTGTCCTGGATGGTGTCGAGCTTCTTGAGTGTTGTTGGAGCTGCACTCATCCAGGCAAGTGCAGAGTATTCCATCACACTCCTGACTTGTGCCTTATAGATGGTGGAAAGGCTTTGGGGAGTCAGGAGATGAGGCACTCACCGCAGAATACCCAGCCTCTGACCCGCTCTTGTTGCCACAGTATTTATATGGCAAGTCCAGTTAGGTTTCTGGTCAATGGTGACCCCCAGGATGTTGATGATGGGGGATTCGGTGATGGTAATGCCATTGAATGTTAAGGGGCGGTGGTTAGACTCTCACTTGTTGGAGATGGTCATTGCCTGGCACTTGTGTGACGTGAATGTTACCTGCCACTTATCAGCCCACGTCTGAATGTTGTCCAGGTCTTGCCGCACGCGGGCATGGGCTGCTCCATTACCTGAGGAGTTGCGAATGGAACTGAACACTGTGTAGTCACCTGCAAACATCCCCACTTCTAACCTTATGATGGAAGGAAGGTCATTGATGAAGCAGCTGAAGGTGGTTAGGCCCTGAGGAACTCCTGCAGTGATGTCCTGGGGCTGTGATGATTGACCTCCATCTTCCTTTGTGTTAGGTATGACTCCAGCCAGTGGAGAGTTTTCCCCCCCGATTCCCATTGACTTCAGTTTTACTAGGGCTCCTTGATACCACACTCGGTCAAATGCTGCCTTGATGTCGAGGGCAGTCACTTTCACCTCGCCTCTGGAACTCAGCTCTTTTGTCCATGTGTGAACAAAGGCTGTAATGAGGTCTGTAGCTGAGTGGTCCTGGAGGAACCCAAACTGGGCATCAGTGAGCAGGTTATTGGTGAGTAAGTGCTGCTTGATAGCACTGTTGACGACACCTTCCATCACTTTGCTGATGATTGACAGTAGACTGATGGGGCGGTATTTGGCCGGATTGAATTTGTCCTGTATTTGTGAACAGCACATACTTGGGCAGGTTTGCACATTGTCAGATAGATGCCAGTGTTGTAGCTGTACTGGAACAACTTGACTAGAGGTGCGGCTAGTTCTGGAGCACAAGTCTTCAGCACAACAGCCAGGAGGTTGTCGGGGCCCATTGCCTTTGTTTGTATCCAGTGCGTTCAAGCATTAAATATTAATATGAACTTTACTTAAGTTCTAGATACACCATAATCATGTGACAACCTCAGACATATAAAATCATTAACTGAAAATAAGATACTGACCCAGAAATTCGATTAAGGCCGAAAATGGGCATTGCCACCACGGCCAAGGTTACGGCCGCCTGTTTAAAGAGTGCTGGTCTCCAGTCGTCCTGGTTAACCCTTGCCACTGGACCAAGACCTCGCTCTGTCAAGCCCGTGTGGTGGCTGGTGTGCAACGGCCACCACACGTTAAAAAAATCCACCCACAGGCATCTTCCACCCCCTCAATTAGAGTTCAGGACTGGAACATCGGGTCCTTCATTGAAACACCTGTGAACTCATGTGGAAGCAAGTCATCCTCGTTCGAGGGACCGCCGATGATGAAAGAGCGCTGGCAGTATTTTGGTGATACCTGCTGATTTAAATGAGCGTTCCCGTCCATCAAGCTCTTTCTGACGGGAAGATCAGCAGGAGGCCGAAGGTCGGGTCTTAAGGATCGTTGTGGCGTTCTCGGCAGTCACTTTATTAACAGTTACACCCTCCACCCCGCCTCCTCCCAATTCCCCAGACAATACAAATTGCTATTTCCCGTCTTTATGAGACATGTGGCTAGTCGAGAAGTTAAGATTTTCAATAAGAGCGGAAAAAAATCCTCTCTCAATCTTAATATTTCTTTGTTTAGTTGGCTCATCAGTATTCTCTTGCTATAAACTGGATCTTGGTGAAAAGATCAAAAAAATTAATTAATTTAAGCAACAACGGATAAAAAGCCAGCTCGATCGGCATCATATTAAAGGATTTTTGCAATAAACTGAAAGTCAGTTATTTGGGTGTAACTTGTTTAAAAGTAGCAGGGTGGATGTGAATTGTACAGAATGTGTACTGTACTGAGAGTCGGTTTATAACCCACCGCCGCTTTCTCCTGGCTCTACGCGCTGTCAACAGCTGCACGCACGGGCGAGCTTTGGAGAGGGCGGTAAGAGAGGCGGTAATATCCAAAATCCCCGATTGTGCCTCAATTCGGCGTTGCAAGGTGACTGACGTCATTAAAATACTTGCGGCGAGCTCAGGCAACGGCCTCGTGCCGAGCTGGCGAATATGGTGGCAGTGGGCGAAAGCAAAGCGGCCGCCATTTTATCTTCAAATCTGGCGTTAACGGCCGACGCTAAAGGTTCCAATTTCGAGGCCACTGTATCTCAGACTAGACATGGCACAAGTGAAAACATCTGAGCTCGGTGGTGATATTTTCATTCTCGTAGTTTTTCGGTGCTTGGCTTTTGTGTTGAGGAGTTTTTTTTGATCAGCGATTCCCATTGCTTAGCTTTTCCTTGTGTGGGTGTGTTTCCCATTTATGTTTGTTGCGCAGGTCCTCGGTTTGGCAAACGGGCGAGCAGCTGAACTTTTTCACTGAATAGCTTTGTTTTCTCCCTGCACACCTCTCACTGGGGCTCTGCTGTTTCTCAGAGGGTAGTTGACCAGTTCCAGCTCAGTGAGGCTTCACCTGGCTGCCGGGAGATGTGGAGCGCAGGTCATTTTTACAACTCGAATGGCAACAAGTTACATAAAGCTGAGAACTGCAGGAGATGTACAGCAACGGCCCAGTGTCGACACTCTGGGGTCAATTCCTGTCCTCACCACTGGGCAGGAACGGGGCAGTAGCACAATGAGAATCGGCCCAATTGCCATCCCCCGCTGGCCTTGAAATGGGCAGCCCGGGCACACACTGGAATCAGGAACAAAATCGGAGTCCTGTGACATCCACAGGATCCTGATACAATGACGAACTACCAATGGGAGTAGTATGTGTCGCACAAGCTCCATCAATTGCCCCTGAGCAGCTTAACCAGTGGTTAACCAGGGGAGAGCTGCAGGGCGATTAGAAACATTTGATAGCTTGTAATTCATCTCTGTGGGTTTAGGAGGAGCATTAATTCCCCCACCGCAGTCAGGGCTTCTTAGCAGTAGGTATGGGCAAACCCTGGTGTTCCATGATCATGGAGGAGCCGAAGAACAGGGCAGTATGAAGCAAAGGAGAGTCTGGAAACGTTCAAGGAGGCTGCAGCCCACCAAATATTACACCCCCCGCATAGAAAGTACAGGCAGAGCCTTACTAAAGAGGTGTGTATCCGAAGAGTGTACTTCGCCATAGAGGCATTAGGGCAGCTCTTTCACATACTGAATGATGACCTGCAGACACTTATCTACCCATACTGCTCTCTGTGACTACGAATGTAACTGCTGCATTGAACTTTTATGGTACAAGCTGCCGTGGGTGATCTCTACACCATGGGCACACCTTCGTCAGGTCACTGATGCCCTTTACAGGAGAGCTGGCAAATGCATCACCTTTGACGTCACTGCAAGCCAGCAAGAATGTAGGGCCATCCCCTTTTATGGGGACACTGATTCCTGCAAGGTCCAGGGTGCAATCTATGGCCCCCCCCCCCCCCCCCATGTTGTTTAGTGAGCTTATAAAGCAAACCCCCTCGGCTCCCTCAACAGGAGGGGCTTCCACTCCCACAATGTTCTGATTGAGTGTGACAACATGCAAAGGATGCTACACGTCAATCTCCGATATGTTGAAAGTTATCAGGATACCTTCATCCTTCACAGGTACGCCTTCCCTGACATATTCAGGGAAGAAAATCACATCAACAGATGGCTTCTGGCTGACAAATCCTAGCCACCTACTCCCGTGGAAAATGACCACACTAAGAGTAGCCCTATTAGCAGCAGAGGAGCACAATAATGAGGCACATCAAGAGGTCAATTGGGCCTTAAAGAAATGCTATCACTGCCTCAGCAGGACAGGAAGAGCTCTGCAGTGTCTCCAGATCATGTCCCATGAAGTTATAGCCTGCTGTGCCCTTCACAACTTCACCTTTCAAGAAGAGCTGGATTTTGACATGGCTGATAAGGAAGTCTTGGCTCCGTTGGAGCCTGAACTACACACTGGAGACCATCATAATCACCTGCACTACTAGGACTCCTCAGTGACTACTGCAAGGGAAGGGGCATCAGAGCACATCTCATCTCATCACTGAAGTCTTCTCTTCTGTGTAACACAGTCTGTCTTTGACATCACTGCCTTTCATCCCTCGCTTCATCCTTTCAATAGAGGAGCATTCCCTTAACTGACTACCCATCCGACAACATAACAACACATCAGCCCTCTTTGCCCCTATACAAATGTGCCGATAATCATCACCTGAGTGAATGAATCAAAGACGAAAGACTTGCATTTCTATAGCACCTTGCACAACCACCGGACGTCTCAAAGCGCTTTACAGCCAATGAAGTACTTTTGAAGTGTAGTCACTGTTGTAATGTGGGAAACGCGGCAGCCACTTTGCGCACAGCAAACTCCCACAAACAGCAATGTGATAATGACCTGATAATCTGTTTTTGTTATGTTGATTGGACTGAATATTTATCCCTCAATCAGTCCAAATAAATGCACCCTTTCCTGTAAGACTCGAATGGAGATGAATAGCAAAGTTTCATGTGAATGCACATTCCATTTAAATACAATAATTGTATACAAGCCAACCTACCCCTGCACCTATTTCTTATGTTTTTATGTTCTTAACACCATGCATCCCCTGGGTGCCTACATGTGTCTTTCTCTCACCCACTATAGTATTTCTTCGAGGTGTAACTTGAAAGCCAGAAACGTGGGAGGTGGTTGGTTCCTCATGCGCTACAAAGGGCCAATGGGACTGAGATGGAAGGAAGCTGCTGCTGGCTGCATCTCTGAAGCTTGCTCTGGGGCTGCTTGGTATTGCCATTCACATCCCACTGGCATTGTTCTCTGAGGGGGATGGCCGAAGGTGCTTGCTGTTGTCCCAAGAGTCAGCAGAATCAGGCAGGTGGGCTCTAGCCGTTACCATTCATAAGAACATAAGAAATAGGAGCAGTAGTGGGCTCTAGGGCCCTCGAGCCTGCTCGGTCATTGAATAAAATCATGGCTGAACATTAACTTCAACTCCACTTTCCTGCCCGATCTCCATATCCCTTGATTCCCCTAGACTCCAAAAACCTATCTATCTCAGCCTTGAATATAAGCCGAGACTCAGTATCCACAGTCCTCTGGGGTGGAGAATTATTCTGGACTCTGGAAATATGGCCCCACTGATCAGTGGGGCGGCCAGTCTAAAGATGCTGAGAGCCAGGTCACCTTGGTCTGGAAATGGCTTTGCAAGCTGCTGTATATTCTCTCTTCTATTACCACCAGAGATGTAGTCTGTGCCATAGTGAACATGGTCTTTTCCTAGCTGACAATCTGCTGCTGATTCCAGTGAAGCTGCCTCACAGTCCATTGGTTCCTACAAACGAAGACAAAGCTTTGGAGATGTTGCTGCAAAGAAGAGCTGTGGACTTTAGAGCCGCATTTGTCAGTTGCTGCACATCCTCAAAGATTGACCTCGGTGCCTGCATGTAGGCAAGGTGTTTCTTGAACATCCTTCTTCTTCAGGTGAGTACCCATGAGTTCTGGGCCCCATAACTCTGAAGCCATCGGCAGTCTTTAGCTCAATCTCTGCTGGGAAGGAGGCACTTCCTTACCCATGTCCCAGTCCACAGGCTCCCTCGTGCTCTGAGAATCACCACATCCTCACTAACTACCCCTGGATGAAAGTACCTGAGCTGGTGACAGGACATGAGGAAGCATGTGCCACAGAGGGTGACATCTAAAGGGGTCGGACTAAAAACACGGGACAGGATCATGAGCTAACCGGCTGAACTAGCTCAAGGGGTTCTAGGTTGTGCAAGTGAGTAATTGGTGTTAAGGGAGCTGGGTGGACATAGTGCAAGATACCGAGTGAGAGCCTCCCTTAACCTGAGTGCACTGTGAAGGGTTAGTTATGCGCATGTTACTTTAAAAGGGCGAGCTGGTGCACAGGGCGGACAAGGAAGGAAAAGAGGAGCATCCAGTCTTTTACCGTGTCTTCCCTGGTGAGGTCGTTGAACTTCTTGCTGCACTGCTCTGCGGTCCTGGGGGTGAGGGAGTTGGCACTTATTGCCAGTGCCACCTCCCTCCAGGTGGCATTCCTCGCTGGCTCGCTGCCACACGCGTACAGGAGTCTGTCCCTCCTGACTACAATTTCTTTGAGGTAGGCTGAGAGATAGGGGTCGGTAAAGTGCTGTGCTCTTCTCTTGCTTGGTGCAAGTCCTCCTGATGTAGATTTAATTCTCGAAATGTATGATGAGAAAAGATTGAAGAAAGATGCAGCGATGTTATGAGAGTTAAGTGAGCCAAGCACCGTTCCTTCCTTTCTTTGAGTTCCCCTATTCCTGATGAAGTGTGCAGGCTGAACTGTTCTTTTAAAGGCTGCACTCCAGTATCCATGTGCTGCAGCCAATTATACTCACTTTACACACTATGCACACCAACAACTATTCCAGTGACTATTGATACGAGCTCAGCCAGGAAACTCTTGTGTAATTGCCTGTCCAGGCCACCAATGAGCGTCAATCTTTTTCTCATTGGCGTAACATCAGCACAAGTCACTGTGAGAAGTCCTTGTGTCACCACCTCGGAAGTTTAGTTGGTTAACTGCATCACTTGGGGTGGTACTAAGCCTCACAGATGGGGAAGGACTCCGATTTATTCCTTGGTGAACTAAATAATCTCAGCCAAGAGCTTGGTGGCACGGAAACCATTATCCTAAAATTGGGCATGAGTTGCTCAAATCTTCCGGCTATTCAAATTGTGAGCAGCTTGTACATGATTTTGAGATAAGGGCATCCGTCCCAACAAGCTCTTGTGACCCAGCAATGAAGATGGAATTCTACCCCAGGAGACTGAGGCAAAGGAAACAGGGAAAGAGGTTCTTTGTAAAATGTGGTGAAAATTTATAATTATAGTACGCAAGTATATATTTGTGAAATAGTCCAATCTAAACCACATGCTACATTATTACTAAGTGAAAGCAGGGCCGAGAGTAAAACTGAGACCATATGGGACAATTGATTCCAAAATACTTCAATAGCTGCATATAAGTTGAGATTCATGTAGAACTTTTATGAAAAATGAATAAAAACACCTTAATTGTTCAATTAAAAATAAGGCGCAGGACAAATAAATGATAAAAAGAAGCCTTTTCGTCAAGAGAACATTAAAATGTTTTATAACAATTATGAAACAATGATATTTTGTGTGTAAAATATTTGAAAGTTAATTGAAGTAGTCAATGATACCTTAAAGCATATAAATATCAATTATTTTTCTTCAGCGGTCCCTCGTATCGAGGATGACTTGCTTCCACACCAAAAAGGGATGTGTTCATTGAGTTCATGGGTGTTTCAATGAAGGACCTAATATACCAGGTTCTGAACTGCATATTGAAGGATGGAAAATGCCTGTGCGTGGATTTTTTTTAAACATGTGGTGGCCATTGCACACCAGCCACCACACGGGCTTGACAGAGCTTGGTCTTGGTCCGGTGGCAAGGATTAACAAAGACGACTGGAGACTAGCTCTGCCGCACAGACCTAGTGTGCGCACATATCGCAGTGTGGGCTGGCCCGTGCTGCCCCTGGGCCCTCGCCTCTTCTGGACCCCGAACTCACGCCTCACCTGGGCCATAAAAGGTGAGCGGCCTGGAACAGCATGGCAAGCGACCACTTCAGGGAGCAGTGCGAGCTGGTGCAGGAGGGCGACAGCAGTGAAAAGGGCGACTGGTTTGAACGTCACCATAACCCAGGTCGGTGGTTGGAGCGTGGGCAGGTACAGCAGGACTGGCGAGGTCGGGGCGCAGGAGCGGCGAGAGATTGCAGCGCCATGTAATATCAGTAGGAAACATACGATCACCCAATGAAGCTATACTGAATGAGAGTATATATTGGGCCATAATTTGTGGTCCCTATGGGCCCGAGTAAGTTCCAAGTTCAGGCATGTGTTGCGTATGTGCTAAAACCCAGAACTTGCGATCTGTCAAGATTGTACAAATCCCAGAAAAAGGGATTTGCTGACGGAGAGTGGGGCTATTTGCCCAACTTCTGCCCAACAAATGCACGTGAAATTCTTATGTCTGGTATAAGGCCTGCTTTTACCAGCGTAAGAGTTAAAAAAAAATTTATCAATAATTTATACATTTAATAACCCGTAAAATCAGGTAAGTTTAGTTTTAGCCCCTTTAATTTATTTTTCAAAAAATTTAATTTTTGTTTTAAATATTTAATTAAACACCATTTTAATTAATTTTAAATATGTAATGTTTATTTTTTATTTATTTGGTGTAGAGGTATTTTTTGGGGTGTTCCCAGTCATACATATGGAATCTCCATAAGCATGAATGGGGATCCCCTGCTGTCATTCTGATGAAGGGTCATCGGCCTGAAACGTTAACTCTGTTTCTCTCTCCACAGATGCTGCCTGACCCGCGGAGATTTCCAACATTCTCTCTTTTTATTTCAGATTCCAGCATCCGCGGTATTTTGCTTTTGTGTTCCCTTCTGTCATTCGTTGGGCCAGCCCACATGATCCCATGGGCACTTGCGAACCGCGTGCGACTCTGGGATACGCAGGCCTCTACCCGCGTGTTCCCGGAGAGGCCCAGGACCACGAGTCTCCGTACCTCCTGGACCACCAGGTGCGCGGGAATTTTATTTGCGGATCGGAGGCATTTCCCCGCGGGAAGCCTCCGACCGCAAATTCGGTGCCATGATGGAATTGTGGCACATTCGTGGAGCTGTACGAGAGTGTACCCCTTCCAAAGTGATTATTGGTCTGCTCAGCACAAAAGTCCCACATCAAGGTCTCCCAAGATAAATTGAACAGTTAGCAGTTGCTTGAGGAATAACCATTGACCAGGCCATTGGAAGAACTCCTCTGTGAATAGCGCCAAGTGATTTTTTTTCCCCCCACCCATTTGAACAGGCAGATGGAGCCTTGATGTAATGGGGAAATCTTCTGTTTTCACTACATGGCAGTAATCAGGGCGGAGCAGGTCACCCACTCTTTATAAAACAAGCCCGATTTTCATTCCGTTGATCTCTCATTTTAAAGAGGGCACCTCTGATAGTGCCGCACTCCCTCAGCACTACACTGATGTGTCAGCCTAGATTTTGTGTCCAAGTCCTGGAATGAGGTTTGACCCCACAACCTTCTGACTGAGAGGCGGGTGCTGACACTGAGCCACGGAGTGGTAGATAATGTGGGTTTGCAAACCCTTCCAAGGTGAATTCGCATTCTGCCTTCTGCCACTGGCAAAAGTCTTCGTGCTCAAGAAAATAAGGAAATGGCAAGGGATGAGATTCCATAGCTACTGTTAAGCACTTCGTCACGGCCAACTCCAGACCAACGGCGGCAATGAACCTGACAGTTGGCCATTGTATGCTCGCTGGTACAGTTTTGTGGTGCAGAATATGGAGCAGGTGGAGGGGAAAGAGATTGTAGGCTGGTGGAGTGTCAACACACTGAGCCGTAGATTGGTAGGAGTTCTACATCTTTGATGCAATACAGAGGAGGCAATAAAGGACAAGTGCTTCCCAGGGGCAAATCAGAGGGGTGCATTGCCCCGGGCTGCCCATAGAGTGCTAGCTAACTGCGAGATGCTCGTTAATGACAGCAATTGCAGGGTGTTTTAAGAATCAGTTGGCATTGATCAAAAAGAGCGAGACATGAAACATACCAGAAGCACTATGTTTGAAAGCATTTAAGTTTACCTGATCTGCAAAGCCATTCGCAAATGACAAGTGTGGAGCTGGATAAGAGGAGAAAATCTGTGCCGTTGCATTTTGGCCCGTTACTGCCAAGTTGCCGCCATCAAAAGCCATGAAGGCATCTAAAAAGTACAGAAGGATTACTGAGTATTCGGCGATTTCCATTACTTAAATGCCAATGTGAAAATGACAGACTTACCATAATAAAGCCCAAATACTGCCGCTGAACCGACAAAGGCTCCGACAAGCTGCGCGACGCAGTAGATGGGAAGTTTCAACCACTGAAGCCGTCCTAGCACACACATAGAGAGGGAAATGGCAGGATTCAGGTGGCCTCCTGGAACAATATCAGACATATTCACAGTATGCGGGGGAAAAAGTCAAATATTCTCTGTCACATTTTCCAATGATAACCATCGCATTCCATGGATTAGCCACATGGCTATTTCATTCATTTATCAGGAGCAGGTTTTTAAGAGTCGTAGCTTGAAGAAACACTCAAAGCATTTAAAGCCATTGGCAGCCTCTGCTCAGACTGGAGAAGTCTAATGACAGGTGTAAATATGACTGAGCATCTGACAAGCACCAATGTCAGGAATTTCATGAAGGACTATTCCCTTAAACAAAGCACAAAAATCTAGGCCGACACTCCAGTGCAATGCTGAGGGAGTGCTGCACTGTTGGAGGTGCCGTCTTTCGGATGAGACGTTAAACCGGGGCCCCGTTTGCCCTCTCAGGTGTATGTACAAGATCCCATGGCACTATTTCGAAGAAGAGCAGGAGAGTTATCCCCGGTATGCTGGCCAATATTGAACCCTCAATCAACATAATAAAAAGCAGCTTACAGGTATCTGGTCATTATCACATTGCTGTTTGTGGGAGCTCGCTGTGCACAAATTGGCTGCCGCGTTTCCCACAGTGCAACACTTCAAAAAGTACTTTATTGGCTGTAAAGTGCTTTGAGATGTCCGGTGGTCGTGAAAGGCACAATATAAATGCAAGTCTTAGTTTCTTTCAAATCACTGATTTTCCAAGCTATTTAAAAGAATGAAAACCCTGATTACTGTACATTAAATAGTGTATTTGTCGATCCATTTAACATCTTTTAAGTATAGACAAACTACAGACTGGGTTCAAAGTTATAGAGATCAAACAAAAATCTCAATGATAAAATTAAATCACTGGGGGTCTGTTTAAAATATCAAGGATTTCATTCACTGTCTAGAAAGCATGTTTCTAATATAGCGGCACTCAGTATATAAATGTTACTCTGCTCCTTGAGGGTAAAGTAATCTCACACACAAGATGGATATGGAATCCCTGGCAATTCAAGTTAATGATCCCACAGGAGTGTGGAGAGGTAGTAAGTGCTTAGCTGAGCTGGTTTGAATCGTGGGAACGAGGATCCCGACTCTCTGACTGAGGTCTGCTCATCTATTCCCAGCCCTGACAGCACCAGCAATACACTCCACCTGAATGATGGTGAAAGCTGCTAATTAAAAGTGTCCAAAGTTGGGTTTGTGAGCTCAATTTAGCCAAACAGTGCAATTAAACAGCATGTCGTTGTCTGGAAGAGCCCAGGACTGAATTTTAACTGTAGAAGATATTTCATTTAGAGGCTGAAATTCAATGACTTCGACGACTGGCATCTCATTGAGGTTAAGCACAAGCCTTCAACCAACCCCCTGGGGATTCATTATATCCAGAGAGAAATATATCCCCCCCCGCCCCCCAACCCCCATTAGTTCTCTTCTTCATTCTCTTTCCATTTCTCTCTTTAGTCTTTCCATTTATTCGCTCCCTACCACACTCACTTTTGCGCTCCAGGCCCCTCCGCTCCCCTCCCTCTCTCCTGTGTTGTAGCTGCTGAATTCCTTCTGCAGTTTCGCCCCCCCAGCGAGCTGTTCAGACCTGGGCGATGCCACCCGCTGTAATAGCCATCGGTTATGGTTGAGGATTCAGCACCACCCCACCACCCTTACCCGCTGGGTATAAAGGCCAGCGCAATGAAGCAGGGATACAGAGCTGGAACAAGAGGTTGCTCCTGACCTCAGGAGTCTGTCCCGATTGCTCAATACAGCAACAAATCCCGTCAACCTGGTGGGGCGCCTTCAGCCTCCTAGCTTACCTTGATGTATGTTGCTACCTTTTCGTCACCTCCTTACTAATCCGGATCTCACTTAACTGAGAAACGTGAAAGACCAGATTTAACCCTGCCCACCCAGCCTGGCGCTTCCTACTGCCTTACCAAAACGTTCGGGTCTGTCACCAACAGAGCTATCGTTAGTGTCGGGAAAGGGGCAGACCTCATTAAAATGTAAAAGACGCCATTTGGACCTCAACGTGATTTTAACCCAGGGTCGCGCAAGTCACACAGGGTGCCAGAAACGCCACTGATAGCTAATGGATGGTGCTGAGCAAACACGTGTTTAGCCCGTAGTATAGAGTCATTAAAACATCAATGTATGAAAAGTACCTCTCCACCAAGGGGTTTACAGTAGCAGAACAACGGCAACTTGCATTTATATAGCACCTTTAATGTAGTAAAATGTCCCAAGTTACTTCAGAGGGTCGATATCAAACAAAATTTGACACCGAGCCACATAAGGAGATATTAGGACAGGATGAGGCAGATTTTAAGGAGCATCTTAAAAGGAGGCAGAGAGGCTTAAGGAGGGAATTCCAGAGCCAAGGGCCCAGACAGCTGAAGGCATGGGCTGCCAATGGCAGAGCAATGGAAATTGGGGATGCACAAGAGGCCAGAATTGGAGGAGCGTAGTGATCTCAGCGGGTTGTAGGGCTGGAGGAGGTCACAGAGATAGGGAGGGATGGAGGCCATTGAAGAATTTGGAAGCAAAGATGTGACCCTGAAGCGGTAGGATGTCTGCCTTTGGTCTCTGATGTTCGTCTCCAGGGAAATAAGCACAGTGCACTTTTGTCCACATTAGTTCAAGTTGTCTGGCTCCTATGGTCCAAAGTCTGCAGTATTATCATTTCTGCAGACCTTGACCCTTGACCTACGTTGGCAGTACCAAGAGAATGTTGCACCAGAGTCCTTTAAATCAACTTAAGGAGTAACCTGAAAATTGCTGTCGTATGAACACTTAACGTGTGCGTATTCACCATTCAAATACACAAGGAACTGCTTCTGTTGAGCGAATGGAGAGGCGAATTTGGGGGCTGACTCTGGTCTCGCACTGCTCGTGGGGAATGGCACTCAGGAAGCACATGTGCGAGAAGTTGCAGATGCACAGCCTGTGATTCTCCAAATTGGCGTCAAAGCTTCGAGCCGTGGCCCTGCTATTTCTCACAATGCCCTGTCCATAACAGCCAGCTCCGGCTGGGTGGATGGGAATGGCCGCTTAATACAGACATGTAAAAAAACTCATACAACATCATTGCCTTTACGCGTGAGTTCCCGGTTATTGACTGCATCTCAGATTGCCATGTGCTGCAGTGGAAAATGACTGGGTGGAAGTACTCAAAGGAGAACTGGATTGATTTCTGATTCAACTGGGAGCACAGCGAGAAGAGAAGCCAATGCAGGAGATGTGTTGACTGATAGAACAGGGAATACTGGAGCCATGACTGAGAGATGCCATAGAGACAGAGCACAGTGGTGAAATGATGAAGGATGGAGTGATCGACTGCGTCAAAAGCCGCAGAGCGATCAGGGAAGGAAAGCATATAGCAGTTGCATAGAATATCATCGCCGCATTTAAACAGGTGCTATGAGGAATTGAAACAAGACACAGTAAAACAGATGACCAGGGTGCTAAGAGTACATGCCATCAGCCATGACTCAGTGGGATGCACTCTCGCCTCTGAGTCAGAAGGTTGTGGGTTCAAGTCCCACTCCAGAGACTTGAGCACAAAATATCTAGGCCGACACTCCAGTGCAGTGCTAAGGGAGTGCTGCACTGTCGGAGGTGCCATCTTTCGGATGAGATGTTAAACCGAGGCCATATCTGTTCTCTCAGATGAACGTAAAAGATCCCATGGCACTAGTTTGAAGAAGAGCAGGGGAGTTATCCCCGGTGTCCTGGGGCCAATATTTATCAGTAAAACAGATTATCTGGTCAAAAGCAAAATACTGCAGATGCTGGATTCTGGAATAAAAACAGAAAATGCTGGAAATCTCAGCAGGTCAGGCAGCATCCGTGGAGAGGAAGTAGCGTTAACGTTTCGGGTCAATGACCCGTCGTCAGATTATCTGGTCATTGTCACATTGCTGTTTGTGGGAGCTTGCTGTGCGCAAATTGGCTGATGGGTTTCCTACATTACAACAGTGACTACATTTCAAACAAAAAGTACTTCATTGGCTACAAGTTGCTTTGGGACGTCCAGTGGTCGTGAAAGGCGCTATATAAATGCAAATCTTTTTATTAAACCCCTTTTTGTGATTTCACTAATATTTTATATAGAGTATCAATTTCAAGTGCTTCAACTTACAACTAGTGAAACACTAGTACACCACTACTCCAACATCTTACTTATCTTTGTAAGTGCTGCCAAATACTTCAGTGGCACTTTCATTTTTTGAATCAATTGCGACGCTAGATTTTTCCCTGATGTAGTTTACTTCATGATCTCACCTTAATTGTGCAATCATAGTTACTATTTTTAGTACAAATACCTGCATTCCCTTATCTTTCCCAGTACCAAAGGTGCATTCCCGGATAACTCCCTGCAATCATCTTATTTAGTATTAGTGGAAAAGATGTCCGCCCGCTAGGTTTAAAATTTACAAAAAATGATTTATTTTATCTCCATATTCTTCCCTCCTCTTCTGTAAGCATCAATTCATTCTCAGCTAAGGTTCCGCAGGATTCAAATACCTCACCAAATGATCATTATTCATCGGCGAGCCTAGACAGTGAGTATTGGCACAAGAGTTGCGTTAAGGTGGGGGCAGGAATGGAGCAAGAAAGGCAGACAGCATGAGTATTCCTCATGTGTGGTCGCGACCAACTGGACATTCAGTGAGTGGAAGCCTTTGAGGTTACGGAAGATCTCAGGATTGTGATGCGGTGCCCGCAAAAGCGACGTGGGTGCAATGAATGGCGCCCTGCGCCATGGGGAATCCACATGCACGCTCATGCTGCTTCTCTCTGCTCATGGGGAAGGAAATGTAATCCCTTCTCCTTCTGTAGAGAGCATCTGTGTCCTCGCGGGTGCAGCAATGGATGGCAAACCCAGAGATGTTGGAGATGTCTAATATTGTACACTGGAAGGATCCATTGGCATAGAAATTGAGCGCAGTGGTGACCTTGACTGCCACTGAGAGAGTCGACTGCCCCCAAAAGTTTGTCACCAACTTCCGCCTGCTCCACGACGACAGGCAGGCCGTGATCCTGGCCAACGGATTCACCACAGACCCAATCCACGTCCGGACCGGGGTCAAGTAGGGCTGCGTCATCGCGCCAACGCTCTTCTCGATCTTCCTCGCTGCAATGCTCCATCTCACTCTCAATAAGCTCCCTGCTGGAGTGGAAGTAAACTATAGAACCAATGGGAACCTGTTGAACCTTCGTCGCCTCCAGGCTAGATCCAAGGTCGTCCCATCCTCTGTCATTGAACTACAGTACGCGGACGACGCTTGCGTCGGCACGCATTCAGAGGTCGAACTCCAAGCCATCGTCAACATCTTCACCGAGGCGTACGAAAGCATGGGCCTTACGCTAACCATCCGTAAGACAAAGGTCCTCCACCAACCTGACACCGCCTCAGAGCATTGCCCCTGCAGTCATCAAAATCCAAGGCTGAGCCTTGGACAACGTGGACCGTTTCTCATACCTCGGGAGCCTATGATCAGCAAGGGCAGACATCGATGACGAGGTCCAACACCGCCTCCAGTGTGCCAGCAGAGCCTTCGGTTGCCTGAGGAAGAGAGTGTTTGAAGACCAGGACCTCAAATCTGGCACCAAGCTTATGGTCTGCAGGACAGTAGTGATACTCACCCTCCTATATGGCTCAGAGACGTGGACCATATACAGTAGACACCTCAAAATGCTGGAGAAGTACCACTATCGCTGCCTCCGCAAGATCCTGCAAATCCACTGGGAGGATACACGCACCAACGTCAGTGTTCTTGATCAGACCAACATCCCCAGCATCGAAGCACTGACCACACTCAACCAGCTCCGTTGGACAGGCCACATCGTCTGCATGCCCGACACGAGACTCCCAGAGCAAGCGCTCTGCATGGAACTCCTACACGGCATGCAAGCCCCAGATGGGCAGAGGAAATGTTTCAAGGACAACCTCAAAGCCTCCTTGATAAAGTGCAACATCCCCACCAGCACCTGGGAATCCCTGGCCCCTAAGTGGAGGAAGAGCATCCGGGAGGATATGGAGCACCTTGAGTCTCGTTGCCGAGAGCATGCAGAAATCAAACGCAGACAGCGGAAGGAAAACCAGACTCCCCACCCACCCTTTCTTTCAACCACTGTCTGTCCCACCTGTGACAGAGACTGTAATTCCCGTATTGGACCGTTCAGTCACTTGAGAACTCACTTTTAGTGTGGAAGCAAGTCTTTCTCAATTTCGTGGGACTGGTTGCAGGAGATGGCAGAGCTCTGTGACCATGTCCTTGCTGAAACACAGTCCTCGAACACCCTGCTCCTCAGTGAAATTGATGAAGGAGAACTGCTGCCGGAATACTCTGGGAGGGTAAGGTGACCTGCTGCCAGCCCTATTGTGCCTTCTCTTTCTGGCCACATCTTGCTGTTCTTGTACCTGTCTTTTCCCTGTATCTCTCTCTTTATCTTTCTCCCACTTTCTCTCTGTGCCTTTCTCCCTCTCTCTCTCTAGAATATAAGAACATAAGGAATAGGAGCAGGAGTAGGCCATATGGCCCCTTGAGCCTGCTCCGCCATTTAATATGGTCTCGGCTGATCCGATTATGGACTCAGGTCCACTTCCCTGCCCGCTCCCCATAACCCCTTATTCCCCAATCGGTTAAGAAACTGTCTGTCTCTGTCTTAAATTTATTCAATAACCCAGCTTCCACAGCTCTCTGAGGCAGCAAATTCAACAAATTTACAACCCAAGATTCCATTGACCTTCCTGTTCACTTGCTGTACCTGCATAATAGCCTTTTGTGTTTCATGCACCAGGAACCCCATGTCCTGCTGTACTGCAGCACTTTGCAATTTTTCTCCATTTAAATAATAACCTGCTCTTCGATTTTTTCTGCCAGAGTGCTTAACCTCACACTTTCCAACATTATACTCCATCTGCCAAAATTTTGCCCACTTACTTAGCCTGTCTATGTCCTTTTGCAGGTTTTTTGTGTCCTCCTCACACATTGCTTTTCCTCCCATCTTTGTATCGTCAGCAAACTTGGCTACATTACACTTGGTCCATTCATTCAAGTCATTAATATAGATTGTAAATAGTTGGGGTCCCAGCACTGATCCCTGCGGCACCCCACTAGTTACTGATTGCCAACCCGAGAATGAACCATTTATCCCTACTCTCTGTTTTCTGTTCGTTAGCTAATCCTTTATCCATGCTAATATTGTTATACATGCAGACTATAGATATACTCTCTGTGTAGTCACTGCATAGTTGCATAAGATGGAGACTTGTTACCCGATGTACTATCAATAAGGTTTACACTCTGTATATACTATGCTGGCACCACTAGAGGGTGCAACTGGTGGAGACCGGGGTTTCCTGCCCCTGTGGCAGAGGCTGTCCACCAGAGGGCACTGCAGTGGGAGACCTGAGGGTCACCGGCATAGGTGTGCAGGGCCCAGTATGAAAGGCTGCTCACCATGCTTGTGCCTCACTCTGGAGTTACGAATAAAGGACCAAGGTCACTACAGTTTGAGTACAACACGTTGCCTCGTGGAGTCATTCATAAGTGCATTACAGACATTACAAATATATTATCCCCAACCCTGTGCCTTTCTCTCTCCCTCTCTCTGTGCCTTTCTCTCTCCCTCTCTCTGTGCCTCTCTCCCTCTCTCTGTGCCTCTCTCCCTCTCTCTGTGCCTCTCTCCCTCTCCCTCTTTTTGTGCCTCTCTCCCTCTCTCCCTCTCTCTTTGTCTTTCTCCCTCTCTCCCTCTCTCTCTCTGTGCCTTTCTCCCTCTCTCCCTCTCTCTTTGTCTTTCTCCCTCTCTCCCTCTCTCTCTCTCTGTGCCTTTCTCCCTCTCCCTCTCCGCCTTTCTCCCTCTCCCTCACTCTCTCTGTGCCTCTTTCTCTCTCTCTGTGCGCCTTTCTCCCTCTCTGTCTCTTCCTTTCTCTTTGTATTGCTGCCTCTCTTTCTCTCTGCCTTTCTGCCTTTCTCTTTGCTTTTGTCTCAGCATTTGTCTCTGCCTAAGTAACCTCCGACGGTGACGTAGCAGCAGGAGCTCGAGTGCCAACACAGCCCCCATGAAATGAGATAAATGTTGCAGAGTCAAATCTGCTCTGAATTAAACATATGCTTAAGAGCCAAAACAGTGCTTGGGGTGAAAACCGCTACAATCCTTGCATCAGGCACTCTGCCTATCTGTCAGCAAGCTGGAAATAATAATGACCGACACCAATGTTTTCGACAAGATAGCGCCTCTAAATAGCACGTCTCCAGTCGCCTCCCGCCTGCAACTCAACAGCGGAAGTTGTTGTCAGCGTCAGGCGATATCTGAGGGGGAGAAGCTAAATTTATGTGGCGTGGGGCGGTAACGAGATGGTGCGCATGGCGATGATCATCACCGGGCGCACCCGAGCGGGGCGGGCCGGTACCTGGTAGCGCCTCCAAAAAACCTGAGGCCAATTTTGCTGGGAGTGATCGTCCGATTTGCGCCCTGTTAGCACCCTCTGGAGGTGCTGACGGGAGGCGCAGACGAGGTCAACTGCAGCCCCTAAGTTATCACAAAAGCGCAAAAGCACAATAAGAAATCTCAGGATCTGGGAGGACCATCTGCACAACACAAGATACTCCAAGCAGCTTCCCAGCTTTGGCAGCTCCTTCCCGCCTTAATAGCCACAGATAGAAACATAGAAAATAGGTGCAGGAGTAGGCCATTCGGCCCTTCAAGCCTGCACCATCATTCAATAAGATCATGGCTGATCATTCCCTCAGTACCCCTTTCCTGCTTTCTCTCCATACCCCTTGATCCCTTTAGCCGTAAGGGCCATATCTAACTCCCTCTTGAATATATCCAATGAACGGGCATCAACGGCTCTCTGCGGCAGGGAATTCCACAGGTTAACAACTCTCTGAGTGAAGAGGTTTCTCCTCATCTCGGTCCTAAATGGCTTACCCCTTATCCTTAGACTATGTCCCCTGGTTCTGGACTTCCCCAACATTGGGAACATTCTTCCTGCATCTAACCTGTCCAGTCCCGTCAGAATTTTATATGTTTCTATGAGATCCCCTCTCAGCCTTCTAAACTCCAGTGTATACAGGCCCAGTCGATCCAGTCTCTCCTGGTATGTCAGTCCTGCCATCCCGGGAATCAGTCTGGTGAACCTTCGCTGTACTCCCTTAATAGCAAGAATGTCCTTCCTCAGATTAGAAGACCAAAACTAAACACAATATTCCAGGTGAGGCCTCACTAAGGCTCTGTACAACTGCAGTAAGACCTCCCTGCTCTATTCTCAAATCCTCTGCCAAGAAGGCCAACATACCATTTGCCTTCTTCACCGCCTGCTGTACCTGCATGCCAACTTTCAGTGACTGATGTACTATGACACCCAGGTCTCGTTGCACCTCCCCTTTTCCTAATCTGCCACCATTCAGATAATATTCTGCCTTTGTGTTTTTGACACCAAAGTGGATAACCTCACATTTATCCACATTATACTGCATCTGCCAAGCGTTTGCCCACTTACCTAACCTGTCCAAGTCACCCAGCAGCCTCTTAGCATCCTCCTCACAGCTCACACCGCCACCCAGCTTAGTGTCATCTGCAAACTTGGAGCTATTACACTCAATTCCTTCATCTAAATCATAAATCATCTAATTCTTTCATCTACATCATTGATGTATATTGTAAATAGCTGGGGTCCCAGCACTGAGCCCTGCGGCACCCCACTAGTCACTGCCTGCCATTCTGAAAAGGACCCGTTTATCCCGATTCTCTGCTTCCTGTCTGCCAACACGTCAGTACATTACCCCCAATACCATGTGCTTTAATTTTGCACACCAATCTCTTGTCAAAAGCCTTTTGAGAGTCCAAATACACGACATCCACTGGTTCTCCCTTGTTCACTCTACTAGTTACATCCTCAAAAAATTCTAGAAGATTTCTCGAGCATGATTTCCCTTTCATAAATCTGTGCTGACTTGGACCGATCCTGTCACTGCTTTCCAAATACGCTGCTATTACATCTTTAATAATTGATTCCAACATTTTCCCCACTACTGAAGTCAGACTAACTGGTCTATAATTACCCGTTTTCTCTCTTCCTCCTTTTTTAAAAAGTGGTGTTACATTAGCTACCCTCCAGTCCATAGGAACTGATCCAGAGTCGACAGACTGTTGGAAAATGATCACCAATGCATCCACTATTTCTAGGACCACTTCCTTAAGTACTCTGGGATGCAGACTATCAGGCCCTGGGGATTTATCGCCCTTCAATCCCATCAATTTCCCTAAAACTATTTCGCACCTAATAAGAATTTCCATATCCTCTCCATCACTAAGACCGCCTACTTCCATCTTCGTAATATCACTCATCTTCACCCCTGCCTTGGCCCATCTGCTGCTGAACCTGTTATCCATGCTTTTGTTACCTCCAGATTCATCTATTCCAAACCTCTCCTAGCTGGCCTCCCATCTTCCATCCTTCATAAACTTCAGCTCATCCAAAACTCTGCTGCCTGTACCCTAACTCAGACCAAGTCTCATTCACCCATCGCCCCTGTGCTCGCTGACCTACATTGGCTCCTGGTCCATCAACATCTAGATGTTAAAATTCTCATCCTCATGTTCGAATCCCTCTATGGCCTCACCCATCCCTAACTCCAACCTCCTCCAGCCCCACAGCCCTTTGAGCACTTTGTGTTCCTCCTGGCTATAGCATTCGGCTCAATTCCCGTGGACTTTAATGCCAAATATTGGTTAGAAGGACAAACCTCATCTGAAAGTTGAACAGCGTGTTTGTAAAGATGGGAGTGGCCCAGGTGAACTGTGATGGACAGAAAATCCCAACCGATCAAGGAGGATTGCTGTATAAACAGACTTCTTTGGGAAACAATGTCCCAGCTGGTAAATAGCATCATCATCATCATAGGCAGTCCCTCGGAAGTGAGGAAGACTTGCTTCCACTCCCAAAGTGAGTTCTCTGATGACTGAACAGTCTAATACGAGAGCCACAGACTCTGTCACAGGTGGGACAGACATTCGTCGAGGGAAGGGATGGATGGGGCTGGTTTGCCACGCGCTCCTTCCGTTGTCTGCGCTTGACCTCTTCATGCTCTTTGCCTGAGACTCCAAGAACTCAACGCCCTCCCTCCTGGTTAAAGAGGAGATTAATGCAATAGTTAGGATGGACATTAGCTTGGATGATGTGGAATCTATATGGGTCGAGCTGCAGAACACCAAAGGGCAAAAAACGTTAGTGGGAGTTGTGTACAGACCTCCAAACAGTAGTAGTGATGTTGGGGAGGGTATCAAACAGGAAATTAGGGGTGCATGCAATAAAGGTGCAGCAGTTATAATGGGTGACTTTAATATGCACATAGATTGGGCGAGCCAAACTGGAAGCAATACGGTGGAGGAGGATTTTCTGGAGTGCATAAGTGATGGTTTTCTAGACCAATATGTCGAGGAACCAACGAGGGGGGAGGCCATCTTAGACTGGGTGTTGTATAATGAGAGAGGATTAATTAGCAATCTCATTGTGCGAGGCCTCTTGGGGAAGAGTGACCATAATATGGTGGAATTCTGCATTAGGATGGAGAATGAAACAGTTAATTCAGAGACCATGGTCCAGAACTTAAAGAAGGGTAACTTTGAAGGTATGAGGCGTGAATTGGCTAGGATAGATTGGCGAATGATACTTAAGGGGTTGACTGTGGATGGGCAATGGCAGATATTTAGAGACCGCAAGGATGAACTATAACAATTGTACATTCCTGTCTGGCGTAAAAATAAAAAAAGGAAGGTGGCTTAACCGTGGCTATCAAGGGAAATCAGGGATAGTATTAAAGCCAAGGAAGTGGCATACAAATTGGCCAGAAATAGCAGCGAACCTGGGGACTGGAAGAAATTTAGAACTCAGCAGAGGAGGACAAAGGGTTTGATTAGGGCAGGGAAAATGGAGTACGAGAAGAAGCTTGCAGGGAACATTAAGGCGGATTGCAAAAGTTTCTATAGGTATGTAAAGAGAAAAAGGTTAGTAAAGACAAACGTAGGTCCCCTGCAGTCAGAATCAGGGGAAGTCATAACTGGGAACAAAGAAATGGCAGACCAATTGAACAAGTACTTTGGTTCGGTATTCACTAAGGAGGACACCAACAACCTTCCGGATATAAAAGGGGTCAGAGGGTCTAGTAAGGAGGAGGAACTGAGGGAAATCTTTATTAGTCGGGAAATTGTGAAAGGGAAATCATGCTTGACAAACCTTCTGGAATTTTTTGAGGATGTTTCCAGTAAAGTGGACAAGGGAGAACCAGTTGATGTGGTATATTTGGACTTTCAGAAGGCTTTCGACAAGGTCCCACACAAGAGATTAATGTGCAAAGTTAAAGCACATGGGATTGGGGGTAGTGTGCTGACGTGGATTGAGAACTGGTTGTCAGACAGGAAGCAAAGAGTAGGAGTAAATGGGTACTTTTCAGAATGGCAGGCAGTGACTAGTGGGGTACCACAAGGTTCTGTGCTGGGGCCCTAGCTGTTTACATTGTACATTAATGATTTAGACGAGGGGATTAAATGTAGTATCTCCAAATTTGCGGATGACACTAAGTTGGGTGGCAGTGTGAGCTGCGAGGAGGATGCTATGAGGCTGCAGAGTGACTTGGATAGGTTAGGTGAGTGGGCAAATGCATGGCAGATGAAGTATAATGTGGATAAATGTGAGGTTATCCACTTTGGTGGTAAAAACAGAGAGACAGACTATTATCTGAATGGTGACATTAGGAAAAGGGGAGGTGCAACGAGACCTGGGTGTCATGGTACATCAGTCATTGAAGGTTGGCATGCAGGTACAGCAGGCGGTTAAGAAAGCAAATGGCATGTTGGCCTTCATAGCGAGGGGATTTGAGTACAGGGGCAGGGAGGTGTTGCTACAGTTGTACAGGGCCTTGGTGAGGCCACAACTGGAGTATTGTGTACAGTTTTGGTCTCCTAACTTGAGGAAGGACATTCTTGCTATTGAGGGAGTGCAGCGAAGATTCACCAGACTGATTCCCGGGATGGTGGGACTGACCTATCAAGAAAGACTGGATCAACTGGGCTTGTATTCACTGGAGTTCGGAAGAATGAGAGGGGATCTCATAGAAACGTTTAAAATTCTGACGGGTTTAGACAGGTTAGATGCAGGAAGAATGTTCCCAATGTTGGGGAAGTCCAGAACCAGGGGTCACAGTCTAAGGATAAGGGGTAAGCCATTTAGGACCGAGATGAGGAGAAACTTCTTCACCCAGAGAGTGGTGAACCTGTGGAATTCTCTACCACAGAAAGTAGTTGAGGCCAATTCACTAAATATATTCAAAAGGGAGTTAGATGAAGTCCTTACTACTCGGGGGATCAAGGGGTATGGCGAGAAAGCAGGAAGGGGGTACTGAAGTGCATGTTCAGCCATGAACTCATTGAACGGCGGTGCAGGCTAGAAGGGCTGAATGGCCTACTCCTGCACCTATTTTCTATGTTTCTATGTTTCTATGCACTTTCTCCACCTAGGGCGGTCTTCGGCCAGGGTCTCCCAGGTGTCAGTGGTGATGTCGCACTTTACCAGGGAGGCTTTGAGGATGTCCTTGTAACGCTTCCGCTGCTCATCTTTGGCTCATTTACCATGAAGGAGCAGGAGATGGCTGACCCATTGTCTGTATGGAAATAAGCCAGTTAACTAGATCGGTTTGGAGATCAAAAGCCATCATCGACCATTAAGAACATTAAAACATATCGAGAAGACATCAAACCTGAAACACCTTTTGTTACCAGGGAGACCAGGCCCCAGAAGGCGGGAAGAAGCCACAAAGGACTCGAGTGGATGATCCATCCAAACCTGGGAGGAAGCCTGGAAATCATGCCCTGAGGCCCTGCATCCATTAAAACACAGACAGTGGTCTGTGTATTGGAGGGGTATATCAGAGAGCCGTTTTGAGAGTTCTCTCTCTCGCTGCTTGGCTCGCCCCATCGCCCTCACCAGGAAACCAGCACTCCGCCACGGGACGGAAGGATGGAACATCACGGAGAGCTGAGCCTTTCTTTTCCACCCCAATACGGAGCGCAACTCAAACTGGGACTGGAATACTGCATCGGCGGTACAGAACCAGGAGCCACGGCGTACGGAAGAAGCTGCAAGCAAGTCCGCGGGCAATCGGGGTGAGTATTGTCCACACCTTAAGACCACTTAGCGGAGTGAAGGGGCGTTGTATATCCTAGCCAAACCATAGGGGTTTAGTCTGGGAAGCTTCTTTTCTTGTGTACTGTATATTATATGTTAGGCCGTGGTAACTTGACATGGCCAGGGCTTGTTGGACAAGCCAGGGTTGTAGTTTTGTAATGTATTACACCACCATGTACTGTTTTACTAGTGGTGCGGTTGAACTTTATTAAACACTATATGGTTGAGCCTGAAAAATGTTGTCCGTGCCAGATTTTGTCTATAGTAATCCCTATCGTCCAGAACTTGTAGTAGGAGGTGTGTTTCGGTACGCCCGAGCAAACCACTTACATAGCCTAGTCCTTCCCTGGCCAAGTCCATCCCCCACTTCCTTTGCCCCACCATTGGCAGCTGTGCGTTCGGCCGTCTAGGCCCCAAGCTCTGGAATAACCTCTCCAAACTACTTCACCTCTCTCTTGAAACGCAGCCTAAAACCGACCTCTTTGACCAAGCGTTTGGACACCTGTCCTAATGTTTCCTTCTTTGGCTCAGTGTCAATTTTTTGTCTGGCTATGTGCCTGTGAAGCACCTTGGGATGTTTTACTAAGCTAAAGATGCTATATAAATGCGAGTTGTTGTTGCTATAACTGTAAGCTTTTACAAAAAGCTTTTGTTTTTCTATTCTCCTTTACTGTTTTGATACTATTTAAAAACATTTTTCTTCTCTTATGTATTCTTTGCTTAGATTTATTGATCTCCAATCTAAGAACAAGCTATAAAAAGACATTCTTGAGGAATAGGCTTGACTGCAATCCCTTTAAATTGCCTTGTAAATGTTCATATCAGTGTGGCCTTCTGATAGCAACTTAGGTGAATGGATGTTATTGGGTTATCATGCAGCCATAAAATGGTTGCGTAATGTCGGTTTCAATAATCTTTAACCTGCATAAAATCTAAAGATCCATTTAAATGCACAGCTGAAACCTCTGTGTAGCAGTCTAAGGGTTAATATATCACTTAGAAGGTCTGATAGGCAGACTGAATCCCTTTACATATAAGCATATCAGTGAGCAGTTAACTTGGGTGTAAACGATTATTCTTTTTTCCTACAGGTACTTATCCAATTCCCATTTGAAAGCCGCGAGTGAGTCTGCCTCCGCCACCCCCTCAGGCAGTGCATTCCAGATCCTAACCACTCTCAGCGTAAACAATATTTTCCTCACGTCGCCTTTGGTTTTTCTGCCAATCACCTTAAATCTGTGTCCTCTGGTTCGCGACCCTCCGCCAATGGGAACAGTCTCTCTCTATCGACTCTGTCTAGACCCCTCATGATTTTGAACACCTCGATCAAATCTCCTCTCAATCTTCTCTGCCTTAAGAAGAAAACCCCAGCTACTCCAGTCTATCCACATAACTGAAGTCCCTCATCCCTGGAACCATTCTTGCAAATCTTTTCAGCACCCCCTCTAAGGCCTTCACTAAAATGCGATGCCCAGATTTGTTGACATGATGGCCTCCGGAATTCCAGTCGGAGGCTTCTATCGGACGCATACCTCCGACCGGAGAATTTTTACGAATTTACCTGGTGATCCCGGGGAAGCATGGGATTCCAGTGAGGAGGCCTTCTCTTCCCACGCTGCAAAGCGCGCTCCCGAACTCCGGGTTCTCACGCAGAAGATGCAGTCACATGTGACTGCTCAGCCAATCAGGTGCAGTATTCCACAGCTTTCTCATTAATAGCAATGAGAGCTCCGTATCTATGAGTTCTCATTGCTATTAATAAGAAAAAAACCAAACACATAAACACCATAATAAAAAATAAAAACACACCTCACATAATTAAAATTAATTGAAATTAAAGTTAATAAATGTTTTAGAAAAAAAAATTATGATTTTTTAAAAAGTTTTTTTTTAAAATTATGGTTTAAAATAAACTTACCATAGTGGGCAGGGTTTTTAACAATCAAGTTTTATTTTATTATGTTTTTGTGTGTTTTAAAACTCTTACGCCTGTAAAAGTAGGCTATGCGCCTGCTTTTATCAGGCGTAAGAGTTTTGAGGACATCCGCTGGGCAAGATATGGTTAAAAACCGCAATCTTGCCCTTACTAATGTCCTCGCTCCCGAGATACGCAAGCTCTGTCAAGCTTCAGCTTGACTGATCGGAAAAGCCGGTTTTCAACGCATGCGCATTGTGCGCTGAAAACTGGCTTTTGTGATGCCTTCCCGGGTCCACACACACTCCGTACGGACCTGGGGAGGCTGTGATTTCCAGGCCAATACTCCAGTTGAGGCTGAAGCAGTGTTTTATAAAGGTTCATCATAACTCCCTTGCTTTTGTACTGTCTGTCTCAATTTATGAAGCCCAGGATCCCATATGCTTTTTTTAACCGCTTTCTCAACCTGCCCTGCCACCACCAACACTTGGTGCACATACACCCTCAGGTCTCTCTGTTCATGCACCCCCTTTTAGAATTGTACCCTTTAGTTTATATTGTATCTCCTTGTTCTTCCTACCAGACTTTCCAGCACAGGTCACTGAATAGCAAATCAGGAGCTGGAACTGTGTAGTGTTTTTAGAATGATTTTAGGGAAGGCACATCCCACACAGGCTCTCCGGACAGCAGTCTATTTTCCAAACTTACAAAATTGTTTATTCACAAAGATGAAACAACAAAGGTATGAAGCCTGCCACCAACAGAGGCCACATACAAAGCGTATGCAGAGTTCACTGTCCCCTCTGGCAGCAGCACATAACTTAGCTAAATATCCTTCAAAACCAGAACACTTTATTCCTGCTCACGATGAATTATCCCAAACTGATTTAGTTGCCTCAAGACCAATACTAAAAGTGCGGCAAACCCACCTCACAACAGTTAAATGTTGGCTTCCCTAAAAATACAGTCGAGTAATTTTATTAGCACCAGGTATAGCACAGCACACAGATTATATATATCCAGTCAACAACAACAACAACAACAGCTTGTATTTATATAGTGCCTTTAATGTAGTGAAATGTCCCAAGGCGCTTCATAGGAGTATTACGAGATGAAAAATTTGACACCGAGCCACATAAGTAAAAATTAGCGCAGGTGACCAAAAGCTTGGTCAAAGAAGTAGGTTGGTAGGTTTTAAGGAGTGTCTTGAAGGAGGAAAGAGAGGTAGAGCGGCCAAGAGGTTTAGGCAGGGAGTTCTTGAGCTTGGGGCCTAGGCAACAGAAGGCATGTCCACCAATGGTTGAGCGATTATAATCAGGGATGCTCAGGAGGGCAGAATTAGAGGAGCGCAGACATCTCGGGGGCGGGGGGGGGGGGGGGGCATTGTGAGGCTGAAGGAGATTAGAGAGATAGGGAGGAGCGAGGCCATGGAGTGATTTGAAAACAAGGATGAGAATTTTGAAATCGAGGTGTTGCTTAACCGGAAGCCAATGTAGGTCAATGAGCACAGAGGTGATGGGTGAGCGGGACTTGGTGCAAATTAGGACATGGGCAGCTGAGTTTTGGATCACCTCTAGCTTACGTAGGGTAGAATGTGGGATAACCTTCATGGATAAAACATGTCTACAGACATTCAATGAGCCTCTCAGATTTATATCATTGTCATTAAGGATATCGTAGAAACATAGAAACATAGAAAATAGGTGCAGGATCTTCTTTTAGATCTTGTAGTGAGTTTACTTCAGAGACTATCGCGATTGAAATCTGAACTACTTTACCTGCCTCAGGTGGTAGTACAGGGTATCACTATTACAGAACTGGCCATTTGGCCCAACAGCTCAATGCTGCTGTTTATCCTCCACACAAGCCTTCTCCCACCCTTCTTTATCCAACCCACTCAGCATACCCTTCTAGTCCCTTCTCACTCATGTGTTTATCTAGCTTCTCCTTAAACGCATCTATGCCATTTGCCTCAGCTACTTGTGGTAGTTCGAACCACATTCTAATCACTCTCTGGGTGAAGAAGTTTCTCATGAATTCCTTATTGGATTTATTAGTAACTATCTGATATTTATGGCCCCTAATTCTTTAGCTGATTCTTCAGCTGGATTTAGTAGTTCCGTGGAATTTTACCCCCAATTATTACCTCAGTTGGATAAGACGATAACACCTCATAGTAATCGATAAGCCTTGTTCTGACTGAAACAAGATCTGATCTATGTGTCTTTTCCAAATTAAGTAGCCAACTTGGATGTAGTATGTCACAAGTCAGAATCAAAACTAGATCTTCAACTTTCTTTTCTGTGAAGCTCTGGTCTGATTTTGGATTGTACCCCTCAGGTTGATCATCATTATAGTCCTACTAGGAATGGAGCTGTCAACCCATCAACAGTTTAATGAGCATGCACTTGGTCATGCTTTATGATAATAGGTCAGAGGATATCCTCTGACTCATTGGTCCTCACCATTTAAGTCAATGGAAAAGAAAATTGGGTGTGGTGCAAAATGAGCTGCGGTTTACTATGAGTTCATTTTGCGCTATTGGCTTAGTCCAATTTCAGTGCATCAGCTGTGGCTCAGTGGGCAGCACACTCACCTCTGAGTCAGAAGGTTTTGTGTTCCAAGTCCACTTCAATGCAGCGCTGAGGGAGTGCTACACTGTCGGAGGCGCCGTTTTTCAGATGAGAGGTTAAACCAAGGGCCCCGTCTGCTCTCTCAGATGGACGTAAAAGATCCTATGACAATATTTTGAAGTGCAAGGGAGTTATCCTCAGTGTCCTAGCCAATATTTATCCCTTAACCAACATAACAAATCAGATTATCTGATCATTATTGTCATGTATCCAGACATGTTTACTGCTTGTACTATTACATATGATGTGCCACCAGAGGGCACTACCATCTGAAACTTGTACACCAGCTGTATGGTCACTAAGGTGTGCCACCAGAGGGCACTGCAGTGGGAGACTTGTAAGTTACCTGTACAGGTGTGCCAGGCCTAGTATAAAAGGCAGGCCACCATGTGTGATCATCACTCTGGAATTATATTAAATCGACTAAGGTCACTACAGTTCAAGTGCAATACATTGCCTCGTGCAGTCATTATCAGAGCATCTAAAGGCATAACAATTATCACATTGCTGTTTGTGGGAGCTTGCTGTGTGCAAACTGGCTGCCGTGTTTCCCACATTACAACAGTGACCTCACTTCAAAAGTACTTCATTGGCTGTAAAGCGTGTTGAGGTGTCCAGTGGTCATAAAAGGTGCTATATAAATGCAAGTCTTTCTTTCTCCTTTTTATCCAACTCTAATTCCCTCAACTGCATTGCATGTTTGAAAATTCGAGCAAATATTCCTGCCATTTTGTCTAAACTGAGATAATAAGGTTCGAATAAGCTCTGTTGTATGTAAACTGAATGACCATTTCCTGAAATTAGTTTGATTAGTAAATCGAGATGAAAATCAATAGTGATTATGGATGGTGTACGGTGACTTCAGACCATTTATATGTAATATCGAGCAAATAGAAAAAACACTCATAAGTGGACCAGCAAAGTTAATGGGCCCATTGCCATGGTCTTGAAGGCCAAATTCTGAAGCGGTTAGCTGGACTTGTAATAGACATAAGTTGATTGTTTTGACAAAGGGGTAAACTTATATCATCTGAACGACATCAGAATTCAAATTTAGCCACCACACATGCATTCCTGCCAAGGCTTTCAAGCATACCGTAACAGGGTGGAATTTATGTAAATATACAAGTGTTCTGCCTTGATACCAAGCTGGCAGCTAACTCAAATAACTCATAGCAGATAGCACTTCTTCAATATCTTTTTTCCTGGAAGAGGATTTTATCTCTACTGTCGGGTTATTCACCTAGCCAGTGTTGTAGAGTAAAATCTAAGATTTGTGACAAAAATTTGCTCATGTGTAGAGTGATGGATTTACTTGGTGTTGCTATAAACCTTTGTAACTCAGCAATACTCCAAGGAGTAGAAATTTCGCCACCGTAAGGATCGATTTAGCTCGCTAAAAGTTTTTTTTGGAGCTAAATAAATTTAGGGCCATTTTGTTAGTTTCGCCAGGTGGTGTAACACCGTCCTTAGAAAATAAGGGCCGTTTTTTTGAGAACCGTTTTTATGACGTCACTTGGGGTCAAACCCAACAATAACGCCATTTTTGCAAGTTTCCCCAATAAGGATATTTTAAGGACAGTGCTAAATACCACTTTTAAAAAGCTTGCCTTACCGAGTCGAGTCCAATCGAAATCAGCGTTAACAAGGCCATCTTGGGAAACGGAGCAAAAAGTTAAAGTTTTGGGAGGGAACAAAACCTATATTTTATATAAAAATGACTTAAAAATGCGCTGAACATTTGAGATTTTAAAAGTTAAAGGACTACTTTGACTATGAAGCAGCAATGTAAAAAATGTAAACTTTTTGGTAATTTTGTTTTATTCTTCAGCCTGCATTGTCAGTCACACTGCACCGCAGCAATTTCCCTGCGCTCCTCCTCAAAGCAGGCACACTGGCCGCGATTGGCCTCAGCACCCGACCTGGAGGCAACACCACTACTGGCAGCTGGGAGATAAAGAGCAGCAGCCCAAAGACATGAAACAACACGGACATTTCAGTCTCGTTTCCAACCGAGGCAGATTTGTTAAAGGGGTTTAGGGGCCGTGGTTACGAGAGAGAGCGAGAGGAGAGAGAATGAAACAAGACAGAGAGAGAGAGAAAGAGAGAGAATGGAAGGAGAGAGAGAGAGAATGAAATGAGACAGAGAGAGATTGAACTCAGGACTCTATGTGGTCAGACCATGTTTATTTTACAGTACAAGTTTCACTAAAGGATGCATAAATATCCATTCACCAACATCAAAGCTGAGAATAAGGAATTTTTCGGTCAGAGTAATCTCCCTGCCTGCATTTTAACTTTAGAGCCTCAAGTATATGCTGTGTTGGGCATGCACAGAATGGGCATTATTTTTAAGGCGAAAAAATTTAGCTCCGTCCTCAAAAGCAGTGGTATTTTAAGGCTACGGCTTAAAAAACTTTTAAAAACTTTTAAAAATTAAAAAAACTTTTGGTGAAACTTGCCCTTTATTTTTGCCGCTATTTCAGCATAAAAAATCAGCCATTATTCCCAAATAGCGCCAAAAAATGGAGCTATTTTTCAATGTGGAAAGTTTGGCCCTATGTATCAAGCAGATCAAAGCCTCCATTTTCTAATTACTACTCTTCCATCAGCACTGACGATGCAAGCACCAGCTCAGAATAAGGTTGAAGAGATAAAAGTATGTGAAAGCAGAAAGGTTAATTTAGATATGAGACTTCACGGTGTCAACCTTGGCCCAGTGGGTAACATTCTTTCCTCGGAGTCTGAAGGTCATGGGTACAAGCCCCATTCCAGGACTTGAGTTCGTATCCTCAGCTGACACTCCAGTGCAGTACCGAGGGGAGTTCTTTCAGTATCCTGGCCAAGATTTATCCCTCAGCCAACACCTCTAAACATTTCGATTTATCTCATTCCTATTTGGGAGACCTTGTTGTGTGAAAATGGGCTGCTGCGTTTCCTTACATTGTAACAACAACTACACTTCAAAATTAGTTAATTGGTTCGGAAATGTTTTGGGACATCCTGAGGTCATGAATGATGCTATATAAATGTACGTTCATTCTTCCTTATTTCTCTTTCAATCAACCAAATTAAATTGTGACTATCCAAGAGGTTCAGAGTCTGAGTTGGTAAATATAATGGATGGCTGCTCCGTGACCAGTATGACCGAGAAGTGACGTGAGGCATGCACATCTTGACATGGTAGCTGTAAGTAACCCAGGTAATATAAATGGGAATGGAAGCTGTAGAACCTTTGGAGATAGTGACCACAGACTGATAAAGTTTGACTTGATCTGCGATTCAGAAGCACCAGGGAGCCAAAACCAAAGATATAGGCCTAGAGCTTGCACTAGTTTGCTTTGAGTTTATCAGCGCAATCCGCCTAAAATCGTCCAAACCACCGCAAAGGATCGCAGAATTTTAAACGCAAATTACATCAAAGGTAAATCGAGTTTCCGCGATCTTTAATGCTGGTTTAAAAAACACTGGGCCTGAAATCGCGCTCCCCACGGGTGCGTATGTCCCCGTTTAGGCATAAGAAGTGCAAGAGCCTAAATCTAGCACCTGCAACCTGTCAAACATTCATTTGACAGATCGTATGCATGTGATACTAAACGGTCTACGCGGGTGGAGAGTTGGGCTATTTGCCCAACTCCTGCCCAGCGAATGTCCTTCAAATTCTTACGACTGAACAAAGCAGGTGTAAGGCCTGCTTTTATCAGCGTAAGACTTTTAAAGTACAGAGAAAGACAATTAAAAAAAATAATTTAAACATTTAAAATCCTGTTACATAAGGTAAGTTTATTTTTAGAGTGTTTAAAATATGTACATTTCTTTTTCAAAAAATTAAATTTTTGTTGTAAATTAACTAAATTCCATTTTTATTAATTTGAAATTTGTGAGTTTTTAAAAAAGTTATTTTCAGTGTGTTTCTGGTTTGGGGCGTATTTCCATTCAACCCTGTGGTGATTCCATATATATAGAATCACCATAAGTATGAATGGGAATCGCCCAACACTGATAGGTTGGGCCGGCCCACGTGATCCCATTGACGAAATCCATACGACCCTGGGATACGTGTGGGTCTACAAAGGCCTTTGCGTAGAAGACCAGGACCAGGTCTCCGAACCTCCGGGACCACCAGGTGGATTCGTCAAAATTTTTCATGTTGGAGGCATCCGCCCGCGGGAAGCGTCTGCCCGCAATTTTTGGGCCATTGCATTAGAAGCTGGCCCTGCCCACTAAACTAGTCACACCCGCAGATCAAAATGACGAGCATGATGAGTTTCTGCCATTTGCACCTATTTGTAGCTGTTCGAGGAGGGTCTGCAAATTGCGCTTTTTTTAGGCGCAAAGACACGTTTTAAAAGCTGTTACATATTAAAAGATATTTAATTTACTAAGAAACTGACCTGTGTGCACCAATGAAACTAGTAAATGGTCCAGTATAGTTTTAGAAAGTCATTTTCAATTATTTAAAATGAGGTTACTCACAAGTGGAGGACTGGACACTTACTAAAATGCTTACATTTTGTGATAAATCCATTTTCAGCTGTATGAATAAAACTGCACCGGGTTACCACTCGTAAATGCACCAAGGAATATTTTTAATGCAAAGGAAAGAATTAAAGATAACGTCCTGTTGTGCTGACTGATTGCATAAGTCATGGAAGATTTTATGTTCAGTGATTTGCAAATGATTTTGGGCAGAAACTTGAACCATAACTTCATTTCAGAAAAACAGCACAATTTCAAACGCACTTTGTGCCCACAGTGCCAATTGCGTCCAAAGTTGAAACTCTACCCCTAGATTTATAAAAGTCTAATTTCATGAAATGAAGCAAGAGTTTAAACAATTTGACTGGAGATGGGGTGTTCAACAGAGAACAAATTGAACACTCTTAAGGCACAATGCAGACTGTGCAGGGCAAATACATATCTGAGATTAGCAAGCATAGACTAAACAAGCGTGACCTTAACTGAATAAACAACTCAATTGGATGTGAAATAATAAGGAAAACAACCTCTAAAGCTTTGCAGGAAGAAAGGTGAAGGATGATTATAGAAATACGAAGGAACATGTTAAAAGGGATCACCCTTTTAAAAAGGATCAAGGGGGAAAGGGAGACACTTAGAAGTGTTTAACTAAAGGCACAAAACATAACAAGAATTAATTTTTAATTCTATAACCTTAAGAGGTCAGAGAAGAGAACCATAAAAGATGCCAACAGGGTCTAAACTAAGAGTAAGCATAAGGTAGTTAATATACTCAATGATTAGTTCCTCCAAGAATTTACTGGGAAAGATATTAGCATGTTTCCCATAAATAAAATTAATCAAGTAAAATTAAAAGTATTTCAATATAAATAAGATGGAGGTCCTATACACATTAAAAGCACTCAAAACAAATAAATCTCCAGAAATTGTTGGTGTTATATGAGACAAGGGATGAGATTTGTAAGGTTTTCACGGTAATTATAAGAGAATTGATGCACTTTGAGAAACTCCCAGTGGGTTAGAAGCAGTGGGTGGTGCCCATTTACAAAGGGTGACAAAACATAGAATTACATCGAAAGTACAGCATAGAAACAGTCCATTCGGCCCAACAGGTCTATGCCGGTGTTTATACTTCGCATGAGCCTCCTCCCACCCCTCTTCATCTACCTCTATCAGCATAACCTTCTATTCCTTTGTCTTTCATGTTTTTATCTAGCTTCTCCTGAAATGCATCCATTCTATTCACCTCCCTGTGGTAGCGAGTTCCGCATTCTCACCACTCTCTGGGTAAAGGGGTTTCTCCTGAATTCCCTATTGGATTTATTAGTGGCTATCTTATATTTATGGCCTCTAGTTTTGGTCTCCCCCACAAGAAGATACTATTGTGTTCCTAACACAGATGAGACTGCACCCTGGGAAGTTAAAGTAACAGTGACCTCAGTCTTTATTAAGACACTCCAGAGTGAGGAACAGGCCTTAGGCCTTATATACAGTGCTCCCAAGGGATGCTGGGATCCCTTGGAACTTCAGGGGATGCACTCCCTGGTGGCGGAATATGGGAGTGCATGCTTTACAGATACACAACATCACTCCCCCGCAAAGTCAAAGTGAAAACTATTTACAAGGTGAGGCGGTCGGGAGCCTTTCTTTCCCTGGTGGACCGCCTCGGTACAAATGTCTGATTCGGTGTGTTGGCTGTGCCCTCGCTGGGCTGGCGTGTTGTTGGCCCTGCAGGGTTGCTGGGTGAACCTGGCCTTGCTGGGCTGTTGGGCGTGATGGGTTCGATTTCCTGGTCCGGGGTGGTGTCGTTGATCCTTTGGGTGTGTGTTGTGGGCTCGAAAAAAAGTGGTGTCTGCTGTGGGTTGTTCAGGGCAGTCTGTGAACCGCAGCCTCGTTTGGTCCAGGTGCTTTCTGCAAATTTGTCCCTTGTCTAGTTTGACGACAAACACCTTACTCTCTTCTTTAGCTATCACCGTGCCCGCGATCCACTTGGGACCATGTCCATAGTTTAGCACATACACAGGGTCATTCAGATCAATTTCCCGTGACACAGTGGCGCGACCATCGTTTACATTTTGTTGCTGCCGTCTGCTCTCTACCTGATCATGCAGGTTGGGGTGAACCAGCGAGAGTCTGGTTTTCAGTGTCCTTTTCATGAGTGGCTCAGCCGGGGGCTAAAGAAGAGAGTAAGGTGTTTGTCGTCAAACTAGACAAGGGACAAATTTGCAGAAAGCACCTGGACCAAACGAGGCTGCGGTTCACAGACTGCCCTGAACAACCCACAGCAGACACCACTTTTTTTCGAGCACACAACACACACCCAAAGGATCAACGACACCACCCCGGACCAGGAAATCGAACCCATCACGCCCAACAGCCCAGCAAGGCCAGGTTCACCCAGCAACCCTGCAGGGCCAACAACACGCCAGCCCAGCGAGGGCACAGCCAACACACCGAATCAGACATTTGTACCGAGGCGGTCCACCAGGGAAAGAAAGGCTCCCGACCGCCTCACCTTGTAAATAGTTTTCACTTTGACTTTGCGGGGGAGTGATGTTGTGTATCTGTAAAGCATGCACTCCCATATTCCGCTGTGAGTGAGTGGGGTCTCGTGCGGTAGCTGAGCAGTACTCGGGACAGGCGGGTTTGGAGTGAGCCTTCTGTGACTCATTTAAGGCTCTGTTGATTGTACTGCCCACTTTACCTGTCCATTGGAGACTGATTTAAACGGGGCCGAGGTGACATGATTGATCCCATTGAGGGTTATGAATTCTTTACATTCGGCACTGGAGAAACATGGCCCGTTGTCACTGACCAGAATGTCAGGCAGGCCGTGGGTGGCAAACATGGCCCTCAGGCTTTCAATGGTGGCGGTGGCGGTGCTTCCCGACATTATTTCACATTCAATCCATTTTGAAAAAGCATCCACATCCACCAGGAACATTTACCGTGAAACGGGCCTGCACAGTCGACATGGATCCTTAACCATGGTCTGGAGGGCCAGGACCACAAACTTAGTGGTGCCTCTCTGGGCACATTGCTCAACTGAGCACACATGCTGCATTGCCGTACACAGGGCTCAAAGTCAGAGTCGATACCTGGCCACCACACGTGGGATCTGGCTATCGCTTTCATCATTGCTATACCCGGGTGTGTGCTGTGCAGATCAGAGATGAACGTCTCCCTGCCCTTTTTGGGTAGCACTACGCGGTTACCCCACAACAGGCAGTCTGCTTGAATGGACAGCTCATCATTTCGCCGCTGGAACGGCTTGATTAGCTCTTGCATTTCAACGGGGATGCTGGCCCAGCTCCCATGCAGTACATAGTTTTTTACGAGGGACAACAGAGGATCTTGGCTGGTCCAAGTCCTAATCTGGTGGGCCGTGACAGGTGATTTATCATTTTTAAACACTTCCATGACCATCAACAAGTCTGCGGGCTGCGCCACCATCAACAAGTTTGCAGGCTGCGCTATTTCCACCCCCTTGGTGGGCAATGGTAGCCGACTGAGAGCATCGGCGCAGTTCTCGGTGCCTGGCCTGTGGCGGATGGTATAGTTATACGCTGATAGCGCGAGTGCCCACCTTTGTATGAGGGCTGAGGCATTAGATTTATCCCCTTGTTTTCAGCAAACGGGGATGTGAGGGGCTTGTGATCAGTTTCCAGCTCAAATTTGAGGCCAAACAGGTACTGATGCATTTTCTTTACCCCAAACACACACGCTAATGCATCTTTCTCAATTATGTTGTAGGCCCTCTCGGCCTTAGACAAGCTCCTGGAGGCATAGGCGACAGGTTGCAACTTCCCTGCAATGTTAGCTTGTTGTAATACACACCCGACTCCGTACGACGACGCGTCACATTCTAGCACAAGTCTTTTACACGGGTTATGCAATACAAGCAGCTTGTTGGAGCATAAAATGTTTCTGGCTTTCTCAAAAGCAATTACTTGGTTTTTTCCCCATACCCAGTTCTCACCTTTACGCAATAACACATGTAGGGGCTTTAAGAGAGTGCTTAACACCGGTAGGAAGTTACCAAAATAGCTGAGGAGTCCCAGGAACGACCGCAGCTCCATGACGTTCTGTGGCCTGGGCGCGTTCCTGATAGCCTCTGTCTTGGCGTCTGTGGGCCGAATGCCGTCCGCCGCGATCTTTCTCCCCAAAAACTCCACTTCTGTTGCCATGAAGCCGCATTTCGATCTCTTCAGCCACAGCCCTACGCGATCCAGTCGCTGGAGGAACTCCACCAGGTTTTGTAGGTACTCGACGGTGTCCCGACCCGTGACCAATATGTCGTCTTGAAAAACCACCGTGTGTGGTACCGACTTGAGTAGGCTCTCCATGTTTCTCTGGAAGATCGCTGCAGCCGACTGAATTCCAAACAGGCATCAATTGCAGATGAACAGTCCCTTGTGCGTGTTGATGCAGGCGAGGCCCTTCGAAGACTGCTCCAGCTCCTGCGTCATGTAGGCCGAAGTCAAGTCGAGCTTGGTGAACGTCTTGCCTCCTGCCAGCATCGCAAATAGGTTGTCTGCCTTAGGTAGCAGGTATTGGTCCTGTAACGAGAAACGATTATTAGTTACTTTATAATCGCCGCAAATCCTGACCGTGCCATCACTTTTGAATACTGGAACAATCAGGCTGGCCCACTCGCTGAATTCCACTGGGGAGATGATGCCCTCGCGTTGCAGCCTGTCCAGCTCGATTTCCACTCTCTTCCCCCATCATGTGAGGTACCGCTCGCGCCTTGTGGTGAATGGGTCGTGCTTCTGAGACCAAATGGATCTACACCTTCGCCCCGGAAAAGTTTCCAATGCCTGGCTCAAAAAGGGAAGGAAATTTGTTAAGAACCTGGGTACATGAGGCCTCATCTACATGTGATAGCGCTCGGATGTCATCCCAGTTCCAGTGGATTTTGCCCAGCCAGCTCCTTCAAGCAGTGTGGGGCCATTGCCCAGGACAATCCAGAGTGGCAGTTCGTGCACCGAGTCCTTGTAGGTGACCTTGACCATGGCGCTGCCCAGGACAATAATAAGCTCTTTGGTGTACGTTCTCAGTTTCGTGTGGATGGGGCTCAAGGTTGGTCTGAGTGCCTTGTTGCACCACAGTCTCTCAAACAACTTTTTACTCATGATGGACTGGCTAGCGCCAGTGTCCAGTTCCATGGCTACGGGTAAGCCATTCAATTTTACATTTAGCATTATAGGTGGACATTTCGTCGAAAATGTGTGCACTCCATGTATTTCAGCATCTGCCTCCTCTCTCTGAGGCTTGAAATTGCTTTGATCCACCATGGGCCGATCTTCCTCTGCCACGTGGTGGTTAGCAGGTTTTGCAGAGCTTGCAGCTCATCAGCAAGCTCATTGGAGGTGCCCCATTGTTCCACAGCTCTTGCAAACATACCCTTTGAAGCGGCATGAATAGGCTGAATGGAAGCCTCCACAACGCCAACAAGTTGTGAATTGCCTTGCATTCATCCTTTGTTGCTGACTCTGAGTCATCTGGGTCACCTGAGGCCTGCTGGCAGTTGCAGACTCGTGGTTTCTGCCCTGTACATTTCTGCTCGCAAACACAGTTCCAGTTAATTTATGAACATTGCTAGCACTTGTGTGCTGAGACATTTGTTTGGTATTATCACTGGTGGACATAAACGCCTGTGCTATCGCAATGACCTTACTGAGTGTCGGTGTCTCTACAGTCAAAAGTTTTCGTAGAATGGTCTCGTGGCCAATGCCCAGTACAAAAAAGTCTCTGAGCATTTGCTCCAGGTAGCCATCAAACTCACATTGTCCTGCAAGTCGCCTTAGCTCGGCGAATTAGCTCGCCACTTCCTGACCTTCAGATTGCTGGCACGTGTAGAACCGATACCTCGCCATCAGCACGCTCTCCCTCGGGTTAAGATGCTCCCGAACCAGTGTACACAGCTCCTCATACGACTTATCTGTGGGTTTCACCGGAGCCAGAAGATTCTTCATGAGGCTGTAGGTCGGTGCCCCGCAGACAGTAAGGAGGACCGGCCTCCTTTTTGCAGCGCTTCCTTCTCCGTCCAGCTCGTTGGCTACAAAGTACTGGTCTAGCCATTCGACATAGGCTTCCCAGTCCTCACCCTTCGAGAACTTCTCTAGGATGCCCACAGTTTGCTGCATCTTTGCATTGGATTCGTATATTCGTCGCCAGTTATTGTGTTCCTAACACAGATGGGACTGCACCCAGGGAGGTTAAAGTAACAGTGACCTCAGTCTTTATTAAGACACTCCAGAGTGAGGAACAGATGCTGGGATCCCTTGGGACTTCAGGGGATGCACTCCCTGGTGGCGGAACATGGGAGTGCATGCTTTACAGATACACAACAGATACATCTTCTCTACATCTACCATATCAAACCCCTTGATAATCTTAAAGACCTCTATCAGGTCACCTTCAGCCTTCTCTTTTCTAACGAAGCTAGCCCCTGCCTGTTCAATCTGTCCTGATAGGTGTAAGCTCTCAGTTCTGGTATCAACCTTGTGAAAAGAAATGCACTTTCTCCAGTGCTTCTATACTCTTTTTGCAATCTGGAGGCCTACTGTGCATAGAAACAGACCCAGGAAACTATAGATCCATTAACTTGACATCTGTATTGGTAAGACATTGGAATCAATTATCAAGATAAATAGAAGGAATACCTGTATGATTATAATCTTGTAGACAGTAACCAAAATGGGTTCAGATGGGGAAGACATGTTCTGACTTTTTTTTGAGAAAGTGACAGGACAAGCTGACTTACACCATACCGTGTGGTGTACTTACCTCCAAAATACATTTGACAAAATCGGAAACATGACTTCAAACAAAACCACAATAGCAGGATAGGAATGTGCACAGGTTGAAACTAGAAAAAGACCAATTTAGAATTGATTTCAGCAAGTTCTTTGCACAGAGCGATCAACACATGGGGCAGACTTCGGAATAGAGTATTTTGGGTGAAAAACAGAGAAGTCAACAATTGGATGAGTGGGCTGAATGCCTTGAGCATATTGTAGGCCTGATGCCTTCACACCCAACTTTCCAGGGAACACAGCAGTTGCTCAGCATCGTAGCATCAGCCCCTTTACATTTCTCAGAAGAGTGGATTTTAAATTCAGACCTTGTGTTTAACACATTGAGGCTTAGGGGGCAAAATTTTCCCTTTTTATTGCCCCATTAGTGTTTCCGGGGGGGTTAACCCTAACGCCTCCCGGGGAATTGCCCGGAGGTTTAGGGAGCGCTGTCCTGGCAACGGTGTGCCCCACGGGTAGTGCCCCAGGCCACCGTGTAATCGGCGATGAGATGATCGCCGTGTGCACCGACCCCTCACCGCCCCACGCTGACCCTGTTTCGCCCCGCGGGGGAAATTGCCCGGCGAAGCTGGCGGACATCCGCTGCCAGGGCGTTATTTAAAGGGGAGGCCTTTAACACCCCGGGCCGTCATCTTTATTTGTCAGCCGACTCTTGGCATCCCAAGCGTGGACTGGGCCGACATCGTGCAGCCCAGCACTCCGTCTTGGGTGCCGGGCTAGCCCGGTGTCACGCGGCCCTGGTGGCGGTGTGTGTAGCGTCCTTCCCCTTTAATGGAAGGGGTGGGGCATTGTAGCCTAAAGGAAGCGGGGCGCTGGAGATAGCGGAGGGGCGGACGGCCTAATTCTGTGTTGGGGGACTTCCGGGCCGGCCGATAAAAGTCCCGGCCCCGGAAGGTTACCGCCCCTAATCGGGGCGAGGGGCAATTTCGCCCCCTTATTGTTTTATTTTGAAACCCCTCTTTGCTGAGTTTGTCGAGAATTACAGTTACTGTAGCATTCAGCACCAAAGCTATTCTTACCAAACTGTCAACAAGTCAATGCAGGCTGCAATAGTTTGATCAAATCACAAAACAAATCTCCTGGTACCATGAGCAAACACAGCAAAGGTCACTTTTCTGATGCCTCATCAAAATGACTGATTCTGGACTTTTAACCCTTTCATTACAACATGTGCCTTCCAAATTAGTACTGACCCGAGGACCATTTCATTTGCTTTGCACCTTTCAAAATCTATTTTAATTTCTTTCTATTAAAAATGGAACTGTAAGAAGATCATAGACTATTGTTGCTAACACATGAGAGTAACCTGACATGTTTTGATATTGACATAAAATATTACCTTATTTTTCATAAACACAACGTCCTCAGCTAATGGGAAAATTCACAAGTTTTTAAATTACTTGGAGACTAATCTATCAATATTTCAGACAAGTATATTAGATACTTAGGTTTATAAATAAGTAATGCTTAAAGCCATGACATTACTGCGTTATTATATATTCACCTAGATTTGTCTTAAAAATATAAAAATACCTTGAAATGAAGGATCCCGTTTTTTGAATTTGAAATTTGTCAGAAATAAACTCCAGCACTTGTGTGCTTAGCTTCAACCTAAGGCAACACAGATAATGGTCTGCTTGGAATAGTATGTTTCCATCCAGGAACATAGAACAGAGGAACAGGGGAGGCCATTCAGCCCCTCGAGCCTGTTCCATCGTTCAATTAGATCATGACCGATCTACACCTGACCTACTTTTCCCAACTATATGGAGTTAAGTCCCCAGGCCGCCTGCACTTTCTGCGGTCTGGAAGAGTCCGTGTTCCACGTTTTTATGGAATGTGCGAGGTTGCAGCCCCTGTTCCATTATTTAAAGGGGCTGCTCCTCAAATTCTGGTTGCACTTCAGTCCCACGCTCCTGATCTTTGGGCACCCTGTGCAGAGGGGAGCGGGTAGGTCCGAGGGCCTCCTCGTAGGACTGCTCCTGGGCACGGCCAAGGGGGCCATCAGCCGGTCCAGGCAGCGGGCGGTCGAGGAGGTCGTTCAACCTGACTGCCTGCCTCTCTTCTGTGCGTACATCCGTGCCAGGGTGTCCTTGGAGATGGAGCACGCGGTGTCCACCGGTACGCTCGCGGCCTTCCACGAGAGGTGGGCGCCGGAGGGACTGGAGTGCATCGTTACCCCCGGCAACCAAATTTTAATTTGATTTTATATGTTTTAAGTTTAATTTGTTTTATTTTCCGGTTTTAGTGTCCCCCTCCCCTTTTATAGGGGGCACTTGTAAATTATATGGTTTTAATGTCCCCCCAAAAAAAAAACAACAAAAAAAACAAAACAAAAAAAAAGAGGGCAGTTAATAGTGTTTGGAGTGTCCCCCAGATCGGGGGGCACTCGATCTAATGTTTATTTGTTCCCCCCCCCCAAAAAGAGTTATGGAGTTAAGTGCTAATTTAGGTGGAATGCTTTGCACAAATAGAGTTCTTCACTCTCAGGGGAAATAAGCAGATTCAGAGATCTCTAATTCCTCCTGTGGTGCATGAACCTTGTATTTGCAAAAGGCATTAAAGGATTGAACACGACTAGGGTATATGAGTCCGCCATGTTATCGTGAGGAAATGCCAAAGGGAAGTAAAATAGAACGGCTACATTTTTGAAGTAGTATTCTGAAACCTATTAAATGTGAATTCATGTGGACTCAGTCATTGTTGTCTGTTAATTATTATCTCCGATCATCATTTAACTGATTATCTCCACTTCTGTCTATATTTACCTACAGTGATTCAAACTTGATGGGGTAGAAATTGCCCTTCGCCCGAAACAGGGTGCACGTACCCCGTTCCTATGGTTTTTACTGCAGCTGCAGTTCAGGTTGACTCTTTCGCGACATTCCGTTCTTTGTTTTTTTTTGATTTTGATCCGGAAGTCGGTGTTAATGGGGGTGGCGATTACACTTGAGGGGCAAAGACATGGCGGTGACAGCAACTGAGGGGGGTGGAAGTTGGGGACGGTACGTATTCACAGCCGCGATTACGTCATCACAGCTCTCCCCTTCACTTAAAGGGGAGAGCCTCCGCGATTTTTAAACTTCAGCCCACTGAGCCACCAGGGAGAGTTTCGGCCGGGCCAGCGGCCTGGCACCCAAGAAGGGGTGCCCCAGGCTGCCCATTGGCGGACCGGCCGAACCCGGGGGCATATTGGTCAGGCCGACATGGCAGTCGGACGAAAATAAAACATGGTGGCAGCGGCAGTGCGCCCTCCCCTTTAAAGGGAAGCCACACCACCGTTGCAGAAGGCCAACAACCTCACTGGGCCACCGGAGAAAAAAGGTTGTTCGGGCGGGCCGAAGATTTTCTGAGGGGAATGTCGGCATCGGGGGGGGGGGGGGGGGGGGTTAGATTGGCAGTGCACACGGTGATGGTGTGCTTAACATTGATCGGCAACAGCAGAGTGGTAAAGGGGATCGGGGCACTGCTGGGAAAACTCAGGCGGACAATTGGGCTAGCTGTGGCCATTCCACCAAAAATCAGCGGCCACGTCACTCTGCAGCGTGGCAGCCGATTTGCGGTGGTAACAGGCCTTAAGGAGAGGGGCAATTTCAACCCCGATGTTTCTTCCAGATGGGAGTTAACTCTATTAAGGATAATGTCACATCTACCAAATCACTGATAAAATAAGGAAATTTAATGAGGCTAAATAGACTTTCCTTATTTAGGTGGTATGATAAGGTTCATTTATTTTTCACCAATGTTCTCATTCTGAGAAAGTTACTGATCCAGCTCGGTAGCTCAACAGGTAAGAAGCCAGATTTACAATAAGCCTAAATAAAAAGTTCCAGAAATGTTAAGGGTTATATTTTTATTATTTGACCAGGAACATCACAAGCCAACCAGTATAATTTGAAAACAAATTGAAAACCAGGTAATTGAGATGTTGCAATAGCGTTTTATTCACAATGGCTTTCACAGTGATGGTTTAAGTGTTGATCCATAATTATTGGGCTATGGATATGATTACTTCTTATTGATAGACCTGGCTTTTGCTTCTTTCCACTCAATGGGCTCAAATTTCCCCAACCCCTTTTTTCGGCGCACTCTCCCGAGATGCGCTGACTTTGTGTGCTGGAAACGTAAAACTTACTCATGATTCTGGCAGCTCTGCTGTGTGTCCCGGCTCCTGGCGCGGCGCTCCTCGTGGAGTGGGGGGCGGAGCTACAGCCCTGCACCGAAAACAGTGCCGGCAGCTGCGCGCCTGCGCAGTAGATCCGTTCGCCAATGATTGTGATGATGCCTGCAGAATGCGTCCAGCCCCTATCCCAGGCCGAATGGCCTGCCGCACAGGCCGGCCACTGAGGGCTGCAAGAAACAGGTTGGTGCGACTGAGTTTTGATCGGAGCGAGAGGGAGGAGGAGGGGAGGGGAGGAGGGGAGGGGAGGGGAGGGGGGGAAGAGCTTGGTCGTCTTTGGTTGCAGTCTAGTGGGTTGGACCGAGGATAGATTGTCGTGTAGCGACGTCGCTTGCTGGGCTGGCTTTGCGTTCGTTTGGTTGGGTGGTGGTCTTGTCATGTTAAAGAAGCACATATACAGTGACAGCCATGTGCTTAACCTACATCCCATCTTGTGTATCAATAAATAACCAGCAACATGCAGTTACATTGTATTACAAATCATTTATGTGTGAAGCTCTTTGAAGATGTCAGTGGGGAAAAAGGGAAAATGGGCAAAAAGAGAAAAAATTCCCGCCCAAAAAGGGTTGAAAGTCAGTGGGGCTCAGCCGGGTTCACCCTCCCCTACCTTAGGCCAAAGGTAGGATTTACTTCAGCTCTTTATTAATTTTGTTAATTTAATTATTTACTTCAGTTCTTTAGTTTTTATTGAATGGTTATTACTGCTTATGCTTTGTTTGTTGCTTGGTGGTGCTTGAAATGTTGTTTAGGTACAGGGTTCCTTCTATTTTTTAATTTTTTATTTATTGATTGCTTATTACTTCGGTCTTGGTGCTTTAGGGGCATGGTTGTTTCTATTTTATTTGTTAATTAATTGCTTATTACTTTTTGTGCTTTGTTTGGTGCTTGGTGGTGCTTTAAATGTAGTTACTTGCACCGATTCCTTAACTGTAAGTAAGGTCTTTCTGTGCAGACAAAAGTGGACACAAAAGCTGCCCTAAGTTAGTTTAGTGCAACTTTTTTCTGGCCAAATTGGCATAAATGGTCGAAGTGGCTGGGAACGCCCCCTTTTGAAAAAAAAATTGACCTAACAAAAAACCTAACTAACTCACTTACACTGGCGCAAATTAAATGGCCATATTTGCAACTTAAATGATACACCAGAAAAATCAAGTTACACCAAAAAAAGCGGTGCAACTCATGGGGAAATTTGGGCCCAATGGGTCAGCACCAATTGACAAGCAGCTAATTCCTTCGATAAGGCATTGAGGACCTGAGAATGTATGACATCAAGTCCAATATCATGGGGTCAATTATTTAAAGCAAATGTTGCATTTTGTTCGTCTGGTTTTTACTCAGCTGAATAAGTTGTGGTACTTTGACAGAACTTTTGATATTGATCCTGGATTTCGCCTGATTTTACAGCAAATGCAGTGTTCATCGAGCTTACTTTATTTACATAGAGGCTTCTCAAGTAACCTTGTTCTTCTCAAGAAAGTGGAATGGAATTTGATATTGGAAACAGATTGAACTACAGCCTACCAATCCTTGAAGCCTGTGTGACAATCATGTAGTTTGGAATTAATCTAAGACTTGTCTACTGGTGGATGAGTAACCAAATTTTTCAGTGGGACTTGGTATAGAGATGGGCCTCCCTGTCCTTCTGATTGCCTGATTTTCATCATCTACCAAATGGTGCAGAACATCTTTCATCTCTGAACCCATAACAATGTTTGGCTGTTTGAACCAAATGTTTTGGGCCATTACATAGAAGTGTACATTTTAACACTGAGGGCTCCCAATGCAACATGCAACAAGCTTGTATAACAGAAATTCAAATACAGAGGTGAGTGCGTCTGACTCAAAACCCACACAATTACCCCTCTATTAAAATGAAAGGGCATAAATCTAGGTCTCCACCCTATTTCTACCAAGTGAACAATTGGTAGTTGAATGGAAAACTGGGTTTTGGCCAAATTCTTGCCAATCGGAGTAACACACCATTTGATTATTTGAGTGCAAAGATTTTCCATGCAGTCACAGCCAAATAGTACGAGGCAAATCCAACTTAACAAGGAGTTCATTGGATCATCCACCACAACATAAGCCTTCTACCATAGGCAATATTTAGACTGGTCAAAACCAGGATTAAGAAGTACGGTATCTGCAACGTACAGAAAATGACATTGTTTTTATAATATAATGTATTGTGGATTATTTCCATTATAAATATAGCAGTAAGACAATGAGCTTTGCATACTTTGGTGAAAGTCAACAATTTATAAAACAGATCTTGTCACTGCTATTGCATTATCACATTAAATGGAAAGAGCCTCTTTGCAAAGTGTGCTTGTAAAAAATTATGTTTCTGACAAATATTTTATGTCTTTACATTATGGTGTAAATGAAACCATATGGGCTTGTTGGTTTGCAGGATCTATTCAATAATCATACATTAATTTGCACTACCAAGCTCAGAATGTGGATGTGCGTGAAAATAAGGTTCAGGAAAAGGGACTGAGCTTTTTTATTGTAGAGAATTTAAAAGTTTCTATAATATCTCTGAGGGCGGGGCGGGGAACGGGACAGGACAGCAGCACTCACACAGGGCCAGCCCACATTTACAAGCAAAGATGCACCGACCTGACAATGACTGTGAAAGGTTGATCAGGGGACAACTATGCCATCTGCTGTGTGGGCACCTGCAACTTAGATGTACCATGGAGCTGGGACTCTTTCTCTGCCCCCTTCCAGCGATGCTTGATTTCTGTCCTACTAGGAAGATGCCCATGCGTGAAAAGCTGGGCCCCCTCCTTGCTACCAGCTCCCTCCCCTGTGACCTCTACCCTCAAGAAGGAGAAGTGAACACTATCACCTCCAAGTCACACACCACCCTGACTTGATCCATTATCGTCACTGGATAAATATCCTGGAATTTCCGATCCAACACCATTGCAGAAGCATCACCATCACAAGAGCTGCAGCAATTCAAAGAGAAAATCCATTACCACCTTCTCAGGACAACTAGATGGACAGGCAATGAATATGGATTTGCCAGCATGGTCCACAAAACAAATGAAAGAAAAAATTCTACACCACCTTCATCTTGCTGACCATATATCAGGGTCGAAGTGCTGTACCACTCCATTGCTCCATCACAGATTCCATGTCCTTCCTCCACAACTACCAAAGCGGTGACCCGTGGTGACCTGTGTTCAGTTTGGTCCCCTAATCTGAGGAAGGACGTGTATGCTATTGAGGGAATGCAGCGAAGGTTCACCAGACTGATTCCCAGGATGGCAGGACTGACATATGAGCAGAAACTGGATGGACTGGGCCTGTATTCACTGGAGTTTAGAAGAATGAGATGGGATCTCATAGAAACATTTAAATTCTGATGGGACTAGACAGGTTAGATGCAGGAAGAATGTTCTCGATGTTGGGAGAGTCCAGAACCAGGGGTCACAGTCTAAGGATAAGGGGTAAGCCATTTAGGACCAAGATGAGGAGAAACTTCTTCACTGAGAGTTGTTAACTTGTGGAATTCCCTACCGCAGAGAGTTGTTGATGCCAGTTCGTTAGATATATTCAAGAGGAGTTAGATGTGACCCTTACGACTAAAGGGATCAAGGGGTATGGAGAGAAAGCAGGAAAGGGGTACCGAAGTGAATGATCAGCCATGATCTTATTGAATGGTGGTGCAGGCTCGAAGGGCTGGATGGCCTACTCCTGCACCTATTTTCTATGTTTCTATGTTTCTGACCACTGCACAGAATTGCCCTGCGGGAACAGCGCTGCCACAGGTAGGTGTCACTGACAGCTTTCCCCAGTGGGGAGCTGTCTGTGGCTGGGCAGCATGTCCGGCATTAAAGGGGAGGTCGCACTGCCGGCGACTCCATTTTATTTTTTATTGTCGGCTAACTGCCAGGTCGGGCTGACAATTACGCCCAAGGGTTCGGCCGGGCCCTTCTTGGGTACCAGGCCGCTGGCCCGGCCAAAACCCTTTCTGGTGGCCCAGTGGACTAACTAAAAACTTTGCAGAGTTCACAGTGGCCCCTCCCATTAACTAAAAGGGAGGGATGTTGTAACATGTCAGTGCGACACGGCACCCCATGGATTGGGGCGGAGAAAAACTTAAAGAAACGGTAAGTGCACCGTGTTTGGGGCGGAGGGCAACTTTGGCCCTTTAACCTAAAACACATGAACGTCAAAAATAAATACAGTACTACTACGTTAAAATGTTGAGGTACTATTGTACAAATCAATTGAACATCTAAAAATGATGTACTTGGATAACATTAATTTTGAGGTGAATAAAATAATCTAAACATTAAATTGCAATAACTTTATGTACCTTTGAGAGATTTAGACACCATTTCTAAGATTCCTCTGAAGTGTGTGCAGCATATTGACTAAGGAGACAGCTTGCTGCAATAACCAAGTTCCACAACATTATGGAACATTTTGAAGTGTATTTTTGTTTCTATACACATGGCTGAAGCTATACTGCAGTGACCAGATATCTATCTAGCCTCGGACATTAGTGGCTAAGTCTCCATCTTGTGGGCTCTGCAACTGTTGAAGGGAAGATGAACTACTTTGAAACAATTTGTTGGATGTTTCATTCTTTGGGCCGAGGAATGCATTTTATAATTTTCTACCTTGCTTTACCAACATACTTATGTATTTTTTTTTAATGTCCCTTGTCAAGTTCTCTTATTAGTGCTTATACGAAGCAAAATAAAGAAAGTTATGCAAAGAAGCTTACAGCCAGTGATTAAGATGGCAATTATCAATAATTACAGCTGATTTCTGATTAGATGTATTTTTTATCCACTCGCGGAAGAACTTCCCTCAGTGGAAAGTTTTGAGTCATAATAGTGGCTGGCGGATTACTTCCTCATAATCAGTCAAATCCAACAAAAGCAATTATCCATTTGCAACCCTGAAGATAATCCTTGGATTGTTTGATTGGTGAGCTATCTTCTGAGGTCACAACATAATTATGGTAGCCCAGTCATACAGACAAGCCTTATATTTGATATTCCATTCTATGAACAAAAGCCTTTTTGAATGCGGGCAAGTTGTGATCAGAACTACCAGCATATTTTGAGTTGACCAGTAAAAATTCCCAGGTCACTTGCTGCCTTGGAGCCAGTGGGAGTTAACCGGCCGCTACTTTAACCTGCTCCATTATTGTCCATGGAGATAAAAGAAACTGGGAGAGATGTAAAACTGGCTTCCAACTTGCTAACAACCACTTTACACTGTCGCACAAAGTCAAGAATCTACCCCAATTAGTCTACAACAGATCCAAACATGGGGCAAGGAATGCCCGCTGGTGAAAAGCATTGCGAGCCATAGATCCAAAGTCATCTAAGCTGCAACACATTGATGGGCTCGAAGGGTTTAATAAATGATGAGAGAGAAGCTCCAGCAGTTTATGGATGTCACTGAAAGCCAGGAAGAGTTGTAGCCCGCAAACTACATTCGAGCCAGGGTGTCCCTGGAGATGGAGCATGCGGTGTCCACTTGTATGCTCATGGCGTTCCACGGGAGATGGGCACCGGAGGAACTGGAGTGCATCATCACCCCCGGCAACCAAATTTGATTTGATGTAAGTTACTGTCAAAGTTTTATTTGAAATTTCTCGGTTCTGGTGCCCTTGCCAAAAGGGGGCACTTGATTTAAGTTCAACTAAAAATAGTTGTAGCCTGTAAACACACTGCCATGTTTATTTTTACTCTATATTAAATAGACACCTACCGAGTTTACAATGGTCGAAGAACTTAACAGTGAGTGTAAACTAACTGGAGAAAGAGAAAATTGGTAGGAATAGAGATGAATAGTATGGGAGCAGATTGGCTGTCACTGCACCATGGTATTCTAACTGATAGGATAGGATGTAATATGACTCCTCTCCAGCGTATCATAGATTTATATTGCAGCTCGTACTCATGTATAGGGTGGATTGCATCTATTTATCAACATAAATGCTCAATTCCAAATATAGAAGATGGTTGTTCATAAAACACAAATGTGAAGACTTTCACCTTATTGATTTAGAACAGTATCAGAGAAAGTTGCTGGAATTACAAACATCATTTGCCCTTGGACTAAACATGCCAGTAAGCATGTGTTCTTTTAAAGAACATCTATAAAACAAATACATTTCATTCCATGGAACATTAATCCAAATCATTGGGCTCATTGTAATGGACCCAACAATCGACCATTTCACATTTTTGAAGCGATCAAAAGGGCAGATTCACTGCAATCCCATTCATTTATTTAGAAAATACACACTGCATCAAATACAGTTCAAAGGGGCACTTTGTAATCTATTTAATACAATGTCTATTAACCCTTATCCTTCTACTTGTGGATTTCTACAGTGTGTTCATGAGGTTTTCAGCAGGTACGGTTACTTGTACAATCCATTCTATGGGCTTTAATTGTGCATTAAGTGATGGCTATTTTTTCTCCCTTTTTGTGTAGTTGCAGGAATGCTCAGCTTTATATACAATGCAATTAGGATGCATTACAACCAATGCAGAGCTGAGCAGATATTGGGAAAAAAAACTACTGTAATGGTGCTAAATCACTATCACACTCACTTAAGGACTGTACATTGCTATGAATTATACTCAATGTGCCAATCAGTTGTGCTGTGTTAGCACTGACTGAAGGAGTAGGTATAGAAAGCGTTCTTTGCAGATGAAGTCTATCAGCTATTGTAGACTGTGTGAGGGAATGGTAAGATGTCCTTCATGAGTCAGTAAAATAACTTATTGTGAAATGGACACTCCAGCCAGGAAGGGGCTGAATCACAGAAATGCCAAATATATAATCAAGATTATGGTCAGTAAATTGGCAACAGTGACTGCACTTTAAAAGTAATTCATTGGCTGCAAAGCCTGTTGGAACGTCCTGAGGTCATAAAAGGCACTGTATATATGCAAATCTTTCTTTTTCCTTTTATTCTACTTGGATATGACCATCAATTATTCTACACTGCTATACAGTGGCCTTGACTGCTAATTGTTGGTGTCTGATTAGCTTTATGCAAGAGAATTGTTCCACCAAATTCTGACGGTGCCTTGATGTAAATGGAGAACAAAACAGGTAATGAGGATATTTCAGTATGTTCACAAGAGGCGAGAGAAGCCAGACCTGCTTAAAAAGTATCTAAGAAATATCATTGATTTTCCATCAGCTAGATATTCTACCTTTCATTCTACTAGACATGTAGACCTGCCAGTATTTGCACTGTCATTTGTGCTTCTCTCAAAAACTTGTGCCTCAAGCAATACATACTGCTCTTTTCTTTCTAAACAATGATTTTCAATAGGCAAATAGACACTACCATGCCAGGACTAGTGGTAACATGCAATAGATAAAACCATTATGGAAGTCATGGATAGGAAGGGCATAAAATGCCTCAAGGACACAAGTTTGTGGAGGAGAAAAGACCGTGGTTTGTGCATAATAACTGTATGCATTTTCAGTGGCAATGATTCCCGCATGAGTTTTGAAGCAATGTTTGTTTCCAACACAAAACATAACACATGGTGTCACTGCAGCATGAAATGTCATATGGTCATTGTGTGCCATCCCTTCTTATAGATCGACCACAAGAGGAGGAAGCCGGTACTGATGGACCATTAAACATACATCAACACACTTCATTGTTTACATGAGGCAACACACAGGTAGTCACTGATCATGATGAAGAAAGGGTAGATGGATAGGCAACCAGTCCAATCTCAAATAGGTCCTCAGGAGACCTTTCAGGAAGGCAGTACACTTATTATTTCCAATAGGACCTTAATTTGGACAGAAGGAGGTTCCAAAGGTGGTAGCTAAAGAGGATGACATTGAAGGATCTGGAGATAGTTTTTCTGCAGGGGTAGCAGGTGGCAATAGCAGGGAGATATGGATGTTGAGAGATTCAGGGAAGTGATCAGAGCTAGCCTTGTTAATGATCGACACTATGGAAGTGGCAAAGACTTGTGCGATGATGATGTTGAGGCGGTAGCAGTGGATATGAGTGGGATTCAACATGAACAAAAGGGCAGATAAATCAGAAATGGGGCAAGAGGAATTTAGGTGACAGATTAAGTCACTGAGTATAACAAATTGCTTGGGGCAGAGCCTAAATAAAGAGAGAAGGGAGGAGAGTTTGGTAAGGAAGTTGATAACAGATTGGGGTGGAGGTGGGGGTAGATAATTTGGATGTTGAAGGAGTGTTGGGAGTGGTGGGAGATGTGGTCAGGATCTGGGGCCTGGGGTGATGCTTAGGGTCCAAGGTGTGGATGGGTGATGATCAGGTCCAGAGCCTAGTTGGCTGGCCGAAGTCTGGCGATCTCCTGTTGCACTCACAATTGGAACAGTGTCAGCTCCCTACCGTGCTTTAATGCCAACTTTAAATGGGAGAAATAAACTTGGATAAGGTAAATTTGCATGTACTAGGTTAACTGGTGCTTTATCAGTTATCAAAGAAAGAAAGCATTAATACTGAGTCTGTAACTCAAAAATATTTAATCCCAAATGTAAATTTAAGAGCAGTCGTAAAAATGCTCAAATACTCCATTAATCAAAGGTACCGTTAATAACAATTAGTGTGTGCTCTAACACATAGAAAACATTCAACTTCTATAAAACTAACAAGATTTCCTGTTACATTTGTCTCCTTGGCTTAGTAATCACACCCTGCCCCCATCTCGCTACTCAATGTGGACTACAAGATCCTGTCAAAGGTCATTGCAAACAGGGTCAAGTCTGCTCTGGAGCTGGTGATCCAACCGGACCAGACATTCGCTGTCCCCGGCAGGAAGATCTCTGATAGCCTGGCGCTACTCAGGGATACGATCGCCTACGTGCAGGACAGGAGGGTGGACACCTGTTTAATCAGCTTGGACCAGGAGAAGGCCTTTGACAGGATATCGCACACGTACCTGATGGACGTGCTCTCCAAGATGGGGTTTGGGGAGGGTATCCGCAATTGGATCCAACTGCTCTACACAGACATCAGTAGCACAGGTCTAATCAATGGGCGGGAAACTGAAAGCTTTCCGATCAGGTCTTGAGTCAGGCAAGGCTGTCCCCTCTCCTCTGTCTTGTTTGTGTGCTGTATCGAGCCCATTGCCGAGTCCATCAGGAAGGATGCGAGCATTAGAGGGGTGACGATCCCAGGCAGCGGAGGCGCTCAGGTCAAGACCTCCCTGTACGTGGACGATGTCGCCGTCTTTTGCTCGGATCCGCAGTCGGTCCGCAGATTGCTCACAATCTGCGACCAGTTTGAACTGGCCTCGGGAGCGAAGGTCAATCGCAGCAAAAGCGAGGCCATGTTCTTTGGCAACTGGGCCGACCGATCCTTTATTCCCTTCACCGTGAAGCCAGGTTACCTGAAGGTGTTGGGAATATGATTCGGAGTGGACGGGGTGTGCGCCAAAAACTGGGAAGAGCGTACCGCCAAAGTGAAACAAAAACTGGGATGGTGGAAGCTGTGCTCCCTCTCCATGGCAGGAAAGAACCTGGTCATCAGGAGTGAGGTGCTCTCGGGGTCGCTGCACGTGGCACAGGTCTGGCCCATCCCTCGCTCCTGTGCCGCGGCAGTCACCCGGACCGTCTTCCACTTTGTCTGGAGGTCCAAAATGGACCGTGTCCACAGAGACACAATGTACAAATCTCTGGACAGTGGAGGAAAGGATGTTCCGAACGTGGCCCTCATCCTGATGGCCACCTTTGTGTGCGGCTGCATCAAGCTGTGCACAGACCCCCAGTACGCAAACACCAAGTGTCACTATGTCTTGAGGTTCTACCTGTCCCCGGTGTTGCGAAGGATGGGCCTGGCCACGCTGCCGCGAAACGCCCCCACCAGTTGGACCATGCCTGTCCACCTGTCCTTTGTGGAAAAGTTTTTCAGAAAAAACCCCCTTGACCACAAGGCCATAAAGCAGTGGTCGGCACGTAAGGTCCTGGACGCCCTACGAAAGGAGAGGGTGGACCCTGTCGGGTGGTTCCCCGAGCAGACTGTTGAACTCGTCTGGCAGAATGTCTCAGCGCCAGAGCTTTCAGACAAGCACCAAGACGTAGCTTGGTTGGTGGTGAGAAGGGCCCTACCCATCAGATCCTTCATGGACAGCCGGGGTTTCAGAGACACGGCACTCTGCCCCCGAGTTGGCTGTGGTGCGGATGAGACTGTCATCCATCTCCTTCGGGAATGCCCCTTTGCAAGGCAGGTCTGGATGGAGATGCAGTGGTTGCTGTCGAGGTTCATGCCAAGCAGTTCCGTAACACAGGACTCTGTGCTCTACGGGCTGTTCCCAGAGACACACACCGAGACAGACATCACCTGCTGCTGGAGGGCCATCAACTTGGTGAAAGACGCACTTTGGTCTTGCCGAAACTTGCTGATCTTCCAGAGCAAGGAGATGTCCACGTCTGCGTGTTGCAGACTGGCGCAATCCAAGATTCAGGAGTACGTGCTGAGGGACGCACTAAAAATTGGTGCAGTCACCGCAAAGGCACGGTGGGGAAGAACCACAGTTTAAAGCCCTTCCGCCACGATAAACCCAGGAGCTGGAATCGGTATAAAACTCCCCTCGGGTTGTACTTGCAAATTTTTGTGTATACATAGAGCACCATGATCTGAAAAAACCTATGTAGTGCCATGTATAATGCAAGTTCTGTTTAGTAATGTATGTTGCAAAGAAATGTAACTGTACCCTCACCCATTCCGTGTACCGTATAGTGCCACTAGTAAAGTCATTTGATGACTGTATTACAACGTATCCTGGATTGTACTGAAATGTACCTCGAAATGTAAAGCAAGCAAATCTATTGAACGGAACTGCCATTAGCATCCAAATGTATTGTATGGAATTGCTGACCGCATCCAAATGTACTGAACTGTCTTCCAATGTATTGTGCAAATTTTACACGAATAAAGTATATTTTGGGGGGGAAAAAAATCACACCCTGCCCCTGAGTCGGCTGTGGTGTGGACGAGATTGTCATCCATCTCCTTTGGGATTGCCCCTTTGCAGGGCAGGTCTGGAAGGAGATTCAGTGGTTGCTATCGAGGTTCATCCCAAGCAGCTCCGTAACACAGGACACTGCTCTGCGGACTGTTCCCAGGGACGCACACCGAGACAGACATCACCTGCTGCTGGAGGGTCATCAACTTGGTGAAAGACGCTCTTTGGTCTTCCCGAAATTTGCTGGTTTTCCAGAGCAAGGAGATGTCTATGGCCGAGTGTTGCAGACTGGCGCAATCCAAGGTCCAGGAGTACGTGCTGAGGGATGCACTAAAGATTGGTGCAGTCGATGCAAAGGCACGATGGGGAAGAGACACAGTTTATGGCCCTTCCGCCACGGTAAACCAGGGGATGGAATCAGACCCCCCTCGGGCTGTATTTGTTAATCTGCTTGTATACATAGAGCACCATGTACTGAAAAACACCTGTGTTGTGCCATGTATAATGAAAGTCTCTGCACTGTTTAGTAACTTGTAAAGAAATGTAAATGTATTCTCATCCGTTCCGTGTACTGCTTTCATCTGCATAGTGCTACATGTAACGTGATTCGTGATCGGTATTGAAATGTATCCTGGAATGTAATGTAAACCTGTTCTCATCTGCCCCATGTAATACCCTTATTTGCACAGTACTACATGTAACGTGATTTAAGGATTGTACTAAACTGTACCTTGAAATGAAATGCGCGCTAGTGCATTGTATGGAACTGCTGTCAGCATCCAAACGAATTGTATGGAATTGCTGACTGCAAGGTACTGAACTATTTTCCAATATATTGTGAAAATTTTATATGAATAAAATATATTTTTGGAAAAAAAAAATCATACTTTAACAATGCCAGGGCACACAAATGACAAGAGTAATGCTAAAGCAGATTGAAACATGACAATTCTCAAGATGCCATGATACTAAATGCCACAGTCAGCAACTTCTGTGTATCTCACTCAATCATTGAATACAATTGCTCTGTTAATCAGGCTGCAGAAATAAAACCCTATCTGTTATTGTGTTCAAAGAAAATGGACTTCATGATCATGGCCTATGCCATGCCGATATCTGAGTGAGTGGCTGGGCTATCCCTTCTCTCAAAGATTATGACGAGCAGCACCGGATGGGTTGCTAACTCTTCAGCCAAGAGCTCTTTTTCCAAGACCACAAAACCACTGCAGCTGCAGCTCAACACTCTCTATTAATTGAAAACATCCGTGCAGAATGCCAGCAGCGAAGCTTCACACACCACTTCTCCTGCTTGTAAAACGGTGTTTCGAACAACCCCATTAATTGGGTACACTGTTGACAGAGGTTGTGAGGCAGTTATCCATCCCTTGTTGAACCAGGGTTGCTGGAGCAGGCCCTCAAATCTGGCACCAAGCTCATGGTCTACAGGGCTGTAGTAATACCCACCCTCCTGTATGGCTCAGAGACGTGGACCATATACAGTTGACGCCTCAAATCACTGGAGAAATACCACCGACGATATCTCCGCAAGATCCTGCAAATCCCCTGGGAGGATAGACGCACCAACATTAGCGTCCTCGATCAGGCCAACATTCCCAGCATTGAAGCACTGACCACACTTGATCAGCTCCGTTGGGTGGGCCACATTGTTCGCATGCCTGACACAAGACTCTCAAAGCAAGCGCTCTACTCCGAACTCCTACATGGCAAGCGATCCCCAGGTGGGCAGAGGAAACGTTTCAAGGACACCCTCAAAGCCTCCTTGATAAAATGCAACATCCCCACCGGCACCTGGGAGTCCCTGGCCAAAGACCGCCCTAAGTGGAAGAACAGCATCCGGGAGGGCGCTGAGCACCTCGGGTCTCATCACCGAGAGCGTGCAGAAAGCAAGTGCAGGCAGCAGAAAAAGCGTGCGGCAAACCAGTCCCACCCACCCTTTCCCTCAACGACTGTCTGACCCGCCTGTGACAGAGACTGTAATTCCTATATTGGACTGTTCAGTCACCGGAGAACTCACTTTTAGAGTGGAAGCAAGACTTCCTCGATTTCAAGGGACTGCCTATGATAATGATAAGGGTATGATAACAGAGCAAGATTCATTGTGGAGACACTAAGAAGTCAAGTTAGTTTCTGATACATAGAAGATAGAGCGATCTTGAAAACACAGCGTGGAAAAGGAGATCTCAAAACCATGGAACTGGTGAGAGGAGATCTTGAAGAAACAGGCAAAATAGGAATATTAGAGGCATGCAGCAGGCAAGGGGAGACTTTGCAGCCTGAAGTGGGCAGGGGGGAAATGCTCTCTCTCACAGGTCATTAAAAAAAAGTAACATTCATCGACTGCACTTGACTATTTTACTGGGTAACGCAGGGCATGAGAAAGGACAAGTTGCTATAACAAAGATTGCTCAGAGGCCTGATTTTCTGAGTGCACACTCCCAGCAGAGCCTTGGCAGCCAGCACTCAATAATGGGACATTGTAGGTGCTGTCACCATGATTTTCCATTGGGAATGTTGGCCCTCATATCTGTAATGGGTTGGTGTGCTGTACTCTTTTCCTTCCATGGCTGGTGTGAGAGATGGAAAGTGTGTGTATAAAGGGAGAAACTTGCTGGGAAAGAGAGAACCCGGAGAGGGAAGATAGTTGTGTCGAAACTGGATGGAAGACTCCTGTTTTTCAATTTGTAACAATAACTGTGTGACTGAAAAATAACTGGCAGTTGTGACAGTTGCCCATGAGTCTGCACCTTGATAAAGTTTTTGTATTTCAGTTAATTGGATTATTTTAGTTTGAATAAAAGAAATAAAAATGAACCTAGATTGACAATATTATAGTGCAGATAGTGAGAAACCCGGGAATCCTTTCTTTACTTGTGCGGAATACATGTTTGAGCTCATCAAAGTGAAGGACATGATTATTTTTCCTTTTCAAAAATCCTGACAATTTTCTCCCTTTCTCCCCTTAAAGAAGAATTAAACTGCATTTATTTAGCACTGTCACATTTGGGGATATTTTTAACCAATTTTCCATAGAAGAGGATTTGAAAAAATAATTACTTTTCAGTGTTGGGTCTTTAAAACAAAGCGGATTTGCATAAGTTTAAATAGCAACCCATAAAGTGCAGGCATTTGCAGAACATATAAAATCGAGGCCAGACTTTGATACTGTTGTTCTGGATGGTCAGAAACAATAGTGGAGTTGTCATCTCATCTCAGGGATTCCTAACAAACATTCACGCTATCGGAGTTGTTCCTTCCTAAAGAGCTGTCCATGAAGGTAAATTCCAAAGCGAGGGAGCACAGGGTAGCCAAGGAGCTCTTCTGACCAATTCCCAGACACAAGGAGAGGTCAGGAACCAAACCCCAACTTCCTCTGGGGACAGGAAGGAAGTAAACAAGGATCTACATGTATGCAGCAAACAAGTGGGAGAAGAATGGAATATAGGAGTAAGAAAAGTATTTTAAATCAAGCAAGACAACCCACAGAAGCGAGGTAGCATATGGTGTTCATTATCTTTATATTATTATGCAAAGACAAGTTGTATCGGTGGACGTTAATAACTCTGATCATATATTTTATTTCTGTGCTGTAGGTTTGTATTCATAAATAACTTGATAATCACTTCAGAGCCCTACAACCAGTAGAGTGGGACTTTCATCCCATCACTATAGATTGGATATAAACTCCAGAGGTGAATGAACACTGTGCTAAATTATTGTGCCATTCAGTCCCCACAAGAGTTTACATGTGTGATAGGTGACTCACAACTGTCCATGCTGTGAGTTTTACATTGTGTAGCTTATCAAATGGGTGTGGAAGTATCATATTTCATAACTGATAAAGCCATGTGTGATTTTATCAAATCATCCACATGTTCAGTAAATGTCCCTGTCAGGTTCCTCCCACACTGGACTGTAGTTTGGGAATAAAATCTAAAATTAGTGTCAGGATAGATTGGAAGTTATGGAGAAATACCGAAAGATGCCTCACCCAATAAACATCACTCACTGTAAAATACTTAATATAAATAGAATTTAGCCTTTGTACTTTGCTTTTCTGAGCGATTGACATTGGCAAAGCATTAAAGAATTTTCCTGAGTTCCTTATAAGAAATTATTTTCTGAACTGTTAAAAATACAAGCCATGACTGTTGCTTCTACTGTTTTCCTTTGTCTATTTTAGCTGGAGAGCCTGTAGGCAGAACAAATATATACTTCTGACTGGAGGCATTATATGTTAATAGAATAGGAGTTCTCTCCAATTTGTGTGATATTTGAAGGCTTGTTGACAGCCTTGTCCAGATGTAAAATTCCAATGGTTTTCACTCAAAATTGGCACAACTTATCAGACAGCCAGGAGAGTTGTTTTTCACTTCCCATCCACCAAGAATGATATAAATAATTAATATTGATATATGGGCCGTTGAGAAAATGTTTATATTTTTCTCCCCCAAAACATGCTAATTGTAGTAAGTCTGCTTTTGTTATTGAAGCATTAGAAGTTGCCTAGAACAGAATTAATCAATATAACTTTTGGCTTGTTTTTCTCTTAGCCGTGCCGGTGTTATGTCATAACGATGGAATGAAACTCCATGGTTGAAGCACCCATGTTAAATTAAACTAAGATCCAATTTAATGGACTCTAAAAAAATAATCTAAGAATTCCAAAATACTTTTTGGTTTCAGAAAATGGCTTTTAAGTATGAGTGAGAGTTCAATACTATGTTCCTAGTTTGCTTCAGTATGACTTTTACCACTTTAAACCGAAATCAATTATAGCTTAGCCTGAAAATACATTCTGTCAGCTGATGGTTTGTCACCTGGAGCACCGGGTCCTGGAATGTCGTGGCGAGGGGCGGCTAATGAGGGTACGGGGCCCAGAAGAGCCGAGGGCCCCGGGGGCAGCACGGGCCAGCCCACACTGTGATATGTGTGCGCACTAAGTCCGTGCAGCAGAGCAGGTCTCCAGTCATCCTGGTTAATCCTTGCCACTAGATAAAGACCTAGCTCATCAAGCCCGTGTGGTGGCTGATGTGCAGCGGTCACCACACGTTAAAAAAATCCACGCACAGGCATCTTCCACTCCCTCAACTGGAGTTCAGGACTGGAACATCGGGTCCTTCATTGAAACATCTGTGAGCTCTCGTGGAAGCAAGTCATCCTCGGTACAAGCGACCATATGAGGTGTGGGCCTCCCCATAGTAGTTACCTTGTGGCTGTGAGCTTGAATAAGGACTTTGGAAGAAGCCTTTTCTGTTGATTGGATAGATTAAAAAAAATATTTGAATAGGAATTAGGGCAGATTATATTAAATAAAGTAAAAATTATTGAAATATTGGGCCGGATTTTGCTGTCAAAATAACGATGAGGCTAACTGCGCTCTCCCAGCAAGCACACATGTGCAATTAAATGAGAAAATCCAGAAGTTGCATCGCTCCTCCATAAGCTGCGTCGAAATGGCATCTCGCCGTTTGACTCCATATTCAAATGTATTGAACAGCGTTAAATTTACATCGTGGAGATGGACAAAACTCATCACAGAAAGTTATGGCTTGACCGTTCCGGTGTAAATACTCTTTTAATGGTGTGGCGAGTCAGTTACTGAAAACAACCTCTCTGGCACTGAAACTTAATTTTTAAAAGTGTGGAGTCTCGTAATTTAATTATTGTTGGAGATTTTTTTTTTAAATGTCATTTTTTTTTTACTTTTCTTTCTGTCTCTTTTATCTCTTAATCCAATCTTTCTTTCTCTCTCTTTATTTTGCTTTCTGTACCTGATTTGACATTGAATTCATTGTTCTAATTTACATTTCCTGATTCAGGCTCTGCGCTGCTCATCAACAATTCTTCAATCTGATTGGTTAAGGAGATCCAGAGTTGCTCGCCCTGTTCACACAGGTCCCGGATGCCCTGCAGAGGGCGCCGCACCATGTGGTGTCCTGCTGACAGCAACTTGCCGTGCAAAACTCCATGGAAAGTCTATGGGCAAGTGCAAATCTAAGAAATGACTGGTGCCGTTCACAGCAAAATACTGTCCAATATGATGGAGAATGAGGACAGGAAAAGCATAAGTCAAATTATTTAAATCTGTTTAAAATTAATATTTTAAATGTGGATTTTATTTGCAAAGAATGAATTATACAGTGGGGCTGAAATTGCGGTCGGAGGCTTCCCGCGGGCAATTGCCTCCAACCTGAAACATTTCTACGAAGTTACATGGTGGTCCGGGAGGAGTGTGGGATTCCATTGGGGGGGCCTTCTCTTCCCGTGCTGCGAAGCGCGCTCCCGTTCTCCAGGTTCCCACGCAGAAGATACAGTCACATTTAAAATATTAATTTTAAACAGATTTAAATAATTTGACTTATGCTTTTCCTGTCCTCATTCTCCATCATATTGGACAGTATTTTGCTGTGAACGGCACTAGTCATTTCTTAGATTTGCACTTGCCCATAGACTTTCCATGGAGTTTTGCACGGCAAGTTGCTGTCAGCAGGACACCACATGGTGCGGCGCCTTCTGCAGGGCATCCGGGACCTGTGTGAACAGGGCGAGCAACTCTGGATCTCCTTAACCAATCAGATTGAAGAATTGTTTATGAGCAGCGCAGAGTCTGAATCAGGAAATGTAAATTAGAACAATGAATTCAATGTCAAATCAGGTACAGAAAGCAAAATAAAGAGAGAGAAAGAAAGATTGGATTAAGAGATAAAAGAGACAGAAAGAAAAGTAAAAAGAAAATGACATTTAAAAAAAAAATCTCCAACAATAATTAAATTACGAAGGCATGAGACTCCACACTTTTAAAAATTAAGTTTCAGTGCCAGAGAGGTTGTTTTCAGTAACTGACTCGCCACACCATTAAAAGAGTACTTACACCGGAACGGTCAAGCCATAACTTTCTGTGATGAGTTTCGTCCATCTCCACGATGTAAATTTAACGCTGTTCAATACATTTGAATATGGAGTCAAACGGCGAGATGCCATTTCGACGCAGCTTATGGAGGAGCGATGCAACTTCTGGATTTTCTCATTTAATTGCACATGTGTGCTTGCTGGGAGAGCGCAGTTAGCCTCATCGTTATTTTGACAGCAAAATCCGGCCCAATATTTCAATAATTTTTACTTTATTTAATATAATCTGCCCTAATTCCTATTCAAATATTTAAAAAAATCTATCCAATCAACAGAAAAGGCTTCTTCCAAAGTCCTTATTCAAGCTCACAGCCACAAGGTAACTACTATGGGGAGGCCCACACCTCATATGGTCCCTCGTACGAGGATGACTTGCTTCCAGGAGAGCTCACGGATGTTTCAATGAAGGACCCGATGTTCCAGTCCTGAACTCCAGTTGAGGGAGTGGAAGATGCCTGTGCGTGGATTTTTTAACGTGTGGTGATCAGGTACAGTATTCCACAGCGTTCCCATTAATAGCAATGGGAGCTCCGTATATATGAGTTCTCATTGCTATTAATGAGAAAAAAAACAAACACACTAAACACATGTAATAAAAAATAAAAAACATACCTCACATAATTAAAATTAATTGAAGTTAAAGTTAATAAATGTCTTAGAGAAAAATATTTTTTCCGAGTTTTTAAAAAGGTTTTTTAATTATGGTTAAAAATGAATATAACATAGTGGGCAGAGTTTTTTAAACATAATTATGTGTTTTTTTTAATTTAATTTAATTATATTTTTGTAAGTTTTTAAATTCTTACGCCTGTAAAAGAAGGCTATGTGCCTGCTTTTATCAGGTGCAAGAATTTTGAGGACATTTGCTGGCCAAGATATGGGTAAATCCTGCAATCTTGCCCTTGCAAATGTCCTCGCTCCCGACATGCGTTGGATCTATCAAGCTCCAGCTTGACAGATCGGAAAAGCCGGTTTTCAGCGCATGCGCATTGTGCGCTGAAATCCAGCTTTTCCGATGCCTTCCTGGGTCCGTAGACACTCAGTACGGATCCGGGAGGCCGGAATTTCCAGGTCATAGAGTTACTCATGACATTTAAGTTGTTTCATTATTAAAATATTAATGTTTTTTTCAGCATCATTGTGTATGAGCTGAAAAGTTTATAAAAGCAGGCTAGCCAAGGGGAGTATTTTTTCTGTATCTGCCAAGAGTCTGAGGATCGTACAGTCCTATGTTCTCAAGGCTACATTCAAATATTAAAGTGCTATCTCCGTTTTCTTCACTAATGCTAATAGTCCAAGAGCCAATAGTTCTATACTGGAATAGGAAACCGCGAGTTAGTTCAAGCTTTACCTAGATATCCATGAAGCTTTGGACCATACGAGGTGTGGGCCTCCCCAAAGTAGTTGCCTTGTGGAGCATGAATAAGGACTCCGGGAGAAGCCAAAATTATAACAGAGTGAGCCTTTTCTGTTGATTGGTTAGATTTTAAAAATTATTTGAATAGGTATTAGGACAGATTATATTATATCCACTGTTTCAACATTTAAGGCCAACTCGCTCTTTGACTGTACGCAGGATAATGCCCGGCACTTACCCGACACTCCTATTGTAGCATAAACAGCGATGGTAATTCCAAATGGAAAGGCGATGGAAGAGGTCAGCAAATTACCACTTACTCCTCTGCTCAGTATTGATTGGGCGAGGGAACCACAACCAAACAGCTGCAATATATAGAATTTTGAACAATGCTTGTGTCAGGTACTGTAACAATAATGAAATTATCAACATTATGAAATTAGCATTGATATATTAGCGTGAATGCTTAACACACACATGAAATTCCTTTGTTACTATTTTACTAGCAGAGGAAACATATTTAAAGCAAATGAATTAATTTCTCCATTTAAAGGGCACATCAAGGAATTTCGCAGAGAAAGACTTGCATTTAGATAGCGCCCTCATGATCTCAGAACGTCCCAAAGCGTTTACAGCCAATAATTAAGTATTTTTGAAGTGTGGTTATTGCTATAATGTAGGTATACTCATACTGACAACACACAGTGTCACTTCAAGGATAATGGTTGATAGGAAATTGTCTCGATCTGAGAGAGATTCCTGGAATGGCTGGGAATAGCCATTTTCTAAAGCCCCATGTCAACTCCATCTTGGCTGTCCGGATAAATGTAGAAAAAACAACAGGGGAGTAGTCAGTATCTATTTGGATCCATTTGGACTGAGCCTATATCAGTGTCACCTTTACCTATTTTTTAAGGACTAATAGATCAATGATAGCATCACTGATGTATTAATTGTGCACAACCCTAAGCACAAACCAGCCAATTAAAAATAAGAACAAAATCAAAAGGAAATGTTTTATTTCCATCCATTGCATTTATTCCTGTTAAGTACTGAGTGGGGGTGGGGGTGCGATGCTGCTGCATTGTCGGACATGGACAAGGCCCCATCTGACTGTATCCATCAGAGGTAACAGTCCCACAGGCCTACTCAAAATGCCAGGGAATTCTCCCAGTGTCCTGGCCAACATTTATCCCTTCAACCAACACCCGCGAAACAGATACTCTGCACTGGGAATTCCCTCGGGCCTTCTCGCTCTCTACGGCTGGAATTTGAGCGGAAGTTTGGCGGAAACCTCGCTCGCATATGCAATTGGAGTTTCCGCTGAGGTTTACAGCGGTGGAGACGGGTAAGCCCCAGGGAATTGGCAGCATTGGTGGTGGTTCTTCGTGCTGGTTGTGGGATCTTGCTGTGCTCCCGCTGGTTATAAAGGAACCAGAGGGAAGATGAAGATTTTTTTTACCGGAGGTGTTATGTGGAAGCAACTTTCAAAAGGGAACTAGATAAATACTTGAACAGAAAACGCAGGGCTGTAGGGAAAGAGTAGGGGGTGGATTAAGTGGACAGCTCTTTTTAAGAGTTAGGACAGACACAATGGGCCGCATCTGCGCTGTATGATTCTATGAAAATCAGAGTGACCACACTTGAAAAGTACTTCTGTGGCTTGTTCTGAGGACATGAAAGGCACTGTATTATAAATGCGAATTAGTTCTTTCTTGAATGACCCTAGATTTTGCTCCCGTTATCTGGCATGCTGCAATGTTCCCAATTACACCCGGCGGTGTTCTCACCATAGTTTAACGACCTGTCAACTTACCACAAACTAACAGTTTTAATATCAAACATCTTTGTGTTCGGGGCAACCTTCCGTTACAACTGGCACATGAGACATGGTGCCACTGATAATTCTCAGTGTGAGCTTCCAAATGAATAAAATATGGCAGAAAAGGTTATTCGCTTAACATTGCACAGACTAAACAACATTGGTTCGATTCTTTGTGATAAAAATCAGCCGATGTCCAGTGATCTGCACAGAGTTTGTTTACAGATGCCCTCTGGTTTGAAATGTGTTGTTTATTCTGTTCTGGGAACATTTATCTCGACATTTAAAAAAAAAACACTTTCAAAAGTCAACGTCCTAATTTGAACGTGTTGTCCTGATTTGTACTTTACTGGAACTCGGGTGGATATTGATCAAAATCAGCGAGCTTTACAGCCATTTAACGAATAACTGGGGTAAGGTCTCTTGCAGTCCTGTGCACGATGCCTGGGCTGCAGGCTAACGGGCTCAGTGCCCTGTGACAGACCATGGACATGTCCCATCGCCAATACTTACAATCAGGATAAATGTTCCCAGAAGTTCGGCGAGCCCTTCCTTTATCCAGTTGTTGGTTAGTTTGCACTTGTCCATCAGATTCTTCTTTTGGATCTGCCCATCCATGGCCAGTCCCAGAGCTTGCGTGTTGGACATGGAAGCCAATAGTCTTGTGTCTGGTAACAGCGCACCGCTCTGAACTTCGTCACAACGAATTAGCAGCGGACACGGGCTGAATGCGAGGTTCAGTCGAGATCAGGTTAATATTTGCACAAGTTGCAACTCTTCAGTTCACTCTCAAAGTGACCAGAAACTTATCTCTCTCTCTCTATCTCTCTCTCTCCTTTCTCCCCTCCCTCGCCCGCGGCGATTTCCAAATGCGGTCAGGTGGAAAACACTCGGAAAGTTATCGACATTGGTGAAAATGGAACATCTGTACCTTTCTCGTAATTCGTGCAATCGCGGTTAATCATTACCATCTGTCGCACGGCACACATTGTACACCTTCCCTCCGAGTAACTGCGTTCAGCCAGCTAAGCGGATTCTTTCTCAAAGTCGCTATTTCTTTTGGGGAGTGTTAATAGAAAAAAGGCAGCGACTTTATCAAAAGAAGGGAGCTCTGATAACAACGGCACGTAATTGGAGACTTTGGCGATTAGAAAGGGCCGACTGATTGGCTGCCACTTGAAGTATTTCAACATTACATTGCAGCTGATAGTCCCCGACATTATCTATTGGTTGCTGATCTCCCAAAATGCCAGTACGGGGTGGTCTGGGGCACATGTTACGCAGGATTACATAGGATATACAGCACAGAAACAGACCTTTCAGCCCAACCAGTCAATGCTGGCGTTTGTGCGCCACTCCAGCCTCCTCCCGACTTTCCTCATCTAAATCTATCAGCATAACCCTCGATTCCCTTCTCTCTCATAAGCTTGTCGAGCCTCCCCTTAAATGCATCTATACTATTCACTTCAACCACTCCCTGTGGTAGCGAGTTTCACATTCTCACCACTCTCTGCGTAAAGATGTTTCTTCTGAATTCCCTATTTGATTTCTGGATGACTATCTCATGTTGATGGCCTCTAGTTTTGTTCCTCCCCACAAGTGGAAACACTGTGGCTGGAATTCTCTGGGGTTGTTGTGGGCATGATCGGTGGGGGTTCAGGTGGGAAATTTGTTATTTTTGACAGCGGGTCCTCTTGCTCCCATGCGCCTTTCCTCCAGTCGTGTCTGTCATCGCAGAGCCGACCCGACCATCAGCGGCAACTCATGGAATCATTATCAGGTGGTTTACAGGCACTAGAGCACTTTTTTCACTTTTTAAATTTCCATGCATAGTCCTGGGATTCACGCAGCTTGGGAACCACGTCTGTCAATCTGAGCCAGGAGTTCTGTGGCCATTGCTCCAGCTGATTACTTGACAGCATCAAATGTACAGTAAAAGCTCACACCTGACAGATGATCACTTTCCTTAGGCAGAAGCTGTTGCTCAGTCCATTGCCAGCACAGATTCTGCAGGCTGCAAGTGTTTCCAGCAAAGTCTCCATATAGTGTCACCTCATTGGAAAAACTCTTCCACCATTGACAAAAATGTTCTGTCATCTATATTTCACCTGCCATCTACTCCATCAGCATGGGTGCCATTTATACTGTCTTACCTTGGTCCTCAGAATCAGACCACAATGAGCCCCAACACCAGCAGCACCAGACACACCAACAGCAGCAACAACAACACCCACCTTCTCCGCAATCACCTTTTGCTGCACAGGACACAGGGCATCAGGAGCCGAGCACATTGCTGCCTGGGACACCAGGGATGACCTCTCCATTACCAGCTTTACTTCACTTGACGCTGTACACCCTGGCTGCCATATGATGCGCCAGGTTGGCACCACCCCACACCAACACCATAATACAATGCCCAAGTCATTCCTTTCATACTGATCACCATTGCGGGAGTAACCGTTACGTTTCACCATTCACTGCAGCTCACTAAGCCACTTCCAGAGATTCACACAAATCTGCCCAAGTCCAGAAGGTGTGGAAAATAAAGATTTTTATGTTTGACACCACATTAACAGAAACTTTACATAAACATTGGATAAAACACCCAAGTGGCTACCCTTGTGTGTTGTTAGTTGGTGTGGTTGCACTAGGATGAGGGTAAATGTGAGGGGTGGCTAGTGAGATAATGTAGATAGAGAAGGATGGGTAGAGGTGCAAGCTATGTTGGTGTGAGCAAGGATGTGCAGGAGTCGGGTAGGGAAGGCAGAGTGATGGGGATGTGATGAGAGGCACAGCAGGATGAGGTTGAGTGTGGCTTTGCACTAATGTTTCCTGACCTGAAGATCATTGAAATGTTTGTGGCACTGCACCAGGTCCTCGTGAGCACATCCCTGCTTGTAACCTCCTCTGCAATCTGCAGCTAGGCTGTCTTGGTCTCCTGGGGAGGTCTCTTCTGCCCATTGGAAGGGAAGAGGAGATAAACATATGGAGGGAAACATTGGAGAACCTGTAAGAAGCCCTCCGCCTCTGTACAGTCATTGTTAGTGTTTCCACACTCCAATGCTGTAGTGCGCTGACAGCACTATGTTAGATTAAACTTCAAATCCAATGCGGCCATGGTCCCTTTAAAGATCCCAGCTGAAAACACGTCATGAATGATATCATCAGACCTGCTCCATCTAATTTGGCCGGGAAACGCGCTGGGTGGGTTTAATAGGCCCCATTAAGGTAAGTTCATTTTTAACAGTGGGATGGAACCAGCAGTGGGGTCGTGACCCCCCCCCCCCCATGGACTTCGCCCTCACCGGACCCGCCCAGGTAGGCAAAAGTCTGGCCTCTGTATCCACTCTATCAAAACTTTCCATAATTTTAAAGACCTCTATTAGGTCACCCCTCAGCTTTCTATTTTCAAGAGAAAAGAAACCCAGCCTGTTCATCCTTTCCTGATAAGTGTAATGTTTGGAAGCTAAAACAGATCTCTGTCTAACTTCCCTTGTCTCTGTAAGACTCAGGTAATTCACGTAGATAAGTGATCTAAATGGGCACGTTCTGAGGGTAATTCAGAAGTATGTTTCTGGGAAGTTGCTTATAAAACTCACAACTCCTGCCCTTGGGGAAAGTTCTCAAGATAAACATCTGTGGGATATCCCATATTTAAATTTGTCATACCTTCATTCAAATTTTTCAACCTGACTGATTATATCCAAATGAATTCATTATGATTGATTGATGTGCGAACTCAATAGAAGGCAGAAGGTGAATCAATTGAAACAATCAATTCCCTCAGCCTCCTGACCAAGAACTTAACATAAAGTTTCGAACATTATAACAACTTGCATGTTTCACAATAACATCATTAAACTTACTTATAACATTGTCTTTTGTGTCTTCATTGAGGTTTCTGTTTGAAGACCTGAGCCTCTTTCAGAAACCTGCGCTTGGGGTTCACATTTTGCTCAGAGCTGAAGGATTAGTTGTACAGGAATGTCACAGGGGCCTGAGCAAGTGCAGAATGCACAATTTCATTGAATGCATCTGTAGCATTCTCTGAGTGAAACTGTGAGGATATATTTCCTAATAGTGTAAACAACCCACAGAATGAATGTTTCACATTAAATGTCACATTTGTTTGAACATAGTTGAATTCTTAGTTCAGAGCGAGAAAACAGTCTGGATTTTCCAGTCCCTGTGAAGTTTAGTGGAAAGCTGGTCAGAAATGTAACCTTGGATTTTTCACACTCAGCCAATTGTACCCATGTAAATCAGTGGATGGGACTTCCATTCTCACTTAACCTCTTCTCATTTTCTGATGTAATTTCCATCGGCCCAGGGAAGACCCTGCCTCCAACAGGCAGGAACAAATTTTCCATATTCATTGGGGGCCGGGAACATCTTGCATGGGATAGATTAAGGACAGATCCAGCAGCTCAAAACTGGCATCCATGAAATGCTATGGGCCATCAGTAGCAGGAGAATTGAATTCTACCACCATCTATCCCTCACTCCTCCATCACCAACAAGCCAGATGACCAACCCTGGTTCAATGAGGAGTGTAGAGGAGCGTGCTGGAAGCAGCACCGGGCATACCTGGAAACTAGGTGCCAACCTGGTGAAGCTACAACACAGGACTAAAAATGACAGGAGCATGTTATAGACAAAGCTAAGCGATCCCACAACCAACAGATCAGGTCAAAACTCTTCAGTCCTGCCACATCCAATGGTGGTAGAAATGAAGCAAGTAACAGGAGGAGGAGGCTCCAGGAGCGTCCCCATCATCAATGATGGCAGAGCCCAGCACACGAGTGCAAAAGACCTTCAGCCAAAGATGCTGAGTGAATGATCCTTTCCGGCCTCCTCCTGAGGTCCCCACCATCACAGATGCCAGTCTTCAGCCAATTTGATTATTTTTTTAAAACTCGTGGGTACTTAGATTCTCTTGAAGTTTTGTGCCAGTTCATGTCAATGATTATCTTTTTGCCCCCAGCATCTTTACTAGCACGAATGCATTTTCAATTGGGAATCCACCATCTGGACATCTGAAAAAGTGGATAACCAAGAAAGGGATAGCAGGTAGGTCAGACTGCATGAGAAATGCCTACCTACCAGTACCCACACACCCGCATCTTCAGACAGAGATGAATATACCCTACCTGATGAGAGCAACTTCCAAACCTTGCCAAGAATAATGTCTGTATGCACAACAACTTTAATATAACCATAACTGTGATGAAAACTGATATGGCATATATGTCTTGCTCTTCTTGCCAATGTGCTTCTCCTTGGTGCCAGTGCGGGATGGATGCACTTGAGACTCTAACCTTGTGCTTCCTCTAGGTGCAACCTCAGCACTTGGAAGCCATGAGGTAACTGATTGCTCTCTTGCTGTTGGAGACTCCTGGGACTAAAATGGTTCTTGTCTCATGGTAACCGCATCCTTTTGTACTGCTGCGTGGGCAACCTGGTTCTGCTTGCTTTATATAACATGTGCAGACATTAGAGCGGACTAACAGACAGCACCATCATGAGTGCTTATTCCTCTCATGCCACTAGTACTGCCCATAGCCTCTACATGGCCACTGACCTGCAGGGAAAAAAGACCTAATGGTGCCAATGATATCAGTGAAGCCTTGTGTGATCTTCATTTGCAATCCATCCACAATCTTATGCAGGGTGGATAAGGCAACCATCTATAATCTGGTATCCCAGGGCTCTACGGCAGCAAGCTGAGCATCATGGAAGAAGCACAAACTGTAGTCGGGGTCTCTGTCACAGGGCTCTCTGCTGCTGATGTCTTTGGAGCTGCCATGTGCTCCAGGATTGACTGCAGTGTTGCAAATGCGTTCAACATTGTACTGTGTATTTAGGTCATGGACTCTCCCACTCAAGCCAGCATCCGCTGAAGACTGTCTGACATAGTCCTTAGTGGCTGCATAAATGCTTAGTGTTGTGTTAGTATTCTTTAAAAAGCATAACCAGTGAAGAGGTGAATCCTACCCTTCAGCTTGCCCCCACTTACAAACCCAGCAGTCCCCTTTAGAACGGTATAACCTCTGACTTACACCACAGTAGATCTATAATATATTAAAGATGGTACATCAGCATACACAGATGTCACATGTGGATTCTGTCGTATAATACAATTTTAAAAACTTAATGCTGATGTCTTTAAAAATTTGAGCAAAATGAGCACACACTTTATAATTTACAGAGTTCATTGACCAAACAATAATCAACCTCTCAATGTTCTGAACTTCACAACAATTAGACATAGTTACCTTAAAGAGACACAGCTTACCTCAGTTAAGTAATACATCCATATAATATACTAAGAATCTTACGTCTGTGATCACTTCATGCCTACTTCCGGTTATCATGTTTTTGCCACACTTTTGTGACAGCCTTTTTCCTTGTAAATTCCTATGCCCATATTTATAATGGAACCTGCCTGTGTATCATTGTAATTACATCCTCCTGCCACTGATAGTGCTGCAGTGCCTAAGTATGGTGTCTACCATCTTAGCCCATACTGCAGAGAAATCCCTGTGCTCCAACAAACTCTAGTTTTCTCTTTCTCAAATTGCTGTAAGTTTTGCTATTTAACTTCAAATATATAGAACCAATGTTCTAAATAAAGATAAGAAAAGAATGTCTGACTTTAAAATGGAGGCTGAATTACACCCTGGGCCAGTTAGCTCAGCCGTCTAACTCCACTTTACCTGAACATTACTCTTGGTCTTGACGCTGAGTGGAAGATTTGCTAGTTGTATATTAAAAATCTTGTTCATATAAAATAGTGCATCATCTACTTGCCATGAGCAAGTGTTAGTTCTGCAATCACAGTCTAAGTTAAATCATGTGCTTACTTCAACATTATCTATGTCTCATCATCATCATAGGCGGTCCCTCGAAACGAGGATGAGTTCACAGGTGTTTCAATCATATTCCGGATCCCGAACTACATCCTGAAGGGTGGAAGATGCCGGTGCGTGGATTTTTTTGCACACCAGCCACCACACGGGCTTGACAGAGCTAGGTCTTGGTCCAGTGGCAAGGATTACCCAAGACGACTGGTGAGCAGCTCTGCTGCATGGACCTAGTGTGCACACATATTGCCGTGTGGGCTGGCCCGTGCTGCCCCTGGGCCTTCGCCTCTGCTGGGCCCCGAACCGTCACCTCTACTGGGCCCCGATCACATCCCTCTATGAACTCTCGCCGCTCTTTTATCCCGACTTCGCCGCTCCTGCTGCACCTGCCCGCGCTACAATCAGCCATCGCCCTCCTGCAGCAGCACGCACTGCTCCCTGCAGTGGCACCACCACATGCTGCTCCCTCTAATGGCCCCGGCCTGCTGATATCTATGTCTGTCATCATTTTAAAGAACGCGAATGAAAATACGTTCAGTTCTGTGATATTTTCTTCCAATATGGAGGCTTAAGAGCTGGAATCTTCATAGTTATTCTTCCCTGTTCTTGATCCTATGCAAAAATGCCATTTGGAAGCTTGAGTAGTCAGTATATGGAAGACACGTGATGAAGAGCAACAAAGTATTATTTATATGTGTTGACCAAATATTTGTCCAGCATTAACTCATGGATAAGCAAAATTTTTCTCCATCCTGTTCATTTCCTGCCAGAAATTGTGCATTGGGCTTTGATTCTGTGCCCCTTCCCAGCTGCTTGTTCAGGCTGAATCCGATGGCTCGGAACCTTAATGTCCTCTTTGAGCCTGACCTGCACCATATTTGGTCCATCACCAAGACTGCCTCCATCCCTGCCTCACCCCTATGCATGCTGAAATCTGTGCCTATTGCCTTGTCACCTCCAAAGTTTACTTCTTCAACACTTTCATAGAATCATAGAAACATAGCTTTCCTTGTTGACCCTCCCAGTGTTACCCTGTAGAATTTTGTAGGGCAACCTCCCGACGCATCCAGAACTTCATTACCCAAATCCTACACCAAGTAAGCTCATCTCACCTATCAACCCTGTCCTTACCAAGTGCCCATCTCTCACTGTATTGATTCCACATCCACATCTTTGTTTACAAATCCCTCCACAGTCTTGCTCTGTTCTGCCTCTGCAATCTCCTCCAGACTTATATCTCACCTAGAACCCAACGTTATTCTGACTCTAGTCTACTATGTATCCCTCCTTCTGCTCAATCAGTGGCAGAATCTTCAGCTATCAAACCCCTGCATGTTATTGAGGGAGTGCAGCGAAGGTTCACCAGACTGATTCCAGGGATGGCAGGACTGACATATGAAGATAGACTGGATCAATTAGACTTATATTCACTGGAATTTAGAAGAATGAGAGGGGACCTCATAGAAACATATAAAATTCTGACGGGATTGGACAGGTTAGATGCAGGAAGAATCTTCCCGATGTTGGGGAAGTCCAGAACCAGGGGTCACAGTTTAAGGATAAGGGATAAGCCATTTAGGACCGAGATGAGGAGAAATTTCTTCACTCAGAGAATTGAGAATCTGTGGAATTCTCTACCACAGAAAGTTGTTGAAGCCAGTTCGTTAGATATATTCAAAAGGGAGTTAGATGTGGCCCTTATGGCTAAAGAGATCAAGGGGTATGGAGAGAAAGCAGGAATGGGGTACTGAAGTTGTATGATCAGCCCTGATCATATTGAATGGTGGTGCAGGCTCGAAGGGACGAATGGCCTACTCCTGCACCTATTTTCTATGCTTCTATGTTTCTACGTATCTATGCATTCTCTTCCCCCAAAAAGCAACAGAATTCCTTTCTTAAAATTATCCACCTTCAAAAGCCTCCTGAAATTTACCTCTTTGGTCAACTTTTAATCACCTTTATTAACTTTCCCCCCAACTTCTGCATTGGCCCAGCCTCCTCTCCCTCCCTGGTGAAATACTTTGAAATGTTTCACCAAGTTAAAGACATTATATAATATATGTGGTCTTCCCTCTTACCTTGTTGCTCTACACTATGGTTTATACTGTACTTACTTTTCTATTAAAACACTGATTCCTAGATAGAATGGATAGTATTCTTATCTCCTGAATAGTAGGACTGGTGAGATGTGTATTCTGCTTAATGTAGTTGGATAATCGTAAGGATATTCTTTAATTTCATTTGACTTTGGTTCAATTTGCCAGAATGTCACAGTTTTGTTTATGGCGTGTATCATGTGTGTACTTCAAATGTTTGGTCCCATCCAGATCAGATATGAATTCTCTATCTCTCATTAAGTTTATAGAGTCTCATCATTCCCTTTATTCCAAAGTGCATTGTATTTAGTAAGCATATTGGGATTTATGAGTAATTCTGGTCCAACTTGGTGAAAGCTATAAAGTAATTCAATTAAACTGTCTTGCAGCTCATTTATGGTCTTTGGTTTCATTTTTTTTCTATTTTGCTTTCAGGAAATCTTACCTTCCATGTTGTTTTTTCCACACCATCTTGGTGTCTAACCGTGCCCTTCTTTCTCTTATTCTAGTGCTCCTCCTAGGTGCAATCTGAAGGCCGGTATTGTAAGAGGTAACCAGCTGTTCTTGTGGTGCAAAAGAATCATGAGACTAAAGTGACCCTCCTCTCCTAGTCATATCTCTGGAGCTTGTCACCTCCTACATGCCCCTTGTGTGGTGCTCTGAGGGGAATACCGGATGCCTGATATGTGCTGCTATCCTGAAAAATAGCAAACTCATGCAGGTTGCCTCCCGCCATCACCATTCCACCGGACCCTGGATCTGTGTTCACACTGATCTGTGGCCTGCCTGGTCCAATGGCAGTTTAATTTCTTCCTGTAGCATTTCATCCGAGAGTGTCTGATGCTTGGTCTCATTGAAATTACATGCTCTTCTTCACTGAAAGAAAAAAAAGACCTGGATTTATATAGTACCTTTCACGACCACCAGACGTCTCAAAGCACTTTACAACCAATGGAATACTTTTGGAGTCTAGTCACTGTTGTAATGTTGGAAATGTGTCAGCCAATTTGCGCACAGCAAGCTCCCACAAACAGCAATCTGTTTTTGTTATGTTGATTGAAGGATAAATATTGGCCAGTACACCGGGGATAACTCCCCTATCCTTCTTCGAAATAGTGCCCTGGGATCTTTTACATCCACCTGTTAATGTCTCATCTGAAAGACGACACCTCTGACATGGCAGCGCGCCCTCAGCACTGCACTGGCGTGTCAGCCTAGATTTTTTGTGCTCAAGTCCCTGGAATGAGACTTGAACCCACAACACTCTGACTCCGAGGTGAGAGTGCTGCCCACGGAGCCACAGCCTCCTTGCAATGCCCTGCTCACTTCTTGGAGAGTCTCTGCCACATCCATCACTTGAAGCCATTCTTTAAAAGAGGAGCAAAATCTCCGATGAGCCACCCATAGCAGTTCCCTGAGACCATCAACCGACTGTGACAAACGCTCTTCTACTTGCCTGTTGCGCCCACAGCCTGCTGCTGCTAATCAGCTAATCAGCTAATGCACTCCTAAGTCCCTCGCCTCCCAGCTCAATGCATCCGTGTTACACTGAACTATTTAAATATGCTGACCCTGCAATTCACAACGGTCAGTGCTGGACAGCGTTGATGGGCACATGTCCCAGCTCACGGATGCAACACTGACATAAATGGCTCCGCGAAAGTTCGGGACTTCTGTTGGCTTTCTTTGAAATAAGAACAGAAAATGCTGGAAACACTCAGCATGCCAGGCAGCATCTGTGGAGAGAGAAACAGAGATAATGTTTCAGGTCGATGGCCTTTCATCAGAACTGGCAAAGATTAGAGATGTAACAGGTTTTAAGCAAGTACAGAGGCAGGGAAAGGAAGGGGACGAGAGGAAAGAACAAAAGGGAAGGTCTGTAATAGGGTGGAAGGCAGGAGAGATTAAATGACAAAAGGGATGATGGGGCAATGGAAAAGGGCTTGGTAATAGGACAAGTAAAGAAACTAAAAGATGGGTCTAGAAGAGCTGTAAATGGCAACAGCAGAACCAAAATGGGAGCAGTGGTTTTGACCTGAAATTATTGAACCCAATGTTGAGTCTGGAAGGCTGTTAAGTACCGAATCGAAAGATGAGCTGCTGTTCTTCGAGCTTCCACTGAGCTTCAGTGGAACAATGTAGGAGGCCGAGGTCAGAGTAGGATGGCGAATTAGAATGGCAAGCGAACAGAAGCTCAGGGTCACGCTTGCAGACTAAACGGAAGTGTTCAGCAAAGCAAAGCAAAGCAAAGCAATCACACAATCTGCGTTTGGTCTCCCCAATGCAGAGGAGACCACATCCCAATACTTGATAATCAAGGAGCTATTGCGGGGGGGGGGGGCACTTAAAACAATCACTATCACTAGAGATAAAGTACTAGGCAAACTAATGGGACTAAAGGTGGACAAGTCCCCTGGACCTAATGGCATGCATCCTAGGGTCGTAAAAGAAGTGGCTGCAGAGATAGTGGCTACATTGGATGTAATCTACCAAAATTCCTTGAATTCTGGAGAGATTCCAGCAGACTGGAAAACCACAAATGTAACACCTCCATTTAAGAAAGGAGGGAGACAGAAAGCAGGAAACTATAGACCAGTTAGCCTAATATCTGTCATTAGGAAACTGCTGAAGTCCATCATTAAGGAAGTAGTAGCAAGACATTTAGAAAATCAAAATGCAGTCAAGCAGAGTCAGCATGATTTTATGAAAGGGAAATCATGTTTGACATATCTGCTGTAGTTCTTTGAGTATGTAACGACCAGGATGGATAAAGGGGAATCAGTTGATGTGGTATATTTAGATTTCCAGAAAGCATTCGATAAGGTGCCACACAAAAGGTTACGGTACAAGATAAGAGCTCACGGGGTTGGGGGTAATATATTAGCGTGGATAGAGGATTGGCTAACTAACAGAAAACAGAGAGTCGGGATAAATGGGTCATTTTCAGGTTGGCAAACTGTAACTAGTGGGATGCCACAGGGATCAGTGCTGGGGCCTCAACGATTTACAATCTATATTAATGACTTGGATGAAGGGACCGAGTGTAATGTAGCCAAATTTGCTGATAATACAAAGATAGGTGGGAAAGGAAGTTGTGAGGATGACACAAAGAATCTACAAAAGGGATACAGATAGGCTCAGTGAGTGGTAAAAAATTGGCAGATGGAGTATAATGTGGGAAAATGTGGGGTTATCCACTTTGGTAGGAAAAATAAAAAAGCAAATTATTATTTAAATGGGAAGCGATTACAAAATGCTGTAGTACAGAGGGATCTTGAGGTTTCTGTACATGAAACACAAAAAGTTAGCATGCAGGTACAGCAAGTAATCAGGAAGGCAAATGGAATGCTGGCCTTTGTTGCAAAGGGAATGGAGTATAAAAGCAGAGAAGTCCTGCTACAACTGTACAGGGCATTGGTAAGACCACAACTGGAGTACTGCACACAGTTTTGGTCTCCTTATTTAAGGAAGGATATACTTGCATTGGAGGCAGTTCAGAGAAAGTTCATGAGGTTGATTCCTGAGATGAAGGGTTTGTCATATGAAGAAAGGTTGAGCAGGTTGGGCCTATACTCCTTGGAGTTTAGAAGAATGACAGGTGATCTTATTGAAACATATAAGATTCTGAGGGGACTTGACAGGGTAGATGCAGAGAGGATGTTTCCCCTCATGGGGGAATCTAGAACTAGGGGGCATAGTTTCAGAATAAGGGATCGCCCATTTAAAACAGAAATGAGGAGGAATTTCTTCTCTCAGAGGGTTGTGAAATCTTTGGAATTTTCTACTCCAGAGAGCAGTGGAGGCTGGGTCTTTGAATATATTTAAGGTGGAGATAGACAGATTTTTGAATGATAAGGGAGTCAAGGGTTATGGGGAGCGGGCGGGGAAGTAGAGTTGAGGCCAAGATCAGATCAGCCATGATCTTATTGAATGGTGGAGGAGGCTCGAGGGGCCAGATGGCCTACTCCTGCTCCTATTTCTTATGTTCTTATGTGAGCAGCGAATACAGTATAGTAAATTGAAAGAAGCAAAAGTAAATCGCTCTTTCACCTGGAAGGAGTCTTTGGGGCCCGGGACATTGGGAAAGGAGGAGGTGAAAGGGCAGGTGTTGCATCTTCTGAGCTTGCATGGGAAGATGCCGTGGGAAAGGGAGGGGTGTTGGGGGAGACTGCGGAGTAGACCAGGGTGTCGCGGAGGGAACAGTCCCTTTGGAATGCTGAAAGGGGAGGGGTGATATGTTTGGTGGTGACATCACACTGGAGGTAGCGGAAATGGCAGAGGATGATCCGTTGAAAGTGGAGGCTGGTGGGGTGGAGGGGAGGACAAGGGAAACCCTATCATGGTTCTGGGAGGGAGGGGAGGGGGCGAGGGCAGGAGTACAGGAAATAGGATGGATACGGTCGAGGCCCCTGTAAACCATGGTGGAGGATAATCCTAAGTTTTACTTGTAGAGTTTTGTCAAAACAAATTCATTTATTCATCTTTGAATAATTCAAGCCATTGATGTTGTCTATAGCAGCTAAGGGGGTTTTTCCCATATTAAGGCTGGAGTGCTAGCGTATACTTACTGTTCTGCAGGGGAATCTGTTGCTGCCCTTTATTGACAGAATTCTGCTCTTAGATTGTGTCTGTTGAACACATGATTCAAATGGAATTATTCCTCAAGGAATAGGTTTTTTATGTTTTTCCTGTTTTGTAAAAAAAGTACCATCGTCGATGTTATTTTTTTCATGGCTTGTGAGGAGGAACTGGAAGTGTAGCTAATATAATAATGGTTATGTGGGTGGAGATGTTTAACCGTGAGCTGATGTCAGTGCAAGCGTTAACTAATGGAATTTGCTCTGATAGCAAGAATCTTTGGGGCTGATTTTAACTCTGTGCCCATCATAAATGGGGTGATAGTGGCCTGGAAATGACTTTGTGTTACTCAGGCCCCGTTTACGCTGGTGGTTCGGCTGCTGCCATCTTAGGTAGGGTTCTGAGGAGGGTGGCCAACGGGCCAGTCTGTATCAGATGGGAGGCCATTTGTAATATGCTAATTGGTGTCCTGTGACATACATGGTACCCCTTACAAATGGGCACAGCGTGCGATGGCAACACTCCGCCCATTTGTATCGACGTTGAGCGATCTACTTTAAAGAGCTCGGAGGAACAAAGATAATCGTGACACTGCTGGCTTGAATGTGTGATAACATTCCAGAATCTGTACCTGTCACACATTGGAAGACGAATAAGTAACTGCTACAGGGGGCAGTGTACATATGAATTGGGGTTGCAAGATTGGAATAAGATGGGGTAAAGTCAGAAAATAAACATTTTCACTTTAAGAATGGAAAAATGTTACTGGTCAATTAAACACAAACTTGTATTGTGAAGCCTAACTTTTCTATGTCTTTAGATGGAAACTGTAACTAAATGCAATACTTCAAAATAAATTACAAGTATGTCTATGGAATGCTGTACAGACATGGCAATTCTATTTACTGCCTCAACAAAATGGACCACAATCATGGAAGAAGAAATATCAGTGTCGATATTGAAACGTGATCTGTCCATTGAAATTAAATGTATTTGTTCTACTTATAGATTCACAAAGCAGCAACTGCTGAAAACTTGGGAGGACCATCACTGGAAGTGTCCGCTGCAGCATGGTACTATGGGTCTAGCGGCTAACTCAGCCACGGTAGAAATAGACTCCGTCCTGAGGACTCCATGGAGAAGCTTTCAAAGGACTCAGGAGAGTTCTGAATGGCAAAATTCTGAACCGGCTTGGAGGAGGGCTGTTGATTTTGCACTAATGTATTGAGCAGATTGACCAGAGGGTCTGTTGAGTATGCCAAACCAATGATATGACATTGAGCAATGTTACTATGTCAGTGTTCACCTGGGAGCGACTAGCATTGATGTTGTCAGTGGCCTCATATAGCAGGTCCATACCTTTATCCATCAAGCTCTGGGATTGCGCTCAGGATGTGGAAGCGCCGGCATTTGTCTTATCTCATACCAGTATTAAAATGCTGTGAACTGGGATTTCCAGTTTCCCTGTCTGGGTGGTAACTGAATCCCCTTGCCTGCACATAACCATTTAAAATGCCTTAACACCTGTCCAGCACTAAAATTGCTTAACGCTGTCTATATTTTTATAATGTGTGCTGTTCCAAAGCCAGAAGTGCCCTGCTATTCTCTGTCTCATTTTTATGCATCCTGTCTGTAGATTATACAGATTTCATGGAAATTGTTACAGCTCCATCTTTTTTTTCTGCAGAATTTCTTGCTATGTCAGAAACGAGCTTAAGAGCAAACAAATCTGATATTTGTAAGCAGTTTCCTCAAATTACGCACCAGAGGAATGGCACAGACACCATTACAACAGTGACTACACCTCAAAAGTACTTTGTTGGCTATAGAGTGCTTGGGGATGTCTTGAGATCATGGCAGGATCTATATGAATGCAAGTCTTTCATTCACAGTCATTGACCATTGAGGATTCAGTTTTACTGCCACTTTCACAATGATGCAAAACAGTTTCTGCAAAGTCAGCCAGAGAGGCAAATTAGTGTTCTGAGTATTGAGCACATTTTTGTCCCAGGAGTGAAACCTGCTCCATTGGATGGTTCTGCACCCATTCTGCCATGAGCAGGCTGCAGTATAACTCCAGTCTCCCTGTGTTGCGGTACAGAACAGACACGTTGGCAGAATATGCTGCATCAGTAACAGTGATTTTTTTTGTCAATGAAGTTGGAAAGATCATTAAAGGTTCTTTTTTACGTTTTCTACAAATTTAAACGCGTCTTCTTCAATTTGCGGACATGTGGGTAAGAAAATATTCACGCATGCCCGTGTCATCATGCTGACATCCATGGTATGCACAGGCTTTCTCAGCATAAAGAATACACCTGATCAGAGGGACAGTGTAACTCCAGTCTATCTGCTGCTGTGCACTCAAACACGTGCCACATTCAGATTAGTGCATCCAATATCGGTGCAAACTTAATTCTGCTTCAGTAGCGGAAGCTACTGTGTAAGATCAGATCAGTAGAATTGTAATTAGTTTATGATTTGAAAATCTTACAATCTGACAATCTGAAACATTATCTCACAGTAATGGTTTTATGCATTGTAAATATTTCAGATATTGATTAGAGTAATGCTGACCATGAGCACACATTATGACGGTGATAAGCCGTATCGCTGCCTAATTACTGATCTTACTATGGTCGCTAATCTTGAATACAATAGTTACATTAATTAGAATTTGTTTTACTCCGGTAACTGCTTCCTTTAGCTGATATAAAAGATACACATCCGGGACCGGTAATTTATCCAAAATAAGGCGCAGAGTGGCACCAACTGTACAGCACACAAGTACTCCAGTATTTGCAACACGTGTGATTTTTTTTGTATAAACCCAGTGCCCAATGTGTATTTTGTTTTCTGTTCCTAAACTATGTAACAACTTGTAGAATGTAACTTTTATAAATACAATTCTACTATAAGTCAACTTCACTTTTACTTAATTTTAGCCATTGTCAGTAGGATTTACAGACACACAGTGACTGGAGAGTGAGACTGCAGCATGACACCAATTATGTAGTGCGGTCCTGCACATCCCTGGAATGAAGAGTAAGGTCAAGGAGAAAGTTTCATAAAACTGTCAGTTTTATGTAGGAGGTCACATATTTAACATTAAAATAAATCAAGTAACAAATGCAATTAGAATCAAACTTTTTTATAGTAAAGAGTTGGCGCTTGTGGCATTTTTTATACAATGCAACTGGTGCTTGGAGACTCACAGTGGTTTGCAAAACATTCCAGTGATAGCTCAATGGAGACATAAACCATCAAGCATATGCCACCACTACTGACAGTGCCTTCAATTATTGTTTGCGTGTACTATACCTTGGACTCTGGACTAAATGAGTATGGAAAACTTGCATGACTACCCCTTTATCAGTGCCCAACCTTTGGCTGCTATTACACTTCAGATAATTATAGAAGAGGTGTTATTATAGAAAATGGATTGACTATATTTGGAGAAATTTACTTCAAGTATCTTTAAATAAGACAATATTTTTTTTAAATCCTAGCCACAAATCAAGAATTATGTAAAACTGTCCCCCCTACTGAATGACTGTGTTTTACAACAGAGTACAAGTACCATGATCACAATATTGTAAAACTCCCCTCTTTCTGTCATGCAATGCAGACCCACGGAGTAACACTCAGCAGCTGTAGTATTTCTGAGGTTTTCTTTCTGTAAAAGTCACTGGTGGGAGTCGGGGGGAGGGGGAATATGAGCATCAACAGCACAAATTGGCAGCGGAAAGCCAAGATAGGCTTTCTTATTGTAAAACTTAGTAGTGTAGGTGGAGGATGGTTATCAGTTGAGCAGTGGCAGACATTTAAGGAGATATTTCATAACTCGCAACAAAAACGTATCCCAACGAGAAGGAAAGATGGTAAGAGAAGGGATAACCATCCGTGGCTAAATAAGGAAATAAGGGATGGTATCAAATTAAAAACAAGGGCATACAACGTGGCCAAGACTAGTGGGAGGCCAGACGATTGGGAAACTTTTAAAAGCCAGCAAAGAACGACTACAAAAATGATAAATAGAGGGAAGATAGATTATGAAAGTAAACTAGCATGAAATATAAAAAGAGAGTTTCTACAGGTACATAAAAAGGAAAAGAGTGGCTAAAGTAAATGTTGGTCCCCTAGAGGATGAGACTGGGGAATTAATAATGGAGAACAGGGAAATGGCAGAGACTTTGAACAAATATTTTGTATTGGTCTTCATAGTAGAAGACACTAAAAACATCCCAATAGTGAATAATCAACTTAATACAATCACTATTACTAAAGAAGTTGTACTCGGTAAAATAATGGGACTAAAGGCAGAAAAGTCCCCTGGACCTGATGGCTGCGGAGATAGTGGATGCAATGATTATCATCTACCAAAATTCCCTGGATTCTGGGGCGGTCCCAGCAGATTGGAAAATCGCAAATGTAACGTCCCTATTTAAAAAATGATGCAGACAAAAAGTAGGAAACTATAGACCAGTTAACTAACATCTGGACGTTGGGAAAATGCTGGATTCCATTATTAAGGAAACAGTAGCAGGATATTTAGAAAATCATAATTTAATTAAGCAGAGTCAGCATGGTTTTATGAAAGGGAAATCATGTTTGACAAATTTGCTGGAGTTCTTTGAGGATGTAACGAGCAGGGTGGATAAGGGGGGTACCAGTGAATGTGGTGTATTTGGATTTCCAGAAGGCATTCGAAAAGGTGCCACATAAAAGGTTACTGCACAAGATAAACATTCACGGGGTTGAGGGTAATATATTAGCATGGATAGAGGATTGGCTAACTAACAGAAATCAGAAAGTCAGGATAAATGGGTCATTTTCCAGTTGGCAAACAGTAACTAGTGGGGTGCCGCAAGGATCAGTGCTAGGGCCTCAACTATTCACAATCTATATAAATGACTTGGATGAAGGGACTGAGTGTAATGTTACCTAGTTTGCTGATGATACAAAGATGGTGGGAAAACAAATTGTGCGGAGGACACAAAAAAATCTGCAAAGCGATATAGACAGACTAAGTGGGCAAATATTTGGCAGATGGAGTATAATGTGGGAAAATGTGAGGTTATCCACTTTGGCAGAAATAATAGAAAAGCAAATTATAATTTAAATGGAGAAAAATTGCAAAGTGCTGCAGTACAGAGGGACCTGGGGGTCCTTGTGCATGAAACACAAAAAGTTAGTATGCAGGTACAGCAAGTAATCAGGAAGGCAAATGGAATGTTGGGCTTTATCCTCCAAGGGGGATGGAGTATAAATACAGAGAAGTCCTGCTACAACTGTACAAGGTATTGTTGAGGCCACACCTGGAGTACTGCGTACAGTTTTGGTCTCCATATTTAAGGAAGGATATACTTGCATTGGAGGCTGTTCAGAGAAGGTTCACTAGGTTGATTCTGGAGATGAGGGGGTGACTTATGAGGGTAGGTTGGGCCTATACTGATTGGAGTTCAGAAGAATGAGAGGTGATCTTATCGAAACATAAGAGATTGTGGGCCCAAGTTTCCACAAGAAAAAAAACGGGCGCCCCTCCGAGCTGGGCGCCCGTTTTTCGCGCCTAAAACGGCGCCTAAAAAAATCCTCGGTATTCTCCACCTACTTACAGGTCCTCTGGCCCTCGGCGCAGTCAGCACGAGCTGTGGGGGGGGGCGGAGCCAGGTCCCTGCACTGAAAACAGTGCCGGGACCTCTGCACATGCGCGCTACAGTCGGCACGCAAGTGCAGTAGCTCCAGGCGCCGAACTGTGTGGGAGGGGCCCGAAGCACACAGCCCCTAGCCCTGGCCCAGTGGCCTCACTGGGGCTGCGTGAATAAGGCTCCTCCCACGGCCAGCTCCTGCTCCCCGCCCCCGACAAGACCCGACACCCGCTCCCCCCCCCCCCACCGCCGACCAGACCCGACCCGACACCCGCTCCCCCTCTCTCTCTCTCCCTCCCCCTCTCTCTCTCTCCCTCCCCCTCCCTCTCTCTCCCTCCCTCCCCTTCTCTCTCTCTCCCTCCCTCCCCCTCTCTCTCTCTCCCTCCCTCCCCCTCTCTCTCTCTCTCTCTCTCCCCCTCCCCTCCCGCTCAGCGGCACGAACGGCTGCAGAATTCTCCCTGGCTGAAGCACTTTCACACAGGTAGGAAGATGGGTTATTTAATCTTTTCTTGGCTTATAAATGTTTATTCAGGTTGGATTCATTTGTATAATATTTGTAGAAGTATAAATAAGGATTTATTGTCGAATTTAATGAGTTCCCTTCCCCCTCTCCTCCCCCCCACCTCGTTCTGGACGCCTAATTTGTAACCTGCGCCTGGTTTTTTAATGTGTAGAACAGGTTTTTTCAGTTCTACAAAAATCTTCACTGGCTCCATTCTACTTTAGTTTGGAGTACATTTTCACTGTGGAAACTTTCAAATCAGGCGTCAGTGGCCAGACACGCCCCCTTTTGAAGAAAAAAATTCTGTTCTAAAGTAGAACTGTTCTACCTGACTAGAACTGCAGAAAAAAAAATGTGGAGAATTGCGATTTCTAAAATAGTCCGTTCTCCACCAGTTGCTCCTAAAAATCAGGCGCGAATCATGTGGAAACTTGGGCCCAATGAGGGGGCTAGACAAGGTGGATGCAGAGAGGATATTTCCACTCGTAGGGGAAACTAAAACTAGGGGACATAGTCTCAGAATAAGGGGCCGCCCATTTAAAACTGAGATGAGGAGGAATTTCTTCTCTCACAGGGTTGCAAATCTATAGAATTCTCTGCCCCAGAGAGCTGTGGAGGCTGGGTCATTGAATATATTTAAGGCGGAGATAGACAGATTTTTGAGCGATAAGGGAATAAAGGATTATGGGGAGCGGGCGGGGAAGTGGAGCTGAGTCCATGATCAGATCAGCCATGATCTTTTTAAATAGCGGAGCAGGCTCGAGGAGCAGGTGGCCTACTGCTCCTTTTTCATATGTTCTTATGAGCTAACTTTATGATGGTAGTGGATGATTATGAAAAATTATACTGCCACTCCCCAAAAAAACAGATGATAGAAATTATAGTTAGCAGAACAGCTGATCGGGCTGGTGAACTCATTAGCACCACGCTTGTCACCCATTTTGCAAGCCTTCGTTTGTCATCATTCTCCCTCACAACACTGCTGCATCCACTGCAGGACTATTCTGTTTCATTTCCAAAATCGTTACTGCTCTTTCCCAATGTAGCCACTTCCCTTTCTGTGACCATCTCCTTCCCAATCATACCAGTTCCTCACCGAGGTTATCGCCCATTCCTTCACTGTATTGCTAAGTCCATCTCTGATCCCGCTACCATTTCCCTCCCCGAGATACCACAACCCTCTCCAAAGCCATTGCTGTTTGTTTCCCGCTTGGTGACCATTTCTTCTTCCTAAGGCGGCAGTGCTTCTCTCCTCAACTCTGCTACTATTTTCAGTGGTCACTTTCAGTGGTTACAACCGCACTAAAAATCATAGATTGTTACAACACAGAAACAGGCTATTCGGCCCATCAGTACTGCAACTAATCCTGTCCAGGTCACAAGCCATCCTGACTTGGAAATATATCGCCGTTCCTTTATTGTTGCTGGATCAAAATCCTGGAACACCCTCCCTCACAGCACTGTGGGAGTACCTTCAGCACACGGACTGCAGCGGTTCAAGAAGGCGACTCACCACCACCTTCTCGAGGGCAATTAGGGATGGGCAATAAATGCTGGCCTTGCCAGCGACGCCCACACCCCATGAATGAATTTTAAAATTCCACTCTCCCGCTTGCCTACAAGCATTTTAATATTTGTCTTTTTCAAACAACATTCTAATTTTCATTGAAAAAAATGTATAAACTCTGCTTACAAACTCTGTGATAGATAGTTTATAATTCTAACCCACCCTCTGTTTAAATATTTTTTTCTAACCCCCACTTAAATTCTTTTTGTGATTATGTTAAATTTTTATCCCGTTGTTGCCATCTGGCTGACAATTGGAAACAACCTGTCACTAATAACCTTATTATAAACCTGCCTAATCTTGACAACCTCTATCAGTTCCCCTCGTAACCTTTTCAGCTCTAGTGAAAAAAAAATCCTAAGTTTTTCCATCATTGTGACCCCCTCATCCCTGGTAACATCCTAGTGAATGCATACTGCACTGTTTCTATTGCTTTGATATCCTTCCTACAACAGAATGGCCTAAACTATGTAGTGCACCAACTGAGGTCTAACTAATGTCTTCAACAGGACCTCCTTGCTTTTGTATTCTATACTTCTTTATTTACTTGTGCTATCACTTTAATGACCTGTATACCAAGGTACTCCTGCTCCTCTACTCTGCTTAAAATCTCACCATTTAAGGTGTATTTTCTTCCCCTATTCTTCCAACATGTATTACTTCACATATTTCTGCAATGAATTAGATCTTTCACTTATCTGCCCATCTGGTTAGCCTATTGCTATCCCTCTGGAGTCTTTCTGTGGCTCAGTGGGTAGCACACCCACCTCTGAATCCAAAGGTTATGGGTTCTAGTCCCACTCCAGGGACTTGAGCACATAAATCTAGGCTGACACTCCAGTGCAGTACTGAGGGATTGCTGCACTGTTGGTGGTGCTGTCTTTTGGATGAGACGTTAAAGCGAGGCCCCGTCTGTTCTCTCAGGTGGATGTTAAATATCCCATGGCACTATTTCAAATAAGAACAGGGGAGTTATCCCCAGTGAACTGGCCAATATTTATCCCTCAATCAACATCACTAAAGCAGATTATCTGGTCATTATGACATTGCTGTCTGTGGGAGCTTGTTGTGTGCAAATTGGCTGTTGCATATTCCACATTACAACAGTGACTACACCCCAAATGTTCATCATTGGCTGTAAAGCACTTTGAAATGTCCGGTGATTGTGAAAGGCGCTATATAAATGCAAGTCTTTCTTTGTTTTACAGTCATCATCACAATTTTCTATAACCACCACCCCCACCCCCAAATTTGGTGTCATCAGCAAAGTTTAATAATGTTTCTCCAGTTCCTAAGTATTGAATAATTTATGAGTAATAAATAAGAGTGGCCTCGACACAGATCCTATGGAACACCACTCGCCATCTCTTTCTGGTCCCCAAAAATTCATTTTTTCCTAATCCTTGCACTCCAACCATCATTCTCTGCACCCAGCCATGAACCCCCTAATGTCATGTGTAATTATCTTTGCAATAAGTCTCTTATGTGGTACCTTATCAAATGCTTTTAAATAATCTCGATTAACCAGATATAGATATGGTAGCTTAAGTTTGAGGGTTTCCCTGGCCCTGATTAACTCATGTTACTTCTAAGTACTTATTAATTTTGTCCCATATTATACTAACTGGCCTATAATTTCCTGGTTTGTCCCTATTTTTTGAAGGGAGTGTGGGGTGGTCAGATTTCACACCCTCTAATGCTCTGGTATAATTATTTTTTCCTCAGCAGTTTAGAAACCTGTAGTCAGACCCTTCCCTAGCTTCTTTCATATAGTCACACATAAACCACCCACTATTAGTTTGCCTTGATCTTGAGTAAGTTCTTTACTGCATTTCTTCTTCAACGGTAATCTCCACTAACTGTGTTACATCTACCTCTGGTCATTCTGTAATCTTAATGTCCACCTCATCTGTGAAAGCTGAAGCAAAGTATTTAATAACTATTTATGCCTTTCCCTCACTCTCCAATATTGTCTCTTTCATCTCTTACCTGCTCTACCACTAATTTCACTAAACCTTTGCTACATATGTGAATAGTTAAATAATTTTATGCCCTTTATGTTTTTAGCTCAGTTTCTCTCATCCTCCTATAAGTCTATTCTCTGTGTTTTAGTGTGCCTATATTCTTTACATTTACTCGGGTTTTCATTTTTATTGGCTGTCTTTAAAGTGTTAAATGCTTGTGTCTGATTTAATGCCTCATTTCTTTCATGGAATCCCAGCTCTTACAGACTTTTATTTCCTTTACTGGAATATATTTGATTTGTACCTTTTCCCTCTCCTCCTTAAATATTTCCCATTGCTGATCTAAAGCTCTATTTGACATTTTTTTTCCCGAGCATTTAATCTGGACAAGGTCACTTTTATCTTTGTACAATTGTGGTTTTTTTCCCCCAATCAAGTAACCTTGGGCTGGAAATTAGGTTGAGGGTTTTTAGAGGCGGTAAGGTCGGACGTTGGATAAATTTAGCGCCGGGAAATGGTTTGCGTCGGCAACCACAAAATTCAGCAGCTGTGCTCTGACAGTGGAGCGGGGTGCTAAGGGAAGCGTTCCACATTTATCTTAAGATGCTAGGCTGGGTGAGCAATTGAATATCTGTTGCTAAAGAGCCGGATTCGTAGCGCCCTAAGAGAGGCCTCCCTGGAAAAAAAAAATCAGCACAAAACACAAAAATCATTCCCAATATATTACTCACCCCAAATAAAGATAAATCGCAAAAAGAAAACAAAAAAAACCCAATCACACTGAGCTCATGCAGTCATTCCTTCCCTCACTGACACCGGTACAGCTCTGCATGGCAGCTTTCTCTGGTGGGTTGTCCACGGGATAAGCGCAAAACAAATGTTGAGATCAGGATGATACCGGGGACGTTGTACCCCGCGCAACGCTCCCGGGCGGCACTTCCCCGCCGCAGGTACCAGGTCACTGAAATTACCGAGCGGCGCGAATGCCGGCACTCGCGGCTCCCAACACTTTACCGCCCCTGTTCCGACCCTCGCGAGGGGCGGTATCAGAGCGAATTTCCAGCCCAATGTCCTCAAATTTTTATTTTTAAATTTCTGTTCTTACACTGAATCTAATTCCATTGTGGTCACTACTTCCTAACTGCTTCCCTACTTTTAGATTGCCTCGCTGTTCTTCTTCGTTACCCAGAAACAAGTCATGTAGTGATTCATTCCTTGTTGGAATAGCAACAGACTGACTGAGAAGATGGTCCTGAACATACTGCAAAAGCAACTTCCCGTTTTCAGCACTAATGTTTTCTCTGTCTCAGTCTATTTTGTGAATATCTAAAATCTCCTACATTCATCTTCTCTTCTTAGGCAGTCCCTCGGAGTTGAGGATGTCTTGTTTCAGAATCAGGGGAAGTCATAACGGGGAACAAAGAAATGGCAGACCAATTGAACAAGTACTTTAGTTCGGTATTCACTGAGGAGGACACAAACAACCTTCCGGATATAAAAGGGGTCGGAGGGTCTAGTAAGGAGGAGGAACTGAGGGAAATCCTTATTAGTCGGGAAATTGTGTTGGGGAAATTGATGGGATTGAAGGCCGATAAATCCCCAGGGCCTGATGGACTGCATCCCAGAGTACTTAAGGAGGTGGCCTTGGAAATAGTGGATGCATTGACAGTCATTTTCCAACATTCCATTGACTCTGGATCAGTTCCTATGGAGTGGAGGGTAGCCAATGTAACCCCACTTTTTAAAAAAGAAGGGAGAGAGAAAACAGGGAATTATAGACCGGTCAGCCTGACATCGGTAGTGGGTAAAATGATGGAATCAATTATTAAGGATATCATAGCAGTGCATTTGGAAAGAGGTGATATGATAGGTCCAAGTCAGCATGGATTTGTGAAAGGGAAATCATGCTTGACAAATCTTCTGGAATTTTTTGAGGATGTTTCCAGTAGAGTGGACAAGGGAGAACCAGTTGATGTGGTATATTTGGACTTTCAGAAGGCTTTCGACAAGGTCCCACACAAGAGATTAATGTGCAAAGTTAAAGCACATGGGATTGGGCATAGTGTGCTGACATGGATTGAGAACTGGTTGTCAGACAGGAAGCAAAGAGTAGGAGTAAATGGGGACTTTTCAGAATGGCAGGCAGTGACTAGTGGGGTACCGCAAGGTTCTGTGCTGGGGCCCCAGCTGTTTACACTGTACATTAATGATTTAGACGAGGGGATTAAATGTAGTATCTCCAAATTTGCGGATGACACTAAGTTGGGTGGCAGTGTGAGCTGCGAGGAGGATGCTATGAGGCTGCAGAGTGACTTGGATAGGTTAGGTGAGTGGGCAAATGCATGGCAGATGAAGTATAATGTGGATAAATGTGAGGTTATCCACTTTGGTGGTAAAAACAGAGAGACAGACTATTATCTGAATGGTGATAGATTAGGAAAAGGGGAGGTGCAAAGAGACCTGGGTGTCATGGTACATCAGTCATTGAAGGTTGGCATGCAGGTACAGCAGGCGGTTAAGAAAGCAAATGGCATGTTGGCCTTCATAGCGAGGGGATTTGAGTACAGGGGCAGGGAGGTGTTGCTACAGTTGTACAGGGCCTTGGTGAGGCCACACCTGGAGTACTGTGTACAGTTTTGGTCTCCTAACCTGAGGAAGGACATTCTTGCTATTAGGGCGTGCAGCGAAGGTTCACCAGACTGATTCCCGGGATGGTGGGACTGACCTATCAAGAAAGACTGGATCAACTGGGCTTGTATTCACTGGAGTTCAGAAGAATGAGAGGGGACCTCATAGAAACGCTTAAAATTCTGACGGGGTTAGACAGGTTAGATGCAGGAAGAATGTTCCCAATGTTGGGGAAGTCCAGAACCAGGGGACACAGTCTAAGGATAAGGGGTAAGCCATTTAGGACCGAGATGAGGAGGAATTTCTTCACCCAGAGAGTGGTGAACCTGTGGAATTCTCTATCACAGAAAGTTGTTGAGGCCAATTCACTAAATATATTCAAAAAGGAGTTAGATGAAGTCCTTACTACTAGGGGAATCAAGCGGTATGGTGAGAAAGCAGGAATGGGGTACTGAAGTTGCATGTTCAGCCATGAACTCATTGAATGGCGGTGCAGGCTAGAAGGGCCGAATGGCCTACTCCTGCACCTATTTTCTATGTTTCTATGTTTCCACACGACATTTATAACCCTGTTGTGAATATACACCTCTCTAATTTGTCTACAGATTTCATCCTCAATGTCTGTTCCACTGCATACAATCAGCTTAAAATCCATTTCCAGCTAGCGTGCAGCAGCTGATGATTTTAGAGACATTGATAAATGCAACAATAGTTGACTGTGAAAAAAATTGCAGTTCCTAACCCCGATGTTTTGAGCTTTGGTCAGATTCAAGAAAAGAAATCTAGCATTATTGGCTAAGAGTGCGGTTTTCAACGTGGAAAACACATTTAACATTAAAATGTATAAACAGTATATGTTATAATTAATATCAGCTAATTCTCAAAGATTAGTAATTCAGTAAAAGGTATCCAGTAATCTCTATCTAACAAGAGTACCATAAATGCAGTTTTGAAAGGAAAATACACAAGAAGTGTACATTACTATTTATTTTATAATTATTTGCATTCATTCATGTGTCGTCAACAACTCATAGTTATGTAGCATCTTTATTATAGTAAAGTATTCCAAAGTGCATCACAGGAGAATCACTAAGCGAGGTGACTAAAGACCTTGTTAAACAGATAGATTTAAAGGAAGTTTTTTTAAAAGAGGAGAAAGAAGTAGCAAGGCAGAAGAGTTTATGAATAGTGTTCCAGAGTATGCAACCAGGGTGGCTGAAGGGCTTGCCACTGAAAGGACAATTAAAGAAGAAGCGGATGCAAAGTCGGAGTTGGAAGCAGGGTTTGCTTGCAGGCACATACAGCTGGAAGAGGTTACACAAGGAGGAATGGGCAAGATCATGAATGTAGTTGTAAATGAGGGTGAGGAGTTTGCATTCAGTGCTCCTTCTCCTTCTTAGGTGGTCTCTCGTATCGAGCATGACTTGCTTCCACACCAAAAAGGGATGAGTTCACAGGTGTTTCAATGAAGGACCTAATATTCCAGATCCCGAACTACATGCTGAAGGATGGAAGATGCCTGTGCATGGATTTGTTTAGCGTGTGGTGGCCATTGCACACCAGCCATCACACGGACTTGACAGAGCTGGTCTTGGTCCAATGACAAGGATTAACCAAGATGACTGGAGACCAGCTCTGCTGCACGGACCTAGTGCGCACATATATTGCAGTGTGGGCTGGCCTGTGCTGCCCCTGGGCCCTCGCCTCGGCTGGGCCCCGAACTCACGCCTCTCCCGGATTGGCAATCCAGTGGAGGTCGGCAAGGACTGCAGTGATGGATGAGCAAGGTAGGGTCAGATGCAGGCAACAGCATTTTGGATAAGTTAGAATTTATCTAGGATGGAGCTCAAGAGGCCGGTGAGAAGAGCACTGCAGATGTCAAGAATGGACATGAGCTGAGTCATTGAATATATTCAAGGCTGAGATAGATAGATTCCTGAACTATAGGGTGTCAAGGGTCATGGGGAATAGGCAGGAAAGTGGAGTTGAGGCCAAGATCAGATCAACCTTATTGAATGGTGGAGCAGGCTCGAGGGGGCTTAAGGCCTACTCCTGCTCCTATTCCTTATGTGATGAAAGTGTGGATGAGGGTTTCTGCAGCAGTGGGAGAGATGGAGTGCAAATGAGCAATGTCGCAGAGTTAGAAATATAGGTGACTGTGGTGATGGATGGAATTTGGGGTTTGAAGCTCAGCTCAGGGACAAATAGGTAGAACACTGAGCAAATAGCCAGTGGGTGCATAAAAACAGGGCTAAGGTTTAGAGCTTTAATAGAAGCCAAACAGGTTGACTTCGGTCTCCTGGTGTTAACTTGATTAACATTCAACAGAAATTTCTGGCTCAAATAAGCCTTGATGTTGAATAAACAGTCATTCAGTACAGTGGTCTTAAGAGCAGTGATGCAGACGATGCTTGCGTCTGCACACCTTGAAGAAGTGCAACATCCCCACCGATACCTGGGAATCCCTGGCCCAAGACCGCTCAAAGTGGAGGAGAAGCATCCGGGAAGGCGCTGAACACCTCGAGTCTCTTCGCCGGGAGCACGCGGAAGTCAAATGCAAACAGCGGAAGGAGCACACGACAACCCAAGCGCCCCACCCCACCCGTCCCTTCAACCACCATCTGCACCACCTGTGACAGAGACTGTATTGGTCCCACATTGGTCTCTTCAGTCATATTAGTGTGGAAGCAAGTCATCCTCGACTCTGGGGGATTGCCTAAGATAGAGAGATGGGGAGGTAAAGCAGGGTGCCGTCAGTGTACAAATGGAAGCCAAACCCATGTCTATAAATTATGTCACTGAGGGAAAGCATGTGGTCAAGGATTAGGAATGGCCAAGGATGGAATCTTGTGACTTGCCCAAGTTAACTGTGTGGAGACTGGAGAAGGCAATGCAGAAGATGTGCTGCTTATGTTAGGACAGGTCAGGTTGGAACCCTGCCACAGTGGTAGGCCACAAAGGAGAGATGGTAAAAGAGGATGGAGTGATTGACTGTATAGACCTGCATGGAAAGATAGAGGAACACAGGGAGAGATAACATGCTATATTTGCAATCATAAAGGATTGGTTATTGGTGGTCTTGTGGTCGAGGCAGTTTGGGCAGGGCAGAAACTGGATTCAACTGGTTCAAAAAGGGAGTGAAAAGTGAGCACAGATTTGGGTAGCAATGATGTGTTCAAGGACCATGGAGAGGAAAGGAAGCCTAGAGATCGGGCTGTAGTTGAAAAGGATGGATGGAACAAGGATGGGGTTTTTGAGGAGAGTGCTGATGTTAGTTTTAAAGGGTGGAGGACCGAAGCCTAAGGAAACGGAACCATTGATAATGCCAGTGAGCATTGGGCCAAGAAGTCGCAAAACTCAAAGTAGCAAAAGCATTGATGTTTTAAAAAGCGCAAAGTGATTGAACCGTTGATTCTAGTGGATCAGATTGTAGTATCATCCACTGAATCTGCAATACAACTCTTTGCCATTCGACTGCATCTCCACGCGAATCTCCTTGCCGCACATCATCCAGCACCCACATCCCTCACCACGACTGATCCCAAAAGATCCCTGACTGACTGCCACGACTGATGGTGTGCCCCTACCAATCAACTCAAGTACAATCGAGCGTCAAAGCTGTATATTGCTTTACAGCCAATCCCCACCATACAGGATGGCGGGTATTACTGCGCATTGTAGACCATGAGCTTGGTGACAGTTTTGAGGGACTGATCTTCAAACACTCTTTTCCTCAAGTCGCTGGAGAAATACTGCCAGCGATGTCTCCGCAAGATCCTGCAAATCCCCTGGGAGGACAGACACACAAACATTAGTGTCCTTGTCCAGGCCAACATCCCCAGCATTGAAGCACTGTGACCACACTTGTTCAGCTCCGCTGGGCAGGCCACATAGTCCACATGCCAGACATGAGACTCCCAAAGCAAGCGCTCTACTCGGAACTCGTCCACGGCAAACAAGCCAAAGGCGGGCAGAGGAAACGTTACAAGGACACCCTCAAAACCTCCCTGATAAAGTGTGACATCCCCACTGACACCTGGGAGTCCTTGGCCATAGACCGCCCGAAGTGGAGGAAGTGCATTCGGGAGGGCGCTGAACTCCTCGAGTGTCGTCGCCGAGAACATGCAGAAATCAAGCGCAGGCAGCGGAAGGAGCGTGCGCAAACCAGGCTCCCTGCCCACCCTTTCCCTCAACGACTATCTGACCCACCTGTGACAGCGACTGTGGTTCTCATATTGGACTGTACAGCCACCTAAGAACTCATGCTAAGAGTGGAAGCAAGTCTTCCTCGATCCCGAGGGACTGCCTATGATGAATCCTCACCGTGTACACTTTCCAATGGAACAATCCTCATCACGCATCCCCCTTACTGCTACCAGTCAGGTTAGAATCAGCATCTGATGGCTTCTGGGCACCGCTGTGTGAATGAAACAAATTGCGTTTATTCTAAGTAGGATCGGTTTATGTTACAGAATCAAATCGACAATCAGAGGGACTACATGGTTTTCCCGCTGACTGTTGAGTAGCTGCTCATTTTAGACATAAATAGGCACTCGGCATCTAGTCCAAATAACATTGTCTGCATTCTTCGTTTATTTAAATTGCACTTTGCGCAGAAATGTCTTCAATTCCAGCCCACAGATTGTGATAACTGCAGAAGCTCTGGTGGTGTAGTTGCACAATGTAGTTGCTAACTGATATATATTCCGGTAGCTTTTAGCTAGCTAACGTGCTTTGGGCGTTTTCTCACTTAAAAGCATATCGTTTGGGCTGCGATTATGCCGTGCTAGCGATGGTTCGCTCCAGAATCCGGAACTCCCCAAGGATCCCGAATCATTTTTAAACAGTATTTGACACCTCACTGGAGGTAGACTCAATACCCTGTCAATCCCAACCAATGTGAGACTGCCTCTCCGCGGGATCTCGCAGCGCTGCATACCGGAATCGAATAAGAGCCGAATCAGTTCTACAGTCACTGTGGCGCAAGGTAAATCGGAAGCCACATGGCAATGGGACAGAAGTGACGATACTTCACCCTTTGGAAAGCCAGTTATCTCGGTAAATAAGTTGTGGGATCAGCTGGTAACTGTGTAAAACGGAACTCCCCATAAAACTCCATGGCATCCTCCCTCCCTATCTCTATAATCTCCTCCAGCCCCAAGATGTCTGCGCTCCTCATTTTCTGCCCTCTTGAGCATTCCTGATTATAATCGCTCAACTATTGGTGGCCGTATCTTCTGTTGCCTCGGCCCTAAGCTCTGGAATTCCCTGTCTAAACCTCTCCGCCTCTCTACCTCTCTTTCCTCCTTTAAGATGCTCCTTGAAACCTACCTCTTTGACAAAGCTTTTGGTCATCTGCCCGAATATCCCCTTATAAGAATATAAGAACATAAGAAATAAGAACAGGAGTAGGCCATACAGCCCTTCGAGCCTGCTCCGCCATTCAATAAGATCATGGCTGATCTGATCATGGACTCAGCTCCACTTCCCCGCCCGCTCCCCATAACCCCTATCCCCTTATCGTTTAAGAAAATGTCTATTTCTGTCTTAAATTTATTCAATGTCCCAGCTTCCACAGCTCTCTGAGGCAGTGAATTCCACAGATTTACAACCCTCTGAGAGAAGAAATTTCTCTTTATCTCAGTTTTAAATGGGTGGCCCCTTATTCTAAGATCATGCCCTCTAGTTCTAGTCTCCCCCATCAGTGGAAACATCCTCTCTGCATCCACCTTGTCAAGTCCCCTCATAATCTTATAAATTTCGATAAGATCACCTCTCATTCTTCTGAATTCCAGTGAGTAGAGGCCCAACCTACTCAACCTTTCTTCATAATTCAACCCCCTCATCCCCGGAATCAACCTAGTGAACCTTCTCTGAACTGCCTCCAAAGCAAGTATATCCTTTCGTAAATATGGAAACCAAAACTGCACGCAGTATTCCAGGTGTGGCCTCGCCAATACCTTATATAGCTGGAGCAAGACTTCCCTGCTTTTACACTGCATCCCCATTGCAATAAAGGCCAAGATATCATGGGCCTTCCTGATCACTTGCTATACCTGCATACTATCCTTTTGTGTTTCATGCACATGTACCCCCAGGTCCTGCTGTACTGCGGTACTTTGCAATTTTTCTCCATTTAAATAATAACTTGCTCTTTGATTTTGTCTGCCAAAGTGCACACTTTCCGATATTATACTCCATCTGCCAAATTTTTGCCCACTCACTTAGCCTGTCTGTTCTTTTGCAGATTTTTTGTGTTCTCCTCACAAATTGCTTTTTCTCCCATCTTTGTATCGTCAGCACATTTGGCTGCGTTACACTCAGTGCCTTATTCCAAGTCGTTAATATAGATTGTAAATAGTTGGGGTCCCAGCACTGATCCCTGCAGCACCCCACAAGTTACTGGTTGCCAATCAGAGAATGAACCATTTATCCCGACTCTGTTGTTAGTACGCCAATCCTCTAAATGGCTCGGTGTCACATTTTGTTTCATAACGCTCCTGTGAAATGCCTTGGGTAAGGGACGTTTTACTACGTTAAAGGCGCCATATAAATACAAGTTGTTCTTGGTAAAATAATATTTTGGGGTTATATTGGACGTTAATAGAAACTGACTCTGTATGGGGATTGTTGGTATGTCTCAATTTTACTTGTCACACACAATAGTGGTCCAGTTGCATACAAGTCAGATTAGAAGCAATGTTTATGCACCACCTATTCCATGTAAACAGGGCTCCATTTGACTTGCTTTCAGGTGGAACGTGTAGATAGATAACTGAAAGGGAGATAAGTGACGGGCCAGAGGATCCATTGCAATGGGCGTTTCCCCCAGCAGAGGGAGCCAACTATCGCTCCCAGTGTGTGCGTGCGGCGCTGGAACCTTCGCCTGGCATGGTCTCTGGGCTTTGCTTTGTTAACTGTATGCGGGTTCTTGTTTGTCTGTGTTTAAAGTAATGACTTGAGAGTAAAGATGTTTTGATTACATTAATCACTGTCAGTCTCTTCGAGAATTAAGCTCTTTGATGTAAACCTCTGCTGTAAGAAAACAGGCTTTTTTTTTAAAGGTGAAGGCAGCAGCGTTCACACACATGCTGGGGATAAGGCTGGTCATTTCACTGGCATTTCTTGTACTTTGACAAAGTTTTGAGTTATTTCGTAAACCGAAGGCTGCAAAGTCAGGGAAACTAATTGCGGTTGTTGTTTTAGTTGTAAATCGTTCTATTGTTTTATGCCAACTTTAAAGATGTGTCATTTCCTCCGAGCCCAAATGTTATGTCTCAGAACTTTCGCCATCAATAATACGCATTGTATTGATTCAGCAGCCGGCACTGACAGGACACCGTTACATGTGCAATATCGCCCAAAACGTGGACTTGTGAAAGCAGTGAAGGAAACTCGGGGCCTCGTTTTACGCCCGAATAATGTTATCTGTTATTGCAATAGATTCAGGAGATAGTTGTTCACGCTGTAAATCGGAGTTATTAAATGAACAGAATCACAGTAAGAACAAAATATATCCCTGGTTTTAGAACGCCTTGTTGGGATTTTCAAGCAATTTCACTTGCATTGAATTATTGTGAAGGGCGGTGACTGGTGTTCTGTAGCCAAACCCAGTGGCCATTTTGGGCATAGGATGATCCCACAAACAGCAATGTGGTGCGGGGCACCTGTTTTTTGTTGCTATTCGTTAAAGGGGGGGTGGGTGACGTTGGCCAAAACTCGCGGGAGTGGGGTGGGGGGGGGGGAGGGTTCTCTCTGCTGTTCAAATAGCTCCGTGGGATAGTCAATGGCCATCTAAATCACTGGAGCAGAGAGACGCTTTAACATCACACCTGAAGGATGCTACCATTATCCAAAGGATGGCACCTCTGACAATGCAGAGACATAGAGAGAAAAGCGGAGAATGCTGGAAATACTAAAATAAAAATAAAAATTTCAGCTCGAGCCCCTTGGTCAGATTGGGTGATAAATACATTTGGAAATGTAGGAAACAAATATAATATAAAATCAAAGTGTTGCAGTACAGAGGGACCTGGGGATCCTTGTGCATGAAACACAAAATGTTAGTATGCAGGTACAGCAAGTGATCAGAAGGCCAATGTATTGTTGGCCTTTATTGCAAGGGGGATGGAGTATAAAAGCAGAGAAGTCCTGCTACAACTCTACAGGGTATTGGTGAGGCCACATCTGGAGTACTGCGTGCAGTTTTGGTCTCTGTATTTAAGGGAGGATATACTTGCATTGGAGGCTGTTCAGAGAAGGTTCACTCCGTTGATTCCAGAGATGAGGGGGTTGACTTATGAAGATAGGTTGGGCCTATACACATTGGAGTTCAAAAGAATGAGAGGTGATCTTATTGAAACGTATAAGGTAATGAAGGGGCTTGACAAGGTGGATGCAGAGAGGATATTTCCACTCATAGAGGAAACGAAAACTAGGGGACATAGCCTCAGAATAAGGGGCTACCCATTTATAACTGAGATGAGGAGGAATTTCTTCTCTCAGAGGGTTGTAAATCTGTGGAATTCTCTGCCCAGAGAGCTGTGGAGACTGGGTCTTTGAATATATTTAAGGAGGAGATAGACAGATTTTTGAGCGATAAGGGGGTAAAGGGTTATGGGGAGCGGGCGGTGAAGTGGAGCTGAGTCCATGATCAGATCAGCCATGATCTTATTGAATGGCGGAGCAGGCTCGAGGGGCCGAATGGCCTAATCCTGCTCCTATTTCTTATGTTCTTATAACAAGTGGAGCATTTTCTCAGCCAGGTTTTAAATGTTGCGGCAAGTTTCTCCCAGCCAACACTTTGTGTTGTGATGGTGAAGCTTGGCTTTAGTACATGGACGGGGATGGGGAGACGACTGTAGTGTTAAATGCAACCAATGGTGAAGGGTCCAACACATACGCCCGGAAGGCTGCTGTCTGCTTTGTGAAACAGCGCGTTTACTTTGGACAGATTCGACGAGCTTCGTTCCGCAAAAGCTGTTTTGTGTGCTTAAAGCTTGGGTTTGTATTGGCAAGGAGAAATCCCAGCTGTGGAAGAGTGGTGGATGCTGTCTGGAGGCTATGGGAATAGTCCGCTATCGGTTCCGCGCTCTGCCCGTCCCTGCTGCAGTGATTACAGTGAGAGTTTCATGGGGGAGAGAGGGTGTCCCTGCGCACACTCGGGCTCAGCACACAGTTACCCGACCATTCTGTCCCACTCAGTGCCGCCTCGCCCTGCATTGTTTTTACATTAAACCGAATGCAACTCTGAAAATAATTGAACTCTCTGGCGTGCCTTCTTTAAAACTCGCTCCTTGTGTAAGTGAGTTTGAAAACAATGTTCAATAGCATATTAAGCAACACTGACATAACAGATAAGGTGTCTTTTCTGTCTATCTATTCCTATAATAACGGCGCACAGGCACTTCAATAGACTAATCGCGAAATAGATTGACACAGAATTTAAAAACAAAATAGTGTTCCTGATAAACAGTCCGCTGGATAGGAGGAGAGAGCCAATGTCACTTGGAATCTGCTTGGGCGCTCTGTCGGAGTTAATGGGATTGAATGGACGGGAACAGTGGGATTTAGAAAGTGCTGTCAGAGCCCGGCGGAATGTCGCAGATTCAGAGAGAGGGAGGTGCGGAATAACGACAGGATTATCCCCTGAAAATGAAACGGAGTGGGATCAGACATGCGCGGGATGTTTCGGGTGGGTAGGGAGCCTTGCCTCTCCTGTATGGGGCTGGAAGCTCTCGACATGTTCTGGTTAAAGGAATTCTGCTCCAGAGTTGCCTGGCCCAGCCCGGTTACAGGCTGGACATTTATTTGGGGATTTCAGGTGGCGCTCAATCCATTGGAGTTAACCTGGAATTGTTCAGCTTCAGAACCGCTTGTCTGCAAAAAAAAAGTTGCATTGTTTCTGCAGGTCTGGCCGGGTTTACAGGTGATAGGATCAGGGAGAGATAAAGCATTGCAGACGATAAGATAATACCCCCCCCCCCCCCCCCCCAAAATAGATTGTCTCTAATGAATGCAATGATGCCCGAGTCTTGCGCTGGAAACTCAAAGTGTCCGATTGTTTAATCTTGTTTTTTTTTGGTCGAGCATATCATTCTTGCAGAGGACAGCCCAGCCCCCTCTCAGCTGATGCCCAATAAGAGAGAGACACAGACTGACACCTGCTTATATACAAAGCCACAGCGCGAGGGGGGAACAAGGCAGATATCTCTGATCGGCAAAAGTCGACAAAAAATACTCGGCGATCCCGACTGCAACTCCCGCTTCGGCCAATCGATATGACTTCCAGTGAGATCGAGTTCCCCAGTGAGGTGAAGGCAGACCCGGCCGCTCTCATCGCGTCCCTCCAGCTGCTGCCGTCCCCAACGCCAAACCTGGAGATCAAACACACCAAGGTTGGTGCCTTTTGTATGAAGTCAAGTTGTGAGCAATAATGTGCAGAGCGATTCCACCCTAGAGAACCGGTCACCGTGCAATGTGCTGCCTCTTTTAGATCTGTGTTCGGTTACTGATGTGCAAACCCATCTATCTATCTATCTATCTATCTATCTATTGATCTATCTATTGATCTATCAATCTGTCTGTCTGTTTATCTATCTGTCTATCTATCTATCTGTCTGTCTATCTATCTGTCTGTCTATCTATCTATCTATCTATCTATCTACTATCTATCTATCTATCTATCTATCTATCTATCTATCTATCTGTCAATATATCTGTCTATCTATCTATCTATCTGTCAATCTATCTGTCTATCTATCTATCTATCGATCTGTCTATCTATCTATCTATCTATCTATCTATCTATCTATCTATCTATCTATCTATCTATCTACTATCTATCTATCTATCTATCTATCTGTCTCTGTCTGTCTGTCTGTCTATCTATCTGTCTATCTATCTATCTGTCAATCTATCTGTTTATCTATCTATCTATCTATCTAGAATATAATGCAATATCTAATAATAAGGCTGCTGGGATCCACGGGAAGCAGGAGTTGTGAAATCCCACGCTGAATAGTCTAGTGGGTGGACCGAATCCACCCAAAAAGATACGGTGCCTGGGCTACTGTTTGAGAGCTTCCCTTCCAGCCTTCCCATCGGAGCTTCCCTTCCAGCCTTCCCGCCCCATTCACACAGCGCTAAATTCAGGAGCAAGGACACTGCCCGGCCTGGGGAGAGCTGTGACCCTCCCACTCAACCCTCTCCTTTTTGCTGTCCCCAGCACTTTGTCGCAGCCAAACTCTTGCCTCTTATTTATTTGGCTTTTGAATGATTATGAGAACAGCAGGTGCTCCCCCCATCCCACCCCCCCCCCCCCACCCGCCCCTGTCCCCCGAGGTACAGCTTCAGAGGGGAATAAAACTGACAAACAGAAGCGTGGAGACACTCCATCACAAGCCCGCTCGGCACCACGGGGTGATGTGTGGAAGCAGATATTCAGGGGGAAACTAAGAGTGGCTTTCACAGGGAGGGTCTGGGTTCCGAACCCAGCCGGGTGAGAGTGAGAGGCAGCCCTCTCGCCCCCTGCCCCTTGCAGTCATTGTTCCTGGGTTACTGCTGGGGTGCGAAGCTGGTGTCAGTGGCTGGGCTGGAATGGCTCTGGCGCTCCTCTGTCTGTCTGCGATGCGCTGATCCCAGTCTGTCGCTGCTTCCCGTCCCCAGAGGACTTGTTGGGGCTGTTGCCAGCTCCTCTGTAAAAAAGAAAGAGTTGCCTTTATATAGCGCCTTTCATGACCACCGGACATCTCAACGCGCTTTACAGCCAATGAAGTACTTTTGGAGTGTAGTCACTGTTGTAAAGCTGTAATGTACTTTATGATGATCCGATTCAGCCCCCAACGGAGCACTTTACCAAACCAGTGCTGTCCCTAGCACCCAATGCGGCCCGCAATGGACCATCCCGTGTTATTTGGTAATTCGTTAATAGGATGTGACTGAATAATCCTTACAATGGATCAACGATTGAGCGTATCTCTGTAGTTTTAAACTTGACAATTTTTTTCTCTTTCAGTTTCTTTTTTTCTGGCGCGGGAATATCAATAAATCTTTTACAGCATTTATTAATAACATCTCAAGATACTTGTAACGTAAATCAGAAATCTCGAACTGTATAAATAATTCGTTCCTTATGGATTTAGATTGTTTTTATTGTTGAAATTGTGAATCTCACTTTTTAACCTCGCCGAGAACGAAAGGTGATAAGATAGCTTTCCGCACAGATCTGTCAGGGTAATATGTGCATCAGGCATTCTGCGGGATCTCTTCATAGCGCACAAGTGGATCTCCACAGGGAGTGAGCGAGATTTATGGCCATTTAGTGGTTTGGGGATAGAATCCTGCCCCAGCCAGCCCTTTAATGCAGTATCCACTTTCTCATTTATTATAAAGAAAAACAAACAACTGAAATGGGGCAAGGTTTGTAATGTGACCCGTGGAGATTTTTGTTATAGATCTAATTGGTAATGAAACCTTGCTTTCTCGCCATATGGTAACTTCCCGGTATAATTAAGGGGCGCTCTGTAATCTGTAATTACAGGAGTGCAAGAGGAGGTGGTTTGGGGAGACGGTTAGTGTGAACACTTATATAAGGAGACTTTGCCCAATTTTACAGCACGCTTTGGACAGGACGAGGCGGTGGAAAAAGGTCGAATGGGCCCTAAAATATTTACGTGAACGAAATAAATATGGATAATGCAATAGGCTAATTCTGCAATCAGTGCGTTTACTGTGGCGGTCTCGTTCATATAAAAGGGCATATTCAGAGTAACACAAGCAGATAGATGGAAAGACAGAACGGAGCCCGAGGACATATTTTGTTGCTCTGTAATACCGCATGTTTCAAATTGATGTTGATCGCAATCTTGCTTTTCCAGACTTCAGCAGTCTTGGGGAGTTAATAATATCCCACTGCGGGAACTCAGTGCGTGTGCACATCCCAAATATTCCGTTTCATTGTTGAACCAACAAAACCTGCATTCAATTGTATTTTTACAGTCCTCTCGCTCCCCAGCAACCAGTACAGTTTGCCTCGAGTCTGCGGCTTTATTTTAAGCGGAACTCCCGCCTATAAACATTGACACAAACACCCACACATATGAGCTTGGATCATTGTAATTAGCTTATTGGCTGTTTTTTTAAAATGTCAAACGCGCGCAGCCAGCTGAATGTTAAAAGAGAAACATTCTTCTAGAAAAAATGAGAATTGTACAACGGCAACGTATTGAGAGTTGTGGAACGGCAATGGCAAACAGTGAGAATGTCTTCACACTATAACTGTTCGAGTGTAACTGCAGCCTGAAGCCCGAGTCAGGGCAGGCCTGACACCAGAGTGAAGCGGCCGGAGACTCCATGGGAGAGCAGGTCTCACTGCTTCACCTCACAGTCACTTTAGGCCTTTACACCCAATTTGCACTACACACGTTTAGCATGATGTGGAGCTCAAACTGTTGGGCACTGATGTTAAATCTCTCCTGTAACATCATTTACACTCTTCGATTTGACAAAGCATGGATTGCATCCAGTGCAATGTCTACCTGCTCTTCATTTAAACGTTTAGAGATTCTTCCCTCTGCTATTTAAACATTTCATTTTCTAACTGTTGGGCAATGGCCTTGTTCATGTATGGAGACAGCCCTGTGTATGTGCGGAGATCGCCCTGTGTATGTGCAGAAATAGCCTTGTGTATTTGTGGAGATCGCCCTGTCTATGTGCGGAAATCACCCTGTGTATGTGTGGAGGTAGCTCTGTGTATGCATAGAGATAGCCCTGTAAATGTATAGAGATCGCCCTGTGTATGTGTGGAGATTGCCCTGTGTATGTGTGGAGATCACCCTGTGTATGTGCGGAGATAGCCCTGTGTATGTGCAGAGATAGCCCTGTGTATGTGTGGAGATAGCCCTGTGTATGTGTGGAGATAGCCCTGTGTATGTGCGGAAATAGCCCTGTGTATGTGTGGCGATCGCCCTGTGTATGTGTGGCGATCGCCCTGTGTATGTGTGGCGATCGCCCTGTGTATGTGCAGAGATAGCCCTGTATAGAGATCGCCCTGTGTATATGCGAGATTGCCCTGTGTATGTGTGGGGATAGCCCTGTGTATGTGTGGAGATCGCCCTGTGTATGTGGAGAGATAGCCCTGTGAATGTATAGAGATCGCCCTGTATGTGTGGAGATCGCCCTGTGTATGTGTGGAGATCGCCCTGTGTATGTGTGGAGATCGCCCTGTGAATGTATAGAGATCGCCCTGTGTATGTGTGGAGATCGCCCTGTGTATGTGTGGAGATCGCCCTGTGTATGTGTGGAGATCGCCCTGTGTATGTGCGGAGATCGCCCTGTGTATGTGCAGAGATTGCCCTGTGTATGTGCAGAGTTAGCCCTGTGTATGTGCAGAGTTATCCCTGTGTATGTGCAAGATCGCCCTGTGTATGTGCAAGATCGCCCTGTGCATGTATAGAGATCGCCCTGTGTATGTGTGGAGATCGCCCTGTGTATGTGTGGAGATAGCCCTGTGTATGTGTGGAGATAGCCCTGTGTATGTGTGGAAATCGCCCTGTGTATGTGCGGAAATCGCCCTGTGTATGTATAGAGATCATCCTGTGTATGTATAGAGATTATTCTGTGTATATATAGAGATTGCCCTGTGTATGTGCGGAGATCGCCCTGTGCATGTATAGAGATCATCCTGTGTATGTATAGAGATTGTTCTGTGTGTATATAGAGATCGCCCTGTGTATGTGCGGAGATCGCCCTGTGTATGTGCGGCGATTGCCTTGAGTATGTGTGGAGATCGCCCTGTGTATGTACAGAGAGCGCCCTGTGTATGTGTAGAGATCGCCCTGTGTATGTGTAGAGATCGCCCTGTGTATGTGTGGAGATCGCCCTGTGTATGTGTGGAGATCGCCCTGTGTATGTGTGGAGATCGCCCTGTGTATGTGTGGAGATCGTCCTGTGTATGTGTGGAGATCGCCCTGTGTATGTATAGAGATCGCCCTGTGTATGTATAGAGATCGCCCTGTGTATGTGCAGAGATCGCCCTGTGTATGTGCAGAGATCGCTCTGTGTATTTGCAGAGATCGCCCTGTGTATGTGTGGAGATCGTCCTGTGTATGTGTGGAGATCGCCCTGTGTATGTATAGAGATCGCCCTGTGTATGTATAGAGATCGCCCTGTGTATGTATAGAGATCGCCCTGTGTATGTATAGAGATCGCCCTGTGTATGTGCAGAGATCGCTCTGTGTATGTGCAGAGATCGCCCTGTGTATGTGTGGAGATCACCCTGTGTATGTATAGAGATCGCCCTGTGTATGTATAGAGATTGCCCTGTGTATGTATAGAGATCGCCCTGTGTATGTATAGAGATCGCCCTGTGTATGTGTAGAGATCACCCTGTGTATGTGCAGAGATAGTGCTGTGTATGTATATTTTTTAGTCGTTCATGGGATGCAGGCATTGCTGGCAAGGCCAGCATTTATTGCCCACCCCTAATTGCCCTCAAGAAGGTGGTGGTGAGCTACCTTCGTGAACCACTGCAGTCCATGTGGTGAAGGTACTCCCACAGTGCTGTTTGGAAGGGTTCTGGGATTTTGACCCAGCGACGATGAAGGAATGGCTATATATTTGCACATCAGGATAGTGTGTAGACTTGGAAGAGAACTTGGAGACAGCCCTGTGTATATGTGGAGGCAGGACTGTGTATGTACAAAGCTCTCTTCTAAGCAGCTTCCAGGCAGGCAGGAGACAAGCTACGTGAACTGGATTCTGCCTAGTTGGAACCTGAAGTGCAGCTATCAGCCTGAGACTAGTAGCCGCAGCATAAATGTGCTCTAAGACGTGCTTATTTGCACTCTGAGAAAGCACACTTTCCACAAATTCAATGCAGTTTCATTCTAAACAAGCTGGATCTCTCTTTTTCACAAATGTCAGTGCAGTGTTTTATTTTTTCATAGAACCATATGGCACAGAAGGGGGCCATTTGGCCCATCATGCTTGTGCCGTCTCTTTGAAAGAGCAACCCAATTCCACTCCCCTGCCCTTTCCCCATAGCCCTGCAAAATTTTCATTTTCAGATATATATCGAATTGCCTTTTGAAGGTTATTATTAAACCTGCTTCTACCATCCTTTCAGGCAGTGTGTTCCAGATCAAAACAATTCATTGCATTAAAAAACATTCTGCTCATTTGCCCTCTGGTTTCTTGCCAATTACCTTAAATCTGCGCCCTTTGGTAACCAACCCTGCTGCCAGTGGAAACAATTTCTCCTTATTTATTCTATCAATTTACATAACTTTATGTTCCACATGGTAAAGTAGAACAGAAAATAAGGGGATTTGTTTATATTCTGTACATTTCTATGAGTAATTGTATGTTGGAGTGAAATTGGATGTCGGGCTGACAGCTCTGGACTACACATTACATTTAGCATTTTTAGATTATTTTACATTTCAAAAACATTCAAAAATGATGAATGTTCCATATAAAGAAATATGAAGTGATTAGATCCAATTCAATAATTGTGCTCCAGATCCCATACTGTAATTTATTCATTTGAAAAAAAGAACTATGCAAATATTACCTAAGTCTATAGCATCCAGTTTCTAACCACATACAGTGAAATAAATAACAATTGTGTTCATTATTATCCATTCTAATTTAAAGTTGCACATACTTGTTAGGTATGTAACAAGAAAACAAGAAAAACTGGTATTTAAATGAGATTAATATTCTCGCCTCAGAGTCTGAATGTTTTTTTTCTGTTTCTTTTTTCTTGCCAACTTCCCTCTGATGACATTGGCTCCTTGAATCTATGGGTGGAAGTTGTCCTCTGATATCACAAGCAAATAACTCTTATTGGATGTGTGAGCATTGACAGCGAGTGCTTGTCAGCTATTCACTACAGGGGCATCACAACTCAGTCTGATCTTGCCCTTACTCACCATCACACACGTATACTTCCAGCAGGAGTCACTGAATAGAGGGGATCCCTGACTAATTTTCCCTTCCTACCCTGGGACCACTGATACCAATTTTATTGCCTCTGCTCCTGTCCCAGCTAACTCAGCACAGAGCAGGAATTGATCAACTCACTGGATGAGCTCATTGAGCTACTGGGGGAAGCTGAGGAATGATCCTTATCGTAAAGTCAAGATGGTGAGTAAACATTTTCTGGTAATAAACTAGAAAGTGATATCAGACCCGAACAAATTACAAACCGTAAACGGAGTGACATCAGAACTGAGTATCCCATGGATCTGTGGGCAGAGTGACATCAGGATTGTGGAATCCACAGAATTGTGGGCAGAGTGACAACAGGACTGAGTAATCAATGGGACTGTGTGATATATTAGGAAGCCCTGGGATATATTGTTAGTTTTTTTTAAAATGCCATAATTTCTCTATTTTTTTCTTCAAACTATAACACTGAGAAATTGTTGTTACACTTACCTGAGGGGAAAAGTAACTTGTTAGATATGCTTGTTACAAATCAATAACATATTGACGAGCTGAAACAATAACATAAACTGTTATAGCACAACCGGAGAGATTTGTTAATGTCATCTCAGCCTCAAAATGTGTTACTACCTTGAGACACACTCCAGTGTGTGTTATAATGCACCTTGCAGTAAAAAGGGTTTATGTACTACTGTTAATGGTTAATCAATTCACATTAAATTCTGTGTGTAATATTTTAACAAAACTGTTAACCTGTATAAATCAGTATTAACCAGTCATTAAAAATCCTACATAGAAATTTGATGTTTTCCATTATGTGTTTGCTGTGAAGCTGTCATGGTGGATAGCAACTGAAGGCAAGTTTCCACAATGAATCACATGGTTTGTCAAGTAGGGATGCATTTTATTGATTGATACAGGGCAATCTCATATAACACATATAATGTTTACTATATGAATGGTACTCAACATAAAATATCACCTGTCCTTATTTTTACATTCCAACTAGTCTGATTCTGCGCTTCTTAGAAATGTAACACAGGCTGTAAAATATCAGCACTCATACCAGTGGGTCATGGAACTGAGTCTCAACTCTACCCAGCAGTTGTGTCTTACCTGCTGCAGATTTGACTCTTGATTGGGCTACTAGAAAACAACGTCCTGCCCTGGTGCAGCATTCTAGTGTCGCAAAGCTCAAAAACTGCCACAGCCATTTTGCCAAGTACATCTCTGATGGGGAATGAGTTGTGGAGTAGACTGTGGCTCGGTCCTGTCTTCCTAGCTGAAGATGGCAATACCACTGAAAACAGCTTGTGTGGTGACACAAACCACAAAAAAGCAAATATGAATTAATTTTAAAGACACAATTAAAAAATGTTTTAGTTAAAGCCCCATTGTTATATTATCACATAAAGCAGTCACCAAACTTACACTGCTTATTTTTTAATTTTAATGAGCTCATTCAAACTCATCAGCATGTTCAGACAAAGTAATGGTTTAAATTCACTGCATAATTAGGGTCTGCTTAGTAATACCTATTTCAGTTCCACCAGTAAATGCAGTGCATTTCAGAATCAAAGTCGGATCCCAGTAACAGATCAAGCAATTTAGCAGCAAGTTGCTTTGGTGGAAATGTGACTCTGGGCTCGTAAGGAGCTCACACTTCGAGCAAGTACAAATTGGGCCTAATTTTCCTGCATGTTTTCTTTGAGTAAATGTTTCTTTTCTACTTAGGCATGAATGTCCCATTAGAGAAACAAGCCCTTGATAACTTATTCCCGGGTAAAGACCTTTTCCTTTTTACACAAAGTGGCTGTGTGTGAGTAGGGGTCTTTGTAGTTGACTCTCCCAGCTGTTTGCCTGAGCGGCTCTCAGGGGGAGTGGAAGCAGCGAACCTGGAATAACAACAACATTAGACTTCATTTACCCCTCTAGAGAGTTTAGAGCTTGCTAAATGGATTGAATTGATGTGATATTGTATACCAGGCAAGACCAAAGGGTTGCGGTGAATTAACTTTTTCCAGTGCATTTTCATTGAAGCTTCTTTAAAAAGACGGCTGGTTATCAGGCTACATGTGTTGGTTGTAATTAATATGGCCTTCCACACCTCCACACGTTGATAGGGTCTGGGTGATAAATTTCACAAATGAAAGCAGTGCTGGTGGTTTCAGCCATTTAGTGATTTTGTGTCACAAAGTTCAGTCTATTGGGCATAAATCCTGGCTTGTAAACAGCAGGAGCAGTAATGAGCTTTCCTCCACATTTTAGTATCATTATATCAAATTCATGAAAGGATTCCAGCAGAGGAAGGAGATGGATGCACTGGGCAAGAGAAGAAAGGAGCGTTTATTCGGGAAAGCCTCAGGTTGCTGTAGAGCTGGGGTTTGTTACTTCACACCTTTATCTCATAAATGTTGACATTTTGTTTGAATTTTTTACCTAGAATGTCATGCCTAGCTTCATGTAAAGGTTAATCACTTGGAGCTGTCAGGATTTTTTTAAACGCTTTTAAACACCAATGGAGTTCATAGCATTCCAGTGCCCCTTTGTATCTGGTACTTAGCGTGATAACATTCAATTGTGTTGATGTACAACTATTATCATATTTATTTCATTTGATGGTAGTCACAGTGTCTACTTTAATTAATTACACAAATTATATCTTAAAAAAAACATTTGTTAATGATAAAACATTGTACACAGTCAGTACTTTTATCTGGAACAGATAGTCACAGGTAATACAACACCCAAATGATAAGAACTGTTACAAATAGCCAAACAAATTCAAATGCCACTTGAACCTCTGTAATCCGAATTCAGGAGAGCCTAGAGCATTGGTTAAGCGCACAGCATAAATGGACGAGATATTATGGGCAGAGAATGTTGAAGAAGTATCTTAGCCTAAATTATTCATTCTACCACTGTGCAGGTCAGCGGCTCTGCTATTTGTCTCTGACCCAAGTGATCTGGAGTTCTTCAGATCAAAACTGAGTCTTGCTGAGCTGAGATCAAACGGGCGAAGGTAGGGATACTGCCGGTGATTCATCATTGCCAGGGAGGGTGATTGGGCCAAATGGGGCCGTTGCAAATGAAGTTGACATTCCTGCAATCTCCTCTGTTTGATCAGGGGACCATTCTCTTGATGACATTAATTTTCATCCAGCATCGGAACAGTGGAATCTCCTGTACATGTATATAGAAATACAAAGATACATACATATATAGATAGCAGATTTTTACTTGCACACATACACAAAAATAAATGCACACACACATACATATGCTGATGTACATACACATATAAAGATAGATACACATATGCATACACAGGGCTGTCACTAAATTTATTTAGCATATGAATGGCAATATGCTATAGAAAAAATGTTCTTGAGCTATGTGTTAAACTTATGACATCAGAGTGCTCCCAAGTCTCACTATCACTCATACGCCTGTAACCATCCTACTGGTACTGTGTATAATGTGTAGCAAATGAAAGTTCAACGTGCTCTTATTTTAATGGCAGTATTAACCTGTTTAAAGTTATCAGCTTAACACCTACGTTAAAAGAGTGGACAGAGGAATGGCATGTAAAAGTGTTATGCATTCATCCACTAATGTCAGCAACAGTTATTTTGGGACTATAAGCTTAGATTGCCCTCTTTGATTCAGACCAAGGTTGGAAAGACAAAATCTATAATTGTACAGGAGGGTGTTTTACACAGTTAATGTGGGCAAAACATTTCACGCAGCTAATGTTGCACTTTACTGAAATTCTAGTGACAGCTCTGCACACACATGTTTTCCAGCACCACAGGGCTTTATATCTAAACAACAAAACAGAAAAAGCATGAAGCCTAGTTGTCTAGACATATAAAATGCATCTTCAAAAATCATAGCGCAGTGACAGGTATCTAGGAATGTTTTAGAATCTGCTCGCGGATTGTAGGAAAGATGATATGATGCGCTTTTTAGACTAAATTACAAAGATTCAATACATTTGTCATCAAAGGTGTTGTAAAGAATTCTTGCTACGTTCATTTAATGTTTTATTTAAATAAGGTAAAATGAAATGTTGGTGTTATTGTCATTGGCTATAAATATGCAAGTCACAATGGCATTGAGTCTCGAATTCTGGAAATCAGCAAACATTTGGGACTGAGCAGCGCCCCTCAGATATGTTGTTGAAAGAAGGAAAATAAACACTTTGGTGCCCTACGCTTGCTCTGTTGCCATATGCAAATTTCATGACTAATTGAGGAGACAAGGAAAATAGATAGTGCAAACATTTGGTGCAAGTATTTTGTTCCATAACAAAATGTCAAGTTACATTCCCAGTTTCATAACAGATTGATGGGAGATAGTAAAAGATAGTCAGTGTTCACTCCTCCCATTCTATCAATGTGAGACAGCCCTCCCACAGAGCGTTCTCACCAAGACACAACTGCTTCTACATTCCTGATGCTTATAATCCTTGTTGGGCCTGATTAGTAGTAATGAAGCCTTCGCCTACACTGTTTGAGCCTTTACTCAGACTGATATCAGAAAGTCTCTCCTGAATGACTTTGGAATGCAAAATACAAGAACCCAAAAGCAGCTCTGTATTTGTAACTAGAACAATAAAGCATATTAATAATCTAAAAAGCCAAAGTAACCACAAACATACCAAGCACTTTAGTGATGACTAGATGTGAAAGCAGGATATTGTTCTACTGGCTTCTGAAATTTAGACTTAAATAAGCGGCCATTCAAATAGTTCTCTACCATGTAGAGCCATATCTTCAGGGTATAGCTGTCCTCCCCCCCCCTCCCCCTCTCCCCACCCCATCCCACCCCCGCCTGCTGCTTTGTTATCTAACAACATCTTGTTGTTAGATTACAACACAGCATTGGCTGGCTATGCAGAATGTTGCAGTCCTCGCTCACCCATTTTAACGATGTAGTACAGCAGTGAATTGGTTCCTTGGAAAACAGAGTGAAAATATCAGGACTGCAAATAAAATACATTTTACCAGGAAGGCCTCCAGGACTGAAGGTGTGTTCTGGAAGAGTATTGGGGAAGAGTTCAATGTCTAATAGCAGTCGGCATAATAAAATGCATGCAACCATTTTATGATAAATCACTCAAGATACAGAATGTGCAGTATTACTGCTGTATTATCTGTAAGCATGGTATATAAGTGCTTAAATAGTGTGTTATAAGAAACAAATTAGACCTTATGCCACGTAAGTGTTTGATCTCTCATATGCAGTAGATTATTAGATTTGTGGTTAAGAGTTCCCTGTATAAGTTCCAATCTCAAAAATCCTTTGCATTTAGTTTTCTTTGTTTGCTTGAATTCTTCCTGGTCCCATCCAGGACATTTGGAGGAAGGGAAAGGATGCATGTCCTGGGCACCTCCTCTTGGTTCAATCTAAGAATGGCTTTCATGGTGTCCCTGGGAAAAGAATTGCGCAAGACTGCACTAAAATCTAAATGTGCTCAGTTTGCAGGATTGGTCCAACTGTGCTCAGCTATTTAATGCGTTAACTCTAGGTTTAATTACACTCAAAGTGGCAGCTTTATTTTAAAATAATGTACATCACCTGAAAGTAAAAGTTAGTATAGTGACATCTCCTGTATGGTGTGGTGGCAATTTATAAGTTAATAACTAGGATTAATCCTTAAACTGATTTACATATTTAAAATATATAAGAGGCTAATAGTATGAATAATCCTTAACAAGACATGAGGCAATTTAATGGAATTTAATGTGACTGGACTTGGCGGAAGATAATGATGTTCCCCAGGGGTCGGTTCTAGGGCCACTGCTTTTCTTGATACATATATCAATGACTTGGACTTGGGTGTACAGGGCACAATTTTAAAATTTACAGATGATACAAAACTTGGAAGTATAGTGCACAATGAGGGGGATAGTGATAGACATAGACAGGCTGGTGGAATTGGCGGGCACGTGGCAGATGAAATTTAATGCATAAAATGCAAAGTGATACATTTTGGTAGAAAGAATGAGGAGAGGCAATGTAAACTAAAGGGTGCAATTCTAAAGTGGTGCATGAACAGAGAGACCTGGGAGTATATGTGCACATATCGTTGAATGTGGCAGGGCAGTTTGAGAAACCGGTTAAAAAGCATAAGGGGTCCTGGGCTTCATAAATAGAGGCATAGAGTACAAAAGCAAGGGAGCTATGATGAATTTTTATAAAACTTGTCCGACCTTAACTGGAGTATTGTGTCCAATTCTGGGCACCGTACTTTAGGAAGAATGTGAATGCCTTAGAGAGGGTACAGAAAGGATTTACAAGAATGGTTTCAGGAATGAGGGATTTCAGTTGTGTGGATAGACTGGAGAAACTGGGGTTTTCTCCTGGAAGCAGAGAAGATTGAGAGGAGATTTGATAGAGGTGTTCAAAATCATGAGGGGTCTAGACAGAGTAGACAGAGAGAAACTGTTCCCATTGGAGGAAGGGTCGAGCACCAGAGGACACACAGATTTAAGATGATTGGCAGAAGAACCAAAGGCGACATGAGGGGAAACTTTTTACGCAGCGAGTGGTTAGGATCTGGAATGCACGGCCTAAGAGGATGGTGGAGGCAGATTCAATCGTGGCTTTCAAAAGGGAAATAGATAAGTATCTGAAGGAAAAAGATTTGCAGGGCTACGGGGAAGGGCAGGGGAGTGGGACTAGCTGAAGTGCTCTCGCAGAGAGCCGGCACAGGCTCGACGGGCTGAATGGCCTCCTTCTGTGCTGTAACCATTCTATGATTCTATGATTACCTTGTAGATATTGCAGTTTGTAAACCGGTGTGTCTGCCATTTCCATTGCAGGCTGATTTACAAAGAACAGTAGAATCAGTTTGGATTCCTTATGAAGTGATCTAAGTTCGTTTTTACTAGACTTCTATCGCTGAGCAGACTAATACCAGTTTCTGTCTTATCAGTTGAAACCAGCTGAAGTAAAACTGCTTGGTGATTTCTCCGGATTGTTTAGTGCCCTAAAAATATGTTTCTGTCATTTGTACTTCTCACTGGACCTTGCCTCCTGACGTAGAATACTAACTACCGTGAACACACAGATAAAGATGCAATGTTGTACAGCATGAGCTGTGCAAATAGTTAAAGTTCATTACATGATTGAACAATACTTAAACTTCATTTGACTTTACATTAAGATGACTTTTTGAGTTTGTTAATGTTAGATAAATAAACATGCAGGGAATTGAGTTAAACTTTGAAACACATCATTATTGTGAAATGTATTAAAAATGTAATATTGTTAGAAATGCTAAACTAAATCTTAAAATCACAAAGAATGCAGAATATATGGAAATAATCCTTGATGTAATGGTTACAAGGAGTTGTGTCCTGTTATTTGTGATGATTGGAAGCACTTTTTTGAACTTCCTGCCGATGGTTCGAGATACAAATAGTGTAGTTTTATGCAACAACAAAAAGAGAAAAAAACATCTGTGACTCATTGAAACTATAAAAACTCATTAAGAATACATCATCATTCACAATAGTATTAAAAGATAATATTTTCCAGCAGTTACTATTATCTACTATGACTCATAGGTAAATCACAGCCCTGTTCTTAAAAGTCTTGTAAAGGAAGCAATCTCACCATTTCTACTGAGCATTGCACTATAATGCTGCCACTACCTGCAATGTTATCACTTTGCTGGGGAAACTCACCCTTAACATGGTATATTGTAAAATAAACTTTACAAACAATGGGTGTTTATTGGGTATTGTAACCACTGGTTCAGGCGGAATCAGAATCTTCTGGGATCACTCACACCAGGGAAGAGGATTTACTCTGGGTGCTACATGCCACAACATGGTAAATGCTTTCTAAAGTATTTACAATGTTGTTAAACACAGTGACCAAAGCAATTCTTCCCCCCAGGAGGAAGGATAAACATGGCATGTGTTAATAGATACCAGGTATCCAGTAGATATTAGGCCATATATATTAAGACATTCAAAATCCATTTGTTAAAATGCTATGTGTAAATCATTTGGTGCAGGTAAGGTTTCATGGAATGAAAGGGGAAGCAGTTAATTAGATTAGTAATTGGCTAGGCAACTAATGGTCCCTGCACTGGTCCATCCAGATCATACCAGGTTCATTCACACAAGTGCCAAAAGTTTTGGAAATATGGAAATTTGTGGAAATACGGAAAGCATAGAAGTGAAGTAAGTGTAGATATGATGCAAGATAATGAGAATAGCAGTTAGGTTAAATTTGGGAGTGGCACTTGTAGAGGCTGTAGGATAGCCTATTCCCAGTTAGACAGGGTGAGACCGTGGGATAGCCACAGGTCTTTGGTTCCTAGTTCATAGCCACATATGTCTCATATAAAAGATCTGGCAAAGATATTAATCTTGTTGAAAAGTAAGGCATTTTCTGTGTAAATGTAAAGCATTTAATGTTCTGTTTTCATTCACTTCAGTCATATTTATATCTAAATCTTATCTGAGTACAAATCATATTCATTGTAAAAATACTTTAACTGCATCTTATTTACTGTGGCCACAAGGCAATCTCCAGAAGATTACATGGCAGGATGGAGGAGGGGTAGTAAATTGATTTATTATTAGTTATTTATATTCCCACTTCAAATTGTTTGAATGATTTGCTCCCTCCTTTTGGTTCCCTCGTACAACATTCCTTAGCTTAGAGGTTAGGTGGCCAATTTGTTCCCAGTAATTTGTCTGTGTGACTCTGTAACCCACCAGTAAGAGGCATGCAGAAGAGAGATGGACTGGAGTGAACCGTTTAAACCTCATAACGTTATTTCTTAATATCAGATAAAGTCATCATTTTACAAAGTCATCATACCTAGTTTTCTCATCAGCCATTTTCTTGTTGGAACCATAGACTCTTTTTAGTTATGTTGATTTTATTAAACGTGAACCAAAACAAAACATAATACAGACTAATATTGAACTATTGGCTGCCGCATTTCCTACATTACAACAGTGACCACACTTGTAGAGGCTGTAGGAGGCACTGATATCTATTCCCAGTTAGACAGGGTGAGGCCGTGGGATAGCCACACCTCTTTGGTTCCTAGTTCATAGCCACATATGTCTCATATAAAAGATTCAAAAATACTTCATTGGCTGTAAAGTGCTTTGAGACATCCGGTGGTCATGAAAGGCGCTATATAAATCCAAGTCTTTCTTTCTTATTTCTACAGTTGAACTCATTTGATGCTGAGTTTCCCTGGGATAACATAGTTTTGTTCCTTGGGCACTAATATTAAGTTCATTGTCCAGGAACACATTAAAGTTAATTAGGGTTATTAGTGCAGTGATTTTGAAATTTGTCCCTCGCCTATGCCCTTTTGGGTGATAAAATAAATCATGACTTAAGAATCAAAACTGCTTTTGGTTAGACGTGTGGCTACAGGTTTATTGCATAGTTACTGTAAGGCACAGATGCTCCTATTTCAGTACGAATTCTAATTTAGTATCTGTTCCTGACATTCAAAATTTGATCATTTATATACAGTTTCAGAGCACAAACGTTATAAACTAATGCTTAGACTTCGAGCCCTGTGTACACGAAGGATTCTTGTATTGCAAATGTTAATAACAATTGATGAACAGTCACTGTATGATACTTTTTCAGAATTTAAATTATTAAATCTGTGCCACATTTATATAGTCACATTAAGTACATCTCAAACTACACTTGCATTTCCCAGGCTCATGTCTCTTCCATTACAATGATAATTGTAAGTTCTGAATGTTCCAAAGGGCCGGAAATGAAGTTCCTAAGTTGGAACAGGATATGAAATTTCCTGAGTTATCTTAGGCACAGGTGCCCAATATGCATGAGGTTATGGAATATTTACAAAACTGTGTCATTCCACAACTTGGAAGACACTGGGAGCCAAACAGCTGCTAATGCTTCAAAAATAGTTGAGCATTTGATGCCTGCCTCTCTGTGCATGGGAGTCGAAAACTCTCAAAGCAGGAAGCCACATATGAAAAATGAATTATTTCTATGGAATGAAGTTGCAACCAGCTACTAAATCAATTAAAATACCAACAAATTCCCATTCATTCAATCCTCCATTCACCTAAAGTTATTCCTCATGTGGGAAACCATTATTTGGGATGTGTAGACTCTTCCGGTACCAAAACATGTGTGGGGCTGAAAACACAAAAACATCCCACACCATCCATGAGAAACATTGTGGTTAAGTCTCCAGCTCTTACAATTAAATCAATTTAAAGATGATTAAAATATTTTTAAAAGTAGAACAAATACATTTAAAATAAATATTGATTCATCCTCAGCCATCTACTGATGGATCTAATGAATAATCATATAGGTTCTTGACTAGAATAAGAGTCCGCAAATAAATAAAAGCACTCAATTCTTCTTTGTTCCCTATTCCACAATAAAACCCATTGAATCATTCATTGTTGTCTTCAGAAAGAACTGGTTACAAGGCTGGATATATTGTGTCACAAACACAAAAGCAAAATACTGCGGATGCTGGAGTCTGGAATAAAATCTGAAAATGCTGGATCAACATGATCAGCCATGATCTTATTGAATGGTGGTGCAGGCTCGAAGGGGCGAATGGCCTACTCCTGCACCTATTTTCTATGTTATTATGTTAACGTTTTGGGTCGATGACCCTTCGTCAGAACCTGGATATATTGTGTTATGTATAATGTATAAGCTTAAAAATGCATAGACCAAAACATAATACAGACCAATATTGAACTATTTCTACAGCTGAACTCATTTGATACTGACTTTCCTGGGGAAAACATAGTTTTACAGGGGCGCTAATATTATGCCCAGGAACACATTAAAATATTATTTAACAATCTGATTAGGTACCACACTATGGACTTTTAACAGTTGAATTTGCTGTACCATGATCTTTCCTGTATCATTCAATTTATAATCACCATCTTATAACTTGATTGCATATGCATTGAAACCTGTACACACATGATCAGTTCTAAATTTCAGGAACAGATATTGAACTAGAACTCAAATTGAAATAGGCTTATCTATATCATATTATAGCACAGAAATAATATAAAATTATCACATAATAGTCTGAACTGCAAAATACATTCCAAAAGGTGTTAAAAACAGGTATGATTACCTCATGAAATAAATGGAATATTACACCTTTTTGGCATGGCAATAGAATTATTGACATATCCTAAACATTGCCATAACTGCCTCATATCTGGGAACTTCAGAATTATGAGTCTTTTGCTTTCCTAAAAGAATGGCCATAATAGGAACATAAGAACATAAGAAATAGGAGCAGGAGTAGGCCATATGGCCCTCGAGCCTGCTCCGCCATTCAATAAGATCATGGTTGATCCGATCATGGACTCAGGTCCACCTCCCCGCCCGCTATCCATAACCCCTTATCCCCTTATCGTTTAAGAAACTGTCTATTTCTGTGTTAAATTTATTCAATGTCCCAGCTTCCACAGCTCTCTGAAGCAGCGAATTCCACAGATCCACAACCCTCTGAGAGAAGAAATTTCTCCTCATCTCAGTTTTAAATGGGTGGCCCCTTATTCTGCCCTCTAGTTCTAGTCTCCCCCATCAGTGGAAACATCCTCTCTGCATCCACTGTGTCAAGCCCCCTCATAATTTTATACATTTTGATAAGATCACCTCTCATTCTTCTGAATTCCAATGAGTAGAGGCACAACCTACTCAACCTTTTCTCATAAGTCAACCCCCTCATCTCTGGAATCAACCCAGTGAACCTTCTCTGAACTGCCTCCAAAGCAAGTATATCCTTTCGTAAATATGGAAACCAAAACTGCACGCAGTATTCCAGGTGTAGCCTCACCAATACCCTGTGTAACTGTAGCAAGACTTCCCTACTTTCATATTCCATCCCCTTTGCAATAAAGGCCAAGATTCCATTGGCCTTCCTGATCACTTGCTGTACCTGCATACTAACCTTTTGTGTTTCATGCACAAGTACCCCCAGGTCCCGTTGTACTGCTGCACTTTGCAATCTTTCTCCATTTAAATAATAACTTGCTCTTTGATTTTTTTCTGCCAAAGTGCATGACCTCACACTTTCCAACATTATACTCCACCTGCCAAATTTTTGCCCACTCACTTAGCCTGTCTATGTCCTTTTGCAGATTTGTTGTGTCCTCCTCACATCTTGCTTTTCCTCCCATCTTTATCCTAGATGTAGATTTTTGTTGTGAAATTATTTCTCCTTTTATGGCCAAATAGTACAAGAGGTCAAATGCTAGTCTTTCAACCAAAGATTTTCATCTTTGTGTTTAAATCTCTCCATGGCACGTCCCTCCCTACCTCTGTAACCTCCTCCAACTCTCCAGCTCTCCAACCCTCCAAGAACTCTGCATTCTTCCAATTCTTGTCGCTTGAGCATCCCCGATTTCCTTCAGCTCACCATTGGTGGCTGTGCCTTTAGCTTTCAATGCCCTAAGCTCTGGAAATCCCTCTCTAAACCTCTCTACGCCTCTCTCCTCTTTTAAGACACTCCTTAAAATCTCCCTATTTGACAAAGGTTTTGGTCACCTGTCCTAATATCTCCTTATGTGGCTCAATAATTTTGTCTGATAATGCTACTGTGAAGCACCATGTGATCTTTTACTATGTTAATGGCATTATATAAATGCAAGTTGTTGTTGTAAGGTTTGCGACTTAAAGTGGCAGGCCCAACAGTCACCCGAACTTGTCTGGCTCAGTGGGATGACTTGTTTCAGTTCTTCAATCTGTTGTTAAATGGAGCATCAGTTATCTTTCAACTACTGCTGAAAACCAAGAGTGTCCACAGCTCAGACCATCCCACCTTCTAACCCTAAGGAAGCTGTAGCTAGTTTGCTCAAAGGAAAGAATAGGAATACAGCATTGTAACAGAGAAAAGGGTAAAAGGGATGGTATTTTTTTATTGTAAATAGAAGAAATCAAAAGAGAATCATTAAAAGTAGCAATGCAGGCTAACAAAGCCATAAAAAATGTAAGCAAAGCACTGGGATTCATTACTAAAGGACTAGAATTCAAAATCAGAAACATTACCTTAACTCTTGGTTAGACTACATAGAAACATAGAAACATAGAAAATAGGTGCAGGAGCAGGCCATTCAGCCCTTCTAGCCTGCACCGCCATTCAATGAGTTCATGGCTGAACATGAAACTTCAGTACCCCCTTCCTGCTTTCTCGCCATACCCCTTGATCCCCCGAGTAGTAAGGACTTCATCTAACTCCCTTTTGAATATATTTAGTGAATTGGCCTCAACTACTTTCTGTGGTAGAGAATTCCACAGGTTCACCACTCTCTGGGTGAAGAAGTTTCTCCTCATCTCGGTCCTAATTGGCTTACCCCTTATCCTTAGACTGTGACCCCTGGTTCTGGACTTCCCCAACATTGGGAACATTCTTCCTGCATCCAACCTGTCCAAACCCGTCAGAATTTTAAACGTTTCTATGAGGTCACCTCTCACTCTTCTGAACTCCAGTGAATACAAGCCCAGTTGATCCAGTCTTTCTTGATAGGTCAGTCCCACCATCCTGGGAATCAGTCCGGTGAACCTTCGCTGCACTCCCTCAATAGCAAGAATGTCCTTCCTCAAGTTAGGAGACCAAAACTGTACACAATACTCCAGGTGTGGCCTCACCAAGGCCCTGTACAACTGTAGCAACACCTCCCTGCCCCTGTACTCAAATCCCCTCGCTATGAAGGCTAACATGCCATTTGCTTTCTTAACCGCCTGCTGTACCTGCATGCCAACCTTCAATGACTGATGTACCATGACACCCAGGTCTCGTTGCACCTTCCCTTTTCCTAATCTGTCACCATTCAGATAATAGTCTGTCTCTCTGTTTTTACCACCAAAGTGGATAACCTCACATTTATCCACATTATACTTCATCTGCCACGCATTTGCCCACTCACCTAACCTATCCAAGTCACACTGCAGCCTCATAGCATCCTCCTCGCAGCTCACACTGCCACCCAACTTAGTGTCATCCGCAAATTTGGAGATACTACATTTAATCCCCTCGTCTAAATCATTAATGTACAATGTAAACAGCTGGGGCCCCAGCACAGAACCTTGCGGTACCCCACTAGTCACTGCCTGCCATTCTGAAAAGTACCCATTTACTCCTACTCTTTGCTTCCTGTCTGCCAACCAGTTCTCAATCCATGTCAGCACACTACCCCCAATCCCATGTGCTTTAACTTTGCACATTAATCTCCTGTGTGGGACCTTGTCGAAAGCCTTCTGAAAGTCCAAATATACCACATCAACTGGTTCTCCTTTGTCCACTTTACTGGAAACATCCTCAAAAAATTCCAGAAGATTTGTCAAGCATGATCTCCCTTTCACAAATCCATGCTGACTTGGACCTATCATGTCACCATTTTCCAAATGCGCTGCTATGACATCCTTAATAATTGATTCCATCATTTTACCCACTACTGAGGTCAGGCTGACTGGTCTATAATTCCCTGCTTTCTCTCTCCCTCCTTTTTTAAAAAGTGGGGTTACATTGGCTACCCTCCACTCCATAGGAACTGATCCAGAGTCAATGGAATGTTGGAAAATGACTGTCAATGCATCCGCTATTTCTAAGGCCACCTCCTTAAGTACTCTGGGATGCAGTCCATCAGGCCCTGGGGATTTATCGGCCTTCAATCCCATCAATTTCCCCAACACAATTTCCCGACTAATAAAGATTTCCCTCAGTTCCTCCTCCTTACTAGACCCTCTGACCCCTTTTATATCTGGAAGGTTGTTTGTGTCCTCCTTAGTGAATACTGAACCAAAGTACTTGTTTAATTGGTCTGCCATTTCTTTGTTCCCCGTTATGACTTCCCCTGATTCTGACTGCAGGGGACCTACGTTTGTCTTTACTAACCTTTTTCTCTTTACATACCTATAGAAACTTTTGCAATCCGCCTTAATGTTCCCTGCAAGCTTCTTCTCGTACTCCATTTTCCCTGCCCTAATCAAACCCTTTGTCCTCCTCTGCTGAGTTCTAAATTTCTCCCAGTCCCCAGGTTCGCTGCTATTTCTGGCCAATTTGTATGCCACTTCCTTGGCTTTAATACTATCCCTGATTTCCCTAGATAGCCACGGTTGAGCCACCTTCCCTTTTTTATTTTTATGCCAGACAGGAATGTACAATTGTTGTAATTCATCCATGCAGTCTCTAAATGTCTGCCATTGCCCATCCACAGTCAACCCCTTAAGTATCATTCGCCAATCTATCTTAGCCAATTCATGCCTCATACCTTCAAAGTTACCCTTCTTTAAGTTGTGGACCATGGTCTCTGAATTAACTGTTTCATTCTCCATCTTAATGCAGAATTCCACCATATTATGGTCACTCTTCCCCAAGGGGCCTCGCACAATGAGATTGTTAATTAATCCTCTCTCATTACACAACACCCAGTCTAAGATGGCCTCCCCCCTAGTTGGTTCCTCGACATATTGGTCTAGAAAACCATCCCTTATGCACTCCAGGAAATCCTCCTCCACCGTATTGCTTCCAGTTTGGCTAGCCCAATCTATGTGCATATTAAAGTCACCCATTATAACTGCTGCACCTTTATTGCATGCACTCCTAATTTCCTGTTTGATGCCCTCCCCAACATCACTACAACTGTTTGGAGGTCTGTACACAACTCCCACTAACGTTTTTTGCCCTTTCGTGTTCTGCAGCTCTACCCATATAGATTCCACATCATCCAAGCTAATGTCCTTCCTAACTATTGCATTAATCTCCTCTTTAACCAGCAATGCTACCCCACCTCCTTTTCCTTTTATTCTATCCTTCCTGAATGTTGAATACCCCTGGATGTTGAGTTCCCAGCCCTGATCATCCTGGAGCCACGTGTCCGTAATCCCAATCACATCATATTTGTTAACATGTATTTGCACAGTTAATTCATCCACCTTATTGCTCCTTGCATTAAGACACAAAGCCTTCAGGCTTGCTTTTTTAACACCCTTTGTCCTTTTAGAATTTTGCTGTACAGTGGCCCTTTTTGTTCTTTGCTTTGGGTTTCTCTGCCCTCCACTTTTCCTCATCTCCTTTCTGTCTTTTGCTTTTGCCTCATTTTTGTCTCCCTCTGCCTCCCTGCATAGGTTCCCATCCCCCTGCAATATTAGTTTAACTCCTCCCCAACAGCACTAGCAAACACTCCCCCTAGGACATTGGTTCCGGTCCTGCCCAGGTGCAGACCGTCCGGTTTGTACTGGTCCCACCTCCCCCAGAACCGGTTCCAATGCCACAGGAATTTGAATCCCTCCCTGCTGCACCACTGCTCAAGCCACGTATTCATCTGCGCTATCCTGCGATTCCTACTCTGACTAGCACGTGGCACTGGTAGCAATCCCGAGATTACTACTTTTGAGGTCCTACTTTTTAATTTAGCTCCTAGCTCCTTAAATTCTTTTCGTAGGACCTCATCCCTTTTTTTACCTATGTCGTTGGTACCAATGTGCAGCACGACAACTGGCTGTTCTCCCTCCCTTTTCAGAATGTCCTGCACCCGCTCCGAGACATCCTTGACCCTTAGAGAACTGGTCTCCATATTACAAAAAGGATATAGAAGCACCGGAGAACGTGCAAAATAGATTTACAAGGGTGATAGCAGAACTGAAATGATACACCTATCAGGAAAGACTGAATAGGCTGGGAAGACCGAGAGGTGAGGTGATGGAGGTCTTTAAAATTATGAAAGGGTTCAGTAAGGTAGACAAAGAGAAGCTGTTTCCACGTTTGGGGAGTCCAATATAAGATAGCCACTAATAAATCCAGTAAGGAATTCAGGAGAAACTTCTTTACTTAGAGAGAAGTGATAATGTGGAACGCACTATTACATGGAATTGTTGAGGTGAATAAAATAGATGCATTTAAGGAGAATCTAGATAAATTCATGAGGGTGAAAGGAATAGAAGGATATGTTGATAGGTTAAGATGAAGTAAGGTGGGGGAGGCTCTTGCGGAGCATAAACACCAGCATAGCCCTGTTGGGCTGAATGGCCTGTTTGTGTGCTGCAAAATTCTATGTATTTCTATGTATGTAATTGAAGGAAAGACTAAAAGCAGGAATACACAGCAAGTCAGTCAACATCTGAAAGAAAAATGCATTATAGGCGGAACCCTTCACCAGCACTGGAGCAATGAAATAATAGCCTGGGAATTACTGTGGGCAATGTTATCATACAAACACACTCATAATAAATTCCTCTATCCACTGTTTTAATGGAGACGTTAATCGATTTATTTTAAATGGTTTAGTGCCTGCATTAAAATTGCAGAGAGAGGAGTTGATATAAGTGCATAAATGTTTGTTTAGTAACATTTAATTTCCCAACTAATGTCCGTAGTGACTGTTTATAAGAGTGCGCTAGCAATTATAATCTGTTGCAGTGCAATTTAACATCACTTTAGCACAAATTTGCATTATTTAAAAGACATATAACTACAAAGTTTCTTATTTAATTTTTACACCATGGAATCTGGCATCCTATTGCTCTGGTGTCCATAATGTGCAATTCAAATATCCTGATTTAATTGGCCGTACCTAAAGTGTCATAGTTCAGATAGCATCCTAGTTCTCTCTCCTGCTGATGAATTAAGAGTGGCACAGGTCACAGTGCACGGGGAGTAGTTCACCCACCTACCTTCCCTGTTGAAGAAATACATGACGCACCTGATATCTAAACAGGGAGATGAAAAACATTCATTTTAATGCTCTTAATCCAAAGAGAAACTGGTGAACTTAGTCAGATCAGACAGTGGCACCTTGTGACCGCACAGTACAGTCTATACTGAATTCAGTCACCGACCTGCACTGACAAACCCCCTCGCCCTGCCGAGACCCAAGGATGTGTAGCTGTTCAACTCCTTAGTACACACAAAAGAAGTATCAAAAGCACGGATTTTTATCTTGTTTGAGACAATTTGTTTTTTGTCAGGTGTTAGTGTTCGGGAACGATACCAACTTTTCTCAGCATCAGTCAATCTCATGACAGAAAGCTGGAGTGAAAGTCTCTTTGCTTTTTTGTCAGGTGTTAGTGTTAGGGAACGTTACCAACTTTTCTCAGCGTCAGTCAATCTCGTGACAGAAAGCTGGAGTGAAAGTCTCTTTGCTTTGCCCGTCAACGTGTTTTAACTCCAACTTCTGAAAAGTTGTCCTTCCTACACTGGCACAACATTTCCGCTCCGCACTGCAACCACCATTCTGGCTCTTCTGAGTGAGATGCCAACTTGGTGCTAATTTGTGTTGAATTATGAGCAGTTGGTGTTCAGTTCTCACACACACACTAGGAACTGAACTGAGTGCCCAAATTAAACTCACACAGAACCATTGCAGCTGGCATCTCTAGGAAGCTTGCCTGGGCTAAAGCTTAAGGCCAGATCCCAGAGATGAAACGACACTGTTCTAACCCATTGCAGCATTTAGATCAATAACTCTTAAGAACCTCTATATCGTTTAAAGTCATTTAAACATTCAGCAATTCTGATACATGAAGGTTTTATCATCCTAAATCAAACATTTGTGTATTCAAAATCTAACATAGAGAAATCACATACCCTTCAGTGAATCCTAAGTTCTGTGCTACAAGGTGGCAGAAATCTTTGCAACAGATCATGGCTGGAAATTTGTCTTTAACACTTCTGTACAGTAAACATTAGAAAAATAGAATATAGAATTATGGAGGGTGGGAATGAATAATAAAGCTGTAATTTAATTGGAGGTCAAATTATGTCATAAGTATGAGAGAAAAACTTGAATGTATTCCCATCTTCTGAATCCCAAAGTAAAATTATGGCTGTTAAGCACTCTCTGCATTCTATAATTTTAAAGCATGCTATGCCTGCAATGTAATTAAAAGAATTCTAATGATATTTAAAAGTAGAGCTGAAATTGCATTGATTGCAAACTGAGAAGCTATTTTGAAATAATCATTGTAACCTTTAGTGTCATATAATTCAGAGGCTTAATAAGGGAAAGAGATCCTAGAATATATATAGCACATGTATGGTCAGTACAATAATTATCTTAAGTCACAAGTTATGAAGTCACAAATGTTCTAGCCAGTCTCATCTGGAGATATTTGCCACAGTTCACTGTGGAATATGGATCAATTGATTTCTAATGTTTTTAAAAAATAAAGAGACGATTATTTGTATAGTTTTAGGAGTTAAATTCAATTTGTTGAAACTGCTTTGTGTAGTCATTTTATTATTATGATGCTATTATTTTTATTTCTGGGGGTATTTCTCCACATGAGATTTATAAAGTATGTATGGAATAGCTCACAGCTTGGAGTGGGTTGCAAGGCTATAACAAATTGTAGAGTTGACATGGCATAATCAACCATGAGAACTAAGCTTGAATGGTTTATCAATGCCACCTCAAGCCAGAGATGTGTTATTACTTTGGCATATACTGGTTCTGTGGTATTTGTAAATAGAAATATAGTTTTAACTTATCTTTTGCCTGTGGATTTACCATATTCCATTTATGGTGGGTGTGTCATTTTAGACAGCAAGATGCAGTTATGTCCAGCTTATGTACCATATCATATGATCAGAAGTATCACCGCTTATTTCACTGCCTAATACAGGGGACCAATATGTGATAATATGGGTGTTGGTGAATGGTTCCCTAATGTGTATGTGAGACAAAGTCTGCCCAATAGCCTCCGGCTGCCACTATTCTATCCAACACTAGTTTCTGCTCACTTGTCAGCACTGTCCTTGCTAACTTACATTGGCTTTTGATCCCCCAATGCTACAAATTTAAAATTCGTCACCTCTTTGACCAAGCTTTTGGTCACTGCTCCTAATAACCAAGGTGGGTAGATGGAGTTAACATACAGATCAGCCATGATCTAATTGAATTGCGGAACAGGTTCGAGTCAAGGGACTGAATGGCCTACTCCTGTTCCTATGTTTTGTTCCTAACATCTCCTTTTTCAGATGAGCCATGCATTTTTGTCTAATTAGTCTCTGTGAAGTGCCTTGGGATTTTTTTCTACATTAAAGGCACTATATAAGTGCAAGTTGTTGTTGTTTATACGCACAGTGGATAAAAGAAAGTCAGTGTACCATCCATGAACTGTCAGTAGATGTCTAAGACATTCTGAAAATGATTGAACAGTCCTAAAACCTCCAGGGACAGAAGCTAGACTGATACTAGTCTTTATTCATTGCAATTTGTCCTCTATATTTCTCATTTCCTGAAGGCACTAGCTCATGCTGTGGTATGGTTTCCTGGGCATTGGCTACTCTCCAATCTGTCACACATGTTGTGCCACTCGTCAGGTGTAACCCTAGAGAGTGAACATCAGCAGGTTAGTGGGTAATCTGTGGCTCAGTGGGTAGCACTCTTGCTTCTGGGTCAGAAGGTTGTGAGTTCATAGTCCCACTCCAGAGATTTGAACACAAAAATCTAGGCTGACACTCCCAGTGCAGTGCTGAGGGAGTGCTGCACTGCTGGAGGTGCTGTGTTGTGGATGAGATATTCAACCAAGGCCCTGTCTGCCCTCTCAGGTGGACATAAAAGATCCTTGGAATTATTTTCGAAGAAGAGCAGTGGAGTTATCCTTAGTATCCTGGCTAATCTCAATCAACAAAACAAGAACAGATTATCTGGTCATTATCACATTGCTGTTTGTGGGTCCTTGCTGTGAGCAAATTGGCTGCCGTGTTTCCTACATTACAACAGTAATACACTCCAAAAGTACTTAATTGGCTGTAAAGCACTTTTGGATGTTGTGAAAGGCGCTATATCAATGCAATTCTTTCTTTTCTATTTTTAAGCCATCACTGTGAGGAGTGTCACAGTTGGGCTCCGTGGTACCCTGCCCCAATATCTACATTCACTCTCCAGCAGGACTCATTGAATGGTAGCTGGAGCAAGATTTCGGGTTGACTTTCCTCTCTGAATTTCAGGGGCATGAAGGCTAGCTCTCAGTGTCGGAGGGAAAATCCGTTGACACAGACCAGGGGTGGAATATGCCAGGGGGCATAGATTTAAAGTAATTGGTAGAAGGATTAGAGGGGAGTTGAGGAGAACATTTTTCACCCAGAGGGTGGCGGGGGTCTGGAACTCACTGCCTGAAAGAATAGTAAATGCAGAAACCCTCATCACATTTTAAAAATACTTAAAGTGCCGTAACCTACAGGGCTATGGACCAAGAGCTGGAAAGTGGGGTTAGGCTGGGTAGGTCTTTTTCAGCCCAGACACACGATAAGCCAAATGGCCTCCTTCCATGCCTTAACTTTCTAGGATTTTATGATACTATGTTCAATATAGAACCTTTTTGGTTGGTTTAGCTCAATTGAGTAGCTTATTTACATTCGTCCTTGTAAAAAAAATCTTCTTGTGTTCCATGAAATAAAGTGGAACTTGAGACACATTGTTCTCTTGTTTAAAAAGAAAATGCAAGTTACACAATTAGTACTGAAAGGTACTGATGGATCTCACCCCGAACAGTGAGAACTGGTTTAAATTATGGGGGTGTCTTAAACGGTTTCCAGCACTCAAACTTTAGCAGCAAGCAATTCTCCTTAATGAAGTGTAAACACCTGGTCGTCAGTTTTCACACGGGTTTCTGAAGAGCAATGATACAGGCGGCTGAGCAGCAGATTGCATGGCGTTCCCAGTCAAGTAACAGCCACCAGCGCACTTCATTAAAAACAAAATTAACAAATAAAAAGCAGAACTGGGAACGCAGCACAATAACTGTTACATTCTTGGTATAAATGTCATGGTTACTTTGGCGTGTTGGTCCCAAATTGCAAATAAACATGTTTTAGCAGAACTAGCTCACTCACCTTCTCCTCCCAGACAAGAGAGCATTTATTTCAATCAGAGGGGTACTGAATAGCGAACATATACAATCGGAAAATCTCAAATAAAGTCACCGATAAGTCAGTCGTAATCAACGATAACAAAGGGATGATTTTGGATGGCGTGGTTCAGTGTAATTTTACCGTTATCAACTCTGTTCTGTTTGGTTTGATGTTTTTTAACGTGAGCCTATGAAATGACCAAGTTTAGAACCGGCGCTGTCGAGATTTGCTGGAATGTTGACTAAATATCCAATTTGAAAGGCGGAAGTGTAATTCACATATGGACTGTAAAAAAATATATATTCCGCTTGTATGACAGAAACGCCAACATTAATATTTTGCTTGTGTCCCAACAATGAGAGGTGTTCCAATTAATCCAAGGGCTAGATAAATAAAATGTAACGCTGGATTTGGCCGGAGCTGCTTCGTGTTAAGGCCGCTTCCCCCCTGGTAAAGGAGAGAGTGAGGTTCATGATTAAGGAAAGTACCCCGCTGAAAAATGTGGCCCTCCCCCTTGAAATCCTGCACGGAACTCAGTTCTACAGATATGTTCCAATGAAAGTCAGTTATTGGCCTCCTCGCAATCCACCCAGACCCCGTTTAGCAGCTCAACCCGAATGAAACCCCACCAGAAATGGACAAAAGCGAGCTTTGAAATAGATTGCGGGATTCTGAAGTGATGTGCTCCCTCTCCGCGTTATTTGGTAATTCAGAAATTGATACAATGCGCAGCACTGAAACATACATGGTACTGGAGAGGGGTTTGCTTATTGACTGTCGGTGCATTTTCCGCACCGTGTACCCTGGTTTTAACAACTTCTTATAAATTACAATCTCGGCTCAGATTGGTTTGCCACCGTCACTTTAGCCTCAGTGTATCCAAGGGTCGATTCATAGAATCATAGAAATTTACAGCATGGAAGGAGGCCATTTCGGCCCATCATGTGCCGGCCCACCAAGAGCTATCCAGCCTAATCCCACTTTCCAGCTCTTGGTCCGTAGCCCTGTAGGTTGGTTCTTTAAGTGCGCATCCAATTTTTTTTTTAATGTGGTGAGTGTTTCTGCCTCTACCACCCTTTCAGGCAAAGTTCCAAACCTCTGGGTAAAGAAATATCCCCTCATATTTCCTTTAAATCTCCCCCCATTACTTTAAATCTATGCCCCCTGATTGTTGGCTTCTCTGCCAAGGGAAACAGGTCCTTCCTTTCCACTCTATTTAGGCCCTTCATAATTGTATACACCTCAATCAGGTCTCTCCTCCGCCTTCTCTGCTCCAAAGAAAACAGATCCAGCATCTCCAATCTTTCCTCATAGCCAAAATTCTCCGGTCCAGGCAACATTCTTGTAAATCTCCTCTGCACCTTTTCCAGTGCAAGCACATCTTTCCTGTAATGCGAGGAGACTCAATGCAATGCACAGGCGGAGGAGAGGGGATCTGAGAGGGATTGGGGGGTGGATGATAAATGGATTATAGAGCCTCGCTGGCGAAGGGTCGATCAGACTGTTTGAGCGGGTTGGAAGAGCTGCTCTGTGGAGCGGTACCAGCTGATACTGAATACCTTCAGCCTTCAGCAGTGAGTTATGTCGGTTTGCGGCCCTCCCTTGTAAAACTGCCAGATCTGTGTGTGCCAGCTGCAAAGATTCATTCATGAGCCAGTTCCAGAGAGCTCGTCTCCTTTATTTTATATCTCCTTGGCAGCGGCTAATCCCCATTTCGCCGACAGATTAAATTTAGGTACCTGCTGAGTTGACTTCAATAAATCAGTATTCAATTATATAAATATTTGGAGACGGTTATCCGTGCGGCTGTGGGGACACGGGAGAGTACTATAAATACTGTTCATGTGCAGACTTAAACACAGTATATATGGGCGGGTTTTAATGGCTTCGATAAGCTGTAAAAAGTTTTTAAGAAAGTGTATACAGTATCAATTTACCACATTCCTGCCTTTTAGAAAGGCTTTCTTTTGGGTTTATTTGGAGGTTGGCAAATACCAGCCGTGGCCCTTGGATCCCCATTACTGAGGATACTCAAAGTGAGGGCCATTTGCGAAATGAAAGGTTAGCGTTATTGAAATGCAATGAAACCTTCTCCAGAACAAGTAGGTTTTGTTTATTATTAAAGGATCTAATTCGGTATTAAAGCGATTGAGAAATGCGATTTGAGAAGATGGATGATCTTGCTGGGAGTTTAAACACTCTGTACCAGGGTCTCTGTAACGCCCTTTGATTGTGGGTTGGGATCAGTTCTAAACATCACAGGTTGCCGGGCACTCTTGGACTTCTCTCCCAGTTGAGGAGATGGCACTATTGTTTTTAAGTCGGTGATTCAATGGACCAAGAGTCTGGGCTCAGTTTTATTTTGGGCTCCGATGCCAAGCATGTTCGCACAGATCATTTCAAAGTGCGGCAATTGCGAAAGTTGTACTGCTTTGTAAAGAATTGCACTCGGCGACTTGCGACAGGACCGTGTGACTGTACCAAGTGTTTGAAGGCACGGTTGGTGAGATACTGCAGTTCGATACAACCGTTGAGAGTTAATACTGGACAGAATCTAGGGTCTGGGACTCGCTCAGTCACCTCCACATATCCCTGCGACTGCAAAGTCCAGGGGGCACCAATAAAGTGGGGGACTGAAGTTGCATGATCAGCCATGATCATATTGAATGGCGGTGCAGGCTCGAAGGGCCGAATGGCCTACTCTTGCACCTATTTTCTATGTTTCTATGTTTCTATGACAGCTGCCGAGAGGCAACCAGTTAGATAGCAGCTAGAAAGATATCAGGTTGAAAGGTGCATTTCATGGATATAAAATAGACTGCAAACGGATCGGCAGCTTCTGATGCTTTTTGGACAATGTGAATTTTGAGCCCAGTTGACTTTGATTCCATGCGCTGATGGATGTGAGCGAGTTCCTATATGTCACACCTCACGGTGGGCGCCGCCAGGACTGTGGTATATAGCGGACACTGGGGGTAATATTTCGTTTCATAAGTTTCCATTTTCCTTTAAGGTTACGTTTTCTTTAATTAGCTGTGCCCTTTTAAAAAAGAGGGCAACGCTTATTTCATTTAAGTTGCTGTCAATGGGGCAATGGTGCAACCTCAGAGGTTATTTTAGTAAAGGATGGAACCTCCGTTCCATCTATCAGGAGAGATTGAAGAGGCTGGGGCTGGTTTCTGTGCTAAGACAAGGCTGAGGAGTGACCCGGTGGAGGTCTTTAAGATGATGAAAGGGTTTAATAGGGTAGAGCTAGAGAAGATGTTGCCACTTGTGGGGGAGACCAGAACCAGGGGCCATAAATATAAGATAGTCACCAATAAATTCAATCGCGAATTCAGGAGGAACTTCTTTACCCAGAGACTGGTGAGAATGTGGAACTCGCTCCCACAGGGAGTGGTTGAGGCGAATAATATAGTTGCATTTAAGGAGAAGCTGGATAAACACATGAGGGAGAAAGGATCGGAAGGATATTCTGATGGGGTGCGATGAAGTCGGGTGGGAGGAGGCTCCTGTGGAGCACAAACACCGGCATACACCAGTTGGGTCGAATGGCCTGTTCCTGTGCGATCATTTCTATGTCACTCCATGTACATAAATACCAGGAGCGCGGTTGCATCTGGTCCTACATTGGAATTCATTCGCAGAATCTGAGGGATGGTTCGGGATAGTTGGAGACGGGGCTTAAGGGGTTAAACGCAGAGTATCGAGTTGGGATAGCTGCAAGTGTGGAGCATGGAGTACGAGGGGAATACTTAAAAATATATAATAAATCTCTTCCAGCCCTTAAGGACTGTCCAATGCACCGAGATTCTTGAATTCACAAACAATATATCAGCGCAGAACTTCATAGCTTTTGACCCCATTACTATTCGTAGGGGAAAAATCCGGTGTGAGAATATAGGCACCGAGCATCCAGCGCAGGATATTGTTATTGTGAATGAATTATCAGTGACATTTGGCTATTCCGATTGATAGTGGCTGGATTTCTGTGTGAAGTCTCTGGGGTGGAACAGGGTGAGCTGAACCTGGTCACACACAGTCAGAGGGACCGGCTTCTCAGCTGCTGAAATCATTTGTTCAGTTCTCATCGAGCACAGGGCGCAATGCTGTATCTCAGCCCCTCCAATAACACAAGGCAAGTGGGCAATGGTGGCGGCTCAGTCAGACACCGGGAACCCATTGAACCCCTGGGTCCACGCACTGGGAACTGCGGACTACCCGTCCACCCTTCAATCAATGAGCTCCCTTTATAGACACGGCGCAGTGTGCTGGAGTCCAAAGCACCGGGCAAGTCACAGAAAAACTCCAGCGGTAATATCCTGCGGCTTGGAACCATCAGATAAACCCACGGAATCAAACAAATGTAACCAGCGAGACCACCGCATTCACCCAAGCAGGGTCTCCATGCATACCTCCTCAGAGACTGTTGGCGTAACAGTATTCCTGGTGAATACTAACAGTCTGTGTGATAACTGTACGCTTGCAAATGTTACACCCCTGTTCAAAAAAGTGATAAACCCACCAATTACAGGCCAGTCAGCCTAAACCCAAAGATGTTTTATAATTACATAAAGAGCAAGAGGATAACTAAGGAAAGAGTCAGGCCTATTAGGGACCAGAAGGTGATCTACGTGTGGAGCTGGATGATGTGGGTAAGGTACTTAATGAATACTTTGTAGCTGTCTTCACAAAAGAGGGGGAACGATGCAGACGTTGAAGAAAGGGAAATATTGGATGGGATAAACATAGTAAGAGAGGAAGTATTAAGGGGTTTAGCATATTTGAAAGTAGATAAATCGTCAGGACCAGATGAAATATATCCTAGGCTATTAAGAGAAGCAAGGGAGGAAATTGCAGAGGCTCTGACCATCATTTTCCAATCCTCTCTGGCTACAAAATTGGTGCCAGAGGATTGGAAAACTGCTAACGTTGTACCATTGTTAAAAAAGGCCAGTTAGTTTAACCTCAGTGGTGGACAAATTATTGGAATCAATTCTGAGGGTCAGTATAAACCTTCATTTAGAAAGACACAGATTAATCCAGGACAGTCAGCATAGATTTGTTAAGGGAAGATCATGTCTGATGAACTTGATTGAATTTTTTGAGGAGATAACAAGGAGGATCGATTAGGGCAGTGCATTTGATGTAGTTTACGTGGATTTTAGCAAGGCTTTTGACAAGGTCCCAAATGGCAGGCTGATTAAAAAAGTAAAAGCCCATGGGATCCAAGGGAGAGTAGCAAATCAAATCCAAAATTGGCTCAGCGGCAGGAAGCACAGGGTAATGGTTGATGGGTGTTGTTTGCAACTGGAAGGCTGTTCCAGTGGGGGTCCACAGGGCTCAGTGCTCGGTCCCTTGCTTTTTGTAGTATATGTTAATGATTTAGACTTAAATGTAGGGGCATGATAAAGATGTTTACAGATGATACAAAAATTGGCCGTGTGGTTGACAGTGAGGAGGAACACTTTAGACTGCAGGAAGATATCGATGAACTGGTCAGTTGGGCAGAAAAGTGGAAAATAGAATCCAATCCAGAGAAGTGTAAGGTGATGCATTTGGGGAGGGGCAACAGGGCAAGAGGATACACAATAAATGGGAGGGCACTAAGAGGTGTGGAGGAACAAAGGGACCTTGGAGTGTATGTCCACAGATCCTAAAAGGTAGCAGGACAGATCGATAAGATAGCTAAGATAGCAATGCTTTCCTTTATTAGCTGAGGCACAGAATATAAGAGCAGGGAAGTTATGCTAGAACTATATACAACTCTAGTTAGGCCACAGCTTGAGTACTGCGTACAATTCTGGTCACCACATTACAGGAAAGATGTGATTGCACTAGAGAGGGTACAGAGGAGATTTACGAGGATGTTGCCAGGACCGGAAAATTTTAGCTATGAGGAAAGATTGGATAGATTGGGGTTGTTTTCTTTGGTACAGAGGAGGCTGAGGGGAGATTTAATTGGGGTGTATAAAATTATGAGATAGGAAGGACCTATGTCCCTTAGCTGAGGGGGTCAATAACCAGGGGGCATAGATTTAAAGTAGTTGGTAGAAGGATTAGAAGGGAGACGAGGGGGAAAAAAAACACCCAGAGGATGGTGGGGAGTCTGAAACTCACTGACTGAAAGGGTAGTAGAGGCAGAAACTCTCATAGCATTTAAAAAGTACTTGGATGTGCACTTAAAGAGTCATGACCGACAGAGCTACAGACCTAGCTGGAAGCTGGGATTAGGCTGGGTAGCTCATTTTTAACTGGCATGGACACGATGGACCAAATGGCGGCCTCCTGTGTTGTAATTCTTCTATGATTCTATGATTCTAATGTTGGTGGTGGGGAAACTTTTTGAGACATTAATCCAGGACAAAATTAATTGCCACTTGGAAAAAAACAAATGAAAGCCAGCACGGATTTGTTAAAGGCAAATCGTGTTTAACTAACTTGATCGAGTTCTTTCTTGAAGTAATGGAAATGGTAGATGAGGGTAGTGTGGTTGATGCTGTGTATATGGACTTTCAAAAGGCATTTGATAAAGTACCACATAATAGCAAAATTGGAGTCCATGGAATTAAAGGGGCAGTAGCAGATTCAATAATAACGTTCAAGAGGGAATTGGATAAATACTTGAAAAGGAAAGATTTGCCAGGCTATGGGGAAGAGCGGGGAAATGGGATTAATTGGATAGTTCTGTCAATGAGTTAGCACAGGCACAATGGGCCGAATGGCCTGTTTCTGTGTTATATCATTCTATAATTCTAAAATGGTTGTAATTTAATGATGAATTTAATTGGTAACAGGCAGTTATACTGAGGACAATACCGCCACAAACCAATGAGTCACAGGAACCACTCTGATGTCTTTCATACATCATAATGGTCCCTGTGGCTCATTGGTTTGTGGCGGTATTGTCCTCAGTATAACCACTGCCCAGTTCCCCCTCGATGATTTGACTCTTTATTGACTTGCCATGCTTTCTTATTTCACCAGCTTTTTATTAACAATGAATGGCATCATTCGGCGAGTGGAAATGCTTTCTCAACCTACAATCCATCTACTGGAGAGAAAATCTGTGAAGTTCAGGAAGCTGACAAGGTAAAACCCTTCTGTGATAATGTTAACATTTGCTCCTAACTGTCGATGTCAAATCTTTCTCATTTTAATTTCCATTAATTTACTAACATGCCCAATATTTATGCAATAAATCGGCGTCTAAAAATTCAATGCAATGAGATTTGTAGAATAATTTTGTACACAAGGTATAATAGTTCTGTACACACTGTATAACGATTTTGCACAAACACAATGCAGAGTGATTTTGTACACACGTGGGCCAGAAATTGCTGGGAAAATATTGGCGAATTAATGGTGCTTGCCATTATTAGATCATAAAAAATCCAGCAATTTATGGTGCAGAAGATATATGCCATGAGTTTCGATTCTTCACAAATTGCTGGACGATTTGTGCCGCTCCGCCTTTAGCCTCAGTAATACCCAAAAAATTGGAACATCGTTGTGAGCCTTCTCATTGGAATAAATTTGTGCCATTTGTACGAATTAATCTCACCGTAGCCATTTAGGGCTGATAATTCATGTGGTAAGGACCCTAATCTCCTAACATAACACACAACCTTAGGGGTCCAGAAAGGGAATAGTGACACTCTGGAGTCTCACTCCAGCAGGTAGTGAATTGATCCTAAAGGTTTTTAAACTTCCTATCTGTCTTGGCAGTATTTTACGACCACTCTTGCCATCCACATTCCAGTTAGTGTCAGAAGGCAAGCATTTTCTGGATGCAAGGCTGTTTTGACACTCAAAAATGTAAATAAGATAATTTCTTGCAGAAAATAATGTTGGGATGCAGTATGTGAGACATGACCTGGTAAATGTAGCTTGAGAGGAAAAAGGCCTGAATTAGGACCAATGGCTCCCATAGCTCTCCACCACTGGGGCTTTCCTCGTGTCTGGGTTTGTTGTAGACTCATTGAGATTGATTGCTACGATTTACTCAATTCTCACTGTATCATGCGACTACCAGGATGATAGAAGGCAAACTGGATGAACCGTGGTCATTTTTTACCAGCAGTTCTGGTGTCCCTATGAAAGCAATGCAATGATGTCCCCAGTCATTGTGGCACTGTTGTGGGTCATGATGGACAGGGTTCATACTTCATGCATCAAGAATGTGTGGACATTCCCTGCCATTCACTCATTAACTTCTCAAGGACCAATACAACAATTCACAGACACAACTGGGTTACATTGTCCTCTTCTTCTGCTTGTTCATTTAACACATTTCCCTACTTTTCTTTTCTGTCTCTCTCATTCCATTCTTTCTTTCGCTCTCTTTTTGTATCTCATTTGACGTCAATTCACCCCATTGCCTTCTCCGCCGTTTGCTCTGTTTCTTTCTATATCCTTTTCTTTCATTGGTTAAGGAGATAGGTCATTCGGCACGACATTCATGAGGTCCCAGATGCGACATTGACATCGCTGCATCATTTTCGCTTAGACATGCCAGCAATTTGCGGCGCAAATATGTGATCTGAACAGCGAGGGACAACGCCCAATTAACGTCGCTCGCCGTGAGATGTATCATTGCAGCAATTTCTGCTTTTGACACGTGTTTTGAAATGAATGCACACAATGTATATTGAGTTGCTATACACAAAATGTACATTACGTTTATTTACAGACGATTTCTATTGGGTTTCTATACACAGAGTATATACACAATAATTTAATGTATAAACACAACGTTTGGTGTTGACTTTTAAGAATTTGTTGCCTGTAACATTCATTGTTATCTTTGTTTTGTACTTTGTTTATACAGGCTGATGTGGACAAGGCAGTCCAGGCTGCACGGCTCGCCTTCTCCCCGGGCTCCGTGTGGAGGAGGATGGATGCATCGGAGAGGGGCCGGCTGATTGACAAACTGGCAGATTTAGTAGAACGGGACCGGCCGCAGCTCGCCGTGAGTATCCAGTCACATCTTTGGCAATCAGACGGCGAATTACACCATCACCATTTTATTCCCGCCCCCGGCTAAGCTAAACAAAAATGAAAAGAGAATAAAAATAACGCGCAGCCAAAAATAACATAACACATACCCTAAGAACATACACCGTCTTATAAAACTAGCACTAAATTGCCTCGATGCCTCCCATTCTGTGATGCAACCTCTGAGATGGGGGGATTTTCACAGAATGAAGTCAGTATCTAGCCTGAGTGCCCTGGTTTGTGACCTTGCACTATGAATTTCATATGAAAAACAGAAAATGCTGGAAATACTCAGCAAGTCAGGCAGCATCTGTGCAGAGAGAAACAGTTAACGTTTCAGATCGATGACAGGTTGTCGGACTGGCTTTTCACCAGAATCTGAATCTGTGATCACAGGTGCATGGGGCAAAAAAAAACAGGAGTGTAACACCTCGAAAATGAATTTGAAAAATTATGGGGTGAAATGACATTGTCATTTATTGGCAAATGAATGCTTAATGAAATTGTGTGATAGTCCTCTGTTTGTTTCCCCATTTAAAATAAAGAGGTTAATGTATCCACTAAAATATGAGTTCGAGGAAATTCATATGATCGCAGATTAACTGAGGCATACATTGCCTACTTAGACTATATAAATGAATATAGTGAAATATATTGCATCAAAATTAGGTTTAGTCTGGAGATCTGTGTTGTTACACAAGACTGATACAGTTGTGACCAATTTTGTTTTATAGAAAGAAATAACAGAAATATTCTATTATCTATGACATGAACGTCTCCTGTAATTCCTTTAAATTACAAGATAGATACTGATGAGGAAGGCAAATTGGCCCATCTCAGCTTATCTATTCACCCGGCTCCTTGCATTATAGTATCCACAAAGTCAGGATTTGCCTCCACTACCTTCTCCAGCGGTCCATTCCCCTTGTGAAGAACATTCACTATCCGTCTTAACTTTACCTTTTTGCTCATTTCCCCAGTTTAATAAATTGTTCTCCTGGCTCTTCAAATAATAATGCACCTGCTGTAAACACATTAAGGGGGATAATCTCCTCTGGTAGCAAACTGGTAATGTATTCAGGTAGGGTTCCCTTGTGCACTATTTTAACGCACAGGAAAATATTCTGCAAACACATTAACCAGTGTCCCACCAGAGGAAATGAAACCCCTAAATGTCGGCCTTCCGTGGGAAATATGAATAATCCATTTTACGATCCTAATCACAATAACACGCTCATTGCTTTGTCAATCATGAATGATGTGGTTAGTGTCCAATTGGGTGAAGTTCTATATACACTCACCACGAGAGACTGATATGGACCTTCAAGTAATATTGTTAAAAGCATGCTGCAATCTCACTTTCTGTCTCTTGCCTGATTTATCCTCTCTCTGAATTGCTTTATGTTCTTTGCAGACACTTGAATCTCTAGATAGTGGAAAGCCATTTCTCCAGGCTTATTACGTTGACCTACAGGGAGTCATAAAAACTCTCAGATACTTCGCTGGTTGGACTGACAAGATTCATGGGAAGACAATTCCAGTCGGTAGGTTGACTAGGGAAAGGAACCCATTGATATATTTTTGACGGAAATTACAGCAGAGCATACCAAAACTGAAGTTGAAATGAAAGTTAATGAATAAACTATGTCTGTGCCTAACCTGAATTGATATTTAGACAATTCTCTTACAGGGGGACTTGAACTGTAAAGCTTGCTTTACCTCATGTGTGGAATATACAGATAAGTTAACTGACTATCAGATCCTTTGTTCCATGTACAGCAGAGCTGTTGTACTTACTGATAACACTAGGTACATATGCTTAATTTGGATATTGGAGCCAAGACTAACACCAGTGTTAAAATAACACAGATTAGAAAATCTAGGCTTGGGTACATACTAATATTTAGAAACGTTAGGCTGTATTTATACTACCAGTCTCAATCTCTGTATCAAATGTGGTTGGGTAGGGCCCGTTGTTTGTGCACTTGTGGGAGTGTGATGTGCAGGCAGAAAACTGTAGTCATACTACCAGCGAACCGCTTGGACACTTTTGAAGCACAGCTTCATACTGCAGCTGATACGACTAGCAGAACAATCACAGCGCTTGGCTTTAGTGCGCTCAGTTGTCTGATCAAGATTTGATTGCTGATTTATGATTGCCACGTTTGCTTTGATGCACATCTGAAATCACTTCAAATTGACAGGAAACTGGCAGCTTAACTGTAGCCTTGGAGACCTGACTATTGCTAATCATACCATTTCCAAGAAAAATGTCAGATGCAGTTTATTTTTCAGACCTATACAGTTGACTTGACACTGCAATTGTACAAAGAGTTTCACGCTAATGTAAAGCAGTTTCAGACTTTTATCAATGTAGCAATTTGATTTTGGGGTGACATTTTGAACCTCCTGGGCACCTTACAAAGCTTAGTAAAGAGTTTTTTAATGTGAGAAAGCAAACACTGCCGCCCCATTCTCCTAACGTTAAAAAATGCTGCCCGAACTTCTATTGGTCAGAATGCAAGTCACAGCCTGCGGTATAACTTTGGTCTTACCAGATGCAGTTCGCATTCTACAGCTATCGGTTTCAGTGTAGTACAACTGCAGCCCAAATTTGCACCATCTGGGTAGCTGGTGTAAAGAATAAATTGGCCTCTAGTATAAAAGGGACCGTGGAAATATTGCTAGGTCTAACCCTTCACTTTGAACATTCATATAGTTCAATCATTGATTTGTAAAGTATCAATAATATAAAGGTAGAAATCTAATATGACTTAACCCCGATCAGCACCCCTGCAACTGTGGGACATACATTAGTCACACTCTTTGCCAATTGCCATCCGCTTACAGACAGTTTTGTGCTTTGGATTCCACCCTGCAGGAATTGTTCTGAAACTATCCAAGTTCAAATTATTTAGGATCCATATTACCGACAGAGAAGAAACTTCTATCCCTTCTTCACTGTATTGGAATCTAGATACCAAAGATAAAGGAAAGTGGCTCACCGCCACCTCCTCGAGGGCAATTATGGATGGGCAATAAATGCCAGCGACATCCACATCCCAGGAATGAATGAAATAGGAGGACACAGGTATAGCCCACTGCACCACTCACTCCTTGAGATGCTTCCATTTGAAGATGCCTTTTCTTTCTTGCATTCCGCATGCCACACACTAACCTAGCTGAGAGCGTTAGCAATCCTTTTCCAGACAACGCAACTCTGCACTTGGCCACTTTGGAGAGTGACTTTGGTGACTATAATTTTTCAGGCTCAAGGGGCTGAATGGCCTACTTCTGTTCCTATGTTTGGATGAGTGCCAGTGGTTGAACAGACTGAATACCCTGTTGGGCACTGTTCTGCTAGTCTCTGCTCTGCAGTGGTATCCTCTTTAGGGGTAGAAATTTCCCCCCGCCCAAAACGGGGTGCTCCCACCCTGTTTCGATGGTTTTTACCGCAGCTGCGGTTCAGGTCAACTCTTGTGCGACATTCCGCTCTTTGTTTTTTTTAAATCCGGAAGTTGATCTGAATGGGGGCGGTGATTACACCCGAGGGGAAAAGATGCGGTGGTGACAGCAACTGAGGGGGTGAAAGCTGGGGGCAGTGTGGAGTTACCGCCGTGATGATGTCACCACGGCGCCGCGTCACCACAGCTCTCCCTTTCATTTAAAGGGGCGAGCCTCCGCGATTTTTAAACGTCGGGCCACTGGGCCACCAGACTTTCGGCCTGGACCAGCGGCCTGACACCCAAGAGAGGGTGCCAGGGTGCCTGTTGGCGGCCCAGCTGCACCCGGGGGCATAGTTGTCGGGCCGACATGGTGGCAGCGGCAGTGCACCCTCCTCTTTAAGGGAAGCTGTTCTGCCGCTGCAAAAGACCACAGCCTCACTGGACCACTGGGAAAAAGCTTGTTCTGGCATCGCCGGGTGGGCCGGAGATTTTCCGAGGGGATTGTCGCCTTCGGGAGGGAGGGGGGTTAGACCTGTGGTGCGCACGGTGATGATGCACTTAAGACGGATTGGCAAAAGTGGAGTGGGGAGGGGGGGGGGGGTGGGGCGATCGGTGCACCGCCGGGAAAACTCAGGAGGGCAATTGAGCTAGCAGCATCCATTCCACGGAGAGTCGGCGGCCACTCCACTCCGCAGCGTGACCGCTGATTTGCGGTGGGAACAGGCCTTAATTTTGGCCCCGTCGTGTGGAAGGGAAATGAAGTAATACTAGCGCGGCCCATGGGCATCGTCAACATGTGTGCGCTTCACTGAGCTCTGCAACATCAGGGGTTATTGGGGAGCTCTTAATGCTGTTCAGCCCACATTCATCTGAATGGAGTCAGCAACATCCAGCAACGCCTGGGTCAAACCACCACTCGGCCAGTGCTTTTTCCGTAAGGTCAAAACAACATCTAGTTGTATGTAACTTAGTGCCGGAGGAGACAACTCCCTCCCGCTCACCACCACTTGAATTCTCACAAGTTGAAGCTGTGCAATTGCTGAGAGAAAATAAGATTGGGGATTGTAGACGGCCCTGTCTCCCATTTGTCATTGTCACTCTCTAGTATGCCCCCCTTCAACTCTAAAAAGAAAAAAACTACTTTTATTCCACACCAAGAATGTATTCTTCAAATATTAGTTATTGAAAGTCAGTCATATAGGATGGCATACACATATTTGAGTCAAAAGAGCTACTCAAGTTTCTTAACTTAATTCCTTTGAGAGCAGTAGTTTAGCAGAATTTTTTTGTAAGTTTCCTCTATGGTTGAAACTGCTTTAAAAAGCACCACTTGATTAAAATGTTTAATCACTGTGAATTGCAGGTTTCCAACTAATGAGTTCTGGCTTCCAGAAGTGGGCGTTTATGATGGAAACACATTAAAGAACTGGCATAAATGATGACAGAGTCAGGGCCCAGATGTCTTCCCATTTTATGCTGTTTTGACGAGTGGGAGGGGAGACACAGTTATACTTTAAAACGCACATGCAGTGAATCTGCCTGTCTGCAGTGGTAGCTTTATGAAGCCAGATCAGACGTCTGTGTAACTCCGAGTAGACTGAATTATGATCAATGATAAATCATTTAACAATCTATGTCCAATTGAAATAATTACAGCGTTCAAGAAATATTTGTAAGTGGGTGGATAGTTTAAAGGGGATTTGAAATCATCATTTACAAGCGCAACTAATCTTAAATTGTTGCGTCTTTGATAATGACACACAATGTCATTGCTTAAAAATGAGTCATTTTCTTAAAATTCTGCTCTGTTATTTTCAAGAAAATCTCTGCTGTAATTTTATTGGAGACCTTCATGTGCCAGTAATTCGTTAACCCCCTAACCACTCCATTTCTAGAATTACTCCAAAAGCCTGATCCTTTTTGTCAGTTGTCACTTCCATAGCATTTACAGTTAACTCAAAACCAAACCACTGCTGGATTTCGGTTCCACTCTGAAATGCGTTTGTGATGTGCGTTTTCCCCCTGGTGTTTCGACAGTCCTTTCTACCTTACAACTGTGCTGTTTTCCTGCTAGTCCTGACATTCTGGGCGTGAGAATGGGATTTGTTTATTGAAACGTTTAAAGGGGAAGACACACCGTCAGTGCTACATTATAAGCTCACACAGTTGAAAAGAATTACGCTCAACTTTAACATCCTTTCATTTTCTTTTCTGTCTATTTCTGTTGTTTCAAAAAACAAAATGTGTTTAAATGGTTTGTGCATGAAAGAAACTGGGCCAGGAGAAGATGCTTATCCCAATAATGTGGGGAAGCTGGATTAAGATTCGTAGATAGAATCAGGGGCTCAGGGTGCTACGGAAATCATGTCATTTTAACTGCGTATATCAATTCAGCTCCTTTGCTCTCTTGGGCTCACTCACTTCTCTAGGATTATTTTCCCAATGAAAGTTAAAAAAATAAACAAATAAGAACCAAAAGGATTTTTTTTCAACTGTCAAGTGCTGATGGTCTGGCTCATTTAAGATGAACATTTGACACTTAAGATGATGCTACTGTACATTAAGTGAGAGTGTCTGTTTATCATCGTTTTCACATGCCAAGTGTATTCCTAATTAATCATGATTTTGGATTAGATGATGGTCAGTGAGGCATTAAAAATTCAAACATATTTTGGAAAGGTTTTAATTGGACAACATTTCTTCATACAATGTCATTCCTACTAGAGTTATTTTTAGAATTAGTTCAGCTGGTAACTGTTTGTGTAAATAGTTTATACCCTTGTTTTTCCAATTAATTTGCGTGTTTGAAAGTGTCTCAGCAGGAAGCCTGTCCCTTAGTAGGCAGCAACCAACGCATTGATTTGTGTTCAACGAGCCACTGGAGCTGCCCTTATCTTGACGTTTTTTTGGTTCTCAAGTGACAAAAGCTCATGCATTTTAAGCACTTGCAGAGTGGTTCAGGTGTTGTGGAGATGAAAGTGTGGAAAATCACAGAGAAACTAAGATGGAAGTTCCTGCAGGCACCTTAAGGCCGGTGTCAAACATGCAGACCTCAGTCAAGCGGACTCCTGCTGATGTCTCCCAGGCAAAGGCCAAGCAGATTAGTTATTCTGCTGAGAATTAAAAATAGCATTTCACTCTGTGCCTCTAAAATAGTTGCTTCTCCATGTCAGTTCATCACCTGTGGGGAAAAAAACATTTGTTCAAGACAGTTAACTAGTAAAGAGAATTGGAATCCATCCTTCATAGAACTTTTAGATATAACTCTTGAAAATGTCGACACTAATAATTATCAAAAGCCAGTCCACTAAGATGTGGTATTAAATTTAACCTATATTGAATGTATCTGAAATAGGGTTCCTGCTCTTCTGTTGAGGCAGTGAGTTTATCTGTTGAGTAGCTGAACCCACAGACCAGGCAGACCCCATGTTGGATCTTCGATTTGTGCAGAGGGTTTATGAGTTTGCCAGCAAGCTATGGTTAACTGATTTAACAGCATGAATACCAGGAGCCAGCTCCCAGAATCCAAATTTAAAGAACATTATAGAACGATCTTAAGCTGATTCAGCCAGCATGTAGTAAGGCCGCTACAATTAGCTTCAGAACCCTTGGGTTAAAGAGAGGCCAGAGTTACTGCACCTCACACCAATCCAGTAATCCCTGGTGGAAGTGCGGACGTCTGGGCAGGAGGAAGAAAGAACTTGCATTTATGTAGCACCTTTCATGACCTCAGGATATGCCAAAGCGCTTTACAGCCAATGAAGTGCATTTAAAGTGTAGTCCTCCCTAAGTGGAGGAAGAGCATCCGGGAGGGCGCTGAACACCTCGAGTCTCATCGCCGAGAGCATGCAAAAACCAAACGCTGGCAACGGAAGGAGCATGCGGCAAACCAGACTCTCCACCCACCCTTTCCTTCAAACACTGTCTGTCCCACCTGTGACAGAGACTGTAATTCCCGTATTGGACTGTTCAGTCACCTAAGAACTCACTTTGAGAGTGGAAGCAATTTTGAGGGACTGCCTATGATGATGAGTCACTGTTATAATGTAGGAAATGCAGCAGCCAATTTGCGCACAGCAAGCTCCCACAGCGATGTGATAATGGCCGAATAATCTTTTTAGGTGTTGGTTGAGAGTTAATGCTGGCCAGGACACTAGAGATAACTCTCCTTCACTTCTTCAACCCAACCCCAAACCCAACCACAATGTCTGTGTTGGTTGATTATGGTACCAATCTTCACTATCTAGATTCACGTATGAATAACGGATACTTGGGTGAGGTGTCAAAGGGTTTCCAAGCTCCACGGAACCACACATCAGCAAGGAATCAACACCTTCAGGAGGAGAGGCAGGCAGGGGAAAAGAGTGGTTGAAAAAAATAAGACATTTTAATCAGTTTGTCGGTATTTTCAATTTTTGAGTATTGCTGAAACAAATTGAGGATCACCTTGCATCATCACACAAAAATAGCTGTTTTGTGTACTTCGCTGACTGCTTGTTATTTACAGAATAAAAACACTCTGGAAATGGGATAAAAGCCTATGTTTTACTACATTCTTCCACCAAGTGTGACTGACCAGTGGGGGGGTTCTAACCCGACTCGATAGCAGAAACCTGGCGGGTGGGCAGTTAAAATCGCCCTGGCTCTTACCTGTCCAAAAGCCACCATGATCACAATTTTATCCTGCTCTTCTGACCGGGCAGCAAGGACATGCACCCGGAGCCAACAAGGTCCTTCTTTACATATGTACGTTATGGCCCGATGACATCATTGAGAGTTCTGACGAAGGGTCACAGACCTGAAACGTTAACTCTGGTTCTCTCCACAGATGCTGCCTGACCTGCTGAGATTTCCAGCATTTTCTGTTTTTATTTCAGATTCCAGCATCCGCAGTGTTTTGCTTTTGTATGAGATAATTGAGACCCGACTCTAATTTTAACTCAAGCCTGAGGAATGCACCTGGAATTAAAATTGGGGCCACTTGTGGGTGTTGAGTGGCTTGGAGCTTGGCTGTTTCATCAAGGAACCACATCTCACAGGGTCGTCCTTAGCCGATCCTTGATTCCATGCTACTATCTGTACCTGTGCATCCACTATTTCAATAGAAAAATTCCTAATGATACATATTCCAATAACTTCATCTACCCTTAAGAAAATGTCAAGCTATTTACAGCTTTACGTCAGACTGATTTTGAACCTGGCACAGGGACAAATGTATGGTCTCAAAACTTCACTCACAATTTGAGTTTAAATACAGAATAAAAGATCAGACATTTATTTCACACCTCTCCATTGGCACGTTCAAGTTACAAGCCATGCATACACTTTGGCCACGATGCATTCTACTAACAATGCTCGATACTCCTCTCAAACGGGTTGTTACATTTTATTATAGCGATAACGGACGCACTGGGGGCAAAATTCCCCAGTGCCCCGTCTGGGGGCAGTAAACCAGTCAGGGAGGGAGTTCCTGCGTCCAGCGCGGAAGTCCCGTCCCGGCCGCAAAATTGGGGTTATCGCTCCTCACAGTAAGTGGAGCACAATGTCGCGCGTGCCACTTCTTGTTGGGGCAGTATCCGGGGCGCTACTCGGGCGGGATCAGCAGCGCTCCGCGCAAACAAAAACAGGTTTACATCCCATTAGCATCCCCAGAGGCACTAATGGGAGGCACACAACAGGGAAATTTCGCCCCCACTGTACATATATCCATGGACATACTTTTCCCGGTGACCAATTGCAGGCAGGTATTAGGGTTGGACTTGGTGGCTTGATCTCCGACTCACGTCTCTCCCAGGTGGAAGAGAAAAGGATGGATTTTGTACAACTGCAAAAAAGGAAAGTAGATGAGAGAAATATGAAATTGAAAACTGTGCTCTATTAACAATCAATATGTTGAGTTAAGGTTTGAAACAATAATGTTAAAAGAATAGTTGCAGCCAAATTGGCTCATTTTATAACATGGATTTTCAGTAAACAGTGTCTGTACTTTAAGCACTTTATCAATTTTTTAAAAACTAAACTGCATTCATTTATCAATATTAGAGCTTGGCAGCAAGAGATGGTCTACACGATTCTCTCTCCCGTGCAAGTTGATTAATGTGCCCAGAAGTATTAATGATTTTTTTTGGTGAAGCCAAATCAAACAAGAATGATGAGTAATTGCAGACCTCTGTTACAGATGGAGATTATTTCACATTTACAAGACATGAGCCAATAGGGGTGTGTGGACAGATCATCCCTGTGAGTATTATTCATCAGCAGTAGGTGCTTATCTTCTCAAAAATACCACAGACTACAACTGAAGAGCGATCTTTAATCTTATTATTATTTGATCACCCCTGACAGGAAAGGATAACTTGCAGCTGGTAATCTTTCAATAAAGACCCAGCCCTTTGAATAAAGGGCGTAGCACACATTTCTCACAGAAAAAGTAGCTTAACTTATTTATTTGACTGCATTCATACTTAATTTCCTGCAGGATTTGGGGTGTAAAACAAGCACCTTACATTCTTTTTTACTCAAATAAAATCTTTGGTCATGCTTGATTTACTTTGTTCAGGGATTCCAGATTAAATGCACAACATATTCTGGAGGGCACTTAAATGATTGTGTTGCATTTAATGTACCAAAAAATCGTCCGACTGTGTCCTAACTCGCAACAAATCCCGCTCACCAATCACCCCTGTGCTCGCTGATCTACATTGGCTCCTGGTTAAGCAACACCTCGAATTCAAAATTCTCATCCTTCTTTACAAATCCCTCCATGGCCTCGCCCCTCCCTATCTCTGTAATCTCTTTCAGCCCCACAACCCCACGAGATGTCTGCGTCCCTCAAATTCTGCCCTCCTGAACATCCCTGATTATAACTGCTCAACCATTGGTGGCCGTGCCTTCAGCTGCCTGGGCTCTAAGCTCTGGAACTCCCTCCCTAAACCTCGCCACCTCTCTACCTCTCTTTCCTCCCTTAAGAGGCTCCTTAAAACCTACCTCTTTGTCATCTGCTGTAATTTCTTCTTATGTGGCTTGGTGTCAAATTTATTTGTTTTGTCTTATAACACTGCTTTAAAAGGCCTTGGGACGTTTTACTACATTAAAGGCGCTATATGAATAAAAGTTGTTACTGTATGATTACTGAAACTTTAAGGGGTCCTTCCAAAAGTTGTAGATATGCTTGACAGATAGGTACATAAAAACGAGTACGCTTTGTAATATAGATTGAGAAGTGTCCCATTGTATGCAGTCACGGGTTCAGGGTAAACACGCAGGTAAAGATCATGTCTGTTTCTTTCAGATAAATCAGTATCTGCTGTAAAATAAATTATAATATTTAAAAACCAAGGGCGGAGAAATTTTGGTTGGCTGATTTTGAGTTTGTGTAGTTGAGGGTAAATTAAACACTGTAGCCTCACGTTTTACTGTCATCACACAAACTTAGCTGGCGTTTAAATATCAATCACTCTTTGAGTAGGAAATAATTGCAGTATAAAATAGTTGTCTATTTTTGATGCTTCTAAAGACCTGTATTTACAGGGGTGTGACTTATATAACATGAGTAAAATAACTTACGTCCAGCCATGCAAGTATTGTACATTTTGTAAACTATCTGCATGGATAGATCCAATACCTTTATCAAGGTAGTCAATGAAGAGCGCTGTCGAGTGATGAACCATGTAGCATCCTCACATCACTGAGTTCCCTTTCTGAGCCATGTTGCTGGGAGAAGACCAAAGCAAATACCAAGCACATACCACAGGAAGTGAGGGAACATCAGAGAGAGAGAGAGAGAGCATGCTATCCGCAGGTAACTCCTATAAGAACATAAGAATTAGAAGCAGGAGTAGGCCATTCGGCCCCTCGAGCCTGCTCCGCCATTCAATCAGATCATGGCTGATCTTCTGCCTCAACTCCACTTTCCTGCACTGTCCCCATATCCCTTGATTCCCTTAATATTCAAACATCTATTGATCTTGTTGAATATACTCAAAGACTAATCCTCTACAGCCCTCTGGGGTAGAGAATTCCAAAGAGTCACCACCCTCTGAGTGAAGAGGTTTCTCCTCATCTCCGTCCCAAATGGCCAACCCCTTATTCTGAGACTGTGACCCCTGGTTCTAGACTCCCCAGCCCGGGGAAACCTCCTCCCTGCATCTACCTTGTCAAGCCCTGTAAGAATTTTGTATGTTTCAATGAGATCATCTCTCATTCTTCTAAACTCTAGAGAATATAGGCCTAGTGTACTCAATCTCTCCTCACAGGACAATCCCTCCCATCCCACATGTTCATCTTCCAGCAGTTGGTTCAGAGGCTTGGTTCAGGGGGCCTAGAAGCAGACTGCTAACCTAGCGTCCTGGCTGCAGGGAGACCTCAGAGCGAGGAGGAAAATGCCCATTAATTGCTTGTCCACTAATCGCACTAACTGTAATGTCAAGGTTTAAATCTGTAAACACAGTTTTCTGTGAGAACCTCTAATTACTACATTCTAAAAGTATTCCTAGTGTACTTGGATTTTGCTGTTGTTCAGGGTGATCCATAACGTAAACAAAAGTACAGCAAAATGTACCATAAAATTATTTGACAAGCTCCAACCTGCTTTCCCCCTTCTCGCCCCAAAATATAATTGAAATTGTGAAAAAATATAAATAAAATACCGTGTAAAGAAACCATAGGAACATATCAAGTCAATGTGAACATTACAAATATAATTCTTAATGACACAAGGGAGTTGCAGTATCACTTCACTGTGGTTCCTTCCAAACTAGAGCCTAGAAATTATTGTTGATGCTATTCGTAGATCAACACTAAGCACATATGTATAACATTCCTTTGTTCATTATTTTAGTGGAAGGATTGACTCATTTGAAATACATGGGTGAACGCCTGCTTTAAAGTAGAGGCAGAGGAACATTATAGCAACTTGTTACACGTGGGTGATCAACATTGATTTAGAGGCCTAACTATCTAAACTTAGTGTGATGTAACTGCATCAATAGTGCTATGAAAGATCTATACAGAATCAGCCTGTTAACAACAATAACAACAACAACTTTGTATTTACATGGCGCTTCATAGGAGTATTATAAGACAAAAAATTTGACATCGAGCCACATAAATTAGGGTAGGAAGCTTGGCCAAAGAGGTTGGTTTTAAGAAGCGTGTTGAAGGAGGAAAGAGAGGTAGAGAGGCAAAGAGGTTTAGGCGGGCAGTTCCAGAGCTTAGGGCCCAGGCAACAGAAGGCACGGCCACCAATGGTTGAGCGATTATGATCAGGGATGATCAAGAGGGCCGAATTAGAGGAGCGCAGACATCTCGGTGGGGGGGCCTGGAGGAGATTACAGAGATAGGGAGGGGCAAGGCCATGGATTTGAAAATAAGGATGAGAGTTTTGAAATCGAGGCGTTGCTTAACCGGAAGCCAATGTAGGTCAGCGAGCACAGGAGTAATGGGTGAGCGGGATTTATTGCGAGGTAGGACACGGGCTGCCGAGTTTCAGATCACCTCTAGTTTACGTAGGGTAGAATGTGGGAGGCCAACCAGGAGTGCATTGGAATAGTCAAGTCTAGAGGTAACAAAGGTATGGATGAGGGCTTCAGCAGCGGATGAGCTGAGGCAGGGGCAGAGACGGGCAATGTTAGTCTTATGTGAGTATAAAGTTGTGTCACGAGAACGTGATTTATTTTTCTCCATTTTAATCATCTTTCTGTTCCCCATCTACCTGCAGTGGAACTTTCCCCTACTCATGTTTGCGTGGAAGATAGTTCCAGCCCTGTGCTGTGGAAACACAGTAGTCATCAAGCCGGCAGAACAGACACCATTGACTGCCCTCTACATGGGAGCCCTCATCAAAGAGGTGTGTTCCTCTTATCTCAATATTTTTTTAGACTTTCAGTGATTTCATTTCCCAGTTTATTCTGGCAGTTTTCTTTTACTTAGGTTGTTTGTTCGAATCCTATTTTCCCAGGTTGGGTTTCCTCCAGGAGTGGTCAATATTTTGCCTGGATTTGGCGTGACAGCTGGTGCAGCAATAGCCTCTCACATGGACATCGACAAAATCGCATTTACTGGATCAACCGAGGTACACTAGTGCACAGAAATACCGTAAAAGTCAGTGTGTGGGTTGCACTGGCGTATAAGTGACCCCCGGGATTTTATACTGAGTTGCTAAGTAACAAATGATTCACCTTGACGTATCAATGATAAAGGCAGATTCTTTATGTAATGCCTATCCTGTCCTCGGGATGTTCTGAAGCACTTCACAGCCAATGAATTACTTTTGAAGTGTAGTCACTGTTGTTTTTGTCGGCACATGTGGCAGCCAAGCTGTGCACAGCAAGATCCCGCACACATGCAATGGGATAAATGATCAATTAATCTTTTTTTGTGATGCTGGCTGGTTGAGGGATGAATGTTGGCTAGGGCACTTGAGAGCACCCTATTCTTCTCTAAATACCAGCCGTGCGATGCTTTGCATCGATCTGAACAAGCAGCCAAGACTTTGGTTTAACATCTCATCTGAGAGGCAACATGTCCGATGCTTTGTATGTTAACTGGGTTTTACCTGCCACTGGAGGGCGCGATTGTCGGAGTCTTAATGGTCACTGGCAGACACATGCAAGCCATGTATATAATGTTGGCAGCCATGTTGAATCCTCACTTTGAGAATAAATAAACTGGAGTAAGGTCATGCCTGAACTAGCTCACCGTACTTAGCCTCGTGGAGTTATTCGATATTTAACATCCATCAATGCAGCACTCCCTTAGTAATGCACTGAGTGTCTCAGTCTGGATCAGGTGCTTAGGTCCCAGAGCAGGGGCTTGAACCCATGTTCTTCTGTCTCAGAAATGAGTGTGCTATCAACTGGCCCAAACTGATACTTAAATCAAAGAAAAAGGAACCATTTTCTTAAATGCCTCTATGATTTTTCTCCCGGAGCTGCTCGCCACAGTGTCCAGGAGATTAGTCCTTAATCCCTGGAGACTCCAGCGTAATCCTGGAGGGTGCCAATGGATGTGGTATTTATGCAGTGAATGAACCCAGCTACATCAGATGAGAGAGCCTTCAGTGCTTTCAAACATTTGGCCCACTCACTGGATAAATAATGGGAGGATCCCAGATCGCTGGTGCCAGTTCCCGACTCCCACTGTTGCAGGGAATATTCCCAATTGCACAGCTGCAGAGAGAGCAATGGGGCGCAGGGCAGTTTGAAAGTTTGCCTGCCACATCAGGAGCTGAGAGTCAGCACAGCTGCTCTGGGAGCTTTGCAGATAGATCAGCACACGCAAGACAGACAACAAACCTCTCTGTTATTTCTTATGGAGAGCATTATATTTGTGTTGTGGTGCTGGCATGTGACAGAGGATTGAAGTTCAGTTGTGTTGATTTTCTGGCTACTAATTATTAAAGGCCTGACCTTCCTTTTTTTAAGTAACAACGGACAATGCCAATTTTCATCATAATTAATACATTTATGATAGCATTTGGTTCAGAAATATTTCCGAGAACTGATATTTCATTAGCAACGATGAAAAGGCCAATCTTGATGCACCACAAATAATCCTTTGATGCTTCTCAAGCAGGTAAAGGGCCATTTAACCAGTGTTAACAGTTAACTAGAATTTTAGGGGCCGAAATTGCATAGCGCCTCACTTGGGGGCCGGTAACTGGCGCGAGGTGGGGTTCCTGCGCCAGGCACGGAGGTCCCGTCCCGCGACCTATATTCGGCTTATTGTGCTTCACTTGCTCAGTGGGGCGAGAGCGGGACGGAAGGACTCCGCGAAAGGTGCAGCTCTACGCGTTGGGACACCTAGCGCTGCCACAGGGTTCGCCCCGTCATTAAAGGGCAGGGCCAAGCTGCCGGCTCTGCGGCCGGGGAAATGGGTCCAATGTCATACCACCAGCGGAGTTACGGGCTGCAAGATCGCGGCATGGATCCCACGATTGAGGAGGAAGTCGGGCAGTTTTATTTTACATGCTCCACCTCCCCTTTAACCTTCGCCCCGCGAGCGGCCCACAGCATCGCCCGCGGCAGCGTCGGGTGGGGGGGGGGGGGGGGCGGTTTGCTACCGAATTTTCGCTCTGGGGTGAAAACGGTTCACCGTGCACGGTGACGACCGGTTGGAACGTGACTCGATCAGTTACCGCCACCGTTGAACGCCCGTGGAATTTCGCGGGAGTCGGTAGCGGTGTGTGCCCGGGCGAAAAGTCGTTTGCGTCCCATTGCGGGAGGCACAAATGGCCCAAATTTCTCGCCCTTAGGGGGGGATTCAAGACCACCCTCGCCATTCTGTGCTGAGACAGATCAGTGGGCACCCTGAGCAAATGCCCTCCAGCAGTGGCATGCATGAAGTAGCACCGGTGACCGTTCTGTACCCTCTGAAAGCACTGGAGTGACTCGTGCTGATGGAGGTGTATCCAGGGTAGTGACACGCATGACTGCATCCTATGCAGCTCAACAGATGGCTCTGCAGCTATCCGCCAGTGCTATTCCCTCAACTTGTGGAGCACTTAGTAATCCTCTCTGGTGAGTCTGAACTTCCTGATTCACTGTGCCCAGGTAACTGACTCTGTTGCAGTAGATCTGCTGAGGTCTTGCATCTATTGTACCTTTTGCATTCCAGCCTTCCTTTTCCTCATGCCCCCCAGCAATATAGGTGCTAACGGACACCACACCAATGTTCTCAGACAGAAACTGCTTTGTATTTGCTGATACTGGCATTACTTCATTGGAATTACTAATGCCATGTCTGACCTGGAATGAAATGCTCACTTTTTGATTTGACTGTGCAGCTGTGGAATTCTGAATGAGTTCATACTTAATGATTTTTAACAAAGCCTTAACAAGCAAGATGCAGTCATTATGTGTTTTTTGTTGCTAATGCTCACTAATCCATTTCTGGACATGTAGAGGAACATTGAACATGGAAAAATAGCTCATTAGTGTTTTAGCACGAACATTTCTTTGTTACTCCAGTAGACATTCAGCAAAATGTCTACTTAAGTAAGAAAGAAATGTCAGTGCTAAAACATTAATGGGCTATTTTGTATAGCGCCCTTAATGTAATAAAATGTTCCAAGACACTTCAAAGGAATGTTATCAAAAACAAAATTTGACTCCAAGCCACCAAAGGACATTTAGGACAGATAGGTAGGTTTTAAGGAGTGCCTTAAAGGAGGAAAGATAGGCGGAGAGATTTAGGGAAGGAATTCCAGAGCTTAGGACCTAGGCAGCTGAAAGCACGGCCCACCAATGGTGGAGCAATTCAAATCGGGGATGTTTAAAAGGCCAGAATTTATGGAGCGCAGAGATCTCAGGGGATTATAGGGCTGGAGGAGATTACAGAGATAGGGAGGGACGAGGTCATGGGGGGATTTGAAAACAAGGATGAGAATCTTAAATCGAGGCGTTGCTTAACTGGGAGCCAATGTAGGTCAGTGAGTACAGGGGTGATGGATGAGTGGGACTTGGTACAAGTTAGGACACGAGTGGCAGAGTTTTGAAGGGTAGAGCTAGGGAAGCCAGCCAGGAATGCATTGGAAATTGTTCTGTGTGCGCTGAAATGCCACTTGACATGGCAGCACAGGGAGTGCCTGAGTTGGTGTACTCATCCAGCCCGACACCAGGGGACCACTGGCCTGTGCGTCAGGTGTGTAAAGGAATCTTGTGGTCATCCTCCCATTTACAAGGTTCAAGCACAGCGCAGGTAAAAATTTATTTCGTGGTTATAGAAACCCGAGCCATGATATAAAACCCGGATGAAAAGAGGAGGTGTTTAAAACACACAGAAAATTGAAATTCAGGTATAAAATCCCAGGGAGATTTTTTCTCCTTTAGCCCTCTGTGTGTGGAGCGTCATGTGCCAGAGGTCCACGTCAAGACTTCAGATGGGCAGCCTCCCTCCACCAGTTTCCGCCTGTTTTAATTTGTAGGGTGTGCTCCCATGCCCCTATGTGCTAACAACACAGAGTTTTGTACACTCAGAACTCTGAAGATAAACATTTACCTCACAGAGCAGAGCATGTAGTTTTACCACAGACCTTGAAGAAAGATTTGCATTTATATAGCGTCTTTCATGACCACTGGATGTCCCAAAGGGCTTTACAGCCAATGAAGTACTTTTGGAGTGTAGTCACTGTTGAAATGTAGGAAACGCGGCTGCCAATTTGCGCACAGCAAGCTCCCACAAACAGCAATGTGATAATGACCAGATAATCTGTTTTTTTTATGTTGATTGAGGGATACATATTGGCCAGGATACCGGGGATAACTCCCCTGCTTTTCTTCAAAATAGCACCATGGGATCTTTTACATCCACTTGAGAGAGTAGACAGGGCCTCGGTTTAACGTCTTATCCAAAAGATCTCCAACAATGCAGCGCTCCACTCGGATGTCAGCCTAGATTTTTGTGCTCAGGAGCAGGACTTGAACCCACAACCTTCTGGTGCAAAGGTGAGACTGCTGCACACTGAGCCACAGCTGACACAGCTAAAAGCTTGAAAATATCTTTGAACAGGAATCTAATAATTTTACAGTGATAATGGCCTTGTGTTTAAAATTTGCTCTGGCACTATCGCAGTTGTGACAATTTACACATTTGAAGAAAAATGTGACCAGTTTTCATTTCCATTATAAATAACAACTTGCCTTTAATGTAGTCAATGTTTTAAGACTCTTCACAGGGGTGAAAACCGACACCAAGCAATAGTAGAGTTGGGAAATTGAACTACTGGTCATGATTGAAGATATGGTCAAAGAGATAGGCTTTCGAGGGTGCGGAGACAGGGAGGAAAATTCTAGGACCCAGATAGCTGAAGGCTCTTCCACAGATGGTAGAATGGGAGGGGTGGGTGATGCAAAGGAGGTCAGAGTCATAAGAACAGAGGGTGTGCTGCCAAGTAGGGCTGGAGAAGATTGCAGACACATAACAGGGTGACGTCTTTGGAGGGATTTGTAAATAGAACGGAAATTTTGAATTCAGTTCAGTGGTGGATGGAGAGCAAATGGAGGTTGGGAAAGACAGGGTGAGGTGGGATAGATACTTAACGTAGGATAAGTTTTGGGCCACAGATCTGCGGGTAAGTTGGAGTTTATGTAGGGTGGAGCAGCCTGTGTAAAGAATGCAGCAGTCAGAAGAATCTAATAACCTTTGTCATAAAATCTAATCCCAGCTCGTCTGGGCGCGCAAGGAGATGGAGCACTGGATCACAAGGTCTGAACCAGGCTACCCGTACACAGTGCTATGGTTTTGATTTATTACCTGGAGTACACACAAGCATGTCCGAAACAGAGCATTGCACTGTAAAAGGCAAAACCAAATGACCTAATCACTCCACAAACAATGAGTCTGACAGATATCGTTTTTTTATTCCTTTTAACTGTCAACGCTTTAAAAGCGTGATTCAAACTGTTTCCTGGCCAGTATTTCAAAGTTGTAAATGCACTGGAGGTGCCCTCTTGAGCCAAGAAGATTTCTGTTGCAATTTTCGAAAGTTCTGTTTTCACTAAATATTGGGCATGCCCTGAGTTATATTGTGTGGTTTACATCAAGTTTAGTTTTTTTTCATTACCTGTGCATTTAAAAGTCTCTTGATTCTAGAAATGAGAAGAAAAATGATTGAAAATCTAAAGCCCCGTCTCATGGAGCCAAACAAAAAACAGATGGGTACTGTGACGTTCAGCCATTGTAAACTGTGTCCTTTTTAGGTTTTGATTTCCTGTTATGATCCAAGCATCTAAAAGCAGCTGTGTCGCACAGAGGTTAGCATTTGGTTTGATACGAATACCACAAAATAGCACATCTATTTGCCAATAAAAAAGTGCATCACAAGGCCTAACATAATAAGGCCTGTGCAGTTCTGTCCTCCACAATGTCCACTTGAGAGTGTTTCTGTTAGTAATTAATGTCTGATGACTCTTGAGGTTCCAGTAACTAAGGTCTCTTTTTTGCTGGAATTGTCTTCCTGTGATGTCTGGAACAATGCTGTCCACTTTTTTTAATTAACAAACGCTCATTAAATATTTTTGCTCAATAGTTTCTTCCAGAATGCTTCGAGTTCCAGCCAGGCACTGTGATACGGGGCATAGTAAATAGGTGGGCTAGATGCGGTGAATGGCCTAACCCTATCTCTGTGATATTTCTAATCTTTGTGAAGTGGTCCTGTCAGATACTGATATAAACACGTCCCATTGTTATATAGAAACGTCTGGAGGGAGGACTCAATGAATTGTAAAAGTTCCATTTGGGTGCAATTTATGCTGTTAGTCTGGCGTAAAAAGCAGTGTTGTAGCAGTCTACAGGGCTGTAGTAATACCTGCCCTCTTGTATGGATCAGAGGCTTGAGCGATATACAGAAGACACATCAAGTCGCTGGAGATATATCACCAACAATGTCTCCGCAAGATTCTGCAAATCTCCTGGGAGGACAGGCGCACCAACATCAGTGTCCTTGCCCAGGCTAACATGCCCAGCATTGAAGCACTAACCACACTAGATCAGCTTCGCTGGGCAGGCCACTTAGTTCGCATGCCAAACACAAGACGCCCTAAACAATTGCTCTACGCGGAGCTCCTTCATGGCAAATGAGCCAAAGGTGGGCAGCGGAAACGATACAAGGACACCCTCAAAGCCTCCCTGGTGAAGTACGGCATCACCACTGACACCTGGGAGACCCTGGCCGAAGACCGCCCGAGGTGGAGAAAGTGCATCCGGGAGGGCGTTGAGCTCCTCGAATCTCAACGCTGCGAGCGTGAAGAGGTCTGGCGCAGGCAGCGGAAGGAGCTTGTGGTAAATCAGTGCCACCCCACCCCTTCCCCCGCCGAATATCTGTCCCACCTGTGACAGGGTCTGTGGCTCTCGTGTTGGACTGTTCAGCCACCAAAGAACTCACTTTCGGAGTAGGAGCAAGTCTTCCTCGATTCCCAGGGACTGCCTATGATGATGATGAAGATAATGAGCAGTTTCTTTATGTCTGTTGCTAACCAACAGCTACAACCTCTTACCCTTAGTCCTTTTTTATTCTTGGTCTCACTGACCTTAAATGGAATCCCTGGTTTTCTCCATTGCTAAAGCTGCCTGTGAGCACTTTTGTCGTTAATCCCAAATACTTCTTTTCACTGGAACACTTTTTAACTCTTTATAAAGCCAATCCAAGAGTTGAATGCCACTGACATATCTGAGGAAGCTCGACCAGCAACTCGCCTGCAAATGGTTACCTAAGAGGCAATCTCTCCATTTCTAGTCGCAAACCTCCCACCCCCGCTCTGTGTTGCATTTTTACTTACAATTAAACAAGAAATCCAACAGGGAATTGGGAAGAAACTTCTTTACCCAGCGAGAATGTGGAACTTGCTACCACAGGGACTGGTTGAAGCGAATAGTATATGTCATGTATTCAACTATCATTGTAACCCATGTCTAAGCTGACCTAAGTTGTACACCTTGAGGACATTGACCACAAGGGGGTGAACTTGTGGGAGACACTCCTAACCTGGACTTTCAGGTATAAAAGGGGAAGCTCCACCCACCTTCATCACTTGAGGTCTTGGTAATAAAGGTAACTGGTAACCTTCTCTCAAGTATGGGCCTCGTGTGCATTTATACTGTAGAGTAAGGACATATCATTGGCGACGAGAAACTGGGATTTAAACCACGTGAGCAGCACAGAAGAGAGGTACTGTGTTGGTGATGATTGGGATGACTTTATTGAGGGACTACAGCAAAGTTTGTCACTAAGGAATGGTTGGGAAAGGATTCGGCCGACAAACGCAGGGCTCATCTCCTGACGGTTTGTGGATCCAGAATGTACTCCCTGATGAAGGACCTTCTAGCACTAGAGAAGCCGGCAGACAAGACATTCAAAGAGCTCAGTAAATTGATTGAGGAACACCTTAAACCGGCGAGCAGCATGCACATGGCAAGACACCGGTTTTACACGCACCGGTGGCGAGAAGGGCAAAGCATTCCTGACTTCGTGGCAGATCTCCGGCGACTGGCGAGCCTATGTAAGTTCGCAGATGCATGCAGAGCGGAGATGCTGCGAGACTTTTTTATTGAGGGCATCAGGCACGCTGGGGTTTTCAGGAAACCGATTGAGACCAAAGACTCGACCTTGGAAGTGGCGGCTCTGATAGCCTAGACATTTATCTCAGGGGAGGAAGAGACCAGAATGATGTATGACAAAAATCTTGGCTCAAATGCGGCAAACAACCAGGGAGTCAACATTGTTAACGCGGCACACAGTTCTCTAGGCAGACAAGGGCAATCGGACATGCCCCAGCATGTAGTCGAACCCAAAGGGGGAATTCAACAGAGACAATGGCCAGCTGAATGGCGATTCATGCAATCGCAATGGACAATGCGGCCAGTAATGGGGCCATCAACACCTGTTAATGGTGCGCTTAAAGACAGTTACAAAGACAGTCAGAGACGATCGACTGGTAATGGACCTTTTGTTTCCAACAAGTGGGCCTCCAGCTCATGCTGGAGGTGTGGAGGCAAACACCCAGCCAGAGCTTGCAGGTATCAGCAATATACCTGCAGAAACTGCAACATCAGTGGTCACTTGGCGCGTATGTGCAGGAAGCCTGCAGCCAGGTTGATGTACGAGAAGGACGGGCTCGATGTAAGCCCTACGAGGCCAAATGAATACTGGGGGAAATCGCTGGAAGCTGAAGTTCAGCGAGTTCATGTGGAGCACATGTACAGTTCATATACCAGGACGCCACCAATAATGATGAAAGTGCTCCTCAATGGCATCCCAGTATTAATGGAGCTAGACACAGGGGCCAGCCAGTCCCTGATGAGTATCAAACAGTTCGAAAGGTTGTGGGTGTCCAAGGCCAGGAGGCCAAAATTATTGCTGATTGACGCACAGCTACGGACATAGACAAAGGAGATCATTCCGGTGCTAGGCAGCGCCATGGTAGTCGTGACCCACAAAGATTTGGAGAACAGGTTGCCACTCTGGATTGTCCCGGGGGATGGTCCCGCACTACTGGGGAGGAGTTGACTTGCTGTCATGAACTGGAAATGGGGCAATGTCAATGCAATTTCTTCTGTGGAGCGAATATCATGCTCACAGGTCCTGGACAAATTTGACTCATTATTTCAACCCGGCATTGGAACTTTCATGGGGACCAAGGTAGTGATTCACATAAACCCAGATGCCAGGCCAGTACACCACAAGGCCAGAGCGGTGCCTGATGCGGGAAAAGATAGAATGTGAATTGGACCGCCTGCTGAGGGAAGGCATCATCTCGCCAGTCTAATTCAGTGACTGGGCGAGCCCGATCGTGCCGGTGCTCAAGGCGGATGGGTCAGTCAGGATATGTGACGATTACAAGGCCACCATCAATCGGGTGTCACTCCAAGACCAGTACCCGCTACCGAGAGCAGAGGACATCTTTGCAACACTATCCGGTGGCAAACATTTTTCAAAATTGGACCTGACCTCAGTTTACATGACCCAGGAGCTGGCCAGTGAGTCGAAGAAGCTGACCACAATCACGACACACAAGGGGTTGTTTGAGTATAACAGGTGTCCGTTTGGGATTCGTTCGGCCGCCGCGATCTTTCAGCGAAATATGGAAAGCCTCCTCAAGTCGATTCCAAGGACGATGGTTTTTCAGGACGACATCCTCCTCATGGGTCGCGATACTGAAGAACACCTCCACAACCTGGAGGAGGTGCTACGCAGACTGGACCGAGTAGGACTGCGACTGAAAAAGGCGAAGTGTGTCTTCTTAGCTCCAGAGGTAGAATTCCTGGGGAGGAGGGTAGCAGCAGACGGGATCAGACCTACTGCGTCCAAAACGGAAGTAATCCAGAGAGCACCCAGACCCTGTAACACGACGGAGCTGCATTCGTTCCTGGGGCTCCTGAACTATTTTGGTAACTTTCTTCCCAAATTGAGCATGCTGTTAGAGCCGCTACACGTGTTCCTACGCAAAGGTCGCGATTGGGTCTGGGGGGACAGCCAGGAAAGAGCTTTTGATAGAGCACGTAACTTGTTATGCTTCAACAAACTGTTAACGTTATATGACCCGTGTAAGAAACTTGTTCTAACGTGCGATGCATCGTCCTATGGGGTCGGGTATGTGTTGTAGCATGTGAATGTCAAATAGTCAGTTACAGCTGGTAGCTTATGCCTCCAGAAGTCTGTCCCAGGCAGGAAGAGGCTACGGGATGGTAGAAAAGGAAGCGCTAGCAAGTCTATATGCAGTAAAAAAAAATGCACCAGTACCTGTTTGGCAGGAAATTTGAGCTGGAGACAGATCACAAACCCCTAACGTCCCTTTTGGCCGACACCAAGGCCATAACTGCGAAAGCATCAGCCCGCATACAGAGGTGGGCACTTACGTTAGCCGCCTATGACTACACAATTCGGCACAGACCGGGCACTGAAAACTGTGCCAATGCACTCACTAGCCACCATTGAGGGGGAAACTGAGCATGATGCTGAGATGGTCATGGCTGTTGAAGCTTTCGCAAGCGAAGGCTCACATGTGACAGCCCGTCAGATTAAAGTCTGGACAAATAAAGACCCGCTACTGTCTTTAGTTAAGAAATGTGTCCTGAATGGGGACAGGGCAGCCACGTATGGGGCATGCCCTTAGGAATTCAAACCATTTCATAGGTGCAAGGATGAACTCTCAATTCAGGCCGATTACCTACTGTGGGGAAACCGAGTAGTCATGCCCCAGAGGGGCAGAGAGGTGTTTATCAGAGAACTTCACAATGAGCACCTGGGCATTGTCATGATGAAGGCAATTGCCAGGTCACACGTTTGGTGGCCAGGGATAGATGCAGACCTGGAACTTTGTGTTCGCAGGTGCAACACATGTGCTCAGCTGGGCAACGCACCCAGGGAAGCCCCTCTTAGCCCCTGGTCCTGGCCCGCCAAGCCATGGTCACACATCCATGTGGACTACGCAGGTCCTTTCATGGGAAAATGTTTTTGGTTGTAGTAGACGCCTACTCCAAATGGATTGAGTATGCCATTTTAAATTCAAGCACATCCTCTGCCACGGTAGAAAGTCTACGGGCAATGTTCGCCGCCCATGGTCTACCGGATGACTTGGTCAGCGACAATGACCCATGTTTCACAAGCACTGAATTCCAGGACTTCATGGCAGGCAATGGAATCAACCATGTCAGAACGGCACCGTTCAAGCCGGCCTCAAACGGCCAGCCGGAACGAGCAGTGCAGATAATCAAACAGGGGATGCTCAGAATCCAAGGGGGTTCACTACAAAGCCGCTTATCACACCTCCTGTTGGCCAATAGATCCCGACCACACTTGCTCACAAGGGTTCCACCCGCAGGGCTGCTAATGAAAAGGATGCTCAAAACCAGGTTATCCCTTATACACCCTACTATGAAAGAAATTGTTGAGAGCAGGCGTCAGTCACAATGTGACTACTGTCATGTATTCAACCAGCATTGTAACCCATGTATAAACTGACCTAAGTTGTACACCGTGAGAACACTGACCACTAGGTGGGAGACACTCCTAACCTGGACCTTCAGGTATAAAAGGGGAAGCTCCACCCACCTTCATCACTTGGGTGCTAAGGAATAAAGGACAGGTCACAGACTGACCTTCTCTCAAGCATGGGCCTCATGTGCATTTATACTGTGTAGTAAGGACGTATCAACTACCATGACAGGAATGCGAGGGCGCGATGTATTGATGTCAATGACCATGATTTTTTCCTTAATTACGCTGCAGGGCCCAAATGGCTTGCAGGCACTGTGATTGCTAAAGAGGGGAAAAGGGTTTTGGTAGTTAAACTTACCAATGGACAAACCTGCTGCAAACACGTGGATCAAACTAAAAGGAGGTTCAGCAACCCCATAGAAGAAGCAGAGGAAGAACACGATGTAGAGTTTACTGCACCACAGGTGACCAAACACCGGAACCAAGTGGAGGAGAGCCCAGTCACTGTGGGCAGTCCGGACAGGCCTGAGGCACTGCAAACAGCAGACATTCAGGCCAGCGCCCAACAACCGGAGCCCCAACTCAGGCGCTCTACAAGGGAGCGTAAACCACCAGAGAGACTAAACCTGTGATCCCAATAAGACTTTGGGAGGGAGGTGATGTCATGTATTCAACTATCATTGTAACCCATGCATAAGCTGACCTAAGTTGTACACCTTGAGAACATTGACCACAAGGGGGTGAACTTGTGGGAGACACTCCTAACCTGGACTTTCAGGTATAACAGGGGAAGCTCCACCCACCTTCATCACTTGAGGTCTTGGTAATAAAGGTAACTGGTCACAGAGTGACCTTCTCTCAAGTATGGACCTCGTGTGCATTTATACTGTATAGTAAGGACATATCAGTATAGATGCATTGAAGGGGCGGTTAAATAAGCATATGAGGGAGAAAGGAATAGAGGGTTAAGCTGATAGAATGAAATGAGGAAAGATGGGAGGAGGCTCGAGTGGAGCATAAACACCGGCATGGACTGGTTGGGCCGAATGGCCTGTTTCTGTGCCATATATTATATGTAATTCTATGTAATTGACATAATCTATATAGTTGATATTACTATGGTCAGTGTTCCTCTGAGGGAGTGCTCCACTGTTGGAGTCACCGTCTTTCAAATGATATGTTAAACCAAGGGGTTGTCTGCGAGCTTAAGTGGACGTAAAATATTCCTTGGGACTATTTTGAAGAAGAGCAGGGGAGTTACCCCCAGTGTCCTGACCAATATTTATCCCTCAATCAAGATAACAAGAAAACAGATTATCTGGTCATTATCACATTGATGTCTGTGGGAGCTTGCTTGTGTGCAAATTGGCTGCCACATTTCCCACATTATAACAGTGACTACACTTCAAAAGGGCTTCATTGGCTGTAAAGTGCTTTGAGACGACTGGTGGTCTTGAGGCCATGAAAGGCGCTATAGAAATGCAATTCTTTCATTTTCTTTATGATATCATGTTTTGTGAAGGGGAGAAACACAGGTGAGCATTACTGCATTGGGATTGTGGATGCAAGTACTAAAATGGTCATGTGATTAGTGAACACCAGCAGGTGAGAGCGACTGTTAATGTTGTGCATATAAAAGATTGATAAATGGGACTTCAATCCTCATATAATCATTGTGCTTTGTATTCATAGGAAGCAGTCGGTTGTACAATGTCCTCTGTTAACTCAAACCCTACCATGACATCACACAGCTGATATCAAAGATGGGCAATTTTAATTATGAGGAAAGAATTAAGATTTTGTACCGCCCCGTTTGAAGGTGGTAACAACTGCAGAACGGGAGTTCCTGTGGCAGGCACGGCAGTCCCACCGCGCGAGCTATATTGGGCTTACCGCCCCCGAGAGGAACTGCAACACAAAATCTCACGCTGCAGTTCCTGTTGGGGGCGGGACTGGGGCTCAAAGTCTCGCAAAGTTCCCAGCACTTCCATCACAATCCAACACTTGCTCAACGTGCCACCACCTCACGCCGTGTACTTCTCCTTTCCCTTCTCACTGATTACACAAATATGATTCAAGTCTCGAAAGTATTCGTTATCATCGAGTGCGTATCCAACTACAAACTTTTCAGGAGCTTCAAAACCAACAAAGTCTGGCCGATGTCCCCCACTTCCATTAAAGCTGCCGCCTTGGCGGCTGGGAAACAGGGCCATCACTGGACCACCGGGGAGCGGGGTCCTGCGGCAGCAGCCCCGGCACACATGTGGAGTGTCGGGCTGCAAGATTGCGGCTCGGACCTCGCCATCTGCAATCAAGAAAGCCGCGACCGGTAAGTCGGCCATTTAATTTTCGGCCCGCGAGCGGCCTAAAGCGTTGCCCGCGGCAGCGTCACGGGGCGCTACCCAACCTTCACTCTGGGTCGAAACGGGTCGCCGCGCATGGTGATGACCTCGTCGGTGGCCGAGTGGCTACCGGGTACCGCCGCCGCCAAACTCTCACGGGACTCGGTAACGGCGCTGCACCCAGGCACTAACGGGAAGCGCAAACGACCGGAATTTCCCCCCCTGGGATTATTGCCACTGGAGCAGATAGGCTTGAGAGGAGATTTTGACATTCTGATGGATTTTTATACAGTAAATAGGAAAAGATTATTTCCATTAGTTGTGGATTCCGTGATGAGGGGTTATCACTTTCAAATTGTCACGCTATGAGGGAGAGGTTAAGGAATGATTTTACACATTATGATCAGCCATGAACTCATTGAATGGCGGTGCAGGCTCGAAGGGCCGAATGGCCTACTCCTGCACCTATTTTCTATGTTTCTGTGTTTCACAGGGAGTAATTGGAGCATGGAAGGCTTTTCCATAGGGAATAGTTGAGCCAGAGACCACTGAATCTTTTAAGGGACAAGTTGATAGGGGGAGCGATCAGGACAGTGAGGTTAGTTTTGGATTGCTCTCGCAAAGAACATTCACAGACACAATGGGCCGGGTGGCCTCCTTCTGTACTGCAAACGTTTGTGGTTCTATGTTTCCACGTTCGAAGCTTGCCGGCTGCAACTATCCAGCTGCATGGTTTCAAGTCGAGATGCAGGATTTACTCCCATTGACTTTACTAGGTTTCAGATCATTAAATGTTTAAATGGAAAATGGCTGTGTTCGATGTCATGTTCCAACGGACCTCGCCAGCTGCAATGCTTACATTTCATTGCAATAAAGTAAATTCTGCTTTTCATTTGAAATAACATTAACCTTACCAATGAAGGAGAAATGGACTGAGAGGATAAAAATTGTCGAGGGGCACCAGGATAAATGTCCGAAGCACTACTGATGATGGCGAGCACTGTAGGTAACCGATCCGGGTGGGGCTTTAGGAACTTGGCCCGAATCTGATGGGCTCGATTAGCCAGCAATATTGTTCCTGCCACCGTCATACACGTTCTATAATTATTTGACACTGAGTTAGGAGGGACAGTGAACAGTGTAGATGGGAACGGGAAGTTGCAAAGAGACATAGACAGATTAAATAAGTGGACAAAACTATGGCAAATGGAGTTCAATGTGGGCAAGTTAAATCGGAGTCTTTTCTAAATGGTGAGAAACTAGGAACTGTAGGGGAGCAAAGTGATTTGGGAGTCCGAGTACACAAATCATTTTAACCCAATGGACAGGTTCGAAAATAAATTAAAAGGACTAATTGGAATGTTGGTCTTTATCTCAAGGGGGTGGGAATACAAAGGGGAGGAAGCGACACTTCAGTTGTACAGAGTCTTGGGCAGGCCCCATCTGGAGCACCACCTTCAGTTTTAGGCATCGCAGCTCAGGAAGGCGATATTGGCCTTGGAGGGGGTGCAGTGCAGATTCACCAGAATGATACCGGGGCATTGAGGGTTTAATTGTGTGGCAAGGTTGCATAAACGTGGCTTGCAGTCCCTTGGGTATAGGAGATTGAGGGGTGATCTGGTCAAGTTGTTTAAGATGGTAAAATGATTTGATAGGGTTGATACAGAGAACCTATTTCCTCTGGGGGGGGAATCAAGAACAAGGAGACATCATCAAAACATTAGAGCTAGGCCACTCAGGAGCGAAATCAGGAAGCACCTTTGTACACAAAGGGTAGGAGACATTTGGAACTCTCTCTCCCAAAAGACTGTGGATGCTGGGTCATTTGGAGCTTTTAAAACTGAAATAGATAGATTTTTGTTAGGTAAGGGTATCCAGGGATATGGAGTAAAGTGGGAAAATGAAGTTGAGGTGAAAATCAGCCTTGGTCTGATTGAACAGCAGAGCGGGCCCAAGAACTTTTAAAAATTATTCATTCACAGGATGTGGATGTCGCTGGCAAGGCCAGCATTTATTGCCCATCCCTAATGAGCTGCTTTCTTGACTATAACTGAGTGGCTTGTTCGGCCATTTCAGAGGGCAGTTCTGGAGTCATCTGTAGACCAGACTGGGTAAGGGTGGCAGATTTCCTTCCCTAAACGACATCAGTGAACCAGATGGGTTTTTACAACAATCCAGTAGTTTTATGGCCTCCATTACTGATGCTAGCTTTTTATTCCAGATTTATTTAATTAACTGAATTTAAATTCCCCAGCTGCTGTGGTGGGATTTGAACTCATGTCTCAGGATCTGAATGGCCTACTCCTGTTCCTAAAGTTCCTGTGCCTCTCGCCTGTATTCCTGACTGCAATGGTGAGATGAGCAGATCAGGATTCCCACACCCGAGCTTGCTGGAGTAGGCATATCAACGGTTAAGATGTGTGGAAAAGTGTTCTTTTTTTCCAATTTACAAACATTTCTGCTGCTTTTTGGTCCAGACCGCTATTGTTTTTGCTGGGAACTCTTTGCATTTTTGGAATATTTTCAGGATAATGATTCCCTTCATTATTCTTGGTTGTTGCTGGCGTCCAAATAGAGCCATACAAAGTGAGGAACTGGAACATGTGTTTCCTGTATCTGTTCAAATCACCGGGGACGGGGGGAGGGGGATACATGATGGAAAACTGGGCCTGCCCAATCCCCTCGTCTGTAGATGCAGGTGAGGCTTGCACTGCTCTAGCTCAACCCAATTCCTCTCCATTATTGAAAAATAAATGCACAGATCTGGATAAACACCAACAGTATAGATAGAAGGCTGCGTACAGCCAGTTTACAGTAAAGAGAAATCTTGCACTGTCTCTGTGACCTGGACCACAGGGCCTTAGGCCTTAGGCCACCTTACTCGAGCCTCTACCAACTCACCTAAACAGGGTGCAAGGGCTGAAAATTCGGCCCCCAGTAGCTTCATAGTTTTAAAGCTGAACACAAACCTGCTGAAGTGAGAACCTCCGACAATTTAGACAGTATGCAAGTTTATGGGATTGGTTAGGCTGGAAAGTGAGGGAAGGATGAATTCCCCAGGCAGGGATAAACCAGGCAGAGAAAAGAGGGAGGGACTTCTCCAGTTCGGGTATAAGCAGGAAGGAATAACAGACAGGCACTGACCCGGTAGAGGAGGAATTCCCCACTTTAAAGAGAACTAATGTGAGGAGGGATTGGTGAGGTAGTGAGCTGGGGTGAGAGTTCATTGGCCTGGCAGGGAACTAGTGGGAGGGAGGAAATCAACATTCAGGAAGCTGGTGGGAGGAGGATTGATAAGTAGAGAGCTAGAACAAGAGAGATTAGACAGGGTGGAAGTGGGCAGCAGGGAGAAATTGGCCAAAGTCATCATCATCATCATAGGCGGTCCCTCGAGCAAGGATGACTTGCTTCCATGAGAGTTCACAGATGTTTCAATGAAGGACCCGATGTTCCAGTCCTGAATTCCAGTTGAGGGGGTGGAAGATGCCTGTGCGTGGATCTTTTTTTTTAACGTGTGGTGACCGTTGCACATCAGCCGCCACACGGGCTTGACAGAGCTCGGCCTTTAGCCAGTGGCAAGGATTAACCAGGACGACTGGAGACCTGCTCTGCTGCACAGACCTAATGCACACACATATCGCAGTGTGGGCTGGTCTGTGCTGCCTCTGAGCCCTTGGCTCTTCTGGGCCCCATACCTCCGCCCCGATGTTCCAGGGCCCGGCGCTCTAGCTCTCTTTCTAGCCCCGACCTGCGGTGGTGTTCTCACACACGTAGGAATCTGATGGAAGGCGAGAAGGGAGATTCTTCCAAGCAGAAGTGGGTACGAGGGGGATTGGGAGGCAGTGGAATGGGGTATCATAACAAGGAATGAGATTTAGGAAAATGGAAAGTGTTGTGTTCCTACCACAGATGAGACTGCACACAGGAAGGTTAAAGTGACAGTGACCTCAGTCTTTATTAAGACACTCCAGAGTGAGTAACAAGCCTAAGGGGCAGGCTTATATACAGTGCTCCCAAGGAATGCTGAGATCCCTTAGGACTTCAGGGAATGCGCTCCCTGGTGGCGGAATATGGGAGTGCATGCTTTACAGATACACAACATCACTCCACCGCAAAGTCAAAGTGAAAACTATTTACAAGGTGAGGCGGTCGGGAGCCTTTCTTTCCCTGGTGGACCGCCTCGGTACAAATGTCTGTTCTGGTGTGTTGGCTGTGCCCTCGCTGGGCTGGCGTGTTGTTGGCCCTGCAGGGCTGCTGGGTGAGCCTGGCCTTGCTGGGCTGTTGGGCGTGATGGGTTCGATTTCCTGGTCCGGGGTGGTGTCGTTGATCCTTTGGGTGTGTGTAGTGGGCTCGAAAAAGGTGGTGTCTGCTGTGGGTTGTTCAGGGCAGTCTGTGAACCGCAGCCTCGTTTGGTCCAGGTGCTTTCTGCAAATTTGTCCATTGTCTAGTTTGACTACAAACACCCTATTCCCTTCTTTAGCTATCACTGTGCCCGCGATCCACTTGGGACCATGTCCATAGTTTAGCACATACACAGGGTCATTCAGATCAATTTCCTGTGACACAGTGGCGCGACCATCGTTTACATTTTGTTGCTGCCGCCTGCTCTCTACCTGATCATGCAGGTTGGGGTGAACCAGCGAGAGTCTGGTTTTAAGTGTCCTTTTCATGAGTAGCTCAGCCGGGGGCACCCCTGTGAGCGAGTGAGGTCTCGTGTGGTAGCTGAGCACTACTCGGGACAGGCGGGTTTGGAGTGAGCCTTCTGTGCCTCCTTTAAGGCTCTGTTTGATTGTTTGTACTGCCCGCTCCGCCTGCCCATTGGAGGCTGGTTTAAACAGGGCCGAGGTGACATGTTTGATCCCATTGCGGGTCATGAATTGTTCAAATTCGGCATTGGTGAATCATGGTCCGTTGTCACGTATCAGTATGTCAGGCAGGCCGTGGGCGGCAAACATGGCCCTCAGGCTTTCAATGGTGGCGGTGGCGGTACTTCCTGACATTATTTCACATTCAATCCATTTTGAAAAAGCATCCACCACCACCAGGAACATTTTACCGAGAAACGGGCCCGCATAGTCAACATGGATCCTCGACCATGGTCTGGTGGGCCAGGACGACAAACTTAGTGGTGCCTCTCTGGGCACGTTGCTCAACTGAGCACATACGCTGCATTGCCGTACACAGGACTCTAAGTCAGAGTCGATACCGGGCCACCACACGTGGGATCTGGCTATCGTTTTCATTATTACTATACTGTGCTGTGGAGATCCGAGATGAACGTCTCCCTGCGCTACGACTACACGCAGTCTGCCTGAATGGACGGCTCATCCTTTCGCCGCTGGAACGGCTTGATTAGCTCTTGCATTTCAACGGGGATGCTGGCCGAGCTCCCATGCAGGACACAGTTTCTTACTAGGGACAGCAGAGGATCTTGGCTGGTCCAAGTCCTAATCTGGCGGGCCGTGACAGGTGATTTATCATTTTCAAACGCTTCCATGACCATCAACAAGTCTGCGGGCTGCGCCACCATCAACAAGTTTGCAGGCTGCGCCATTTCCACCCCCGTGGTGGGCAATGGTAGCCGACTGAGAGCATCCGCACAGTTCTCGGTGCCTGGCCTGTAGCGGATAGTATAGTTATACGCTGATAGCGCGAGTGCCCACCTTTGTATGCGGGCTGAGGCATTAGTATTTATCCCCTTGTTTTCAGTGAACAGGGATATGAGGGGCATGTGATCGGTTTCCAGCTCAAATTTGAGGCCAAACAGGTACAGATGCATTTTCTTTACCCCGAACACACACGCTAATGCCTCTTTCTCAATCATGCTGTAGGCCCTCTCGGCCTTAGACAAGCTCCTGGAGGCATAGGCGACAAGCTGCAAATTCCCCGCAACGTTAGCTTGTTGTAATACACACCCGACTCCGTACGACAACGCATCACATGCTAGCATGAGTCTTTTACACGGTTTATACAATACAAGCAGCTTGTTGGAGCATAAAATGTTTCTGGCTTTCTCAAAAGCAATTACTTGTTTTTTTTTCCCCATACCCAGTTCTCATCTTTACGCAATAACACATTAGGAGCTCTAAGAGGGTGCTTAACCCCGGTAGGAAATTACCGAAATAGTTGAGGAGTCTCAGGAACGACCGCAGCTCCATGACGTTCTGTGGCCTGGGCGCATTCCTAATAGCCTCTGTCTTGACGTCTGTGGGCCGAATGCCGTCCGCTGCGATCTTTCTCCCCAAAAATCTCCACTTCTGTTGCCATGAAGACGCATTTCGACCTCTTCAGCTGCAGCCCTATGCGATCCAGTCGTTGGAGGACCTCCTCCAGGTTTTGTAGGTGCTCGACGGTATTCCAACCCGTGACCAATATGTCATCCTGAAAAACCACCATGCGTGGTACTGACTTGAGTAGGCTCTCCATGTTTCTCTGGAAGATCGCTGCAGCCGACCGAATTCCAAACGGGCATCTGTTGTAGATGAACAGTCCCTCGTGCGTGTTGATGCAGGTCAGGCCCTTCGAAGACTCCTCCAGCTCCTGCGTCATGTAGGTGAAGTCAAGTCGAGCTTGGTGAACATCTTGCCTCCTGCCAGCGTCGCAAATAGGTCGTCTGCCTTAGGTAGAGGGTATTGGTCCTGTAGCGAGAAATTGATTAATAGTTATTTTATAATCGCCGCAAATCCTGACCGTGCCATCACTTTTGAGTACTGGGACAATCGGACTGGCCCACTCGCTGAATTCCACTGGGAAGATGATGCCCTCGCGTTGCAGCCTGTCCAGCTCGATTTCCACTCTCTCCCTCATCATATGAGGTACCGCTCGCGCCTTGTGGTGAATGGGTCATGCCTCTGGGACCAAGTGGATCCGCACCATTGCCCCGGAAAAGTTTCCAATGCTTGGCTCAAAAAGGGAAGGAAATTTGTTAAGAGCCTGGGTACATGAGGCCTCATTGACATGTGATAGTGCTCGGATGTCATCCCAGTTCCAGCAGATTTTGCCCAGCCAGCTCCTTCCAAGCGGCCATCGCCTGGGACAATCCAGAGTGGCAGTTCGTGCACCGTGCCCTCATAGGTGATCTTGACCATGACGCTGCCAGGACAGTGATAAGCTCTTTGGTGTATGTTCTCAGTTTAGTGTGGATGGGGCTCAGGGCTGGTATGAGTGCCTTGTTGCACCACAGTCTCTCAAGCATCTTTTTACTCATGATGGATTGGCTAGCGCCAGTGCCCAGTTCCATGGCTACGGGTAAGCCATTCAATTTTATGTTTAGCATTAAATGTGGACATTTCATCGAAAAGGTGTGCACCCCGTGTACTTCAGCACCTCCCTCCTCTCTCTCTGAGGCTCGAAATTGCTTTGATCCACCATAGACCGATCTTCCTCTGCCACGTGGTGGTTAGCAGGTTTTGCAGAGCTTGCAGCTTGTCTGCAAGCTCGTTGGAGGTGCCCCATTGTTCCACAGCTCTTGCAAACATACCCTTTGAAGCGGCATGAATGGGTTGAATGGAAGCCTCCACAACGCCAACAAGGTGTGAATTGCCTTGCATTCATCCTTTGTTGCGGAATCTGAGTCATCTGGGTCACCTGAGGCCTGCTGGCAGTTGCAGACTCGTGGTTTCTGCCCTGTACATTTCTGCTCACAAACACGGTTCCTGTTAATTTATGAACATTGCTAGCACTTGTGTGCTGAGAGATTTGTTTGGTGTTATCACTGGTGGACATAAACGCCTGTGCTGTCGCAATGGCCTTACTGAGGGTCGGTGTCTCTACAGTCAAAAGTTTTCGTAGGATGGTCTCGTGGCCAATGCCCAGTACAAAAAAGTCTCTGAGCATTTGCTCCAGGTAGCCATCAAACCCACATTGTCCTGCAAGTCACCTTAACTCGGCGACATAGCTCGCCACTTCCTGACCTTCAGATCGCTGGTACGTATAGAACCGATACCTCGCCATCAGCACGCTCTCCCTCAGGCTAAGATGCTCTCGAACCAGTGTACACAGCTCCTCATACAACTTATCTATGGGTTTCACCGGAGCCAGAAGATTCTTCATGAGGCTGTAGGTCGGTGCCCCGCAGACTGTGAGGAGGACCGCTCTCCTTTTTGCAGCGCTTCCTTCTCCGTCCAGCTCGTTGGCTACAAAGTACTGGTCTAGTCGTTCGACATAGGCTTCCCAGTCCTCACCCTCCGAGAACTTCTCCAGGATGGCCACAGTTTGCTGCATCTTTGCGTTGGGTTCGTGTACTCGTCGCCAGTTGTTGTGTTACTAATACAGATGAGGCTGCACCCAGGGAGGTTAAAGTAACAGTGACCTCAGTCTTTATTAAGACACTCCAGAGTGAGGAACAGGCCTTAAGGGCAGGCTTGTATACAGTGCTCCCAAGGGATGCTGGGATCCCTTGGGACATCAGGGGATGCGCTCCCTGGTGGCAGCACATGGGAGTGCATGCTTTACAGATACACAATAAAAAGTACCTTAACAATAGAAGCCATAAAAACTAAGGGGTCAAAATTAGGTTTTGTACGCCACCTGTCACTGCTGGCAATAGGCAGCAAACGGGTGGCAAAGGCCTACTGTCGTCGGTAAGCGGCGTCATTGCCGCGACCTAAATTAAGTTGGCTCTTTGGCAGAAGCGCCAATAGGCAATGCTGTGCTGACTAAAGCCTCCCGCGTGGTGACATCATCCAGCGTACAACGTCTCTTTGACGCCTCTGTCGGACATTTGCTCTGAACGGCACAAACAGGCGGGTCGTAACAGAGCGGATCTCGGGCAGAATCGTCCAGAAAGGAAGATGAGTTTTTCTCGTTATTCAGTTCCACCTGGTTTCATTAGTTGTAAGAGTGAGAAAGTTTGTGTGTGGATCAGAGAAGTTTTAGTTCTTTTTTCTTCCCGTTTTTTTCCGAGCATGGCGGCAGCCACCCGTGGGGAAATTCAGTCGGCCTCCTGAGCTCCCGCCCGTGGAGGAGTGCGCAATGCCACCTTTTAGCGTTGCTCTCTCATCTTTCGGCGTAAAAACTGAATTTAGGACTGAGGCTGCACCTAACGCCCGGCACTAAAATCAGCACTCGGGCATTGACACCGCCTCAAAAACTGCGGGACCCAATTTTGACCCCTAAGTGTGATAAGAAAAGCTAATCCCCTCACAGGTACTAACGATAGCTGAACCTGGACATAGACTGAAAGCCAGAACACTTTTGGTGATTTTCTCAGTATGCAATATTATGCCATTTTGATGGAGTTTTTAATGGAAGTTAGAAATATTTACTGGATTATACAGAAACATGACAGCATAAATAAAAAACCTGAAGACCTTGAGAGGTTTAAAGGGGCACAATCTTCCAGTAAGAGTGTTTGGCGAACATTTTATGTGAGTGCGGAGAAATGCACCACTGATGCGATGAGTCATTTTGATTTAGGACTGTGTGTCGGGATCATCGCACATTGGGCATCAAGTTTTGAACCTTGTTAAAGCAAACGCCCAACCTGCTCCACTGCTTGCCCTGTCTTTATATGTTGTGTGTTTGCAGAGTTTCTCTTTATTTGAGAGTTCAGTCATGCCCCTGAGACAAAAAGGGCATGGGATCAGCCTTGCACCAAGACTTGAACATCAAATCTAAGTTGACACTTCAGTGCAGTGCTGAGGGAATGTTGTGCTGTCAGAGATGCTATCTTTCGGCTGAGGCCCGATCTGGCTGCTCCAGAGGAGGAGAAAAATCCCACGGCACGATTCAAAAAAGAGCAAGGGAGTTCTCCCAGTGTCTCGGCCAACATTTGACTATTGACCAATGTTACCAAAACAGATTCACTGCCGATTTATCGTATTTGCAGTTTGTGGGATCTTGTTGTATGCAAATTGACTGCCGCCTTTGCCTACAAAACATGACGGCATTTCAAAAGTAATTAATTGACCAGTAGCTCAACCTGAAGACATGAAAGGCAATATATCAATGCAAGTCCTCTCTATATATTTTGTCACAAATAACTTTTGAAACAAACCCTATTACTATCACAACTTTCAGATGGATGTTTCATGACACCAGAAATACCAGAATCAAATGTTGGAAGCTAATTTGATGAAAGAATTATTCAGTATGGTATTATTAACAATTAACTGAGATTGGTCATTGCTATTTGACATTGACTAATGAAGAGAGGCACGTGAGTCTCTGATGTTTTTTACTATTTCCCCCTCAAGATGGAGCAATACCTCTGGTTTCTCATCCCAAGATTGGCAACACTGGCCTTTAGTGGGCAGCCAATCTCAGATGCCAGTTGGGCCTCGGACAGAAAACGTTGTGCCTATGAATGACTTTTAAATTATGGCTGTGCAAAAAATTAACGAGATAAATAATTATCTGCATTTGAAATAATGAACGATGCACTTCTGTTTCTGAAAGACTTCAAGAATGTCCTATTAAAAGTCTAAAATCAAGACAGAGGGAAAAGCTGTTTCCTGTCTCAAGCCCTTAAATGCCAGAACTCCGCTCTGGGGTTTTTTTTGGTTATTTCATCCAAAAGTGTCAATTAAAAGTAAAATCAGCCGGCAATAATTTCCCCAAAGCATTCTTCTGAAGTTTTACATAGTCAGTAATGATTTCCCATGATAATCTTTTTTAAAGTACAAGGAATGACAAACATTTTCAAACATCTTTTTGACCAAAGCTCACATTGTACTGACCATACCATGTTGAGATTATAAAATTAAGGAGTTTTTCTTCAAGCCAAAAAGCAACAGGAAGCAACAATAACTTAAAGCTTTGACAAATCTTCAGAGAAAAAGTGTAATACTCCCATTTCTTGAGTCTTATTAGGCAGGAAGTGGCACCCTTTTCAGATTCCAGTAAACTCCTTTGTGGCTGGTAACTGATCCTCTCATCCTTCAGATCCTCCTAAAGTCTAGAATATGACAGACATTAAGCTCACCCCATCAAATCCTCTTTAACATCTTTGAGTTAATTATTGATCAACCATAATTTACTTGTAAAATTACTTTCCTCTCACAACAATATTGTGCTTTTTTATGTATAGCTAACTATTGAATGTTCACTATGAGGTGTTGGGGAACTGGTCAGTGAGGACAACCATTGCTACTTGTTTCGATTTCATGGAACATTTGAATGAAGAAAAGGTATCCAGATCCTCTTGTGCTTTGTTGCGGCATTGACCTAATTCATGTATTTCGCATGATTGGACTTCCTTAATATTTGCAAAAGATAGGGTCGCTCCAAGACTGAAAAGGTGAACACGAAATAAAAGAAAGAATATATTATTCAGCACCTTTCACAGCATCCCAAAGCACTTCACAGCCAATGAAGTACCTTTCTTAAAGTGTAGTCACTGTTGTAAGGTAGGAAACTGCGGCAGTCAATTGGCGCACAGCAAGATTCCACTGGCACCGATGCCGTGAATGCCGTGGCACGCCGAATGAGGCCAGTGGCGGGACCACGGCAACTTGGTCTACCAGCTGCATCTGATTGTTACGGGCGAGCTGCGGGCGCCAATCGCGATCCCTGGGGCAGCTCGCTGGTCCTGGGATCAACCAAGATCAGCCGGCATGGAGTCTGCCAAGGTGCCGAGGGTTGGGGGAGGGAGAGGGTCAGGGGGGAGGAGGGGGTCAACAATCGGGAGGTGGTGGGGGGGGGGAGAGGGTCGGGGGGGAGGAGGGTCAGGGGGGGAGGAGTGTCAGGAGGGAGAGGGTTGGGGAGGAGAGGGTCGGGGGGGAGGGTTGGTGGGGAGAGGGTCGGGGGAGAGGGTCGGGGGGGAGAGGGTCGAGGGGGAGAGGGTCGGGGGGAGGAGTGTCGGGGGGGAGGAGGGTCGAGAGGGAGAGGGTCGGGGGGGAGAGTGTCGGGGGGGAGGAGGGTCGAGAGGGAGAGGGTCGGGGGGAGAGGGTCGGGGAGGAGGAGGGTCGGGGGGAGAGGGTCGGGGGGGAGAGGGTCCGGGGGGGAGGAGTGTCGGGGGGAGAGGGTTGGGGGAGAGGAGTGTTGGTGGGGAGAGGGTCGGGGGGGAGAGGGTCGGGGGGAGGAGTGTCGGGGGGAGAGGGTCAGGGGGAGAGGGTCGGGGGAGGAGGGTCGGTGGGGAGAGGGTCGGGGGGGAGAGGGTCGGGGGGGAGATGGTCCGGGGGGAGAGGGTTGGGTGGGGAGAGGGTCAGGGGGGAGAGGGTTGGGTGGGGAGAGGGTCAGGGGGGAGAGGGTCGGGGGGGGGAGAGGGTCCGGGGGGAGAGTGTCGGGGGGGGAGGGAAAGAGCCGGGGGGGAAGGGTCGACAATCGGGAGGTGGTGGGGGGTAAAGGTGAGTGATGACAAGCAGCAACCTGCAGATTTAATGTAAGTAAGCTGCAGCTATACAGGGTATTGGTGAGGCCACACCTGGAATACTGCGTGCAGTTTTGGTTTCTATATTTACGATAGGATATACTTCCTTTGGAGACAGATCAGAGAAGGTTCATTAGGTTGATTCCAGAGATGAGGGGGTTGACTTATGAGGAAAGGTTGAGTAGGTTGGTCCTCTACTCATTGGAATTAAGAAGAATGAGAGGTGATCTTATCGAAACGTATAAGATTATGAGGGGACTTGACAAGGTGGATGCAGAGAAGATGTTTCCACTGATGGGGGAGACTAGAACTAGAGGGCATGATCTTAGAATAAGGGGCCACCCATTTAAAACAGAGATGAGGAGAAATTTCTTCTCTCAGAGTGTTGTAAATCTGTGGAATGCGCTGCCTCAGAGAACTGTGGAAGCTGGGACATTGAATAAATTTAAGACAGAAATAGTTTTTTAAACGATAAGGAGATAAGGAGTTATGGGGAACGGACGGGGAAGTGGAGCTGAGTCCATGATCAGATCAACCATGATCTTATTAAATGGCGGAGCAGGTTCGAGGGGCCGTATGGCCGACTCCTGCTCCTATTTCTTATGTTCTTATGTTCTTATGTTCTTAAAATAAAATAACAACGTACCTTTCAGTATGCAGCCTCCAGATCCAGCTGGTTTGGCGGGTAAGCGCCTGAGAATACTGATCGCAGCTTACGCGACGCTGAAGAATTTTGTACAGGCTGGGCCTGAAATGGGCACTAGGCCCCCCTATTTGTAGATGTAAAAAGCTTTAGGCCTGTTTCAGGTGCAAGTCCTGGAAGTCCATACGGGGTCATTACCAATATGGCAGGCGGCGCACTTCCAGCACAGAATTTACGCCGGCTGCCATCTTGAACGCTTAAGCGCCTATTTTATGCTTGTAAAATGGGCACAGTGCCATCACATTTCAAGCGCCAAGATCTTTTGTACCTGCCTGAGAGGGCAGAGGGGAACCCACTTTAGCATCTCATCCAAAAGACGGCACCTCGGACAGTGCAGCACTCCCTCAGTGCACCCGAGTGTCAGACTATGGGCTCAAGTCTCAAGTCTCTGGAGTGAGGCTTGAACCCACGACCTTCTCTTGGAGGCGAGAGTGCGACCACTGAGCCAAGGATGACACCTCACAATATTCCAGAGATCAGGAAGCCACGGGTACAGCAGGATCTGTGTTGGATCACAACTACTGAGCTTTGTTGGAAAGATTGCAGTATTTCCATCTGATGCCTCTGATGTTATGTTCTGTGTGTTTTGCACCACCAATAACCAAACAATAGTCTTTGTGATTTTCTATCTGTGTTGGTTAAATTGCTTCTCCCTGATTATGGGAGACCCGTTGGGCATTGTAACCGGGATAGACAGACAGTCAAATCGTGCCGTTTGCTGGGCTCTGTATATCTAGTCTCCTCTTGCTGGCAAAGTCCAATGTCATTCTGCAGCTCAGCTGGTAAAGAAATCTGCTCCCCATCTGAACGAATCCAAAAGGCCTGCATGAAGCATGCTATTACTTTCATATCAGCAGCTAGCTGGATGCAGGGACAGCGTCAAAGTAAATAAAAGTAAAACGAGGATCAAATCCCACCCGCCCAATTCTCCCAGTTAACAGCTGCATTAACTACAAACCCCATCATTCACACGGCAGGGTTTCCGATTTGCCGTCAGTGTACTCGCCTTCATCCCCTGATTTATTTTAAATAGGAAAAGCATTTAAGACTGATTACCCACAGAATAAGACATATGAATGCTGTAGCCACAGTGTGGATGATATCCACGCTCTCACAAGTCCGTCACACTCATGATATGTTACAACAATGTGGGCTGCTCCGAAAACATGCCCCTCGACTGTGCTGCGTTTACTTTGCAGAATCTGTTTTAGGGCTAACTGGGGGAATGTTTCTGAACAGTATTTAAAAGGCAACTTTCCACTGATCTATGAACTATCACTCTTTCTTATTTGGACTTCAGTCCGAGACTGTTCTGAGATTGATATATATATTAAGGTTTACTTTCTGTATTTACCATTAGGTTGGAAAACAAATCCAGGAAGCAGCTGGGAAGAGTAATCTGAAGAGAGTAACACTAGAGCTGGGAGGAAAGAGCCCGAACATTATTTTTGCAGATGCCGATTGTAGGTTTAACTGAAAATGTTAATTATCGTACATAGCAAGGTCACACACACATGTACACATGCACAATTAAGCACACACACGCTCACATAAGCGTGTGTACACACACACAAACTGGACAGAACTTTCAATTTTGGTGGAGTGTAAAATGGATGGTAACGATTGCCCACCCACTATACCATTGATCCACAACCGTCTGTTTTACGCCCCCTCCAAAGTTGTACTTTGCACTCACAGAGATCCGACACGTGCAGAGAGTAACGCCGAGGCACGCGTTATATTTCTCTGTCGTTTGAGGATTTGCCGAGTGAGGTTTGCGAATTCTCTGCTGTCGCACACTTATTAGAACGACATGTGACAGCGAGAGAGGCGATGAACAAGGTGACATTGCCCACCATGGCCCACTCCAACTCTTGCCCGTCACCTTCCTGGCTGGAAAAGGATGTCCGGTGGCAAGTGTGTGAAAGCAGAGTAAACTCAAAAACAATTGACTCGATGAATTTATTTACTGCCTGAGGAGAATTTATAACGGAAGAATTGCATGATTTCCTGCAGACAGGCATTTAAATCTGATTTGTCTCTAACATCATCATCATAGGCAGTCCCTCGAAATCGAGGAAGACTTGCTTCCACTCTAAAAGTGAGTTCTTAGGTGACTGAGCAGTCCAATATGGGAATTACAGTCTCTGTCACAGGTGGGACAGACAGCCGTTGAGGGAAAGTGTGGGTGGGACTGGTTTGCCGCACACTCCTTCCGCTGCCTGCGCTTGGTGTCTGCATGCTCTCGGCGATGAGACAGTGAAGACATCTCGGATCCTATAATTCTTTGGGGATTGTAGTAGTATTTTGGTACCAACCCAGGTATTTACCAGGGCCACAGGTGTTGGTGCTGTAAATAAAAAGCTGCACTGTGCTTAAACATGTTTTTTCTCATTCTTTATAATATTTACATTAGAAATGTGCATCATTTTTTGTAAACATTTGATGGGAAACTTCTGATATTTTGAAATTGACCGCCCACTCAGTGACGGGCATTTGCTGATACCGAAGAGGTAATGTCTAGCCTCTCATGTGTTGTGTTGTCGGCTTATTCTCGCAGTGGATTATGCTGTGGAACAGGCTCATCAGGGAGTGTTCTTCAACCAAGGCCAGTGCTGCACCGCGGGATCGCGGATTTACGTCGAGGAGCCGATCTACGAGGAGTTTGTCAGGAAGAGTACGGAACGGGCACAGAGGAGAACAGTAGGAAACCCTTTTGATCCTGCCACCGAGCAGGGCCCACAAGTAAGAATTTCTCAAGCCAAACAAACAAAAACGTGGTTATGTCAACATTCATCCACTTTTATATGGAGTAGATTTTGTACCATGCTGTATCTTAGTTTCTTAGGCCTGTGTGTTGGAGACAATCAAAAAACAGTGTTCACGCTGCATCATCAGACACATTAATATACATCTGACGGAAGCAGTTAAGATTAATTTTAGTAAACTGTACAGGTATTAGCATCTAATTCCAGAGGTCGAATGATTTTAGATGTTAGTGCTTTTTGCTGTACTTGAAAAGGTTTTTGTTACAGTATGGTATAAAGTTGTTCTTTTTAACGGTATGATATGATAGTTATTTTAAGTACGATATAAGGTTGATTTGTTTTGGTACAGTATAAGGTTATGTTTTTGGTGGTACAGTATACCGTTGGGCTTTTTGAAGTCCAGTATAAGGTTTGTTTTTTACAGTATGATTATAAGGTTGTGTTTTTTACTACGATATAACATTTTTGTTGCTGTACATTATAAGATTGGGTTTGTTGTGGTACAGTGCTACGTGGAATGTTTGTGGTGTTGGATCCCTGCTACAATGGATTTCATTTGTTTTCAGATTGACAAACTGCAATGTGATAAAGTCCTTGAACTTGTATTAAGTGGCATAGCTGAAGGAGCTAAGCTTGAATGTGGTGGCAAGTCCTTGGGAAAAAAAGGATTCTTCATTGAACCAACCGTATTTTCAAATGTCACCGATGACATGCGGATAGCGAAGGAAGAGGTACAGGGCTCTCAACCTCCAATTACTTCCAGTATGAAGTAGTTAGATTTTACCATTCAATGAAACTCTTTGGAATGCTATATTGCTGCCAACTTTTCTCTTAACTCTGAGCGCTTTTATCCATTTATTTCAGATTTTTGGCCCCGTTCAACCAATTATTAAGTTTAAAACTATGGAAGAGGTAGTGGAAAGGGCCAATAATTCTCAGTTTGGCCTGGTAGCTGCAGTGTTCACCAAGGATATCGATAAAGCATTAACGGTTTCTGCTGCAATGCAGGCTGGGACAGTCTGGTAAGAAAGAACACCTTTTACAAACAGATCACAATGATATGATGTTGAGACAGGACTGACCAGGATTCCAGCACTTGCCTGATTTATCATTAGAGGAAAATAAACCTTGGTTTCAAAACTAAATCAATATCAGTCCAGCTGAACTCGACTTATGCGGATTCCTCAGTAGTTTGGTTTGGAGACTCTCAAATGTGGTGGCATCAGACACTCAACTGACCAAATAGGATAAAAAGGGATAAAACTTCAAGGCTCTGCCCATGGCATAGAGTCTCGTTCAACAGGAACATGGACCGGAAGGAAGATTGTTCTCTGAGCTGTGCTCCCATCGGACATGGTTCTATGTTAGGAGTGGAGTCTTGAAAAATGTATAATTCTAACACATTAACACTTCCACATATATTCACGTGTTGTGGGTTTACTACAGACGTCTATAGACACCAAGTAATCAATGAATCGATAACAATTGCAACATTGTATTTACCTTTGAAAGCAAAGAGAAGTAACTTTCTCCAAAAGTAGCATTACCAATGTCATAGAACCATAGAGCACAGAAACAGACCATTCGACCCATCTAGCCTGTGCCGTCCCTTTGAAAGAGCTATCCAATTAATCCGACTCCCCTACTCCTTTCCCATAGCCCTGCAAATGTTTCCGTTTCAAGTATTTATCCAATTCCTTTTTGAAAGTTACTATTGAATCTGCCTCCACCACCCTTTGAGGCAGCGCGTTCCAGATCATAACAACTCGCTGCGTAAAACATTCTCAACTACCCCCTGGTTGTTTTGCCAATTATCTTAAATCTGGGTCCTCTGGTTACCGGCCCTTCTGCCAGTGGAAACAGTTTACCCCTACCTACTCCATCGAAACCCTTTATAATTTTGAATGGCGCTATTAAATCTCCCCTTACCCATTTCTGCTCTAAGGAAAATAATTCTAACTTCTCTAGACTCTCCATATAACTGACGTCCTTTATCCCTTCTAATGAATCTTGTATTCTCTCCACTTCCTTGACATTGTTCCTAAAATGTGGTGCCCAGAATTGGACACTATATACCAGCTGAGGCCTAACCAGTGTTTTATAAAGGATTAGCATAACTTCCTTGCTTTTGTACTCTATGTCTCCATTTATAAAGCCAAGGATCCCGTCTGCTTTTTTAACAACCTTATCAGCTTATCCTGCCATGTTCAAAGATTTGTGTATGTGAATTCCCAGGTCTCTCTGTTCCTGCACCCCCTTTTAAAATTGTACCATTTAGTTTATAATGGCCCAACAATTGCGGCCTCTGCGGGTGTGTATGATGTGCGCATGCACCCAGAGAGGCCTCGCAAATGCCGGTTCTTGGCACGCAATGCGCATGCGCCGAGACACAGCTTTTGCGATTTTGACAGATCGCATGCATCCCCGGGAGAAGGACATTCGCGGGCGGAGATTTGGGCTATTTGTCCAACTCCTGCCCGGCAAATGTCCTTCAAATTCTTACGCCTGGTAAAAGCAGGTGTATAGCCTACTTTTACCAGCGTAAGAGTTTTACAACATAGAACAATTAAATGTTATTTTTATATTAAACACCCTGTCTAATGAAGGTAATTTTACTTTTAACACTTTTCTTTTTATTTAAATTTTTTTCTCTCGAAAACATTTAACTTAATGCAATTTCTATTAATTTAAAACAAGTGAAGTGTCGGTGTTTTATTTGATTTTAGGGGTAATCTCATTGATAGTAATGGGAGCTCGGAGCTCCCAGTTCCCATTACTATGAATGAGAATACTATCTTGTGATTGGTGGTCCAGGCCCATGTGATTCCAGGATACATGTACACTCCTGGAAGACATGGGCCTGTCTGCTGGACTGCGCAACGAGACCTCAGAGCGCAAGTCTACGTTTCTCCTGGTAATTTTGTTAAAAAAATTCCGGTCAGAAGCCTTCGACCGCAATTTTCCAGCCATTGTCTGTTCATTCTTCCTTCCAAAAAGCATCGCTTCACACTTCTCTGCATTAAATTTCATTTACCATGTATCTGCCCATTTCAGCAGTCTGTCTCTGTCCTCCTCAAGTCTGCTCCTATTTTTCTATCACATTGTTTATTCTGGCAGCATATCAAGTTATCTCCTGATACTGAGTGTGGGGAATAGATACCGAACAATGTATTCAAGCTGTCCAATTCAGTTGGTGTGTTTCTACGTCACTCACTGCATCTGAAACTTGCCAACCCATCTCGCTCTGCAGCCTGCTGCCTGGGCTGTTGCTGGCACGAGGAAGGGCTCAGCCTCCTGCCTCAGATGGTTTCCAGCCTGCTTCACAGGGACTGGTTTTGTGAGCTCATTCTGTTGTTTCAGTCGACCTTCTGGGAGGAGAGAATGTTTATTGAAACAAAGCAGATCTAAAGTCGGTCTCTGATCCCACAGGAATATTGAACATCTTGGATTCTATCTTTTGTTTTATTCAGGATTAGCAAACTCTGAGATATGTAATATTATAAACAAACGATGTCCTCTCATGAGTTGGGGCTCACAATAGAGATTTTTTTGTACAATGAGGGATTTTTTTTTGGCGATTTCCAAGCCATTTTGCTCTTCGGTGTTGTTGAAATGTCAGATGGTATCTTGGGCCTCTGTCTGTGGGGAAATGAAATCTGCCAATGTGTGTGGGGCTCCCCGGTGACTGAGTGGCCAATGCAGTGTTTTATATGGTAATGAGGCATAAAAACCAGGTTCAATCACCAATCTGCAGAGTTAGTTGATCTCAGACGGGGCACTGGTGGGGGAACTGCAATTGGCTGAGTAGCCCTGAAATGGGGGCGGGGAAGGGAATTCAACCAAGGTTTCCGCTTTTGATCGTTTTCCATTGGCAGAAAGTGACCATGAGTATGGACAGGATTGGATGTGGCTGTGCTATTACTCAGCTCCTTCGCTTTGGTCAGATCGCCTGCCGCGCTCGACGGGATAGAACTCGGTTAGCGCCCGACCGCCAGACGGGTGGCGTGACTGCACGGCGGGCCTAACGATCTCCCGAAATTGGTCCTTGGGCCTCACCTTAATGATTGCAGTCAGCTGCTGGTGCCTATCCTGTCTCCGGAGGCAACTCCCTGGGGGGAGGTGAAATGAGTGGGTGGGTGGGGGGGGGGGGGAGGGGGTTACAGGTTGGCAGTGGCCTGCAGGAATGCTGTTGAGCCGGGAGGAACAGTCCCACCCTCTCCCCCTCTTCCCCGATTCCAAATCAAGGTGCGGTTAAAAAGACTTGGTGGTGGACCCCAACGGTCCCACTGATAAGGCTGCATTATGATCCATAATAACTGAGCATTGCAGGAATCATATGGAACGGTCCCTAAACAGAAGTCAGGCTCCTCGCTAACATGCTCAAGGGGCCTAACGTCTGTTTATTGACGTCTGACTATTAGCCGACCCAATATGGAGTCAGACATATTTCATGCACCCATGAGGGACAGGAATTTTCCTCCTGAAATCGGCCCAGAGACTATGTGCAATGAGGATCAATTTACCTCACAATATCTACGTTCACTCAAAAGGAATGGCTAGTTGAGGGAGGTACTGGAAGTCTGCTGATCATGAGTGACTACATTCAAGAGATGAAAAGAGAAAGTTTGATAGAAGATGCGTGCATGACAGACCTTGGTTTGTCTCTTGCCCAGCCCTAATAGGGCAGAAATGGGGAAACTGCAATTAATGAGGTGCACAATGGCTGTTAGAGATAAAGGGGGAGAAATTGGCCTCCTTTGCACCTCCCAGTAGCACCTCCGGGGGGGGGGGGTGCAAAAATGGGGCACTAACGGCTTTCCAACCAGGCACGGCGAAAGTACCGATGCCTACTTGTAGGTTAGCGCTGGCAGTAAACTTTACCGCCTTGATCCCCTATGCCCCGGAGACTGTGACGTTATCCAGTGCGCAGCCCCCCGTTACAACACCAGATTCTAAATTCACTTCCGCCCCCATGCGTCAACAACGGCAGCTGCAGGAGGTGTTGTGAGCTCCACCAGCCACTTGGGGAGTGGTGATTAAAGGCATTGCTGGTCAGGTAGGCCAAAACAAAATTTTCGTCCCTCTGTGCTGGTTTTTTGAACTTTTCCAAAACCGCGATTGGTCAGCCCTGCACTCTGTTAGAATGCGGGGGGCTGATCATCGTGGATCACAGGTGCCGTCTCCGACCAGGTGAATCTTTACCTTGCAACGCCCTCAGCAATGGCCCTTCCCTTTAAGGGAGGGAAGGAGCCTATGATTCCGGCAGCGCTGCACGGGACATTGTGCCACGCTCTGTCGCTACGGCCCCTCTTGCTTTGTTCAGTGCTCCAAGGGAAGTATTAGCACTTGATTTAGTACTCCACTTCCCACCTGGATTGCTAAATAGGAAGTTTGCGTCGGATTCAATTGTGTAGCGCCCGGCGATACTTTTGCACTCCGCAAAAGTTATCACCCCAGACGGGGCGCCATGCAATTTCTATCCCAAAATGTTAAAAGTGGGAGTCAATTTGAATCTACTTTTTTTAAGAGTGCAAAATTTTCTGCCAGGACTGCAAATAAATGTATATCTAAATGCTTTAACTTGCACACAAAAACACATTGCCTCACTCCCACGCACACCCACAAATGCGGAGACCTCCACTTAATTAGGCGATTGACAGTTTTAAAAATTAGTCATTTGAAAAGCAGTTGGGTTTGGACTGAAAAGTGTTTTTTGTCCAACATATTGTTTGTGTTCGTCCTGGGTCAAATATATTTACATTTGTGTTTTTTCCACAGTTACTAAATTTGTACATATATGTATATTGATGCAATCGCTGTATTTGGGTCTGTATTGGCTCACGTATCATTTTTATTGTGACTCCATCGCCTGTAAGTGATATGACAATCGATTTTAATGCAATTCATGTCGTCACATCACGCACTTGTAAACAAAGAAAAGCTTGTGAACCACATTTACGTGAAGATGGTGCCCCTTAAAAATCAGTCACTCACTAAAATACTTAGAGACGATTGTGTGTGCATATACGTGCGTTTTATATACATAAAGTTACTTTAGCAGCATGTTTTGTTGGACCGATAACATCAAATCTCAAACTCGCTAAAAGTATGCTCCAAATTGACTCTTCATTTAGAAATCCTGGCTCAGCACCAAGGAATTCCGGGCAGCAGGAATTACTCCAAGAACTGAATCGTTTGCTCAAATGTAATTACTGAAATAGGACAACTTTTCAATAAGATATTGAAAGAGCACTAAAATGTGATCATTTAAGTTTTGAATTGCTATTCATTCTGACTTGTTTGGGCTTACTCTGTTTGGTCTTATTAGGTAGTGTGTCCCCCTCTTTCTAGTTGACAGATTTCCAGATTTCACTTGTCTGTAACAATTAAATTCATTGTCATGTGTCATGTGTCATGTGTTAAACCCTCCTGTGAATACTGTTACAAATCATCCATACGCTTTTACCCAACATTTGTGCTTGTGGACTTCATTGTTGAAAAGATTTCTTTAAGCAGTAATTGAATTCAAATTAAATTCATTCTTCCTTTATTGCAGGATTAATTGTTACAATGCCTTAAATGTCCAGAGTCCCTTTGGAGGATTTAAAATGTCTGGCAATGGTAGAGAAATGTAAGTAGTTTTATAGGCTCAGGTTTCAGAACATTACGTATCTCACCAAATTTAAGTGTGCTGTTGTAGCTCCGTAGACACATCTTCTGGTTAAACATAAAAATTAAACACTATGAAAAACAATTTACAAATGGCTCAGTGGGTATCACACTCTCCTCTGAGTCAGAAGGTTGTGGATTCAAGTCCCACTCCAGAGACTTGAGCACAAAAATCTAGTCTGACATTCCCAGTGCAGTGCTGAGGGAGTGCTGCACTGTCGGAGGTGCCGTCTTTCGGATGAGACATTAAACCTAAGCCGCGTCTGCGCCCTCAAGTGGACATAAAAGATTCCCTGGCACTATTTCGAAGCAGAGCAGGGAAAGTTATCCCTGGTGCCCTGACCAATATTTATCCCTCAATCCCTCAAAACAGATTATCTGGTCATGATCACATTGCTGGAAGCTTGCTGTGTGCAAATTGGTGGCCGCGTTTCCTATATTAAAAAAATGACTAAATTCAAAAAGTGCTTCATTGGCTGTAAAGCGCTTTGGGATGGCCAATGGTCGTTAAAGGCGCTATATAAATGCAAGTCTTTCTTTTAAAAAAGCATATTTTCTGATAAGAACTTAAGAACTAGGAGCAGGTGTAGGCCCTACAGCCCATCGAGCCTGCTCCGCCATTCAATATGATCATGACTGATCACCGACCTCAATTCCACTTTCCCGCCTGATCTCCATATCCCTTGATTCCCCTAATAGCGACAACAATGTGTTTCCTTAATCAGTTGTGTCATGTGAATGTGTGTTTTTTTTCTCCAGGGGAGAATACGGGCTAAAGGAATACACTGAAATCAAAACTGTGACCGTCAGAATTCAACAGAAGAATTCTTAAGAGTGTTGCGAGACTGACACTTTGTACATGGACACAGTGAATCCTCTCACTTAGCAGCAGGACAAACATGCACGACAGTGGTTGTGCAGCATATGGTTGAAGCTTTATCTTATAAAATGTAAAAAAATATATATACTAGTGAATGTATATGTACCACAAATACTGTGTATTTGAAGAAAATACAATAATCTCAGCAAAATCCCCCGAGTGCAATCATTACGGTGCCCCTTTGAAATCGCTTTTAGCCTTGTGTAACCTGTAAACTGTGGAGACTTGATCTGCCGTGGAAACTCAATGGTGTCACTGGACCTGATAGACGAATTCTTCATTTCTCTGTCGTGACTAACAATTCGAGAATTGCCACAGAGCCCAAGTGCTTCTGGTTAAAATTCAACCTGTCTTCTGATCCCGGGTGGGCTATCTGTGGGCAGCGTGGAGCGGAGGTAAGTGGAGGCGGGAAAAAAATTGAAGGACGAGGCCAAACTGACATCTGTGTCCCCTCCTCTTGTTTAAAAGTGTCACAGCGGAAACACGAGCCCAGGCCCCCGCACTTTCTTCGAAGGGGAAGGAAATAAATCAAAATTATGCAAGCGGATGACATGATCTGGAATGTTGTCTGGGTGGGTGGTAGTTCCATTGGTAACCCAAATCTAAATATTTAGGTATCTGCTGTATGGTTTGTTGGCAGAGCACCGGTCATTTCCCACAGCCACTGCCAGCACTAAGAGTGCAGAGAGCCCAGAGTCTGCCGCAGCAGCAAGTTGAGGCTGGGAATTCAACTTTTAAAATATACATCTTTATGCACCGACATCAACATAACGAAAAAAACTGATTATCTGGTCACATTGTTGTTTGTGGGAGCTTGCTGTGCGCAAGTTGGCTGTCGCGTTTCCCACATTACAGCAGTGACTATACTCCAAAAGTACTTAATTGGCTGTGAAGCGCTCCGAGACGTGCGGTGGTTGTGAAAGGCGCTATATATATGCAAGTCTTTCTTTTGCCGCTAGTGCAATTTTAACACGCAACTGTCGATCCTTTGCCAGTAAGGACAAGGGGGCCTCGGAGTTCCTGGAGCCAGGGAGGGCGTGATACCGTGGAGCCAGAATTTGGGGGGGGGCGATCCCGGATCCGCCAGGGTTCTACTCCTTTTCAGCCCTGTCTGAAATCCCAGGGGTTTTGGGGGCGGATCCAGCATATGATGCATTTTCCTCATTTTTGACCTTAGCAGCGGTAGATGCCAGGGATGCCTGTGTGACCCCGTGAGTCCGGTTTGAGGTTTTAAAGGCCAGTCTTGCAATGCAATTGATCGGATTACCTATATCGACAGCCATGTTTTAAAATAGACTTTAAGTACTATTTACAGCACAGAAACAGCCCAACAGATCCATGGAGGTGTTTATGCTCCACACCAGCCTCCTCCCACCCTACTTCATCTAACCCATCAATATATTCTTTTCTCCCTCCTGTTTATCTAGCTTCCCCTTAAATGCATTTATGTTAGTCGCCTCAACTACTCTTTGTGTCAGCGAGCTCCACATTCTCACCACTCTCTGGATAAAGACGTTTCTCCTGAATTCCCGATTGAATTTATTAGTGACTATCTTCTATTTATGGGTCTCCCCCCCCCCCCACCAAAGAGGGCCTCTACGCCTCCCCAGCAAAGATTACCCGAACAAAACCAGACCCATATTTCATGGGGATACTGATTTCATGCAAATTTGTTTTTATTTCCAAAAAGGCAGGTGGGTAAATTGCAATGAATAACCTCCTCACGTCACTTGGCTACTAACGACACTCTGGGGAAAACAGCACACTGCTCTTCCTGCTCTCCTCCCTTGCCAAAGGAAACAAGATTTGCGAAACGATGTTTTTATCAAGGCAGTGCCCTTATAAATGTGCCATGTCCTCTTTCGATGTTTTTTTTGCCTGGGATATTGTCAAGTTGGTGGCTACATGTTACACCATTAACTTTTGAGTGTTATCAATGCAGGGATTAACACTGGGGCCTTGGCAGCATTGGGAAGCTCAAAGCCATTGAGTGATGTAACCTAGGCAACGCGCTGCAACACAGTCACCCAACACTGCACCAGACATTAGGCATCAGTTTAAACGCTCGGAATATTTTGGCCACTATTTAGTGGTTTTAGTACAAGTATTGTAAACCCTTCCTATTACAACACAGGTGAAGGCACAACAAGAGGCAATCTGCAGCACATATCAGAGAGACAAAATCTCTTTAATCAGCCTCAAAATCTGAAATGAGAGGATCTGTTGGCTATAAAATCAAAGAATGTATGATATGAATTGGAATGATACCAAAGTAAATAGAAACATGATCAGCTCTAACTATTTAGTCTAGAAATTACTATTGGTGATATTAGCAGACTAACAATTAACATGGTCAGAGGACATTGCTCTGTCCAGTATTTTAACATAGACTTTAATCCTTTTAAAATAAACAGGTTAACACTTCTACTAAAATAATAGGCAGAGGAATTCCTTACAAATTCATTAAGCATTCATCCGTTAATATCACAAAGTCATTTCAAGGCTTATGTATGTTTAAAATATGTTGTTATATTATAATTACAGTGATAAAAGCTAATCCTTTTTTATTATTATATTTCATTTCATACTTTTTACTCCATTCATATGAAATCTGAGCATTAATTTGATAAACTTTCACCATTCCTGCTGTCTTTCAGTTTCTCTGTTTTAAGTCACCTGTGGTTGATGTCACAAAAAAAGCAATAATGTATAAATCCTTGCATTTTTATACACTGATTGAATGACTGCAAATTTCTTCTTGTTAACTGTATTGCAGTTTTGAAATCATGTATATACAATTATGTACTATGAAGATATAAAGATATTTTCTATACTGTTTTTCATTAAAGAAACAAGATACACTTGGTATCGGAGTGTTAAAATGATGTGAAAATAATTTGACTAAAAATCTGCTGATGTTTTAGAAACAGAATATCAGCCGTGTTGTGTCAGCTGTGACTGGGCCAGAATAAACAGCGTCTGCATCTGGGGATCCATTCTCTGATGCCTGATCAAAAACTCCTTCCCATTAACCAAACACGGCATATTACAAGAAGACAAGACTCCTGAATGTAGTGACCGGCATCTTACTCTTCACTATTTACCTGTCTGAACCAGAACTTTATAGTGGGAGCCCCACTCATTGCCCCTCCCCTAACGCATAGACTAAAGTGGAATGACTGCACTTGTGGCAACTGTGCAGCTGAATATCTCTCAGTATTTAGCTCTCCAACTCCTGCCCCTCGTTCAGTCCCCGTGGGCAAGTATGATTAAATTACCACACTGGATCCTACCCCTCAACAAAATATTATTAATCACTTTTATTGAAATATATGAAAACCCATTAACTGCTCAATATTTTAACTTTTATCATGTTAAAATAAAAGTGGAAAAATGTAAGCGTAGAAAAACTTGCAGAAATATTTGATTATAAGTGTATACCCAGAAATAGAACTGAACATTTTGACAATTCATCCTACAGCTAATAAAGGTTTTGGTTTGTTAAAAAGTCTGTGATCAGTCATCATTATTTTTAGTCAGGCGTGAAATAGATAATGTTTGAACTCGTCCCATTCAATGTGTAGCAGATGTGGTGACATCACAGCATTGACGGCTTACATGTATGTGTGCGGTTAGCTAAGCAAAGGCCTACTGATCCTGCAAGATAATTACAAATGAGGAAGGCCATTCAGCCCATCTTAATTCCTCCATCCAGAGAAATGCTAAAGTCCCACCATTGCAGCATTCAATTGTTTCTTAACGGCTTCCAGGGTTTTCACCTCCATCACTCTATCTGGGGCTTTATTCCACACATTGATCACTCTGTGTGAAGAATTTTCTGACATTAGCCCTAAAATCACCTTTCACTAGTTTGCATCTGTGACCCTTGCTCTACTGTCACACTTTAAGGTAATATTCTGAGTTTACTTTATCTATTTCCTTAACAATCTTACATAGCTCTATAAGAGCACCTCTCAAACACCTCCAGTTGAGGTTGAAAAGCCCAGGTCATTCCAGTCTTTCTTTATAACTCAGACCTCTGAAACTGAGGATCACCTTGTGGCTCTTTCTCTGCACTGCCTCCAGCAGCTGAATGTCCCCCTTAAATCTTGGTGACCAGAACTGGATGCAGAATTCAAGGTGGGAGTTGACCAGAACATTACATAGTTTGATCACTACTTCTTCTGACATGTATTCTATTGTTTTGTCTATTTGGTTCATCATTCTAATTGGTTTTGATGATTGCTGCTCTGCAGTGGTTGGACATGTTAGTGTTGAATCTATTAAGACTCTTGGATCTCTTTCAGCTTCATCCTTAGACATTTCACACTAGTCCTGGAGTATATGTGTCACCTAGTTTCTCTTCCTATGTGCAGCACTTGTCTGAGTTAAATTTAATCTGCCATCGTTCTGCCCACTTACATAGAAACTTAGAAAATAGGAGCAGTAGTAGGCTATTTGGCCCTTCGAGTCTGCACCACCATTCAATATGATCATGGTTGATCCTCTGTCTCAACACCATATTCCCGCTTTTTCCCCATATCCCTTGATGTATTTTTTTTCTCAAAATCTATCTATCTCCCTTTCAAATATATTCAGTGACTTGGACTCCACAGTCTTCTGTGGTATAGAATTCCACAGGTTCACCACCCTCTGAGTGAAAACATTTCTCCTCATCTCGGTCCTAAATTTCCTACCCCGTATCCTGAGACTGTGACCCCTTGTTCTAGACTTCCCAGCCCAGGGGAAACATCCTCCCCGCATCCAGTCTATCCAATCCAGTCAGAATTTTATATGTTTCAATGAGATCCCCTCTCATTCTTCTAAACTCTAGTTTGTCCAACTCATTCTATAATTTCCAAACTTCTTAGTTTGGCGTCGTCTGCAAACTTGGCCACTTTGCATTGAGCTTCGGACTCCTAAGAACTTATGTAAATTAGCGATAGCAGTGGTCCCAGATCCGAGCCCTGAGGCAGCCCACTACATATACCCCGGGAGCTGGGAAATGGGGAGAGAAAGCCAGCAGATCAGGGGGATAGAACTGGAGGATGGAGATGGAACCAACATATTGTGGGAAGAGAACTGGGAGCTCGGGACTGAGCCATAGGGATAGAAAAAAGAGAAAAAGTTTTTTTAGCATGAAGAGAAACAGTAAACAGAACCTACCAAGAAATCAAATAGCGAATTCAGGAGAAACTTCTTTACCCAGAGAGTGGTGAGAATGTGGAACTCGCTACCACAGGGAATGGTTGAGGCGAATAGCACAGATGCATTTAAGGGCAGGCTAGATAAGCACATGAGGGAGAAGGGAATAGAGGGTTATGCTGATAGAGTTAGATGAGGAAGGATGGGAGGAGGCTCTAGTGGAGCATAAACGCCGGCATGGACTGGTTGGACCGAATGGCCTGTTTCTGTGCCGTATATCCTATGTATGATGATTTGATGTCAGTCCACCTGTATCCAACTACTTGTATAGATGCCACTAACAATTAAGTGTCCACAAAACGTATAAGTTGAAACATTCACATTTAAGTTTAAACAAAGTATTTCAATGATAATATATAATGCATATCTAATTTTCTGTTATCATGTTTTGAATAATATCCACCAATACTGTAACTTCTTGCACATCTAATATGGTATATTTCAAATTATTCTTCTGTGTTATTTACTATTGATAGAAGTAATCAGTAATAATCATCGGTGGCCGTGCTTTCAGTTGTTTGGGCCACAGGTTCTGGAACTCCCTCCCTAAACCTCTCCGCCTCTCTATCTCTCTTTCCTCCTTTAAGACGCTGCTTAAAACCGACCTCTTTAACCATGCTTTTGGTCACCTACCTTAATTTCTTCTTTTGTGGCTCGGTGTCAAATTTATCTGTTTTGTCTTATAACACTGCTGTGAAGCACCTTGGGACGTTTTACTACGTTAAAGGCGCTATATAAATAAAAGTTGTTGTTATCATGTTTTAAATAATATTCAGCAACACTGCGACTTCTTGCACATTTAATATGGTATATTTCAAATTATTCTTCTGTGTTAATTACTATTGATAGAAACACAGAAACATAGAAAATAGGTGCAGGAGTAGGCCTTTCGGCCCTTCAAGCCTGCACCACCATTCAATAAGATCAAGGCTGATCACTCACCTCAGTACCCCTTTCCTGCTTTCTCTCCATACCCCTTGATCCCTTCAGCTGTAAGGGCCATATCTAACTCCCTCTTGAATATATCCAACGAACTGGCATCAACAACTCTCTGCGGTAGGGAATTCCATAGGTTAACAACTCTCTGAGTGAAGAAGTTTCTCCTCATCTCAGTCCTAAATGGCTTACCCCTTATCCTTAGACTGTGTCCCCTGGTTCTGGACTTCCCCAACATCGGGAACATTCTTCCTGCATCTAACCTGTCCAGTCACATCAGTATTTTATACGTTTCTATGAGATCCCTTCTCATTCTTCTAAACTCCAGTGAATACAGGCCCCGTCGATCCAGTCTCTCATATATCAGTCCTGCCATCCCGGGAATCAGTCTGGTGAATCTTCACTGCACTCCCTCAATAGCAAGAACGTCCTTCCTCAGATTAGGAGACCAAAACTGAACACAATATTCCAGGTTAGGCCTCACAAGGCCCTGTACAATTGCAGTAAGTCCTCCTTGCTCCTATACTCAAATGCCCTAGCTATGAAGGCCAACATGCAATTTGCCTTCTTCACCGCCTGTTGTACCTGCATGCCAACTTTCAATGACTGATGTACCATGACACCCAGGTCTCGTTGCACCTCCCCTTTTCCTAATCTGCCGCCATTCAGATAATATTCTGCCCTCGTGTTTTTGCCACCAAAGTGGATAACCTCACATTTATCCACATTATATTGTATCTGCCTGTCACCCTGCAGCCTCTTAGCGTCCTCCTCACAGCTCACACCGCCCCCAGCTTAGTGTCGTCTGCAAACTTGGTGATATTACACTCAATTCTCTCATTTACATCATTGATGTATATTGTACATCAGCACTGAGCCCTGCAGCACCCCACTAGTCACTGCCTGCCATTCTGAAAAGGACCGTTTATCCTGACTCTCTGCTTCCTGTCTGCCAACCAGTTCTCTATCCAAGTCAATACATTACCCCCAATACCATGTGCTTTAATTTTGCACACCAATCTCTTGTGTGGGACCTTGTCAAAAGCCTTTTGAAAGTACAAATACACCACATCCACTGGTTCTCCCCTGTCTACTCTACTAGTTACATCCTCAAAAAATTCTAGAAGATTTGTTAAGCATGATTTCCCTTTCATAAATCCATGCTGACTTGGACCAATCCTGTCACTGCTTTCCAAATGCTGTGCTATTTCATCTTTAATAATTGATTCCAACATTTTCCCCACCACTGATGTCAGGTTAACCGGTCTATAATACCCCGTTTTCTCTCTCCCTCCTTTCTTAAAAAGTGGTATTACATTAGCTACCCTCCAGTCCATAGGAACTGATTCAGAGTCGATAGACTGCTGGAAAATGATCACCAATGCATCCACTATTTCTCGAGCCAAGCTTTCTTAAGTACTCTGGGATGCAGACTATCAGGTCCTGGGGATTTATAGATTTTCAATCCCATCAATTTCCCTAACACAATTTCCTGACTAATAAGCATTTCCTTCAGTTCCTCCTTTTCACTAGACCCTCTGTCCCCTAGTATTTCCGGAAGATTATTTGTGTCTTCCTTCGTGAAGACAGAACCAAAGTATTTGTTCAATCGGTCTGCCATTTCTTTGTTCCCCATTATAAATTCACCTGATTCTGACTGCAAGGGACCTACGTTTGTCTTCACTAATCTTTTTCTCTTCATATATCTATAGAAGCTTTTGCAGTCCGTTTTTATGTTCCCAGCAAGCTTCCTCTCGTACTCTATTGATAGACGTAATCAGTAGTATATAATTAGCCAACTTAATCTTTGACCCATCACATTCTTTGAACATTTCTTTCTTATTCCTCTCTAGCTCCAAGTTCACCAGCGTGCCCAGCAAACCTATTCCCCACGGATCACTGTCATTGCCCAGTCTTCTACTCAATCTCAGTCTTTCCCAAGATCTAAAAACTCTTTACCTCCCTCAATTGTGCCTTGAATAACCCAGGCCTAGCATCACCTAACCACCATTTCTCAATGTCCTCTCTCCTATCCCTGGTGCTGTCTTCAGCTTTAGACCCAGGGTTCTCAGTTTAAAAAAAAAATCAATACATTATACAAGAGGTCGAACATCAGCCATGATCTTATTGGATGGTGGAGCAGGTTCGAAGGGCCCTAGGGCCTACTCCTGCTCCTAATTCTTTTGTTCTTAAAACCTAATTTGGTCTTAAGACTCCAAGGAGTAATAGGAAAATGACGATAAATGTTTTGCAAAGTATTTGGGATTTGTACTCAGATCCACAAGAGAAAACTTAGAGACAAATGGAACCAAGCTATAATAATCTTGTGTTGATTTGGTTGTAAATAAATGTTCTTTTCTCTGGGGGCAGGACTGCCTTCTCCCAGTCCCCCAGCTCCCCCACCATCAGAACCCCCCCTCTACAAACCCTCTCTCCCGCCCCCCTGGGATCTGACTCACTCCCTCGGGATCAGTGATTAGACTCCTCTCAGAAGTGGACATCCCTACATGGGGTCAGGGTTTGGACTTACCGAGTTCCTCCGCAGGATGCCCTGCCCGACTGGTCAGCAACACCACCTGCGATCCGCGAAGACCAGCCCCAAGCGCTCTAATGGAGTCCAGAGCTGACCAATCGTGGCAGGGGAACAAAATCAAAACGCAGCACAGTGGGGTGAAAATAAAATGTTGGCCTTCCTGGCCACCAACGGCTTTTAATTAGCGCTCTACCAAACGGCTGGCCAAGCACACAACGTCTCCTGCAGCTGCCGTTGTTGACGACCGGCGATGCTGCAGGGGCAGGAGCGAATTTAGGATCGGGGCGATAACGGGGTGTTACGCACTGGATGACGTCACGAGCTCCGGGGTGCAGGAGATCGAGGCAGTAAGGTTTACCGCCAGGGAAGTTCGCAGGCGTCGGTACATCCGTCTCGCCCGGTCGGAAAGCCATTAGCTTCCCTTTATCGCTCCCCAGAGACACTAACGGGAGGTGCAAAGGAGGCCTATTTCTCCCCCTTAAGGTTTAGGGTACACTACCTTTCACTATTCTTTTCCCTAAAATATACTGCTTCACGTTTCTCTGCATTAAACTGCATCTGCCATCTATGATTACACTCCACTTATCTGCAGTCCCTTGTGTTCTCCCTCACCGTTTACCATTCCCCCTAATTTAGTATAATCAGCAAACATTAATATCATTCCTCTTCTGTCTGTGTCCAAATCATTTGCATAAATTGGAAAACGAAAGAGGTCACAGTACAGTTCCCCGGGGCACATCATTATCCACATCCTGCAATTGTGCAAAACATCCATTTATTTCAGAGCTTTACTTCCCGACCCCTGAGCATCCTTCCATCCATGCAGCTACATTCCCTTTAATAACACGCGTCTTCATTTGCATAACAAGTCTCAATTTATCAAATGCCTACCGAAAATGCATACAAACAACATTTACCACTTCACCTTATCTATACATTCTATGATTTCCCCTACAAATCCATGCAGACTGTTCCTGATTAGCCCATACCTTTCCAAGTAGTCATTAACCATAAAGCGTTGGCAGACACCCAAGGAGCACCATTTCACTATGTTATTGGGCACGCAGGCCCGAGGCTCAGTATATGTCCAATGCACATAGCGTGCTAAAATACAACCCAGAAGGGCTTTGAAAGTTCGGAGCCTGCGCACAGGGCTCCTAACCAGCTCCAGTTTTGCTAAAATGAGCAGTCTTTCCAATAATGCAACTAGGTGGTACGAACAGCACCAATATAAAACAGATGGTGATTGGGAGGTTTGCTACCTTAAGTTGGATGCCTGTTAAAGCTACATTGCTGCTATTGCTGTATCTCTTAGCAACTGATTGCCTTTGCATTGTTTTGGTCTTGTTGGACAAAGTTATTGAAACTAGTTGGGAGTCTTTCTGGATGCTGCTTACAGCTGTACTGCACCTTCTCTCAGTGACTACTGGAGCTCTTTAGTGTCCAGCTATGGTCATTTCTGTGGGCATTTGCAGATTTTGGGGGTGAATGATCAAGAAGCCACTAAAAACAGTAGAGATCACACTTTAGACGCACGGTTGCACCCCTCCTTACACTGACACTCTTCTATAAAAGGCCAACATTTTTGTCTTGATCTTGTCTGAAGAAACTTGCTCACACTAAGATTCCCAGCGGAAGCCCTGATGCAACTTTGCCGCCAGGCTTGGAGATCATTTCTAGCAAAGAAGTGGCAGAGTCAGTGGCTGTCAGAGTTACAGCTGCTTTGAACATTTCTGTAACAGGTTCCTTTCGGGCCAGTGTAGGAGACCGCAATCACATCTCCCATTCTTCAGTCCACAATGATGTCAAGGAGTTAACTGGTTTGATCTTTGCCTGGGCCAGGTTGTTTAAAATCATATTTCCAATGGAGAGCAGCCAACAGCAAGAAAGAGCTCTGCATGTTGAGTGTATAAGAACATAAGAACATAAGAATTAGGAGCAGGAGTAGGCCATTCAGCCCTTCGAGCCTGTTTCGCCATTCAATGAGATCATGGCTGATCTTCTACCTCAACTCCACTTTCCTGCACTGTCCCCATATCCCTTGATTCCCTTAATATCCAAGAATCAATCGATCTCGGTCTTTAATATACTCAAAGACTGAGCCTCCATGGCCCTCTGAAGTAGAGAATTCTAAAGATTCACCACCCACTGAGTGAAGAAGTTTCTCCTCATCTCAATCCTAAATAGCTGACCCCTTATTCTGAGACTGTGACTCCTGGCTCTCGACTCCTCAGCCAGAGGAAACATCCTCCCTGCATCTACCCTGTCAAGCCCTGTAAGAATTTTGTATGTTTCAATGAGATCACCTGTCATTCTTCTAAACTCTAGAGAATATAGGCCTAGTCTGCTCAATCTCTCCTCATAGGATAATCCCCCATCCCAGGAATCAGTCTGGTGAACCTTCGTTGCACTCTCTCAAAGGCAAGTATATACTTCCTTAGGTAAGGAGACCAAAACTGTACACAATACTCCAGGTGCAGTCCCACCAGGGCCCTATATAATTGCATTAAGACATATGACATATTCCAACAAGTGCGAGACATCATTGACTGTCGCATGTGGCCACACATGCCTATTCGTGAGTAGAAAGGACTAACATTCCATCAGTGTACAAGTGGTCTGCGACCAAAGAAACGGAAGCAGACATGTGACAGTTACTGATGGAAGCTTCCACCATTCACTAACCCTGTGGCAGTCAATGCTGCCTTATGTGAAGGCTCAAGAAGACTCTAGGGATGGCCAAGGATGCACTATGGCCCTTTGGTTGTGCAGGCCAATTTCTACCTTTCCTAGCTTTGTTCTTAAGTAGGCCTCAGTTTATAACCTCTGCCAAAGAGGTGCTCCACTTCATTGTATGTCGTTGGCTATAAAGCGCATTGGGGATGTCCGGTGGGCGTGAAAGGCGCTATATAAATGCAAGTCTTTCTTTCTTTTTTTCACTGCAGAAGACCTTGGACTGGCCACATTCTTCATGGTAGTTTACGGCTCAGTGAGGAAGCCATGAAGCATGGCTCCAAGCACATCCCCAAATTATACAGGCTGCGTGACACATTCTCAGGACGATTTGAAGAACATTTGTTGGCAGGCTGTGTGAGGTAGAACATCCCCAGGCACAGCGTCTGAAGGAAGCCTTGAGCCAGCCCTCTAGCCAGCAGGTTGCATCTTTTACAATTTCTCCTGCACTTTCACTGCTCCCAGCTGCTCAGTGCTTCACTTCGTCATCTGTCCCACAACTTGCGAACAAACTTCCTCCCAGAGTGGATCTCTCTGTGATGGTGCTTGCCACTGTGGGATATTACATGGTACTGTGAGGTATTAGATCGATGCTCTACAATTGGTTCAGCCATTTCTCCTTCTCAGACATCTGGATGCTTGGAGGGGAAATCCTTGAAATTTAGCTTATGTTTTTATTCGTTCCAGGATGTGGGCGCCACTGGCAAGGCCAGCATCTTGAACTGCTGCAGTCCTTGTGGTGGAGGAACTCTCACAGTGCTGTTAGGGAGGGAGTTCCAGGATTTTGACCCGGCGACGATGAAGGAACGGCGATATATTTCCAAGTCAGGATGGTGTGTAACGTGGAGGGGAACTTGGAGGTGGTGGTGTTGTGATGTATGGAGGCACCTTTGGTAAGGACCCCACGAGGCAGGGTATGGTACTTAAACTGTGTAGACTGTAGTCCTTTATTTGCAGCTCCTTAAGTGAGGATACCAAGTTGTGAACTTCCTTTTATACTGGGTTACCTGCAGTGTGCAGGTAACCCTTAGGTCTCCAGCAGCAGCACCCTCTGGTGTACAGGCAAGGTGTGTACAGTGTAAGGGTACATTCAGTGTTACAGACATCATACAACAAAAGAAGCATGCATATATAACAGGTGTTCCCATGCGCCTGCTGTCCTTGGCCTTCTTGGTGGTAGAGGTCGCGGGTTTGGGAGGTGCTGCCAAAGAAGCCTTGGCGAGTTGCTGCACTGCATCTTGTAGCTGCAAAAAGAGTTAAGAATAAGAAGCAAAGGATATTATCCATGAGGCAGGGGGATGCCTCCAACTTCATCCTGCCCCATTCCCTCTATTGCCTCCATTCTGATAACCGTGATGGTCTAGTCCTCGCAAGTAGTTGAGGGCTCGAGTTTTGGTGGCCTCCTCTTCTACCTGCAAGTGCTAACTCCTGTTATGTGCAGCTGTATCCCACAAACAGATATAAATGGGGAATATGTAAGCAAGAGAATTATGAGAGATCGGTGCTGCCAAAGTAACAGGACAGCAGCCACCTTATGTAAATGTGTGACCATGCTGCTAAGGGACTTGGTCTTGAGCTAGCCTTTGGTGTTTGATACTTGACCCGTCTAATGGTCAACACGGGCAGCATTATGATTTGACCCCAGTGAAAGAGAAGGAAATGAGCATGTTTGTACATTTACAAAGATCAACAGTTGTCAAAGATCTCTGTAATTTCCCTCTGTCACATTTATACCGAGGAGCAATGAAGAATGTTTCACAAGCCAGTTTATTAAGATGCTGCCACATATTCGCACACTTACTATAGCAGCCTTGCACTGACCAACAATTGTCCTCCTCACTTGCTCCCATGTTTCAGCCCGCAGTGATACTCAATTCATTATGAAACTCTGGCGCTGAATATAGTAGCATGAATATGGGAGTGGGCAGGGAAGTGTTGAGGTCAAGATCAAGATCTTATTGAATGGCGGAGCAGGCTCGAGGGGTCGAATGGCCTACTCCTGCTCCTATTTCTTATTTCTTATGTTTATGTTTCTCTGACTATGCTCCTTTTTTGCTGGGTGTCCCTCTTCACCAAATGGAGTCATCCTTCACTGCAGGACTTTCAAAATCTGGTCACTGATTGGGGCCATTCTGCTCTCTATCAAGAAAAAGCAGCACAATATTAAGGGCAGCCGGCAGCCTGTTAAAAGAGTTGCTAGTGCGGAAAATCCCACCCGCTCCCTGACCTCAATATACATTGTGCGCTTGGGGCCGTTGTTAAAGTATGCTAATGCGATTACCTCATAGTATCAAATAAGGTCAACCTCTTATGGCATATAAAGAAAGATTTGCATTTATATAGCGCCTTTCATGACCTCTGGACGTCCCAGAGCGCTTTACAGCCAGTGAAGTACTTTTGGAATGTAGTCACTGCAGGAAACGCGGCAGCCAATTTGAGCACAGCAAGCTCCCACAAACAACAGTTGTGATAATGACCAGATAAACTGTGTTAGTGATAGAAACATAGAAACATAGAAAATAGGTGCAGGAGTAGGCCATTCGGCCCTTCTAGCCTGCACCGCCATTCAATGAGTTCATGGCTGAACATGCAACTTCAGTACCCCATTCCTGCTTTCTCACCATACCCCTTGATTCCCCTAGTAGTAAGGACTTCATCTAACTCCTTTTTGAATATATTTAGTGAATTGGCCTCAACAACTTTCTGTGGTAGAGAATTCCACAGGTTCACCACTCTCTGGGTGAAGAAATTCCTCCTCATCTCAGTCCTAAATGGCTTCCCCCTTATCCTTAGACTGTGTCCCCTGGTTCTGGACTTCCCCAACATTGGGAACATTCTTCCTGCATCTAACCTGTCTAACCCCGTATGGTCATTGAGGGATAAATGTTATCCAGGACATGGGGATTACTCCCCAGCTCTTCTTCAAAATTGTGCAATGGGATCTTTTACATCCACCTGAGAGAGCAGATGGGCTCTCGATGTAACATTTCATCCAAAAGACAGGACATTTGAAAATTCAGGACTGCCTCAGTACTGCACTGAAGTGTCAGCCTAAATTTTTTTGCTCAAGTCCCTGGAGTGGGATTTGAACCCACAACCATCTGACTCAAGAGGTGAGAATGCTACCAACTACCCCATGGCTGACACAAGTCCTGATCAGTAGCAATTCTGTCACAGTTGTGTTGGGACTGTATTATTAGCTCCTAGATATTTATTCACAATTGAGGTAAGGTTATCTGTCATAAAATTCCATGATTTTTCTTCAACTGGGATGAATGACATTTACCACCCTGTAGTCCTTTGGCACAATTTCCACTTCCAAAGATTTTGGAAAATTCAGGCTCATGCCTCCACTATCTCTTCAATATCGTTTAGTATTCTCAGTTCCATACCATCTGGGGCTGGTGTTTCCTCTACATGTAGTCCCATTATTTTTTTTAATGCAATGCCCTTTTGAATACTTAACTGCCTTCTTTGACTCTATTTACTTTAATGTGCTCATGAAAGACCTTCCTATTTCCTTATATATTGAACTCTCATCTTATTTTACATTCTCCCTCAGATTTCCTTCCTTTCTATACTTATAATTCACAGTTTTCTTCTGCATTATCCCCAAATTATTTATCATATGCTTCTTTTTCAAAACTGATTTTTGCTCTAGCATCTATATATCTACGGGACCCCTACCTTTGATGTACCCATTTCACTCCAGCTCGGAATGTATTTAACTTGTACCTTATTAATTTCATATTTAATATGACCTCCTGCTGGTCTGCCATTATTCCATTTAGGTCCATTTCATGCCATTAAATTGAGCTAATTTCCAGTTCAGCACCTTTATCTTGGACTCTTATTTTCCTTTATGTATTTTCGATGTGAACATAATTAAGTTGTTCTCCTTTCTTGTCTTGCTTCAACAACAAATTGTATTTATCTAACAACAACAACGTGTATTTATATAGCGCTTTTAACATAGTGAAATGTCCCAAGGCACTTCACAGGAGTATTATGAGATTAAAAATTTGACACCGAGCCATATAAGTAGAAATTAGCGCAGGTGACCAAGGTCAAAGAGGTATGTTTTAAGGAGCGCCTCGAAGGAGGAAAGAGAGGTAGAGAAGTGGAGAGGTTTAGGCAGGGAGTTCCAGAGCTTGCGGCCTAGGCAACAGAAGGCACGGCCACCAATCATAGATGCTCAAGAGGGCAGCATATAGCACCTTTAACATACAAAAACGTTCCAAGGTGCTTCACAGAGGCGTAATCAGTGAAAAATGGACATTGAGACAAAGCAGGAGATATCAGGCAGGTATCCAAAATGTGATCAAAGAGATGCATTTAAGGAGAGTCTTAAAGATGACTCTGTAAGATCCTGCAAATCCCCTGGGAGGACAGATGCACCAACGTTTGCGTCCTCAATCAGGCCAAATACCCAGCATCGAAGCACTGACCACACTCGACCAGCTCCATTGGGCGGGCCACATTGTTCGCATACCTGACACAAGACTCCCAAAGCAAGCACTCTACTCGGAACTCCTACATAGCAAGCAAGACCAAGGTGGGCAGAGGAAACATTTCAAGGACATCCTCAAAGCCTCCTTGATAAAGTGCAACATCCCCACCGACACCTGGGAGTTCCTGGCCAAAGACCGCCCTAAGTGGAGGAAGTGCATCTGGGAGGGCGCTGAGCACCTCGAGTCTCGTCGCCGAGAGCATGCAGCAAACAAGCGCAGGCAGCGGAAGGAGCGTGCGGCAAACCAGTCCCACCCACCCTTTCCCTCAACGACTATCTGTCCCACCTGTGACAGAGACTGTAATTCCCGTATTGGACTGTACAGTCACCTAAGAACTCACGGTTAGAATAGAGCAAGTCTTCCTCGATTTCGAGGGACTGCCTCATCATCATCTTCATCATCATAGGCAGTCCCTCGAAACAAGGATGACCTTGCTTCCACGCCAAAAAGTTCACAGGTGTTTCAATGAAGGACCTAATATTCCAGATCCCGAACTAAATCTTGAAGGGTGGAAGATGCCTGTGCGTGGATTTTTTTAACGTGGGGTGGCCGTTGCACACCAGCCATCACACGGGCTTGACAGAGCTGGGTCTTGGTTCAGTGGCAAGGATTAACCAAGACGACTGGAGACCAGCTCTGCTGCACGGACCTAGTGCGCACACATATTGCAGTGTGGGCTGGGCCGTGCTGTCCCTGGGCCCTCGGCTCTTCTGGGCCCTGAACTTACGGTCTCTCCTGGGCCCTGAGGGGCTGCCTATGATGATGATAAAGGAGAAGAGGGAGGCGGCGAGGTGGAGAGGTTTGATCTCCAAAGCGTGGGGCCTAAATAGTTACCAAATTACTTCAGGTCTTTTCCTCAATGGATCAATGATAAAGATTGTGACCTTACAAAAAGACATTGGCATGATGTGATCAACTAAGAGACCAAAAATGAAAATTCCACTCCGAAATGTTTGGCGTTATTGTCAGATTTCAAGAGGGAAAGGAGGGAAGACAACACAGAGGGCAACCGACTGGCATGATTGCTGAAGGATGGGGCGGCGGTCAACAGAGTCAGTGGCCATTTTGAAGATCTACAGGTCGGACTATCTCCTGCCAACTAAGGACAACATAAGGGAAGAAAATAGGAAGAAATTCTGAAAAAAGAAATTAAATCAAAGTAAACAAATACTTATTTGTTCTTTAAATTGTGCTCTCCTCCATTATAATAGTGTCTTTCAATTTTGAATTGACTTCCATCTGGCACTAGTTGGTTATAAGTCTGTCTGCATGTTTCAAGCTCCTCAAAAAAAAATCGGTTAGCAAAATAAATTATATTTAGTCATTTGAACAACCATGCACAAATACATTTCTAGTTTTGCATTAAATTCCATGAATTAAGCAATGGGGATAAGGCTGGGATCAACAAAAATGCCTTGAAGATTCTCATAGTCCATCAACATCACCATTGTGGTGTCACAAGATAGACCAGTGCATTTCTCTGTCGTCTTTATGGTTCAGTTCCAAGTTTCGTACGTTCGACAAGGTAACCCTGGAACTATTTAGCACGCTGACCTTCAGAAGATTGGTGGCTCCTCATTAACTACAACAAAAGGCACAAAAGATATTCTGTTTATTTTATGAAATATTTTGCAGTGACTGTGCTCTGTTGATATAGTCGAATTCAAAAAAAAATCTATTAAGACTGCTGTCTCCAATGTTATGAAATGCGGTATTAAGAACACAGCGCAGATCTACACATCAAATGAAGGGCGCTTGCAGAGAGCATGGGAAAGACCTGACTCAAACTGCATGTGTTCCACTCACTAGCCATGTACAACGCTTTCACAGATTGAGCTGGGGATGGGCCAAACTTTCAGTACAGGAAGCTCTGTCATGACTGAATTGCACCTTTGAAGTGTAAATCGCCAAGATAATTTTTCTTGAGGAAGCATTTGTACTAAATTCATGCATGAGAAGTGGTTTTACTGGCTACAGATGCACTGAAGAGCATGAGATTCATTTATTTAGTCTGTAACTGTAATTTAGATTCAGCTGCTGTTTATGTTTGAACTGATCCAACCCAGTGCTGCCAAAATACACATGCAATAATCTGGATCACTCTTTTATATTCTTTAAGCATCTCAAAATTAGTTTGGTTTTCATTTTTCCCATGGCTACTTTTAAAATTTCTCTTCCTTTTTTGGGTCTCGTTATTAGAAGTTTCAATGTAACCTCTTTATGAAATGATACGCAGGTATAGGAAATGATTTAAATGATTTGACAGATTGGCTCTCGTGCCTTTATACCTTTGACTTCACAGAAACAAACCTTCTATGGAAATGAATAGCTTTTAGTCAGAGAGATTTTTTAAAAACCTCGCCAATCAGGATAAATGGATAAATGAGCAATAGTTATATTCTGTTTTGGACGTTTTCGGAGCCTAATATCCCGGTTTTAACTTGGGACAGGAGTCAGTGCGGGTGAGGGCCGGAGGTGGGTGGCAAATTGTCCCGACCTCGGCAGCATAAGGCCTGGCAATTTTAATGCCTAGGCCTCACCTGCATGCCCTTGACCAGTTGCCCGACTGAAACGGGAGCAAGTGGGAGCGGAACGTCAGGCGACAAGGAGCTGGCGCTGGGGACTGAAGGAACGGTCCCCGGCGCTCAGGTAAGTGGTTGGGAGGGGGTTTAGGAGGGGATTTAGGAGGGGGTTTAGGAGGAGGGCATGGGAGCGCACCACTGGCCACCTGGCTGTCGGGCCCTGATGACATCATCGGAGCTGGATCTGCATATTTAAAGAAAGACCCCGCTGGCTTCCGGCAGCTGTCCCTCTCGCCTGCTCAGAAGGGCAAGTTAAAATCAGAACCCGTGGGGAAGGCAACGGGACCTTGGCAGGTAAGTCCCAGGGGCGATTTTAACTGCCCACCTGCCTGGTTTCCATCAGACGAGCAGCCTTAAAATCATCCGTAAAGAGTTGATAAAGATTGAAATAAAAGTGTTTTTTACATTTTCTGCGACTTTTCTTGTTTCAAGTAGAAATTTCCAGCAGTTCCTCACGGAAGGTTTTTTTCCCCACTTTTCATGGTGAGTAACTGATCCCTAATGCCGGGCACGGGGGTACATTCCTCTTGCAACTTGCTTTCAAGAGGAGTAGCATAAAACACCGCACAGCACCTACATATTTTTTTTTACAAAATAAGTAAACCAGATTATTTAGCTGACAGATGCCTCATTGGGAAATTGTGAAGAATGACTGTCTGTGCTGCTGGTGGAATATAACACATCGATGTCTTCTCACTTTTCAAAAGGAACGTATTAAGCCTTTGTGAGGCTTTTGTTGTGTGACTTTGAATCCTGAATGGGGGCCACAGCCAAAATGATTCAAGGTTTGCACTTGAGCACAGCTCTATTTGTGATCTATAGGGACCTGTTGTGAATGCAGTGTAAAGTGGCAGATTGATTTTTTTTATCACGGCGTTACCTGAAGCAAATGGTACCACAGCGAGCCTGAGTGCCAACAGCAACAGAGCTTCACTGCATCACCACATCCACTTCACAGGAACTTAGGGGCAGATTATTCAAAGTCTGTTCCAAAATTCTGTTGCGGTAAAAAAAAACATGCAAATAGTTCCTTCAGATTAGAATGTTCATAGGCCTGAGGAACTATTTAGTTTAAAGAGAATTACGAAAGATTTTTTAGGGGCGATACTTTATTGGTTGTTTAAAAATAGGCATGATACAATAGCGTGCAATGCGTCAAATTCATCATCATGACGCTTCTATGTGACGAAGTTGTGGCAAAAGCGACGCGAGGTTCTCTGGTTCGAAACCCTCCCCAAACACTTCCTCATGAAGAGCAAAGAGAAGATAAATGGGAACAGCTCTTCCTGAGGGGCAGTGAATGGTCTGTTCGGGGATCCCTGCTGTTTACACTATTCATAAATATTTTGAAGTGAAATACATTTTACAATATAAATTGTGCTTATGATACCAAGTTACAGATGTAAAGGACATAAACTTCATTCAAAACGTTCCAACCAATTAAGCAAATGGGCTAAGGAATGGCAAATTGATTTAATGTATTGTTAAGTCATGCATATTTAAACAGGAATAACAAACATGTATACATGATGAAAGTATGTCCTTTGCTAAAGATGCAAAAGTAATTTGTCTGTAGTCATTTACTAAATGGTTCTGGTCAATGTGAAGTTAAACAACTGCTTGGATGCGTCTACGAACATACAAAAAGGATGGGAAAGACCACCTGTTCTATCAAAACCACCCTATCATGACATGGGTATCAGCTGTGACTCAGTGGGTAGCTAACTTGCCTTCCAGTCAGAAGGTTGTGGGTACAAGTCACTCCAGGGACTTAAGCACATTAAATCTAGGCTGACACTGCAGGGGAGTGCTGCACTGTTGGAGGTGCTGTCTTTTGGATGAGACATTAAACCGAGGCCTCGTCTGCTCTCTCAAGTGGATGTAAAAGGTCCCATGGCACTATTTCGAAGAAGAGCAGGGAAGTTATCCCTGGTGTTTGTCTCTCAATCAACATAACAAAAAAACAGATTATCTTGTCATTATCACATTGCTGTTTGTGGGAGCTTGCTGTGTGCAAATTGGCTGTTGCGTTTCCTACATTACAACAGTGACTATACTGCGAAAGTACTTCATTGGCTGTAAATCATTTTGAGACAGGGCCAGTGGTCCTATAAATGCAAGTCTTTCTTTCTTTACCAGTAGAGTCCAATCTACCTTCCCCAAATCTTCCCCAAATCTTCCTTCATTTTTTGAAAAGTGAGCCCTCCTGAAACTTGCCGCTAATACTGCGGTAATTTGCCTAATCAATTGAAAGCTGATGATACAATCCCCGATGTTCCCCACATGGAGATCAAATAGCTTTCCAAGGTCATGGGTAAGGACTGAATCCAACAGATTGTTCCCCCTAGTATTTTCCACAGCATGACTTGTAGGACTGCAATCGTTGACAGTATCAACAAATATTTCAGTCTTGCCTCCCTCCAGACTTGGGTATACCACAGGTCCACTTAATGGATGGATAATTGAAACCCCCCCCCCCACCACCACCACCACCTAATGACAACACTACTTTGTTCTGTTTTGCTCAGAATTCTCCATCTGGCTGATCCCATAGTCTGAGAGCCTACTATAGATGCCAAGGATCAACTTTACACCAACTCCCTGATCCAGCTGTATCCAAATTGTTTCAGCTTCTCTTTGTTAACCAAATATACAAATAAAGCTCAACCCATCCTTTTGTATCCTGTCCTACTCATTCAAAACCCCTGCACCCTTTCAACTGAACTCAGTATCATGGTTCGGATCGAACCAAATTTCAGAGATATTTATACTCGCTATTGCCTCCAGAGAAGCATGTGCCTGCAATTTCAAAATCTTATTCCTAACATGCAATATAGAAAGATATTTGGCCATAAGCTGGATGGTTAAGCGGTGATCTGATCAAAGTTTTCAAGATATTAAGGGGAACAGATTGGGTAGATAGATATAAACTATTTCCGCTGGTTGGGGTTTCTAGGACTAAAGGGCATAGTCTACAAATTAGAGCCAGACCTTTCAGTAGTGATATTAGGAAACACTTCTACACACAAAGGTGGTAGAAGATTGGAACTTTCTTCCGCAAATGGCAATTGATGCTAGATCAATTGTTAATTTTAAATCTGTGAGTGATAGCCTTTTGCTAACCAAAAGTATTAAGGGCAAAGGCGGGTAGATGGTTGTAGATCAGCCATGATCTCATTGAATGGCAGAACAGGCTCAAGGGGTTGAATGACCTCCTCCTGTTCCTGTGTTCCTATGTTCCTATGTTCCTATGTCAACTTGTTCGATAACTAACGGTACCATGCTTGGAATTTAGTCGATTAAATTTCTCTTGTTGATAATTGTAGCAAAAAGATCGTGCTGAGTGCAGAAGTTGATTTTCTCCTTCGTGGGCATGCAAACGTTTTCACTAAAATTATTGACAGGAGGACTTTCACTCCCACTGTGTGCAATTTTGAACATTATTCCTTCAAAAGAAAATTGATGTATTGAGAGGGTTCAGAGAAGAGCAACCAGGACTTAAGCCTGTAAGTTATGAAGTTTAAGACCCTCCATAAAACCTGCCTTCTGTTGCCTCGGCTCTGGAACTCCCTCCCTAAACATCTCCGCCTTTCGACCTCTCTTTCCTCATTTAAGATGCTCCTTAAAACCTACCTCTTTGACCAAGCTTTTGGTCACCTGCCCTAATTTCTTCTTATGTGGCTCGGTGTCAGATTTTGTCTTATAATACTCCTGTGAAGTGCCTTGGAACGTTTTATTATGTTAACGGCGCTATATGAACCTTTATAAAACTAAATTGTTGTTGTGGAAACTTCGTGAACGGAACTTGTTTTTACTGGAGAAGAGAAGATGGGGAGGGCGGGTTGGGAATGAACAAGAATCCAGTCTGTTAAATGTTGGGAGAGATGTGTGATGCATTTCTCATCATCATAGGCAGTCCCTTGAGGTCCAGGAAGATTTGCTTCCACTCTAAAAATGAGTCCTTAGGTGGCTGAACAGTCCAATATGAGAACCACAGTCTCTGTCACAGGTGGAACAGATAGTCGTTGAGGGAAGGGGTAGGTGGGACAGGTTTGCCGCACGCTCTTTCCGCTGCCTGCGCTTGATTTCTGCACACTCTCGGCGATGAGACTCGAGGTGTTCAGCGCCCTCCCGGATGCAATTCCTCCATTCAGGGCGGTCTTTGGGCTCCCAGGTGTCAATGGGGATGATGCACTTTATCAGGGAGGCTTTGAGGGTGTCCTTGTAACGTTCCTCTGCCCACCTTTGGCTCGTTTGCCGTGAAGGAGTTCCGAGTAGAGTGCTTGCTTTGGGAGTCTTGTGTCGGGCATGTGAAAAATGTGGCCTGCCCAGTGGAGCTGATCAAGTGTGGTCATTGCTTCAATGCTGGGGATGTTGGCCTGGTCGCGGTCGCTAACGTTGGTGTGTCTGTCCTCCCAGGGGATTTGTAGGATCTTGCGGAGACATCATTGGTGGTATTTCTCCAGCGACTTGAGGTATCTACTGTACATGGTCCATGTCTCTGAGCCATACAGGAGGGCGGGTATTACTACAGCCCTGTAGACCATGAGCTTGGTGGCAGATTTGAGAGTCTGGTCTTCAAACACTCTTTTCCTCAGGCGGCCGAAGGCTGCACTGGCGCACTGGAGGCGGTGTTGAATCTCGTTCTCAATGTCTGCTCTTGTTGATAAGAGACTCCCAAGGTATGGGAAATGGTCCACGTTGTCCAGGGCTGCGCCGTGGATCTTGATGACTGGGGTGCAGTGCTGTGCAGTGAGGACAGGCTGGTGGAGGACCTTTGCCTTTTGGATGTTTAGTGTAAGGCCTATGCTTTCGTACGCCTCAGTAAATACGTTGACTATGACTTAGAGTTCAGCCTCTGTATGTGCACAGATGCAGGCGCCATCCGGGTACTGTAGCTCGACGGCAGAGGTTGGAGTGGTCTTGGACCTGGCCTGGAGACGACGAAGGTTAAACAGGTTCCCACTGGTTCTGTAGTTTAGTTCCACTCCAGCGGGGAGCTTGTTGACTGTGAGGTGGAGCATGGCGGCGAGGAAGATTGAGAAGAGGGTTGGGGCAACGACGCAGCCCTGTTTGACCCCGGTCCAGACATGGATTGGGTCTGTAATGGATCCGTTGGTAGGGGTCACGGGCTGCATGTCGTTGTGGAGCAGGCGGAGGATGCTGATGAACTTTTGGGGGCATCCGAAACGGAGGAGGATGTTCCATCGACCCTCGCGGTTGACGGTGTCAAAGGCCTTTTTAGGTCGAAGAAGGCCATGTGCAAGGGCTGGTGCTGCTCCCTGCATTTTTCCTGCAGCTGTTGCGCTGTAAAAATCATGTCCATTGTGCCCCGTAGGGGATGAAATCCGCATTGTGACTTGATGTTTGTCAACAGGTTAGTCAGCTTGCGCTTTGAGTGCCAAATTAAAGAACACGGGTTCACAATGAACAGATCTCCATCAAGGCTGGAGATTAGATGTAAACTTTCCACCACAGTATAGTGGAATGGCAGTTGATGTTGTGCCAGTTAATCCATTTCACAAAAGAGCTGGATAAATATCAAATTGTGAATGGGATTGAAGGCCGTGATGATAAGTCTACACTGAGATGCTCAAATTGTTCCGATGCTGTCAAAACTGGAGGTGTTGGGTTGTCTGTGGAGAACAGTAAGTTATGGTTGAACAGCGGCAATGTGGGATGGATAGATGGGATGATGTGGTGATAGATTGTATACTTTCTATGGGAGGAGTGAGCTTGAAGAGTGGAATATTCTCTCTCTCATTCCATCTTTTCCTTTGCTCTTATGAAGAAACAGAAATTATGTCAAGTTCTAAGTGTGGAATTTACATCAAAGGGGGTTGAAATGGCTACAACTTTAATATTCAGGATCTGATCTGCTCCTCCCTTCCAGACAAACCACTAGAGTATTGCAGAAAGGACATTTCCAGAGCGACTGATTTATGGAGACAGAATAAATCAAATCATACTTTTATTACATGGAATTCTTAGATGGCTATCAGTGTTTGCAGATCACATTCTCCAATTACATTCACTTTTCCATGAAAACCACAAGCCAATGGCCAGTATTGGAGAACAGATACCAGTCTGCTGTGTCCCTTACAGTAGCATCAAACTCGCAGAAGGAAATAGCCATGTTAATAGGACTGCAGGACCATAGCGGAGAGAAAATGGTACGTTCCCTTTGCTGCTCCGCTCACTACCAAACATTCACCGGCCTTTTCTGACTCCTGAAGTGCTAAAAGCTGATCTCAAACTTTTTTTTAAACCGAAACCATGCCAATTTAAAAATATATCGGTCGGGTAGAAATTCATCTTGGGTGGTACCAGACGGGGCCACCCGTGATTCAGTTCATTGAAGCCAGTGGTTCCCACCCAAGCTGAATGTCCACCCCAATAATCCTGAAAATGTCACGGATATCAATATAATAAAGTATTGCAGCAACAGGACAAAGGTGAAGCGTCCCAATGACTTTAAATAATCTCAGATAGTCTATATAACGTCGTTAAACCAAGGTCCTGTCTGCCCTCTCTGGTGGATGTAAAATGTCCCATGGCACTATTTCGAAGAAGAGCAGGGAAGTTATCCCCGGTGTCCTGGCCAATATTTATCCCTTAATTAACACAACAAAATAACAGATTATCTGGCCATTATCATATTGCTGTTTGCGGGAGCTTGCTGTGCGCAAATTGGCAGCCGTGTTCCCCACATTGCAACAGTGACTACACCCCAAAAAGTACTTCATTGGCTGTAAAGCGCTTTGGGATGTCCGGTGATCATGAAAAACGCTATATAAATGCAAGTCTTTCTTTCTTTATATCAGGGATTCTCAACCTCTCTGCTTCTGAGGCCCCCCTCCCAGGTTATAAAAATTCTGCGGACCCCCTGTAACACAACACAAGTATTTTTACTGTATTAAAAATCATACAATTTTATATAATTAAGCATATATATTTATTATTTTTGTTTTACATACTTAATATGAAAGTTGTTGCTGATGAGAACTAAAAATAATGCCTTCAGCTGTCTTCTTAACGCAGACATGAAGACATTGAAGGCTGGAGTGCATCATCACCCCCAGCAAGCAAATTTTAATTTGATCATTTAAGTTTAAAGTTTAATTGCCGGTTTTAGTGCCCCCCCCCCCCACCTTTTAGCCAGGGGGCACTTTTATAATTTCTGTTTTTAGTGCCCTAAACCCCCCCATCCCACCCCCAAAAAAGGGCACTGGGAAAAAATGTATTTTGGAGTGTGACCCCGCCTTGCAGGGGGCATTTGTTTAAAATGCACAACTAAAATAGTTGAAGACATTGAAGGAGAGAGTCACACCGGGTCCCGAGTATTACGGCCTTGCTGCAGGCCCAGAGCCTGGAAAGTCTCTTTCTTTCCGTCCCCCCTTTCACCCCTCCAAGGCCACGTGGCCCGCGCACACTCTCTCCATTGACGCAGCACTTTTCAAACACGTCAGCAGCTTCCAGCCGACACAGGGCGGCTCCGCACCAGGGGAAAGGAAAGGGTTGCTGGGAAGGCTCTCACTACCTCGGCCCATGCAATGCCGGACTAACTCGTGGACCTCCCCACCCCCAACTCGGGTTTTAATCCCCGGGAGAGAAGTTATAACTCCCACTATTTTATTTAATGGTTAAAAGCGGTGAGTGGTTTATGAAATAAAAACAGAAAATGCTGGAAATCTCAGCAGGTCAAGGCAGCATCTGTGGAGAGAAATAGAGTTAACCTTTCAGGTCCGACTGAAACGTTAACTCTGTTTCTCTCCACAGGTGCTGCTTGACTGACTGAGATTTACAGCATTTTCTGCTTTCATTTGAGATTCCAGCATCCGCAGTATTTTGCTTTGGTATGAGTGGTTTATGAATATGCTTTAGTTGTCAATTTGTGCTTTGTACACTAGAGTATTGTCAAAGTACATTCTGTGATGCTGTTGGACATTGACACCTGTCACAAACAATTAAACAAACTGAAAACATATCCAAACCGAAATAAAAAATTACAAGGTATCAAAACATTTATTTACTTGACATTGCTCCATTCCTTCAGTATTTTCAGATCTAAAAGGTCATAAGAACATAAAGGAATACGAGCAGGAATAGGCCATTTGGCCCCTCGAGCCTGCTCCGCCATTCAATAAGATCCTGGCTGATCTGATCTTGGTCTCAACTCCACTTTCCTGCCCACTCCCCATAACCATTGACTTCCCTATAGTTCGATAAACTTCTGTTTTAAATGAAAACTTCCAGCAAAGTGCCCCCAGTAGTTTGCTAGTCATTTGCATTTGAAAGATATTGATCGAATTGTGACATTATTCTCTTACTGAGAGTTAATTGTTTGAACAATGGCGTAAACCTTTGAATACTGTTGAATACCTACATTTAACCAGAGATTTGGGCATCCCAAACCAGGTGCTCTGCACATTCGCAGGTACTATGTAAGCAGGGGCTTCACCCTTCCATAAATGGCCTGTAGGGAACAACCTATTCATCTTGTGCTTTTCATTCTCTGGTCGGAACTGTTTTCCTTTACCCATTTCCATTCAGTTGTCTTTCTGAGACATTCTTTACACTTGATTCATATCATTATGGATAATATTACCTTTTTCATTCAAATATTGAGAAAACTATTCCAAAGTTGTACACAGCTGTCCTTGTCCTACATCTGTGCTTGATTTTGTCTGTTGTTATTTTAATTTCTGGCTTTACAAATGTCCACTTTTGTGGGTTTGCTCAATATGTTTATTTTCTCTTGATCTTTCTGTTTGAGGAATGTCTCCTGATTGAATCATATAATGCTATGAATAATGCTGTGCCAAAAGTGTAAACCATACTATTAAACAAACAAGTGGTCAAAGCTTCAAACAGTGTAAACCAATGACACATGAACTAAATCTAAAAATGGATAAAGATCCAGTTCTTCTTTCTTGGTAGGTGCCTTTGAATCGCTCCTCACCTATTGACACAAGAAACCAGAACAAACCCAACAGAAATATTCTTGCCTTTAAGCTTGGTTATGGATGGACTGATCCTACCTCCCAGAATATGGTGGTTTTTCACAAGTGTTCTCAGCAATGGCTGTCTTGGGTTAGCTGTGGCTCAATTGGTAACACCCTGGTCTCTGAGTCACAAGGTTGTGGGTTCTAAAGCCCACTCCAGCCATTTGAGCTCAAAAATATAGGCTGACACTCCAATTCTTCTTCTTCTTAGGTGGTCCTTCGAATCAAGGATGACTTGCTTCCACACCAAAAGGGGATGTGTTCAATGAGTTCACAGGTGTTTCAATAAAGGACCTAATATTCCAGGTCCCGAACTGCATATTAAAGGTTGGAAGATGCCTGTGCGTGGATTTTTTTTACGTGGGGTGGCCGTTGCACACCAGCCACCATATGGGCTTGACAGAGCTAGGTCTTGGTCCAGTGGCAAGGGTTAACCGAGACGACTGGAGACCAGCTCTGCTCCATTGATCGAGTGCACGCACATATCGCAGTGTGGGCTGGCCCGTGATGCCCCTGGGGCCCTCGCCTCTTCAGGGCCCCGGACTCTCGCCTCTCCTGGGTCCTGATCACATTGCTCTGCAATCTCTCACCGCTCCTGCGCCCTGACCTCGTCGCTCCTGCTGTACGTGCCCAATCACCGACCTGAGTTATGGTGGCATCCAATCCAATCGCCCTCTTCACTGCCGTCGCCCTCCTGCACCAGCTCACGCTGTTCCCTGAAGTGGTATACTGTCATGCTGCTCTTCGGGCCATTCGCCTTTTATGGCCCAGACCTGCCGCTGGTGTTCTGGAGCAGGTCGGGGCCACCACACTGTCCAGGGGCCACTTGCCGCTCACCTTTTATGGGCCCCGACCTGCGTGAGAACACCAGCGGCAGGTCGGGGCCATAAAACACAAGCAGCGAACGGCCCCTGGACAGCATGGCGGCCCCGACATGCGTGAGAACACACTCCAATACAGTACTGAGGGAGCGCTGCACTGTCGGAAGTGCCATCTTTAGGATGAGACATTAAACCGGGGCCCCATCAACCCTCTCAGGTGGATGTAAAAGACCCCATGCCAATACTTCGAAGAAGAGCAGGGGAGGTACCCCGGGTATCCTGGCCAATATTTATCCCTCAATCAACAACACTAAAAAACAGATTATCTGGTCATTATCACATTGCTGTTTGTGAGAGCTTGCTGTACTGCCACATTTTCTACGTGTAAACAGTGACTACACTTTAAAAAGTACTTCAGTGGCTGTAAAGCGCTTTGGGACGTTGGGTGGTCCTGGAAGTCTTTCTTTGGGTCTTCTAATAAATCTGCAACAGAGAAGCTGTATACTGTGGTTCATCTCCTTTAAAGAGCTGGAGATTGTCTCTCGATGAATTGTTTGATTAACAGGCTCTACTGAATTCCAGCAACAAGTTGCAGGTTCTGATGGCTTAGAATGCTACGTTGATTCAATAGTTACAGATTCTGCTGAAACGTATCTTGAATTTACAGCTCTGGCTGCTGGTCTCTTACTGGATCAATAATCGGTTGATTTGGGCTATTTTCTGAGTTCAGCTGTTTCATGAGTGGCTAGAAATTATGGAAAGCATCCAATCAAATCACATAAATTAATCATGGATCATGGCTAAGAAGGCTACAGTTCTCCACCAAATGAATTGATCCACAGATCCTCACTATGAAGCCTTGGAATGTTTCTGTAATCTTATGTGTCACACGGCAGGAGAATAATTGTAGTCTTAAAATGGAAGTTGTGTTCTGAGGATGCCTCCAGCCTCACCTTATGTAAACACATAATGCCCCTTTATTATTTTAAATGTTTGTCATTTGTGCTTTAAATTTTTTGTGTTAACTCAGGTTTCTATTGAGCCCAATTTGGCACATGGTCTACTGGGATTTCCCATATCGGTCTACTTAGAATGAATGCAAGGGAAAACTGCTGTTGGGAGCTTGATGGTGTTGCATTTTACTGAAATGACAGATAAAAAGAAAAGAAAGAACTTGCATTTATATAGCACCTGTCATGTCCTCTGGTCGTCCCAAAGAGCTTCATGGCTAATGAAGTACTTTTGAAATAAAAACAGAGAACGCTGGAAATACTCAGCGGGTCAGGCAGCAGCTGTGGAGAGCAAAACAGAGTTAACGTTTCAGGTCGATGGCCCTTTGTAGTTCTGTATGAAGGGTCATCGAGCTGAAAGGTTAACTCTGTTTCTCTCTTCACAGGTGCTGCCTGACCCGCTGAGTATTTCCAGCATTTTCTGTTTTTATTTCAGATTCCAGCATCCGCAGTATTTTGCTCAAGTACTTTTGAAATGTGTGTGTGTGTGTGCGCACCTGTGTGCGAGTTCATGCATGTGTGTGCGTGGACCTTTACTGTACCTACATGGCAGCAAAAGTCCTAACAATGAAACTAGAAGTATACACACTAAAGCACAGCGACAATGATCTACAATCCTAGATTTTCCCACTGGTTTATTTTAATATGGTGCAGAACCCATTAAAATAATGTGTTACCTCTGGCATTAAAATTATGCTGATTTGGAAAATCTGGGCTATCTCAGTGTGTTAAAAAGAGAACTAAAATGTTTCTTTCCATTTTAAACACTTTGCAAAGCATGATGATCCCAGTTTAACACTTAAAGAGACACTCCAGTGTAATGACTTATCCTTCAGCTTTCTTTGTATTTGACTTCAAATCTGTTACAATTAAAAACAATGGTGCTGGTTTAAGCAGAGAGGCTGGTTCTCCTCTAACTGGTTTGTTATCAATTTGAAATGATAAAAATTACATTTATGATATGTTATTTATTTTGAAAATATTTCAACATTCTAAATTCTTTTTATGGGCTATTTTATTTCAAATAATTTAATATAATTAATATTGGGGGTCAGGATAGAGAGGCTTATTTTGAATCATTTTCAAATGAAACTAAAACTAGGGGACATAATCCCCTAAAACTAGGGGATATAGTCTCAGAATAAGGGGCCGCCCATTTAAAACTGAGATGAGGAGGAATTTCTTCTCTCAAAGGGTTGTAAATCGATGGAATTCTCTGCCCCAGAGAGCTGTGGAGGCTGGGTCATTGAATATATTTAAGGCTGATAGACAAATTTTTGAGCGATGAGGGAATAAAGGGTTATGCAGAGCAGGCAGGGAAGTGGAGCTGAGTCCATGATCAGATCAGCCATGATCTTATTAAATGGCAGAGCAGGCTTGAGGGGCCAGGTGGCCAACCCCTGCTCCTATTTCTTATGTTCTTATGTAGTTGAGTTAAGTCAAAAACAAAAAGGAAGCAAAATGTCCGAATATCCTGTTGGCCATGGCCAGTGACCTTGTTACCTCCAACGTCACGTGCCCTCTATCTGCCAATGGTGTCGATGGCTGCCTCCTCCATTGGCATCAGAATTTGCAGTGTTGCCAGACCTCCTCCTCTACCTATGGTTGTGTGCCAGCTTCTGCTGCAGGTAGAGTGGCCGTGGGTTAGTGCGTGCCCAGTTGAAGAGTTTTGGCAATGCGTGAAGCAGCTTCGCATAGTGTGCATACTGAAGAGAAGGGGCAGCAAATGTGGGCATGCGGGGGAAGTATTTGTGAGGGCAGTAAGAGGTGTTGAGTGTGTACATTCTAGCAGAAGGAAGTGTGGTGAAGTGTCCCATTGCGATTGGAGGAGTGGCATGGAGATAGGGTCGGGAAGGATTGACACTGCTGGGGTTAAGTAGGGTGGTTCAGGGCTATACAGAGAGAAAGATAGATATGAAGGGGAATCATAACTTGGGTAGTCTGTTCAGGTCATTGAATTTTTTCCTGCACTGCAGCCAGGTCTTTGGAACAATGTTGCTGGCATTGTCCTGCTCAACCACCTTTTGCCAGTGCCTATTGGAAGGGGAATAGAACCTCCTTCCTTTACCAGTGTAAATAGGCAACTTTGTTATCTGGTCAAGCTATACACAACCTAGGAATGCTTGAAGCTGCAGAAAAATGTTCCATTTCCCACGAGTGATGTACATCACTTCAATGAGTGCAAACATTTATAGGAAAAGATTCACATATTGGTTATCAGCAAGTGTCTTCACTGTTTCTCCTTACTGCTGCTGTGGTGATGTTAGTGAAAATGTTAAATTATCTTCATCTCATTTTACTCTTTAAACATCAATAGGACCCTTCTGCAGCAGTTACACATACTGTCTTGATTTAATCATTAGTGTTCTCTTATAAAGTAAAACAAAAATTGCTTTTTTAACCTCCCCTTTATATCTCATTGTCCAGGCTGGCATATTGGGAAGCTGTAATGGCACCACATCATTTTGTTTTCCTTAACTCCTGGGAGAGATGTTGGAGGCAACAGGAAGCAGGAATGGTCCCCAACTTGAGACCACAGGCCAAATGAGCCTTGGCCATAACCCAACTCAACTGGTGTTGTTTTCCTTCTGAGCTTATTATCTGCCCCAGCTTTACATCTGCAGAAAAATCTGGCATTGTTTCCCTACTGGGGAGAAGAAAACAAACTTTTACTTTATTAGTAAATCAGCCCAGACTAGGCCATCTTTCCCACACACACACTGGTTACGGGCAAGTCTACATCCGTAAATTAAGGTTTATTAGTTAGTCAGCCGTACTTGGACGCTGACAGGCAGCAATTTTTCCATCCATAATTTTGCTGGAAAAGAAAACGGGCCTAAGCACAAAACAGAAATCCTGTTTTGTATTAACAATTCTTTTGTGTTAATTTCACTCACCTCATCTCTATAATCTGAAGCATTTAACAGCCTGACAAGGATCTAGTGGAAGCTATCCGTATTTGGCTGGCAGGGTACCAACCACTGAGACACTTGACCCCAAGACCATGATACAGTAAAGTGAATGACTGTCTGCCAATTTGCTAAGGGATTTTCGTTGGATAATACTGGAGGATTGGGTTACAATGGTTCTCAGTGTATCTCTACAGAGAAAGGGAAAATCAGCTCAGGGCGTAGCACTTTCACTTCTGAGCCAGAAAGTTGTGGATTCAAGTCCTACTCTAGAGAATTCAGCATATAATCCAGGCTGACACTGCAGTGAAGTACTGAAGGAGTGCTGCACTGCTGGAGGTGCCACCTTTCAGATGAGACGGAGGCCCCGTCTGCTCTCTCAGGTGGACATAAGAGATCCCTTGCCACTATTTCAAAGAAGAGCAGGGGAGTTCTCCCCGGTGTCCTGGCCAATATTTATCCCTCAATCAACGTCACTAAAGCAGATTATCTGATCATTAATTTATTGCTGTTTGCGGGAGTTTGCTGTGCGCAAATTGGCTGCCGAGATTCCAACATTACAACATTGACTACACTCCAAGAGTACTTCATTGGCTGTAAAACGCTTTGGGATGCCCTGAGGCCGTTAACGTCTAAATGCAAGGCTTTCTTTCTTTCTGTGACTACCGCTGGTAAGTACGTGTGTAGGTTTCTGGTGAGAAGTGGGTCAGGCTTGAGTGTGATGCCCTCCACAGTTGGATAGACTGCTGACACTCACCGTCTTAGCTTCAGCCACCAGAATACCCGTGGGCAATGTTATGGAGGCTAGCGGGCATGTACAAAGGATGTTGCTTAACTTTATAACACTGTAACGCCAAGTCATGTGATTTTGGCTGCACTGTGCCAAGACATCGTCACCCAAAATGAACTGACCTTAGCCATTAAAACGTTACAGCCGCACTCCCAGCACCTAGTGCATGCTGCGCTGGGGATACCAAGGGGTCAAAGGCCAGCAGCCATTGAAGGGCCAGCCTTTATAGCATCACCGCCTTTCCTTCCTTTAGTCCACCACTGAGGGCTTGAGTTCCTGCGGTTGATTTGGATATTGAAGGCCGAAAACAATGGGCTGGCAAAGGGTAGGCCGAACATTAGCCCACAGGACCCTCCGGCAGGAATACTTCATTTTGCCTCTACTGGCCTCCCCTTTGAAGTACATTTTCCAAACTGGCAGCTCGCGTCAGGGGAACTGCACAGGTCCCCAATGGTGAACCAGGGCGAAAGAAAATGGCGGTACCGGACAAACTCCGCTGGCTGCTGGTGTTCAACATTCCAGCCCCTGACCCCGCAGCGCTCCCAGCGCCTCACGCAGCAGTCGTGGGTAGTGCCACTCAAATATTTAATACCACAATGGGTGAGATCAGTTCGTTCAGCCATGACCCTATTGAATGGCGGAGCGGACTCGAGGGGTCAAATGGCCTACTCCTGCTCCTGTTTCTTATTTGGGCAAAGACTTGGCCAGGGCCTCAGCTAGAGTTGCCCCCTAATTGAAATAAACTGCGGGGCTGTCACGAATCTTGCGCACCCTGGGCGGGACTTTCGTTATGTTGCCGCCTCTGTTCACGCCCCGCAGGGACGGTAACAGCAGCCAGCTTCCAGCGCCTCGGCAGCAAATTAGTTGGCAGTTTTGTGGGGGCGCTGAGCAGCACCGCCCAGGAGCGTCGGGCCGGCGTGCAATGCCACCGGGTTCGACTGCGCGATGAAACTTGTTGTGTGCCGACCCTATAGCGCCCCCTAGTGCGCCGTGGTGGGATCGCCTGGGAAACCAGCTGGCCAGAGCTGTCCCCGGTGGAGGTGAGTGATGGAATTGGTGAATGAGGTAAGTTGGATTGTTTAGTTACGTTTTATTTTTGTGATGTAGCTTTGTTGTGGGGTGTTTAAGGTATTGGGAATGTTTGATGTGTTTTTAGTCGCGATTTTGTTTTTTGCCACAGAAGCCTCTCTTCGGGCGCTCCAAGGCCGGCTCATTGGCAACGGATTTTCAGTTACTCAGCCGGCCTTGTGCCTGAAGAGAGGTGTGTAACACCTGCCTTAGTGTTCCCCCCCCCCCCCCCCCCCCCCCCACACACTCAGGGCCCAGTTGACAAATTTTTCTGACTGAGGCGCAAACTTTTCTCGAGAGCAAACTTTACCGTCCCGCCATGAATAACGCCGCAAAATATACGGAAACAAAAATCCAGCACTCTGTGCGCGGGTTTCCAATGTGCTATGCACCATCCAGCCACATTGGGGTTTGCTGAGTTCTTCTGTGCTTGATAATATGGGTGGATTGAGCACAGTGCACGTCAGCGCAACAGACTGTGGGCATCGCATTACTGGCCTCTATGTATCCCACCATTGTGGAAAAGCATGTCCCAAAATATAACCTGCAGTTGCCCTTTCTTGTTTAGTAACACTGTTCACATGTGGTTTCATGTGCTGTTACTAAAATGTCTAACAGCTCTCTTAAAATATTATTCGGGAACCATTAGGAAACGACTCATTTTCATGACACAATGGAATTTGAGTTGTATATAAAAAAAAAACAAATGTTTTGCATTAGTTGTTAAGTGACTCTCAGCAGGAAGATGTAGATGCATACTTTCCACTCGGGTGAAGCGCTGAGCAGAGATAGGGCGGGTTACAACTCATGCCTGCCAGATGTGGTGAGCTGACCCCCTGTTGTGTTGGCAGCGGTTCACCAGGGAGAAGCCGATGACATTGCTCGGTTTAAAGAACAATGCCTCCATGGCTTGCTGCATGCTTCCATGCACAGCTTGGTTCCTGTGGCAGGTGGTCCCAGTGTCACCCTGGAATGACACAGTACGCAAGAGTGGTTGTAGCCTTAACGGCCACTGGCAGAGCAATGCCTGCGGTGTAGATCCACTTGTGGCATGGGGCATAATAGTGTAAAAAGAAAAGAACGATTTGCATTTATATCGCGCCTTTCACGATCACTGGACGTCTCAAAGCGTTTTATAGTCAATGAAGTACTTTTGAAGTGTCGTCACTGTTGTAATGTAGGAAACGCGGCAGCCAATTTGCACACAGCAAGCTCCCACAAACAGCAATGTGATAATGGCTGGATAATCTGTTTTTGTTATGTTGATTGAGGGATAAATATTGGCCAGGACACCAGGGTTTAACTCAGCTGCTCTCCTTCAAAATAGTGCCATGGGATCTTTTACATCCACCTGAGAGATTAGACAGGGTGCTGGTATAACATCACGTCTGAAAGACATCACCACTGGCAATGCAGTACTCCCTCAGCCCTGCACTGGAGTGTCAGCTTACAGTCATGTGCTCAAGCTCCTGGAGTGGGATTTGAACCCACAATCTTCTGGCTCCTCAGACAAGTGTGCTACCCACTGAGCCACAGCTGACAGCATCCTTTGGGAAGTGAAGCCTCGACAGCTGCTGCTCCTTTGTCACAGGCAGGTGGGAGGGTCTTTGTGGGGGAGTTAACACCAGGTGGGTGCTATGTTCCTGACGTTGCAGCCTCACCAGCTTGGTGTCTCTCTGTTGCTCCTCCTCTTCTCCAAGAAACAAAGATATAGACACATTCCATTGGGAATGGCATCGTGCCTGGTCTCAAACAGGGGGGAGAGGAATGGCAGCCTCCTTAGTGAATGGCACAAGAGCAGATGCCAAATAATTGTCAATAGCAAAAGGACAAAAAAAACGAAACAACTAAAAAGACAGAGTAATAGAAATAGAAATTATAGAAATTTATGGCACTGAAGGAGGCCATTCGGCCCATCGTGTCCGTGCCAGCCGACAAAGAGCTGTGCCGCCTAGTCCCACTCTCCAGCTCTCGGTCCGTAGCTCTGTAGGTCACGGCTCTAAGTGCATATCCAAGTACTTTTTAAAAGAGACGCAGGGTTCTGCCTCTCCCACCCTGTCAAGCAGTGAGTTTCAGACCCCCACCACCCTCTGGTTCAAAAATGTTCTCTTCAACTCCCCTTTAATCCTTCGACCAATTACTTTAAAGCTATGTCTCCTGGTTTATTGACCACTCTACCTAGGCCCCTCATAATTTTACACGCCTCAATTAAATCTCCCCTTAGCCTCCTTTTTTCCAAGGGAAACATCCCCAGCCTATCTAATCTTTCTTCATAGCCAAAATTCTACACTCCTGGCAACCACCTCTGTACCCTCTCTAATGTGGTGACCAGAATTGTATGCAGAATCTAGCTGTGGCCTAACTAGTATTTTGTACAGTTACATAAGAATATAAGAACATACAAAATAGGAGCAGGAGTAGGCCTTATGACCTCTCAAGCCTGTTCCGCCATTCAATAAGATCATGGCTGATCTTCAACCTCAACTCCACTTTCCTGCCCGATCTCCATATTCCTTGATTCCCATAGAGTCCAAAAATCTATCGATCTCAGCCTTAAATATACTCAAAGACTCAGCATTCATAGCCCTCTACGGCAGAGAATTCCAAAGATTCACAACCCTCTGAGTGAAGAAATTCCTCCTCATCTCGGCGTATCCCTTATCCTGAGACTATTCCCCCTAGTTCTAGACACTCCAGCCAGGGGAAACTACCTCTCAGTATCCACCCTGTCAATCCCCTTCAGAACCTTCAATGAGATCACCTCTCATTCTTCTAAACTCCAAGGAGTTTAGGCCCATTCTACACAATCTCTCATCATAGGACAGCCCTCTCATCCCAGAAATCAATCTAGTGAACCTCCGTTGCACTGCCTCCAAGGCAAGTACAGGACGCTCTGGTCCGGAAACATCCGTGGTTTGGAATTAGTTTGCGGAACTGCTGCTTTCCTGGGCCTGGGCGTAGAGCTCACTGTTAAGCGCTCCCGTGACGCTCAACATCTCACTCTGCTTCCTCATTGTGAAGTTGTGGGACTTTACGGTGCAGTGAAGGGGCGTCAGACCCGAGACAGACAGAGAAATGACCAATTGCCAACATTCCCTGCCTCTCCTCCCTCACCCTGCTATCACCAGCACTGACCTCCCATGGTTCTGAAAATTCTCTGTTTCGGCAAAGGTCAGGTCCCGAGGGTGGCGGACCAGAGAGGTTCAACCTGTGTATCCTTCCTTAGATAAGGAGACCAAAACTGTGCACAGTACTCCAAGTGTGGTTTCACCAAGGCCCTGTACACTTGTAGCAAGACTTCCTTACTCTTATACTCCAACCCCCTTGCAATAAAGGACAACATGCCATTTGCCTTCCTTACTGCTTGCTGTACCTGCATGTTAGCTTTCTGTGATTCTTGCATGAGGACACCCAAATCTTTCTGAATATCAACTTTTAAAAGTTCCTCACAATTTAAAAAATATTCTGTTTTTCTATTCTTCCTACCAAACATGTCCTTACATTATACTCCATCTGCCACCTTACTGCCCATTCACTTAATCTATCTATATTCCTTTTCAGCCTCTTTGTATTCTCCTCACAACTTACTTTACTGTCCCACCTAGCTTTGTATCATCAGCAAACTTGGATACATTACACTCGGCCCCTTCATCTAGGTCATTAATATAGATTGTAAATAGCTGAGGCCCCAGCATTGATCCTTGCGCCACCCCACTAGTTACAACCTGCCAACCTGAAAAAGACCCGTTTATCCCTACTCTCTGTTTTCTGTCCGTTAACCAATCCACTGTGCATGCATATTACTCCCAACCCCATGAGCCCTTGTGTAATAACCTTTTATGTGGCACCTTATGGAATGCCTTTTGGAAATCCAAATATCCACTGGTCCCCCTTTATCTATCATGCTAGTTACATCTTCAAAAATCTCAAAGAGTTGTCAAACACGATTTCCCTTTTATAAAACCATGTTGACTCTGCCTAATCATATTATGATTTTCTAAGGGCCCTGATACCACTTCCTTAACAATGGATTCCAGCACTTTCCTGACAACTGATGTCAGGCTAACTGGCCTGTACTTCCCTGTGTTCTCTCTTCCTCCTTTTTTGATTAGCAGTGTTACATTTGCTACCTTCCAATCTGCTGGGACCATTCTAGAATCTAGGGAATTTTGGAAGATCAAAACCAAGGCACCCACTATCTCTGCAGCCACCGCTTTTAGAACCCTAGGACGTAGTACGTCAGGTCCAAGGGATTTGTCGGCTTTTAGTTCCTTTAGTTTCTCTAGTACTTTTTCTCTACTTATATTAATTATGTTAAGTTCCTCACCCTCATTAGACCCTTGGTTCCTCACCATTTTTGGTATGCTTTTTGTGTCTTCAGTGAAGACAGATTTATTTTGTTTTGTTTTGTCGTTTTCTGCCATTTCCTTATTCTCCTTAATCATTTCTCCTGTCTCAGCTTGCCCATATGAAATGGGCTTGTGGGCTTTCAGCAAGTTGGTTCAACTTAGCACTAAACTTAGTTCAATATAACCACTGATCTTAAATAAAGGACAAGAGAAAGGAATTGGATTTTTCACAGCAGCATTTTTGATTGGGGACCTTAATCTTTTTTTGTTGTGAACCGTGATTATGATTTATTTTTGCTGCATTTTTGTTGGTTTCATTTGTTTTGCTGAATGTTTGATGATGAGATTTTTCATTGCTGCAAAAAACCTGAAATGGAAATTTCTCTGAGCCATCCCCTCAGCATTGCAGCTCAGAATATTGAGCAGAGAGGAGAATGGGACTTCCTTGGGGCCTCAGGCCACTAAACCTTTTTCCTCTATCACCTTTTCAGTCAGCGAGTTCCAGACCCCCACCAAACTCTGGGTGAAAACATTTCTCCTCAAATCCCTTCTAAACCTTCTACCAATTACTTTAAATCTATGCCCCCTGGTTATTGACCCCTCTGATAAGGGAAATAGGTCCGTCCTATCCTCTATCTCGGCCGCTCATAATGTTATACACCTCAATTAGGTCTCCCCTCAGCCTTTTCTGTTCCAAAGAAAACAGCTCCAGCCTATCCAATCTTTCCTCATAACTAAAATTCTCCAGTGCAGGCAACATCCTTGGAAATCTCCTCTGTACTCTCTATAGTGCAATCACATCTTTCCTGTAATGTGGTGACCAGAACTGCACGCAGTACTCCAGCTGTGGCCTAACTCGTGTTTTATACAGTTCAAGCATAACCTCCCTGCTCTTATATTCTATGCCTCGGTTAATAAAAGCAAGTATCCTGTATGCCTTCTTAACCACCTTATCGACCTGTCCTGCTACCTTTAAGGATCTGTGGACATGCACTCTAAAGTCCCTTTGTTCCTCCACGCCCAATTTTAAGATTGTGTCACCCTTGTTCAGGACTCCCCCCCCCCCCACCCCCCAGAGGAAACAGCCAATCTAATTTTATGCTATTGCATCCTTTTCTCATTGTAAACACCTCAATTACATCCCCCCTAACCTTTTGACCTCAAGGGAATACAAAAGCAAAATACTGCGGATGCTGGAATCTGAAATAAAAACAGAAAATGCTGGTAATACTCAGCAGGTCAGGCAGCATCTGTGGAGAGAGAAACAGAGTTAACGTTTCAGCTCGATGACCTGATGCAAGTTAAAATAAATTTACACCCTATCTAGACTCATCTTTTGTTTCTTAACTTGTCCCATTACCATCTCCTTTTGCCTTGCATCATCATCCCTTTTGTCTCTTAATCTTTCCTGCCTTCCTGCCTATCACAGACCTTCCCTTGTGTTCTTTCCTCCCCTCCCCCCTTTTCCTGCCCCTACACTTGCTTAAAAACCTGTTACATCTCTAACTTTTTCCAGTTCTGACACAAGGTCATCGACCTGAAACGTTAACTCTGTTTCTCGCTCCACAGACGCTGCCTGACCTGCTGTGTAATTCCAGCATTTTCTGTTTTTATATCAAGGGAATACAAACCACGTTTACGCAATCGGGCATCATAATTTAACTCTTTGAGCCTCGGTAACATTCTGGTGAATTGGCGCTGTACCGCTTCCATGGGCAATATATCCTTTTCGCAGTTTGGTGCCCATGTACCTTCTGGACAATTTCTTCACAGCTCTGGTCCACAATTGGCAATTCATTTCCACATAGCTTAGGGAAATGGCCATTCAATGCTCCAATGTGCTGTGCCTGTCTGATCGGATTATTGAGTAGCAACAAGTGCTACAGTATCGAATGTGTCACTTTATTCACTACTGACCCTGAGGAAGATCCTTCCAATGATTGCAGGGTTGTGGATAAGAGCAGGGGAGCGAGACTGATTGGACAGCTCTTTCAAAGAGCTGGCACAGTTACAAAGGGCTGACTGGCCTCCTTCTGTGCTGTATGATTCTATGATGTGTCCTTCCAAAGCTCTTCAATTAGATCACTTTAAAACATATTTGAGGGTATTACAGTAACTAAAGACTCGTGTTATATAAATGAAAATATTGCTTATTTGCTGGCACAAAGTTAAGAATTTGTTAAGAACCCATTTGCCAATTTTGACTTCAGTATCTTTTCTTCTTTGCTACATCTCATCCATTACTATTTCACTTATAGCAAGAATTGAACCATGTTGCGAAGCAGCTTTGTGTCTGCTGCTTTCAGTTTCTGGTGTATTCTGGCACAAATTCCGAACACTTCTCATTAATTATATTCATGTCAAAGCTGACGTAGCTGGTGCCAGTTGAATCAAAAATTCAATTCGCGTTTCCAGCACTTTTATTGACGTCATGTTTGGAAATGTCTATTGCAGCCCATGTATCAAACAAAGAAACTGCTACACCCTTCAGCACAGACCATATGTAGCAATAAAGCTGCAAGAAAAACCGTGAAGTACATCAACATTGTTCAACATGTGTTCTTCACGTTGCATTAAAGCACAAAATACTATTATAGCTTTAAAACAATATAAAATAAATCAGGGAACGTATTGCAGTGAGTCAATGGGAGGTGCTGAAACCAACTTCAAATTGGATTTTCAGCATTTGTGGAATAAATGGCTTGAAAAATGGGAACACATGCTTTGGCAAATGAGATACGTCCGCCAATAATTGATTAAAATGGTGTTTTCAGTTTACAAGCAGAAATCCATTCTCACTGTGTTAAACCTTCGTTGGCAATGCATTATGCCAGTAACGCTGCCAAAAACAGCCGTACCACTGATGTTGCCATTTCCTGTTGAGCAGCAAGTGTACGGCAACATTACTGAATATCTGAAAATCCCCCCACCCCTCGATATCATGTGTAAATAATTAACTTGGGGGAAGCGGTTCAGTCTGTGAGCTGGTGACCTGTCACCTTGGGACTGTTTCAAAGGATACAAGAGGTTGCACTGTGAGCACCTGTGGATCTTGATTTATCATCTTCGGGAGATGAGAGGTCGGGAGAAAATAAGAGAGGACAGAATAGTAAGAGGAATCAAATGGATGCAGGCTGTGTTATTCCCTGGTGCTGTGTTGAATAAAGCCTAATAGCATTGCTGTTTAAGTGATGTGATCTAATACCACTTCATGTTGGGCCACATGGCACATCATCAGCTACTCCTAATTTCTTTTTCAAATCCAAGTCTCTTTCAACTTACCCCTCTACTGAAGTGTTAAGGAGGCTAGAAAATGCCACCTTGACATGCGGATAATGTATGGGGGAGGTCTCTTGCAGAAGATATCTTTGCTTTTATTACTGAATTTCCATCTCACGTAAAGAGCCATTTCAGGTCTTCAACTGCACCAGATTGCTCAGTGTAGACGCTCCAATCACATGGGTTATGGATGCGGCTAGGGGCTACTTCTTTGGGCATTCTGGAAATCCGCATATTGGACTGGGCCAAAGCTTCACTAACCTTCCCTTGAAGTAGACTGCTGTAAGTTTGCTGCTGCAGTTTCTTTGGACACTAAGGGAATCAGGGGATATGTGAACAGGGCGGGAAAGCAGAGCTGAGGTCGAAAATCAGCCTTGCCCTTACTAAATAGAGGAGCATGCTCGAGGGGCCGAATGGCCTATTCCTCTTAATTCTTACATTCTTATATTAGGTTCTTAATCATGTCAAGTCTGTAACACAGGTACAACATCTGAAATCCAGCAACCTCGGGACCGAGACCGTGTCGGTTTTTGGATTTTTCCATATTTCGGACCTCGCTGTTGGTGCTCCTTGCCGTCCACCAATCCTCCGCTTCGCGCTGCCCGCCAATTCTCATCGGTTCTCGCCACCCGCAGCCCCCCGGCGCTGAATTTTTTACTGGTTTTGATCGGTTTCCTCATCACTCGCCGCCCAATGTTGCCATCTTGGTTGCCTCAAAAATGTCTGCTTTTCGGACAATTCCATTTTTCAGACAATTCCGGTTTTCGGACAATTCCGGTTTTCGGACAGCCGAAATCGGGACGTTGTACCTATATGTCTTGATTTGTAATACACTGCAGGTTATATATTATCCTGTATATAATAGCTAGAGCCTAATACAAAGAGATCAATTAATACCACAAATCACTTCCCATCAGGTTTTAAAAGTTAAAATTTCTCCTGACATGGTGTTCTGCAAGTGGAGGACAAAACTGGACGATCAGATGCTCTTTAGATTAATTTAACCATATCCCAACACTGGAATCATGTTGTGCTTTCACTGTACACTGAAAGTTGCAAATTCTCTTCCTGATATGTGCTGTTCCACTGTAAATACCAACATCAGACAGCTCTCTAACCTCAGGAAATGCTTTGCTATTTCCACAACTCTTAACTGAAGATAAACTTGATACACAGATTCTTGGGAGGACTCCAAAAAAGTACGACCAAGCAATAAAATATTCCTGTTTAAAACTTACTTCGGTACATTTCTTTTGATTTATATTATAACATGCATCAGCCCCCTTAACCAATTGGATCACAAACCAGACTGTAACACCAGAGGTCACTTGCCAGTCACTAAGCTAGTCACGTACCAGAATTACAACCAATCAGATTCCAGAACAATTTAATTAAAGACCAATCACTAAGCCATCTATGTACTGTCATTTCTGATTGGTTTAGCCACCTACCAAGATAAATTTTCTGTGATATAGAGCACCTTAACAGTTGCTCACCACTCCATTATACACCGATAAAAATAGCATTTGCAATAGAAACACATAAAAGCTCAGTAATTCCATCAACAACTTGCATTTATATAGCGCCTTTTATGTTGAAAAATGCCCCAAGGTGCTCACAGAAGTATAATCAGATAAAAACGGACGCTGAGATAAAGGAGATATTAGGAGGGGTGACTAGAAGCTTGGTGAAAGAGTTGAGTTTTAAGGAGGACCTTAAATGAGGCCAGAAAGATGGAGAGATGGAGGGAAGGAATTCTAGACATGGGGCCTGGATGGCTGAAGGCATGACTGCAAATGGTGGGGTGAAGGGAGAAAGGAGTTTAGACAAAAGGCCAGAATCAAAGGAACAGGGAACTTGGCAGCGGGTAAATTGAAGGAAGTTTCAGAGATTGGGAGGGGTGAGGCCCTGGAGGATTTAATTTTAAATTTGCAGATTTGGAGGTCCCGGGGTCAATATCAAGACAAGGACACGGGTGATGGGTGAGTGGGACTTAGTGAGGGATACGATACAAGCACACAGTTTGGGACAAGCTGAAGGCTGCAGAATGAGAAGCTAGCCAGACGAGTATTGGAATAGTGGAGGTGACGAGGGTTTAGCAGCAAGAGTGGAGGCAGGTGATGTTACGGAGGTGGAAATAGCGGCTCTTTGTGATGGAATCAGAAGCTCAGCTCAGTGTTGAACAGCATGGCGAGATTGCAAAGTCCAATTCAGCCTGAGACTCTGCCCCGGGAGGGGGATGGAATCGGTGGGCAAGGTATGGAGTTTGTACCGAGTACCGGAGAATATGGGTCAGTCTTTCCAACTGGAGGAAATTCTGACTCATCCAAGGCTGGATATCAGACAAGCAGTGTGATAGCACAGAGGCAGTGGACAGATCAGGAGAGCTGATGGAGATGTTGAGCTGGATGTTGCCAGTGTACATGTGGAAGCTGACCCCATGTCTGTGGAAGATGTCACCATGTTGACTAGGAAGATGAGATGGCCAAGAACAGACACTTGGGGAACTCCAGAGGTAACTTTCTTTTTATTCGTTCACGTGATGTGGGCGTAACTGGCAAGGCCGGCATTTATTGCCCATTCCTAATTTTCCCCGAGAAGGTGGTGGTGAGCCACCGCCTTGAACCGCTGCAGGCCTTGTGGTGAAGGTACTCCCACAGTGCTGACTTTGTCATAGTGGTTTGGTACAATTGAGGGGCTTGCTAGGCCATTTCAGAGGGAAGTTAAGAGCCAACCACATTGCTGTGGGTCTGGAGTCACATAGGCCAGACTGGGTAAGGATGACAGGCTTCCTTCCCTAAAGCACACCAGTTGGACTTTTCCAACAACCCAGCAGTTTCATGGTCACCATTGCTGATACTAGCTTTTTAATTCCAGATTAATTGACTGAACTGAATTTAAATTCCACAGCTGCCATGGTGGGATTTGAACTTGCGTCTCTGGATTATTAGTCCAGTACTCTACCGCACAGTATGGGGCCAGGAAGAGAGGCAATTGCTGGAGAAACTCTGGCTACGATCAGATAGATAAGAACAGAACCCAGGGAGGGCAATCCCAGTGAGACGGGCACTGGAGGAAAGGCACTGAAGGAGACTGGTGTGGTTCATCGTATCAAGGAGAAGTCGAGGCGAATGAGGAGGGATAAAGCACCATGGTAACAGTGACTTTGCTTAGGGCCATTTCAGTGTTTTGGCAAAGACAGAAACCTTGGAGATTCAAACAAGGAGTTGCCAGAAAGATGGCACAAGTTTGGGAGTCAAAACATGTTCACGAACTTTGGAGAGGAAAGGTAGTTTAAAGATAGGTTATTAGCTTGCATGGTTAGACGGTAGGTTTTTTTGAGGACAGGTGTGACGAAGGCAGTTTTGAATGCGAGCGGGACAGTATCTGATTAGAGGGAACTATTCGATGGAATGGGACCCAGAAGGGAAGTTGGGTTGCTAGCAGTTGAGTGGGATTTGTGGACAAGGTGAGCTCAGAGAGGGCATGAGGGGAGGCAGGAGGGAAACCAGAGTAAGACGCATAACCTTGGCTCCAACAACTTTCCACATTTCCCCTTCCACAAACAGCATGATGCAACTTAATGGGCCTCTGAACATCTGGCCTGCAGCTGCACCTTATCCCCATAATTTATGATCCCCAAATGGCCGGCCAACTTCCCACCTTCAGATGCCTGATGTAACAAAACGTACATTATGAGTCCTACCCTAACATAAAAGACTAACATTTCCAGAAGCTGCTGAATGGCTTGGGCTTGAACACAGACTCAGTAGAAAACACTTCTTCATATGGCCAAAGATAACACCGAAATGAGAATGCACAAAAGTCCATCTCTGATGAACAAATTCCTATTTATTTCCTCGGCACTATGTTCTAGGAAGAAAGAAGAGAGGAGACAGGGAGAGAGAGAGAGATGGATGCCACTGGGGAGCATGGAGGAGACAGAGACTCTTTTCAAAAAATACTCTTGGGCACTTGGAGATGCTCTATGGAGTGCGATTCAGGGAAGAAAGAGAGGGAGACCTTTGCCAAGGGAAGAGGGCATGACTAACTGTGCTGGGACTGGGAGGGATGGCTGTTATTAAGGTTCAGCAAACCCAACATAAGTAAACCCACAAGAGGTCCATTATATTAGAAATTTATAGAATAGCACTTTTGCAGATGTTAAGTGAGAAAAAGTGAGGGCAGTTTGAGGGCTGAAAGGCTTCCAATACTCGGAGGTTTACGTTTGTTTTTTAAGGTAAACAGGTTGTATACATTATAAATAATAACAGCTGCCATAAAGTATATGTTACAAGGTTGTAACTCAATCACAGGGTTCAGATTGCTCTGTAAATGTTTATGATGACCGAGCCTTTTAACACACTCTGAGCCAGCAGTTATTCCATCTGTTTGTGCTTTTGTTTTGCATGGTTATGCCTTCAGTTTGGTTTAATTGGATCACGCTTGAATTATCTTCTACATCAGATGCCTTTGTTCGAGCCAGGTAAGTCGGGATACCCATTACATAAATAATGTTCCAACGCCCAGCAATTATCCAACAGGTTCTTTTTCTGGGGGTTCGATGCCATTTGGTGAACGGAGGCTCAAGGTTGTGTCAAACATAGAAATCAGTTCTTGATTTCTGAACCCCTCGCATGGAATGAAGATTATTTGCTCTTTTAATGGGCTTAAAACTAAAGGCAATACTGCAAAATATTGCTGAATGCCCTGCAGCTATTTGCAAACTCTTCAGAGGAGATTTTCACTGGGTGCGAACAGGATGGGGGAAAGTTTATCGTCGCGCTCCCACTCTCAATCCAGCCGACGCCAACTTTGGAACGGCTTACTGCTGGTTGCCCATCTTTCTTTCTCAGGTAGTAGGCCCTTTTTACTGAGCACATCGGGGTACTTAGGACCCCGACTGCCATCTTGGGACACAGCTGGGCAGAGTGTGTGCACCGTGAATCCTCTGCCCACTTTCACCTGGTGGTCCAGCCGAAGGGAAGCCGAAACGATAAGTTTTTTATTATTTTTGTGGGGTTATGAGGAGCCACGAAGGTAATGCGGGCTGCAGCCACACCTGGTTCCCCCCCCCCTGTCCCCGCCACACATCCCCACCCCACAAACACTCCAGCATTGCCCTAAAGTCTCCGGGAGTTAAAGATTCATCTCCTCATCTCCTGGAGCAACCCAGGAGTTAAATCACAGGAGCATTAAAACATTTTTTTATTTTTGCCATTTTCTTTGAACACTTTAGTTATAAAAATGTTGATGATGGGTTGGGGGGTCGGGGGGGGGGCGGGGGGAGCAAATAGGCTGCTTAACCGAGTGTGGCAGTTGGAGGCGGGAAGTCACATGATGAAAACTCCAGGAATACATCCAACCAGAGATGTCAACACCAGCTTACCGCCTTCCGGTTGTATAGTGAATAGGCCCAGCTCTCGAACTGGACCAGGCCTTCCATCCGCTCCACTGATCAGCTGCTCAATACTTAATGTCTACCCCTTAAAGTAATAAGAACTCGGACAAAAACATTCCGTCTGATGACTGAAAGCAATCTGCTGTTCTAATACAAACGGCGGTTACAATTGTACAACAACAACAACAACGTGTATTTATGTAGCGCCTTCAACGTAGTAAAACGTCCCAAGGCGCTTCACAGGAGTGTTAAGAGACAAAACAAATGAATTTGAATAAATTTAACACCGAGCCAAATAAGGAGAGATTATGGCAGATAACCAAAAGCTGGGTCAAAGAGGTAGGTTTTAAGGAGCATCTTAAAAGAGCAAAGAGAGCTAGAGAGGCGAGGAGGTTTAGGCAGGGAGTTCCAGAGCTTGGGGCCTAGGAAACTGAAGGCACGGCCACCAATGGTTGAGCGATTATAATCAGGGATGCTCAAGAGGGCAGAATTTGAGGAGCGCAGACATCTCGGGGAGGCTGAAGGAGATTACAGCGGTAGGGCGGGGCGAGGCCATGGAGGGATTTGTAAACAAGAATGAGAATTTTGAAATTGAGGCGTTGCTTAACTGGGAGCCAATGTAGGTCAGCGAGCACAGGGGTGATGGGTGAACAGGACTTGGTACGGCTTAGGACACGGGCTGCCAAGTTTTGGATGACCTCAAGTTTACGTAGGGTAGAATATGGGAGGCCAGCCAGGAGTGCGTTGGAGTAGTCGAGTGTAGAGGTAACAAAGGAATGGATGAGGGTTTCAGCAGCAGATGAGCTGAGGCAGTGGTGGAGACGGGCAATGTTACAGAGGTGGAACTAGGCGGTTTCAGTTATGCCGTGGATATGTGGCCGGAAGCTCATTTCAGGGTCAAATATGACGCCTAGGTACAAGACAAAGAATTGCATCAAAAAACAAGAGATCGACTTTTGCCACTGAATATCGATCCAAATCTAAAGGGACAGTAGTAAAATATTACATGACCAGATCATTTGAATTAGGCAACTTTGCAGTGAGAGTCTGGACTTACAGGAAAATGGAAAATTAGCAATATTTTAGCGTCAATATAATTTGGCAGTGGTGCCAAATATGGGGACATCAAGGGACTTCTCATACAGAAGTTTTGACGTGTTTAAAGAAGTGATTAGATTCACAAAAAGAAACCAATGGCAACCTCCCTAGTGGATCTGTTGGAGAGCACGCCATCTTGTGGGGCTCTGAGTGGTATATATTAATAATGTTCCAGGCTCAGTCTGCAGATGTGCTGACTGACTGATCTCAGTTAATTGAGACCACAGTAGGGGGTGCTGCAAATGGTCTCAGAGCCACTCCACAAGGAAGGGATCCTCAAAAAATGTTTTTCTTCCCTGACAAAAGCAAGCTGCTGCTGCTGTCAACACTGGAGGCCATGAACCACCATTCTTTCAGACCACAGAGAACTAAGCTCTCAGGCTAAAATAAAAAGATAGTGTCAGTAATGGTGACCATGAAACTACTAGATTGTCGTAAAAACCCATCTGCTTTGCTAATGTCCTTAAGGGGAGGAAATCTGCCGTGCTTACCTGGTCTGGCCTAATATGTGACTCCAGACTCACGGCAATGTGGTTGACCCTTAACTGTCCTCTGAAATGGCCCAGCAAACCACTCCAGAGCAATTAGGGATGGGCAATAAATGCTGGCCTTGCCAATGATGCCAACATCCTGTGAATGAATGAATGAAGGAGGCTGTAAGTACTGGCCACCAATACCAGGCCCTGGCAGTGCTGGCTTGCAGCTGCTAGCTGTGGCTCGGTGGCAGTGCTCTTGCCTCAAAGTCAGAAGGCTTGTGAGCTCACGCCCCGCTCCAGGATGCTTGAGCAGAAAATCTAGCACTGATGGAGTGCTACATTGTCAGAGGTGCCGTCTTTTGGACGAGTTGTTAAAGTAAGGCCCTGTCTGCCCTCTCAGGTGAATGTAAAAGATCCCATGGCACTATATCGAAGAAGAGCAGGAGACTTCTCCAGGTATCCTGGCCAATATCTATCCCTCAACCAACAGCACTAAAGAGCAGATTATCTGGTCAATATCACTTTACTGCTTGTGGGAGCTTGCTGTGCACATATTGGCTGCCGTGGTTTCCACATTACAACAGTGACTACATTGTAAAGGTATTTCATTGGCTGTAAAGCACTTTGGAATGTCCTGAGGTGCTATATAAATGCAAGTCTTTCTGTTCTCTCTCATAGACCTTCCCTCAACATCACGGACGGTCTACAATCAGCACCTTAAGGTTACAATTGTGACCAATTGGGCCTGCAGCTGTTCTCCCATTGCCACCAGTGCTCTTAAATTCACCTTGTGTCAGAAGCCTGGAGCTCTCCAAGGGTTTCCAGCCCCATTGCAGAATCACTTCAGTAGAAGCAGTTGTGCAATGTATTCGTGCCATAACCTCCAATTGTTCACACGGCTACAGGGAAATACAAAATAAAAAGAAGACCTACAAATACTGGAAACCTGATATAAAAACAGAGAGTGGTGAAAATATACACAAGCCAGTCAGCATCTGTATTAAGAAAAGACATAGTCGATCAGTGTAAAACTGTGCCTCAGTTGTGCACCCAAAATGTCACAGCCCATCTTTTCTCTAGTTTTACTCCAGAGATACCACGTTAGTCTGGATCGTTAAGAGTTGGAAAAACAGGAAACCATTAACAAAAGGATTGAATGAATTGAGAAATAAAACAATTATTGAGAAAACGTACAATTCAGTAGCATGGAAGCCAGATGTTTGGGAGTGAATTGTTGCTGAGATAATGAGTTGCTCACAGTCACTGCACTGTCTGGGGCTGAGCGACCGGCTTAAAACAGCCAGTTCTCTTAGTTAAAGTGTGTTATTTATCAAACGTGCACAATGCCAACTAATGAGAAAAATTACAAGATGTATTTTCCAGTAGTGAAATATGTCCAAATGGATTAAGTTTCAGTCAAACAGTTTTGACAATATAACGGTGTACAGTTTCAGCTGAATATCCGAATCCCTGCTGAAAATGTCTGTTTACAAAAGTCTGCCTAAAACGATTCTGACAAAGCTGCATATATTACAAGAACCTCAAGTGGAAAACACTTGCACCTTGCATAAAGTGAAATAGGAAACAGATGCTTGCTGATTAAGGGCATGCAGGTGATGACAGGACTGCACTCATACAGCACACATGCTATTAGTCGGGGACTGAACTATTTCCCATTTGCAACATCAGATCTATAAATGTAGGTCTTTAACATATGATCCATGTGACGTTTATGTGGGTTCTCAGATGCACCTGAATCTAAATGACTGCCCTCAAGCTCTAATGGAGGATATAAAATGACCATAATTTCTTGATTAGAAATTGAGCATTTTTAAAGGCATACCAAGAAAAAGAGTCATCTTAGAGCAAATGTCTCGATTTTAGAGTCTCCATTAAACTTACTAAAAGTAACTGATTAAACATGCCTTTATTGCGCAACCAAACGCAGTAGTTTATTAATTCAAAGAAAGTCTAAGTTTAGTATGAAAGCTGTGGCTTTCTTTACTTTTTATTTCCTTTTTATTGTTTTGTGGCCGTTTTCCCCCTCATACGTCCCCGACAGCAGCCTCCTGCTACTCAACCTGGAAGTGGTCCAAGACGTGAACCTGCACCGTTCCATCAATGCCAACAGGAGGCGCACTCCTGGGGAGGCAGGGTCTCTCGGTCCTCTCAGTGTTTGCTGTCCCTTGGAGGTGGAGCCCTTTACTGTTCCCGCCAGCTGTTAAAATGGTGAAACTAAAAGGGCTGGATGTTCCGCTGGAGGGGCGGCAATGGCGGCAGTGAGCTCTCCTGGGCAGCCGGCCACCTTCCAGCGCCCTGTCGGGATTTTCCGGGGCCGGTTTGGGTGGGGCGTGGAGCATCACTGCCCGGAAGAGGACAGCTGGTGCGCAACACTCCTGGTTGCGACACTGGATCGATCTTTTGCCTCCCACCCGACCGTAGTGCTCCGTAGCGCCCCCTAATGGGCACGCCTGTGAAAGCGGGTGGTCCGAGCTGCAGCGGCCACAGTGAGGGAAGTAATGTCGACTTCAGGTAAGTGTGATTGTTTCCTCCTTCACTTTTTTTTGCAATTAATGTTGTGGTGGCCTGGGCCATGCATTGGGAATGTTTTTGGTGTTTTTTTCCCCCCATTTTGTTTCTTCCCAAGCCTCTCTTAGAGCGCTCTGAGGCCGGCTGTTTAGCTCGGAATTTTCGCATGCTCAGCCGGCCTACTGCCCTTAGAGAGGTGTGTAACACCTCCCTTAGCGCTCCGCCCCACACTCAGGGCCCAGCTTCCCAACTTTGCTGACTGAGGCGCAAACTGTTCCTGGGGCGCAAACGTTACCGCCCCGAAATCCTAAAAGCCGAAAGTCCGGGGCCAAATACTTGCGAGACTTTTGGTGGAAACAATCCAGTTGTCCACATGTTCTTTCCTTTAGATATATCTCGTGTTACTTTAATTGCGTTATGTTCCAGCATTTTTCACTTCTTGTGGGCTGCAAGTTCAAAACTGAACATCAGAACACAAAGAAAAAGAAAAAGAAAGACTTACATTTATGTAGCGCCTTTCGCCACCTCAGGACGTCCCAAAGCGCTTTACAGCCAATGAGGTACTTTTGAAGTGTAGTCACTGTTGTAATGTAGGAAACGCAGCAGCCAATTTGTGCACAGCAAGCTCCCCTGGTGCATAGGAATGTTCGGGGATGCTGGGATATCGGGGATGCTGGGATATCGGGGATGCTGGGATATCGGGCACCTGACCGGTAAAGAACGGAATATTCTTGGCAATTTTTCTTCCTGTGCCCACAGGGTCCTTACCTCATCTGGCCGTTCAAGACTTTAAAAAACTGTAGGGATGCCTGTTTAAGGGAGAGAGGTACCTTGTAGCAAAACTATCCCCCTTCCCTCAGGCCACTCAGCAACTCATGAAATCCAGTGGCATCACTGTAATTTAAATAAATATGGAGCCTTATTGGCCCTTGCTCACAGTTTGTGCACAGGCTCCGAGTGACTGCAGCCCTTCAGGCCTACATTGGGGGAACACCGAACTTCTACCACATTGGAAGAGTGGTAGGCCTCAAAGCTCTGCTCCGATAATACGAGGAGCTGGCACTCAATGTGCTTCACTCGACATCTCCTTCCCAGGCCTGACCGATCTTGTCGAAAGTTTTCCAACACCTTAAAAACAAAACCTATGTTCAGAACTCCTTAAGTTATTCCATTCCACATCCTTTAGATTACTGCTTATACAGGTCTACAAGGCGTGTAATTAGTGAAAATAAAGCGCTGCACCTATTCTTCCGTTTTGCTTTAAAACGCGCGAGCCGTTTGTCAAAAGTCCTTAATCTCCTGCGGTACAGGTTTAACATTTAAGGGCAGATGGTACTTCTCCAATCTGCACTGAAACCGAGGGCCCTTTTGGATACTGTGCTGAATGCAGATTGTCAAGAGAGTGTAGCAAATCCATTACCTTGTTACAGATAAACACTTACATAAAAAAGATGCTAATCTACGCTGTCCCACTGGCAGGAATTTCTTCATTTACATGTCGCTTGGTGCACGTGTCTCAAGGAGGCGTCGGGCAGAGAGTGACTGGGGCAGCAGCTGTGTCTGAGTGTAGCAGGCACAATATGCAACAAGTTCCCTCAGCTCCCTAACGCCGTGTGGTACTGTTTGTTTTGAGGCCAGCTTCAAAGTGAGTGGAATTTTACATAAAAGATCATGCTTTTTAAACACAGTACTGTGAGAACCATCAATAATTTTCTGTCATGCCAGTCTTTTTCTGGTATTAACGCTGTGAGTGTGCCAAGTCTTCAAATGAAATGAGTGGAAATATGTGACATTGAATAACCCTATCACATTAACAAAACGGGAGGGGGGGAGGAGGTGGAGGGATATGAAGGGCTGGGTAAGTTTTACATCACTAAGTTCCGACATTTCTTTTTATGCCTTGAGAGATGTCAATCTTATCCTGGATGAGGGGGTTGGTTGAAGTACGGTCTGCGGTACTGTCTCAATCTGTAACAGAGCAAAAATAAATCCCATTAATGATCTTCCTCAGGCACTAACCACATGTCCTACAAATTGCACGAAATGGATTCCAGCAGCCCTGCCACTTACTGAAAGGATTGTAAAGAGCGGAGAATGGCTCTTCATGTTTTCTACTCTTGCCAGGTGATCAAAGGGGCTTCGGAACAAATTCCTCCCCACATCAGACATTTTGTCAAGGTTAATGTACAGATGAAGTGGTCGATTAGGCTCCCATTTGAAACCATTAAAGCAATACATTCAAAAACAGTTAAATACTAAACTGTTCACAAACTGAAAAATGCATTGCACCATTACGTCATAAGGAAAACACTTCTTGCAATCAAGACCTGTTTATCTTTATTGGGAGGTCATGATTAGAAGCAGGAGTGTTGTCTGTTTTAACTGGACCTCCTCCAGAAATGATCTTAATACGTGTACACCAGAGCAGCAAAGCAAAGTCCAACAGAACGAGAGCAGGGAGAAGAGACCTGAGTAGGACAGTATTTCTTCACATATTCTTCATTACCACATGTTAGCATGAGCATGGGGCCAGCCAGACAATGTCAGGGTTTGGTAGTGCACAGGCTTGGCCAGGGACTCCCAGGTGTTGGTAGGGATGTATGCCAGGTGTATACTACTGGGAATAGGTCCTTCCTATCCACTCTATCCAGGCCCCTCATCATTTTCTACATCTCAATCAAGTCTCCCTCAGCCTCCTCTGTTCCAAAGAAAACAACCCCAGCCTATCCAATCTTTCCTCATAGATAAATGTCTCCAGTACTGCACGTACAGCCAGTTTACTTTGGGTTGACTGCCAGCTGAGCAGGACCAGCGCACTGGGAGTTGACACACCTGGCGCCCCACTAAACTCAAGTTAAAAGCAGTTTCACTAACCAATCCTGAGGAACCGGTCACCGGATCAGCAATGGATGGATATTAAATTCGGCCTTGCCTACATCTCACAATCAAATAAAACATAGTTTGGGAACTTGAATATGTATTAAGCATATACTGTCAGTTTTTGGCTTAATCATAGCTCTCTTGTGTCCGAGTCACAAGGATTTCGATTCAAGCTCAAATCCGGGATTTAAGCACATAATCTAGACTAACACATGAGTGCAGTGCTAATTCATATGAGCCTTCGGATGAGATGCTAAACTAAGGTTCTATCTACTGCTTTAGGTAGGTGTGAAAGGTTCCATAGCCAAAGGTGGGCAGAGGAAACGTTTCAAGGACACCCTCAAAGCCTCCTTGATGAAGTGCAACATCCCCACCGACACCTGGGAATCCCTGGCCAAAGACCGCCCGAAGTGGAGGAACTGCATCCAGGAGGGCGTTGAGCACCTCGAGTCTCATCGCCGAGAGCATGCAGAAATCAATCGCAGGCAGCGGAAAGAGTGTGCGGCAAACCAGTCCCACCCACCCCTTCCCTCAACGACTGCCTGTCCCACCTGTGACAGGGACTGAGGTGACTATACAGTCCAATACGAGAACCAAAGAACTCATTCTTAGAGTGGAAGCAAGTCTTCCTCGATTCCAAGGGACTGCCTATGATGATAATGAGAACTCATTGAAGAAGAGTAGGAGTTTTACTTTAGTCCTAGCTTTAGAAGTTCTCCTAGCCAACATTTCTCCTTCAAACGGCACTACCAAAGAAACAGACTAATTGGTCATTCATCTCATTGCTGTTTGTGGGGCCTTGCCATGTGCAAAATAGCTGCTGCATTTACCCACATTACAGTTAATGCACAATGTGCTCTGGCGTGTTCCGAGAGATATGGTGCTCTGTAGATGCAAGTTTGCGTCTTTCTTCTCACTACATTGATGAATTCTTAAGTAACAGAACCATGTATAGATGCAAAATAATTCCAAGATGTTATGTATGCATCATTTCTAATGCAAATTAATGTCTCCCATCATTCATTATACTCCAAGTGCTATTAGAAAGGTCTTTGATGTTATTGGGAATTAAAATAAAATTGACTCGGACACTGGTGGTGAAATTATTCTTGGTCAACAGCACAACGAACAATAGCGCATCACCAATCCGTTTCACACCCGCCACGAAAGTCAATGGAAGAAAGAAAATCAGGCAGGGTGTAAAGCAAGCTGCTGATTTGCGACTGCCTGTTCTGTGGCTTCTGCCCCAGACCAATTGCACCCCCACTGTCTCTTCAGCCAGAAGCCAAGTGATAGCCCTTGCCTGGACCTCTTATCAATATCAGCTGAATTATTCTATTACGATTAAGAGAAAGTTAATCCAGTCAGCCATGTCAACCATGGCTTTCTCATCAAACTTTTTTTTGACAATTGCTAATGTATTGGTTCCTGTTTATGATCGATTCAAATATAACAGCGTTTTCGGCCAGGCACACTGCTTCTCTGATATGCGATAATAAGATGATGGCTCATGTCCGCAGTTCCTTACATGGGTGGTCCGGAAGGGAATTATAATGAATACACCTGTGAGTATGCTCACAGGTGGATGGAGCTGTTGAGTTGGGAGTGGCTTAGCCAGTCACATGATGTTCACAAGACTGAATAAAACCCCGGCCAGTTGGGTTGTGAGCCTGGTGGATGAACTGGTAATGTGTAGTGTGATTGTTAAACCTTTCGTTAATAAACCAACTGGTTCTTAGTAGCATTGTGTTGCTATGAATTCTTAAGCAAAGACCTCATAAAGCAAATACATTACAGGAATCTCAACACTTTTTTGTCCCGCCTCTCTTGAGGAAGTTGACAGATGCTATTGTATCGCACTATAGGCACCAGCAGCCCTCCCTGTATCTCCCCAACAGACCATTCTTCAGGCTAGGCAGTGAGCATTGGCAGGCTATTCAACATCTCAGCCAAGCCCAAATCCACACCCATGCATTTGTTAGCAGGAATCACAAGGTAATGATTCGAAAGAGGAAACACTGGGTGATGTTTCCCCCCCTCCTTTGCCAAGGGCACTGAGGTCAATTGTAAAACCCCACCACAGCCGAATGATTGAACCTGGGCCTTGCTGGTTTGAGTGGCTCAATGCCACACTGAACTGTGCACTGACCCACAGGGAGCCTTCTTTCTAAGAAAAAAAATGAGCAAAATAAAAAAGACACAAAAAAACACATATATTTTTTGCTCACAAAGAAACATCTGCCTTGGACTCATCCATACATCATCCTCACTGACTCCCATATGATTCTGATCCTGCTACATGCAAATTCTGCAAAAGATTATAGCAAAGGGTGAAGCACGAGTGACTGCTGTGTGCACTCATGTTAACCGAGACAGAGAAGTTGCATACCACAAGCAGCAACACCGCCTAGTCCCCACGGAAAAAACAACTACAGAAAAGGTTTGTCTTCTCTGGCAGAACTGCAAGGGGTTAGGTTAATGAAGTTCCATCCAAGGAGCAAGTGAATAAGGTTTTTGTATTGACCACCAAAGCTTTGAACTCAACTCACAATGCAGGACAGGTGTTATTTGATATTTTTAATGTGGTGACAGTTGCAGGCCTGAGGACTGGTGTCCTGTTGTTCAGGATAATCGTGTGCTTCTACACTCGGAGAAGTGTGCACTGTTCTGGTCTCCATATTATGAAAAGGCACTGGAGAAGGTGCAAAACGGGTGCACTGGGATGATACCAGAACTGAGAGGATATACTTGTCAGGAAAGGCTAAACAGATTGAGGCTCTTTACTTTAGAAAAGAGAAGGCCGAGGAGTGACCAAATGGAGATCTTTAAAATTATGAATGGGTTTGGTAAGGTAGTTGTAGAGAAGATGTTTCCACCTGTGATAGAGACCAAAACTAGGGGCCATAAAAATAAGATAGTCATTAATAAATCCAAAAGGGAAACTCCTTTACCCAGAGAGTGGTGAGAATGTGGAACTCACTACCACACGGAGTAGTTGAGGCAAATAACATAGATGCATTTAAGGGGAGGCTAGATAAGTACATGAGGGAGAAAGGAATAGAAGGATAAGCTGATAGGGTGAGATGAAGTAGGGTGGGAGGAGTCTCATGTGGAGCATAACGCCGGCATAGATCAGATGGGCCGAATGGCCTGTTTCTGCGCTGTAGACTCTCTGCAAAGCGCTCTTCACTGAGACAAGGCTGGCTGAAGCAGCCTCTATTGAGGAAACTTTCAATAAATTAATCATAGCTGTGGAGAAGAAACTAGTGCTTCAGCGGAAGTCATTGTCTAATACGGACGACATGGATTGGGCCGGAAGCTTGTCTTCCAGCTTGGGATAGAATTCCTGACACTTTGCATTTTTACAAGCAGTGACTTCTTTTGTTGTCAGTAGATCCATTTCCACTCTCCAGTGGCTGGTTCAAGGAGCCCTCCGAAATGTTGAGGCTTCAGTTATTCGTAGTGGGTTCAGTTGAGAAGATGAAGGTGATTTCACTGTTCTGTCCAGTGTCATTCTCCCTGGAGCCAGTGGGCGAGCCTGCAATGCATAAGGTTATAAGTTAAGCTTGGTCATCCAGTTTCTGAGCAGGAGGGGGAGACTTCCTGTGAAGCAATTGCAAACATTTCAGTGTGTAATTGGCAGTGGGAGAGCCAACTTAGTGATAAGTTTTGCCAGTTTTTTGCAATGGACTCATCGTCATGAATAAATATTATATATATATAAAATATAAGAAAAATGTAGCTATTAAAATGACTAATGAGAATGATTAAACTAAAGAGAATCTTTTGAAGGACCATTAAACTCAATGCATTTAAAAATAAAGCTTTAGTAATCCTAAAACAATTTATTTAGCGCCTTTCATGACCACCCGATGTCTCAAAGCGCTTTACAGCCAATGAAGTACTTTTGGAGTGTGGTCACTGTTGTAATGTGGAAAACACGGCAGCTAATTTGCGCACAGCAAGCTCCCACAAACAGCAATGTGATAATGATCAGATAATCTGTTTTTGTTATGTTGATTGAGGGATAAATATTGGCCAGGACACCGGTGATAACTCCCCTGCTCTTCTTTGAAATAGTGCCCTGGGATCTTTTACGTCCACCTGAGAGGGCAGACGGGGCCTCGGTTTAATGTCTCATCCGAAAGACGTCACCTCCGACAGTGCAGCACTCCCTCAGCACTTCACTGGAGTGTTAGCCTAGATTGTTGTGTTTAAGAACTTACATTCATAACGCATCTTTAACATCCTCAGTATGTCTTAAAACCAATTAATTATTTTCAGAAATGCAGTCAGGCTTCTTACACAGGCAAGCGGTAATAAAGTGCATAACTGGTGAGTCTGAAACTAAATAATGAGTCAATAGCCCCCATTTAAAAAGGGGTGCAGGTACAGTGCACGCAAGCACTGAAGCGAGCGGAGAATCCAGGGTTGGTCTTAACGGCCGGGCCTCATTTCTATAAATTTTCTCCGACTCACGGCCAAACCCGGCCACATCTGCTACCTGACTGTCGGACGGGAGCGGGGAATTCGGGCGTCGGGAGTCTGCAGCCGAGGGCCCGCAGGATCGATCCCCAGCTGGCAAATGAAGTGGTGGGCCCCGATCTGCATATTTAAAGAAGGACCGGACTTCCTGCCTGCAGGTTATTCCCGCTCGCCTGCTCAATCGTAACATGGAAACGTGGCGGAAGAGCAGCGGGATCAGAGGGGGTGAGGCAGTGCCCTCATTTTAACTGCCCTCTGCCGGTTCATGTCCGTCAAATTAAAATTGTTGACATTTTGCGGGTGGGGGAATCTCCTGCCTAGTCTGTGATCTGAAGTACAGTTGTGGTACTTAACTGCTACTCTGTCCCATTAGGGTACTCATTGTGCGAATCCAGGTAGTTGCAGCTATTGTAAATTATTATGGTCAATTATAGGTCAGTGAACACCTTGCTCCGAGGCTACAGTCAGTGCTGCCCTACAAGAGGTTGGTAAGGAGACGAGATTCCCCCTTCCTCCTAGAATCGTAGAATGACACAGCACAGAAGGAGGCCTCTCGGCCCATCATGTCTGTGCCGGCAAGAGGTGCCCGGCCTCCAGCCAGCAAGTCCCCATGGCAGTGTCGCTGGAGATCAGTAACTGAGCAGAATGGGAACCCGAATCTTCACCTCCTTGTGCCATGGCACCATACCTTGGCATTCAAATGCCACTGTTCCACCCTCATTACCATGCTTTAACTTTAAAGTGTAAAATCTTATTTGAGAACTGTTGCTTTAAAGTATTACTTGAAATCTTATCCTTGTTTTAGACATTATTAGGACATTTGGGAAAGGTCGGGGGAGTGGGACTAGCTCAAGTGCTCTTGCAGAAAGCCAGCACCCGCTCGATGGGCCGAATGGCCTCCTTCTGTGCTGTAACCATTCTATGAGTCTACGATTTCAGAGATGGAAACAAATGTATGCCATTTTGGACTTTTGGGTGTGTGCCTTTTGGAAATTAAAACTGTATAAATGAGCACACATCATTTCACAATATGTACTCCCAAGAATGTGGCAGCTTTTCCGCAGTCACCGAAAGTTTCTGTGTTGAAACACAGCTCTGCTTGTAAGTTTGCACAGTTAACAAATAACAGTCGTGAAGTCCTTTCCAGTCCCAGCATTTGCAGATCAGTCGGGGCCATTTGCTTTCTTAAGTAACTGTGAAGATTACAAGGTGATAATCCAAGTGTGTCTGTGTCGTGCACATGCTGCCTCACAATGCCATTGGGTAAACTCTCCACTTGAAGTTCTCCACAGATCAGGTATATGAAAGACATGTTAATTTGAACTTGAACATTCTGGGATCTTTCGCCTCACTAATTTTGCATTGCAAGCTGGATAATGGCGTAAAGACGCAACAGTGACTGAAGCTATTTGCATTTGTTCTCAGCTATCTATCCATTGTTTTTGATCGGTGTTTTGTTGCCTTGAAATCAGCCATATAGCATTACAGGCACCATCCAGGGAGACCTGGCGTGTTTATAAAGAGTAGGTTGGAGCGCGTGATCCTTTGTAGCACAGGGCTTGCCCGGACAAATACGTAGCACTTGCGTAATCCCAAGAGATGAAAAAGTGGCCTTTTTCTTCCCACAGTGTAGATGCCACAGTGCCCATGTCCCCTTTTCTCACTTCACAACGAGCATGTACTGCCCTTGAAACTGAAGATGGGGAGTGTGAGCTCAGGCCTTTGCTGTGGGATGCAGGGATCACATGCAGAGATGTTCTTTTGAGATAAAGAGCTATTCATCCCAGTTGTTCAGTGCAGACATCTAGCATGAATAAATGAAAGGGAAAGAGGTAAAACTCTGTCCGTGCCACTCACCAGCACTGGGCTGCAGTTACATCAGGCAATTACATGGACCACTCGCTTGTTGGGAAAAACCTGTCACAGGGGAATCCAGTTCTTCAGCTCTCTCAGAGGTGACTGCCTTTGCACCTTGCAGGCGGCCTTTTTATTAGCAGATTAATGCAGGAAAGATTCTTAATGTTGTCCCTGTAGTACTCTGGAATGCAACTTTGAAATAAAAACCTTTTTGGTTTTCTCTGGTATAGAAATATTCCAAATGCTATTAAAGAGTTAGTAAAAATCTGGGTAATAAGCAAGGCCAACATTTATTGCCCATCCCTAATGCATGGGAGAAAATGTAAAATAATTATATATTTTAAACGTGTAATTGATTTTAAATTCAATGATTATTTATGTATTCTACACTTCCATTGGGAAAATTAACAATTCAAGCAAAGCACATTAAACACTCATCTCTGACTCCGAGGTTGTGGGCTGTAAATCCCACTCCATTGGATGGAGCACATCATCTAAATCGACACCTCAGTGATACAGCAAGGAAGTGCTGCAATGGCATTACAACAGTGACTACATTGAACATTCCTTGGCTGTAAAGCGCTTTGAGACATCCTGTGGTCGTGAAAGGCACTATATAAATGCAAGTCTTTCTTTCTTCTTTCTTTCAATGTCAGAGGTGCCGTCCTTGAGGAAGACCAACGCTATATCTGCTTATTCTAATGGTTCATGTGGCTGTTAAAGATCCCATGCCACTAATCAAAGAAGAGCAGGGTGTTCTCCCAGCGTCCTGACCAAACACTTCTCCCTCACACACCACCACCAAAAATCAGATTCACGTCTCATTGCCATTTGTGGGATCTTGCAGGGTACCAAATGACTACGGCACTTGCCTGTCCGACAATAGTCACTGCACTTCAAAATAAGCCATTATGTGTGAAGTGCTTTGAGATGTTTCTGAGGCTGTATAAATGCAAGTCTGTCTTTAAATTTTGAATAAAAGATGTTCTACACCACAAGATGAAGTGGTTAGAGACACCGAGAGTGAACTTCAGCTGGCTGCCTGTGGACAGAAAGTTGACCAAGTGGAGGGGAAGGGATATGGGGCCTCTTCCTGCACTGCTGATACCCCCCACCTCTCGTGTCTTGATCCGCTGGCTTTCATCCTGCGCAAAGAAGAAAAATATAAATGTAGAAGCTTAAGTGTAAAAAAAAAACCCAAAATGCTATTTCTGCGTCTTTTAAAAAATACCATACAGACAGGCCTCTATAATGTAGTTTGTAAGACAACTTTATTTGGATCTTACTTTCAGGTGATAGAATATTGTTGCACTATTGTGGATTAAAGGGCGCAAAGCCCCTAATAACTACGTCAACCTACAATCACTGCTCCAATTCCCCTCCCCATCATTTGCAATCACAACACGGAACAGCCTCACCCTTTAAACCCCACGTCCGTCTCATTCTGCCAGAACCTGACTGAGTAACTTGCAGGTGTCAGAATTAAAGTCCGTTTACTCACAATCTAAACATTGCAGCAGCTGGATTCATTATTGGCCACTTCTAGTCACCACCTCCATTTAAAATGTTGTCAGTGCAAACAAAAGTATTCCTTTGGGCCTAGGTGGAGTTCGGGATCAGGCAGGATGAGTATGGGCACAGCTGTCAGTGGTCCAACTACCCACCCCCTCACTCCATCCGCCCCCTCCCTCCCATATTTAACATTCCTGCCTTTTTTGATTTATCCTTTCCCATATATAGGCATTTCTGTATTATGAAACATTTAACCTTTGAGGCAGTGGCCATAAAGACATCAGAAATGGATAACAATCTTGACAGTCCTGAGAGGCCCCTCGCTACATCGTAAGTCTGGTGCCTCAAGCAGGAGTCCTAAACAGAGCCAACACTTTGAAACGCTCAAAAAATAACAAGCTTGTCCTTCGGAAGATCAATGCTGTACATTAGTGACACTGACTTGGGTGTTTGGCACCTACTGGGGGAACGAGAGCGCAATCGGAAAGGGTGGGAGTTCTGCCCTTCTGGTAGAATTGAAAAATGGTCGTTCTGTGAAATGGTCGACAGTGTCCCTGAAATCTCTGGGGTATCATTGGAGCCTGGCTGAATAACCATCAGCTGAGAAGGAATTTGTTGAGACTTTGCACAGAGGATATCCGCACACCAAAACTGTGTGTGCGAGAGATAGTGTGCGCGAGAGATTGCTCCAACGTTCCTGTTTCAAATGTTTTCCACTTCAGGATTATATCCTGAACAGATGTAAATCTCACATTAACGGTGCTCTATGGAAGCATTAATCCAAGCTGGTTTGCATATTATTTTGATCAGTTGGGCTGTTTCAGACCGGGCTACTTTTACGTTTCTTCAGAAAGGTTGGCTCGATGTTCCGTCACAGCAGAATGGAGCAAAGGAAATTGGAACAGGTTTCATTGCTGGGAATGTTGAGAAGGGTGAGAAATACAGAAGGTGTATTGAATGGAAGGGAATAAAAAAAGTTTTGTATTTGAACAAAGAGATAGCCCTTGGCTCGATGCACATCTAGATTAGTATAATTTAGTCCGCTGTGTCTGGTTTACTTACAAAACCTGCTTCTGTACACATTCCCAGATACAGTATTAGTTTCCAGTTAAATCTCCACTGCTTCTCTGATGCAGGCCATAATAGATTCTAAATTGCTTCCTGCATGATTTAGTACACACTAAACCAAAAGGATGCTTCTGCTAAAACGGGCTGTGTAACAACCCCCTGTAGAACAGTCTAGGATATTCACTCAAACTGTCAAACAGAAACATAAGGAACTGGGTTAAAGGCCAATTCCATCCTAAGTATAAATGTGGATATGTTGGGCGGGGGGTAATAGGACTTACATTCTATAATACCATCACAGCTCTCAGAACTGTTTCAAAGCTCTTCTCATATAACAAATTACTTTTAAGCGTAGTGACTGGTGTTCTGTCGGCAACCATGGCAGCCATTTTACGCACAAGATCCCACCAACAGCAATTAGATGAATGAACAGTTAAATCTGTCGTTACTGTTAGGTAGTGGAGGAATATAGGTCCTAATAGTGCCAACAGATCTTTAACGTCTACTTGAAACACCAGAACTAACAACCAAGACATTGGTTTAATGTCTCACTCGAAGGACGGTATTTCAGACAGTACAGCACTCCCTTAACATTGGACTGATTAAGTTCTGCCGTTGAACTTGAATCCACTATCATCGGATTTAGAGGGGAGAATGTTACCACTGAGCCAATCTAATGTGTAATTGTAGTCATCAGATGAAGAAGTGAGCAGCTTACGTGGGGTTTATGCTAACTGAATAATTTTGGTTTATCCAGGAAACAGTCCTTTGTGTGACCTCCTATTTCAAGATTAACCATCCAATATCTATGAGACTCTGTTATTTTTTTGGTCACGTATGACCAAAAACCATTTAAAAAATAATCAAGAGAAATATTTGGAATCAAACTCCGGTCTCCCTCAGGAAATGATGTCGCGAAGCTTCCTGGGCCTAGCTGTGAGGAAGGATGATAAAATCCATTTTCTAGAAGTTTAAAACAACTTCCAAACTCTAAACCAGCAGGTTTTCTCATTTGGACTGAAACCAAAACAAATTTGAAATAGTAAAGGCCACAGACATGATGAAATGCAAATTCCTTTCCACGAGCGGCCAACAAAAGGAATGATTCAAACAGAGCAAGCCCAATGATAATCAATTTCTGCCCCCTCTAATGTCAGCCGTGCTTCAGTTGGCAGCACTCTCGCCTCTGAATCAGAAGCCTGTGGCTTCAAGTCTCACTCGAGACTTAAGCACAGAATCTAGGCTGGCAGTTCATTGTAGTACTGAGGAGGGAGCGCTGCACTGTCGGAGGTGCCGTCTTTCGGATGAGACATTAAACCGAGGTCCCATCTGCCCCAGGTGGATGTAAAAGATCCCATGGCACTATTTCGAAGAAGAGCAGGGGAGCTATCCCCGGTGTCCTGGCCAATATTTATCCCTCAATCAACATAACAAAAACAGATTATCTGGTCATTATCACATTACTGTTTGTGGGAACTTACTGTGTGCAAATTGGCTGCTGTGTTTCGTACATTGCAACAATAACTACACATTAAACTAGAAATGTTTAATCAGTTGGCTCTTGCTCCAGGCTGTTGCTAGGATTGGGACTGTATCCAGAAAGACCTCTGCATGCTTTTAGACCATATATATCTTATAATCATTTGACATCATGCTTCACAGACATGTTTTTAAGCATGATCAAGAAAACGTCTGCCTGTGATCACCCTCAGTCAGCACACATTTCAAATTCTAATTTCACTATTTTGCTCTTCAACTACATGGAATTTACTAAGCCCCTGGATTGTTCAGTTTGACCCACATTAATTACAGTGGCACTAACTGCAATCTACATGTGATCTCGGTTTGCCTTTTGTTTTTGGCTGGTGTGCAGAAATCTGATTTGGAATGAAATACTTTGGGGTCTCCAGTCACACGCAGATTTTCAATTTAACAGGAATGCAAGTGTGTCAGGGTTGGGGCACAAATATGTTTCGATATTTCTCAAAAGGTACAGATGCCAGTCACTGGTCTCTCGCCTTTGGATCCAAAATCCAAACTTGGTTTGGGCAAGACTAAGCCCCTTGTGGTGGCTGGTGTGCACCCCACACGTTAAAAAAAATCCACGCACAGGTATCTTCCACCCTTCAACATGTAGTTCGGGATCCGGAATATTCATCGTCACCATCATCATCATAGCTTAGGTCCTTCATTGAAACACCTGTGAACTCATCCTTTTTTGGCGTGGAAGCAAGTCATCCTCGTTTCGAGGGACTGCCTATGAATGAATGATACGTTAAAAGTACATTGTAAAGTGCGCCGGGACATCCGGAGGTTGTTAGTAGGTGCTATATAAAAGCAAGTCTTCCTTTCTTTCTCGAGGAGACCAGCCAAGAACTGAGAAACCTCTCTCAGCCCTCAAGCTGTGAGGGGCTGGAGACGTTCCCACCCACTTCGGACTCCTCGCCTGGATGACTCTCACCAAGAGTTAAAATCCGGCCTTTAGTCTTTTCTTCTTCCCGTGTTTATGCAGCGACTACTCTAAACAGAACTTTGAGTCAACAGTGATTCCATTAGCAGATAAAGTAGGCCATCGTGCTGTTTATACTGAGGATATTGCATCGCAAATCCCATTATTTTTATCTGACCTCTGATTAGCAATCACTGAAACTGTAGGTAACAGCTCACTTTCCATCTCCGCCATTATTTGTATTAAATTGCAACAAAGTTGCCGTGGCCATTTTATCACAGCATTTTACATAAACACATTAGGAGAGGTATAAGCCTTACTGACAGAAACAAGCTTTCGCTAGATCACAAACCCATGGCAGGAAAGGGGTACATTTACTGATAGGACCTCTGAAACATTTGTGCTGCGTTCAAAATAGCAGACATTAAAAATGAGTTCTTTACTGCCGTAAAGGACAAATGCCTTTTCCTTAACCAGTCTGTTTACATAAAGACAGACTGTGCCTTGAGCCCTCAGCTGTTGCCTTTAAGTGTGGCTGCGATTTGTATTACCATTTTACATTTTTAGATCTATCCGACCTTCGGAGATCACTATCCCACTGAACAGCGGTAATCGCACATTATAAGACTGCAGTATGTTGTCTGACAGGTTCAAGCCCTCTCCTTTATGAGATTGTGAGATTGGCCTTCAGCATAGAGCCAGCACAAATGAGTCGAGTGGCCTCCTTCTGTGCCATGGTTCCTCATCGTCTCCCAGAATTCATGGTCATGCAACAGCAAAAATTCTCAAATGGTTTCTAGCGCACTTTTGACCAACAACAACAACAACTTGTATTTATATAGTGCTTTTAACATAGTGAAACGTCCCAAGCCGCTTCACAGGAGCGTTATGAGATAACAATTTTGACACCGAGCCGCATAAGGAGAAATTAGGGCAGGTGACCAAAAGCTTGGTCAAAGAGGTAGGTTTTAAGGAGTGTCTTGAAGGAGGAAAGAGAGGTAGAGAGGCAGAGAGGTTTAGGCAGGGAGTTCCAGAGCTTAGGGCACAGGCAGCAGAAGGCACGGCCACCAATGGTTGAGCGACTATAATCAGGGATGCTCAAGAAGGCAGACATCTTGGGAGGTTGTGGGGCTGGAGGAGATTACAGAGATAGGGAGGGGTGAGGCAATGGAGAGATTTGAAAACAAGGATGAGAAAGTTGAAACCGAGATGTTGCTTAACTGGAAGCCAATGTAAGTCAGCGAGCACAGGGGTGATGGGTGATGGGTGAGCGGGACTTGTTGCGAGTTGGGACATGGGCAACCAAGTATTGGATCACCTCTAGTTTACGTAGGGTAGAATGTGGGAGGCCAGCCAGGAGTGTGTTGGAATAATCAAGCCTGGAGGTAACAAAGGCATGGATAAGGCAACCCATAAACCACAACCGTCGGATTGTCTGGGAATAAAAATTATTCACGATGCAGGTACCAATAGTTTAACGCTGTTATTAGCTCATGAACACAACCCTCAGAAATGAGCGCAGTGACACCATGTTTTCTTTATGCTGTGGGGAAAGGACAACCGTTGAAATTTGTAGCAAAATTAAAAAGTACAGAACGGTTGTTTTATATTTGAAAGTTTGTAGGCGATGGGAGCTGGCACGTGAGGGAAGACAGGTCGAAAGGCCACCCGAGAATGAGAGACTCATCCCATAATAATCCCAGACAAGGTAAGGTAGGCCCTGCGTGCTCCTGCCCAGCTAGCTACCATCCTCTCCCACATTAGCATTGGGGAAAGAAACACCCTTATCACAAAGCATGCAATACTGCTGTGTCAGTGTGTTCCTCCACCACTACCATTAATTTTCTCCCCCACGAGCCAACTCTTGCGGGGTCATCATCATCACAGGCAGTCCCTCGGAATCGAGGAAGATTTGCTTCCACTCTAAAAATGAGTCCTTACATGGCTTAACAGTCCAATACGAAAACCACCTCTCTGTCACAGGTGGGACAGATAGTCATTGAGGGAAGGGGAGGGTGGGGTGGGTGGGACTGGTTTGCCGCACGCTCTTTCCGCAGCCTGCGCTTGATTTCTGCATGCTCTCGGCGATGAGACTCGAGGTACTCAGTGCCCTCCTGGATGCACTTCCTCCACTTAGGGCGGTCTTTGGCCAGGGACTCCCAGGTGTCGGTGGGGATGTTGCACTGTATCAGGGAGGCTTTGAGGTACAGTATCATGGGTGCCAGCAGTCCTTCAGTACAACAGCACTTCACCATTCTTCATATCGCAGCCTAAACAGTGAATGCTGGTTGGCTAATCAACCATAAGTGCATCACATCAAAACCCCATTCCTGTTCTTGGCTCATGGGATCTAAATTCAACATTGTTGCACCCATTTAATGGGCCTAAAATGGGAGCAACAATAACCAATTTAGCAGGGCGTAGGCCCACGCTTGATCTGCACAGGCCTTTGGGCCATTGCTAAGTTGGTCAGGGCCATTTCACACCAGAATTACTAAATGCGATTGTATCAGTCCGAGCTTGCGCCGCGTAAATGCCAACAAGTACATCTGGGCCCTGAGCTGCCTTAAAGGGATCGCTGGAGACCACTCAGAAAATGGACCCAAAACTTACAGCAATGTAGTCACAAGTCACAAGGAGCAAAACAACTGTGGGCCACTGCCAGCCTGCCCTCGCTTCCCTCCTGATCGTCTCACCCACCGGCCTGGTCCGACCTGTGGCAGAGGATGAAATTGGTAACAGCCCTGACAGGCATGTTGCATCGAGATGCCTGATTGGTGCACGCAGCATACTTAAATTATGATGGTGAGGCCTCGGGCCTATGCATTCCACGTACCTGCCGGTATTGTGCCTGAACTGTCAGCCAGTGGCTTAGCGGGTAGCACTCTCGCCTGAGTCAGAAAGTTGTGGGTTCACGACCCACTCCAGAGACATGAGCACAAAAATCTAGGCTGTCACTCCCAGTGCCATGCCGAGAGAGTGCTGCACTGTCAGAGGTTCTGGATGAGACATTAAACCAGGGCCCCATCTGCTCTCTCAGGTAGACGCAAAAGATCCCGTGGCACTATTTCGAAGAAGAGCAGCGACGTTATCTCTGGTGTCCTGGCCAATATTTATCACTCAACATCACTGAAACAGATTTTCTGGTCATTATCACATTGCTATTTCTGGAAGTTGTTGTGTGCAAATTGGCAAATTGGCTTCATACTTTGCAACAGTGCATATACTTCAACAGTACTTAATTGATTGTAAAGCGCTTCGGGACGTCCTGAGGTCATGAAAGGCGCTATATAAATGCGAGTCTTTCTTTATCCTTTTTTCTAACCAATGTCCACGAATACACATTTACATCAGGAGTTAGTGGATAGCAATAGGAGTGGCAATCGCAGCTGATATTTTTCCCCATTGGTAGCAGAACCACCTGTAACTTCTACACTACCCCTTCCCCCCCGTCCCGTCCCCCCCATGTCCCCCCCCCCCAGCCCCGTCCCCCCCCCACGCCCCCCCCCCCCCCACGCCCCGTCCCCCCCCCACGCCCCGTCCCACGCCCCGTCCCCCCCCCACGCCCCGTCCCACGCCCCATCCCCCCCCCCACTCCCCCCCCCCCCAGCCCCGTCCCCCCCGTCCCACGCCCCGTCCCCCGTCCCCACGCCCCGTCCCCCCCCCACTCCCCGTCCCCCCCCCACAGCCCCGTCCCCCGTCCCCACGCCCCGTCCCCCCCCCCCAGCCCCGTCCCCCCCCCCCCAACGCCCCGTCCCCCCCCCACTCCCCGTCCCCCCCCCCCAGCCCCGTCCCCCCCCCACGCCCCGTCCCCCCCCCACGCCCCCCCCCCCACGCCCCGTCCCCCCCCAGCCCTGTCCCCCCCCCCCCACGCCCCCCCCCCACTCCCCGTCCCCCCCCCCAGCCCCGTCCCGTCCCCCCACGCCCCGTCCCCCCCCCCAGCCCCCCCCCCACTCCCCGTCCCCCCCCCCCAGCCCCGTCCCCCCCCAACGCCCCGTCCCCCGTCCCCACGCCCACTCCCCGTCCCCCCCCCACGCCCCGTTCCCCCCCCACGCCCCGTTCCCCCCCCCATGCACCCCGTTCCCCCCCCCCACGCCCCGTCCCCCCCCCACGCCCCGTCCCCCCCCACACGCCCTGTTCCCCCCCCCCCCACGCCCCGTCCCCCCCCCACGCCCCGTCCCCCCCCACACGCCCCGTTCCCCCCCCCCCCACGCCCCGTCCCCCCCCCACGCCCCGTCCCCCCCCACACGCCCCGTTCCCCCCCCCCCACGCCCCGTCCCCCCCCCACGCCCCCCCCCCCCCCCACGCCCCGTTCCCCCCCCCCCCCACGCCCTTTCAAGCTGCTGTCTCAAATCAGTAGGGACCAGGAGTTGAACGTGGGAGTTTTTAAATAGATGAGGCTTGATTATTTACACACTGGGCATCAGCTTCCCTTTCAATCATTGTAAGCTCCTATAAAATGCTTTCCAAGTAAAATGCCCAATCACGTAAATCAATGTAAAGTTCCAAATCTTTAGTTAAGCTCGAGGGGTTTTATCTTATCGTTAATGTGATGCTATGCCTTGAAATCCACCACCTCCCGCTTGCCTGTGAAATGCCTTGGAGATTCCTCAGCTCACGCTGCAGACACAGATAAGGAACTCAAAGCAAGTGCTGTGAGACCAGCATTAATAGGTAATCTCACACGAATTGGGCTTTGTATGGGTGACAGAAAAGCAACGAAAGGCCATTGTGAAGACACACGAACAACATCCATGCTGACACTCCAGTGCAGTGCTGAGGGAGTGCTGCACTGTCGGAGGTGCCGTCTTTTGGATGAGACGTTAAACCAAGGCTCTCTCAAGTGGACGTAAAAGATCCCGTGGCACTACTTCAAAGAAGAGCAGGGGAGTTATCCCCGGTGTCCTGGTCAATATTTATCCCTCAATCAACATAACAAAAACAGATTATCTGGTCATTATCACATTGCTGTTTGTGGGAGCTTGCTGTGCGCAAATTGGCTGCAGCTTTTCTCACATTACAACAGTGACCACACTCCAAAAGTACTTCTTGGGCTGCAAAGCGCTTTAAGACATCCAGTGGTCGTGAAAGTCGCTATATAAATGCAAGTCTTTGAGGTCGAAATTCGGTTTTGTACGCCGCCTGTTACCGCGCACGAGGCGGCTAACGGGTGGTAAATGCCTACCGTCGATGGTAAGTGGCATCGACGCCTCGCCTTAAATTAAGTCGGGCCTCTGGCAGAGGTGCCAAGAGGCAATGCTGCGCCGACTAACACCACCCGCGTGGTGACGTCATCCAGCGTACAACGCCTCTTTGACGCCTCTGTCATGACATTTGCTCTGTCCGGCACAAACAGCCAGGAAAAAGTGGTCGTTAAAGAGCGGATCGCGGGCAGAATTGCCCAGAAAGGAAAGTAAGCTCTTCCCTTTATTTATTTCTGCATGTTTTCATTAGTTTTAAGAGTGAGAAAGTTTGCGTGTGGATCGGAGAAGTTTGAGTTATTTTTCTTATCTTCCCGTTATTTTCCTAGCATGGCGGCAGCCTCCTGTCGGGAAATTCAGTCGGCCTCCTGAGCTCCCGCCTGTGGAGGAGTGCGCAATGCCACCTTTTAGCGCTGCTCTCTCATCTTTGGGCGTAAAAACTGAATTTAGGACTGAGGCCGCACCTAACGCCCGGCACTAAAATCAGCACTCGGTCAGGTGACACCGCCTCAAAAACTGCGGGACCCAATTTCAACCCCTTTCTTTCTTTCTCTCTTTCTCACAACAATCGCAACAACTTTCATTTATATAGCCCCTTTAACGTAGTAAAACATCCCAAGGCGCTTCGCAGGAGCGTTATCAAACAAAATTTGACACCGAGCCACATAAGTAGGGCAGGTGACCAAAAGCTTGGCCAAAAATGTAGGTTTTACGGAGCAACTTAAAGGAGGCTGAGAAGTTTAGGGAGGGGAATTCCAGAGCTTAGGGGCCTCGGCAACTGAAGACACGCCATCAATGGTGGAGCGATTATAATCAGGGGTGTTCAAAAGGCCAGAATTGGAGAAGTGCAGCTATCTCGGGGGGGGGAGAGGTTGTGGGGCTGGAGGAGGTTACAGAGATAGGGAGGGGCAAGGCCATGGAGGGATTTGAAAACACGGATCCTAAAAATATCTCCACAGCCCATTGGAACTGCTGGGGGTGGGGGGGGGGGTTTATATAGAAACTTACTTTCAACTCAAATTAATATGGTGAAGCAAGCAACATTATTCCTGCCAACACATTTGTAACTTTAAAATTCAGCTGGCAGGAAGCAGAGCTCCACGTATGATCCAAGCACAGAGGTCCGTACATCAATCAGCTCAGTACTAGCCACAGCTGGCAGTGGGGAGCACATCTGCTGGATTCACGTCACATTACACGGATACAGGTGCTATCAGACACTTGGCAGGTAACGTCAGCTCAGCCTACGGGTTTTTATTGGTCAATCCGTTACTGTGGTAACATTACTGCAGTAAAACTGTTGAAACATTTTATTAAAAGGTAACTAGTACTAACATTTTATGCTCCTCACAACCCCTCCCCCCAGAGATGTCTGCACTCCTCAAATTCTGCCCTCTTGAGCGTCCCTGATTATAATCGCTCAACCATCGGTGGCCGTGCCTTCAGCTGCCTGGGCCCTAAGCTCTGGAACTCCCTCCCTAGACCTCTCCACCTCTCTACCCTCCTTTAAGACACTCCACAAAACCGACCTCTTTGACCAAGCTTTTGTTCATCTGCCTTAATTTCTTCTTATGTGGCTCGATGTCAAATTTATCTGTTTTGTCTTATAACACAGCTGCGAAGCGCCTTGGGACGTTTTACTACGTTAAAGGCGCTATATAAATAAAACATTGTTGTTGTTGTTGTATGCTGCCCCATCCTCCATCAACTTACAACTTCATGCGCCATGTGTATGTGTTTGCTTTGGATTTGTAAACGCTGCTAATCAGCGTGACTGAGTTCTGCAGTGATAATTAGAGGCACAACGAGTTAAACACGTGCTCAAACCAGAGGTGGGGGTTAGAAACATAGAAACATAGAAAGTTACAGCGCAGAAGGAGGCCATTTCGGCCCATCATGTCCGCGCCGGCCGACAAAGAGCCACACGGCCCTTGGTCAGCATCCAAAAGGTTACATATGAACAATGATGGAAAGGCAAAGAGCACCCAGCCTAACAAGTCCGCCTCACACAACTGCAACATCCCTTATACTGAAACACTCTACACTCCACCCCAACCGGAGCCATGTGATCTCCTGGGAGGGGCAAAAACCAGATTAAAAACCCAGGCCAATTTTGGGAGAAAAAATCTGGGAAGATTCCTTTCCGATCCATCCAGGCGATCGAAACTAATCCAGATCATCACCCTGGCCATATTCAATTCCCTGCAGTACTTACCATTATATCTGCGCCGTCCGACAAAAGGTCATCCAGTCTAATCCCAATTACCAGCTCTAGGTCCGTAACCCTGCAGGTTACAGCACTTTAAGTGCCCATCCAACCATCTCTTAAAAGTGGTGAGGGTTTCTGCATCCACCACTCTTCCAGGCAGCGAGTTCCAGATCCCCACAACCCTCTGCGTAAAGAAGCCTTCCCTTCAAATCCCCTCTAAACCTTCTACCAACCACCTTAAAACTATGCCCCCTCGTAATAGACCCTTCCACCAATGGAAATAGATCCTTACTATCTGCTAGTAAAGGCCTAAAGCAGGTATTCGTATTGAATGATTCGAAATAGGGTCATCCAGGATTTAGCACAGACTCTGTGCTCAGTAAGCTGATCTCACTCAGGGTGGCACTGGACTATACTTTATAGGGGTAGAGTTTCTACTCGATTGTGCTGGTAGTTCTCACACAATTTGCCCCAAATCGACCAAACCAGCGCAAAAGATCGCAAAATTTCAAGCACAAGTTACATTCAGTGCAAATCAAATTTCCGTGATCTTTAATGCTGGTTTAAAGTACATAATGCTGGAAGCAGGTCCCACCCACAAAGCTGGCCATTTCCCAGACCGAATGAATGGAGAAGCTGGGGTTGGTCTCCTTGGAGCAGAGAAGAGAGGAGATTTGATAGAGGCGTTCAAAATCATGAGGGGTCTGGATAGAGTAAACAGAGAGAAACTGTTCCCATTGGCGGAAAGGGTCGAGAACCAGAGGACACAGACTTAAGGCAGAAGAACCAAAGGCGACACGAGGAAAATATTTTTATGCAGCGAGTGGTTAGACTGAAATGCGCTGCCTGAGAGGGTGGTGGAGGCAGACTCAATTGTGGCTTTCAAAAGGGAATTGGATAAGTACCCGAAGGAAAAACATTTGCAGGGCTACGGGGAAAGGGCGGGGGAGTGGGACTAGCTGAGGTGCTCTTGCAGAAAGCCGGCACGGGCTGAATGGCCTCCTTCTGTGCTGTAACCATTCTATGATTCTATGTCCATTCAATTGCCATAGGGAGTTTCCGCTAATTGCGCTGTTTGTGGACCGTCAAGAGGGCTCTTAAAATTAAGCTTTTTTTTTGGTGCAAGGACACTAATAGGCTCCTTTTAAAAACTTTTAAATGTTAAAAATATTTATATTTACTAAGAAATTGCCTACTGTACACCAATGAAACTAGTAAATAGCTCTGTAGTTTGTTAAAGTAATTTTCAATTGCGTGTCAGCGTGGCTCAGTTAGTAGCACTTTCACCTATGTATCAGAAGGTTGGACGTGAATGGTGCTATATAAATGCAAGTCTTTTTCTTTTTTTTAAATCAGGTGATGGACTAGACAGTCTCATTAAAAATGTTGACATTTTGTGATAAACCAATTTGTATTCATAAAACTGCACCAGCATACCACTATCTTTTTAAATTGTATTCTAAAACGCTGCCCGATTGTGCTGGTTCATGGACGATTTTACGTTTGTGATCATGCAAATGAGTTTGAGCAGAAAGTTTAACCGTAGCATCAATTTGGAAAATTACAGCGATTCTGAGCTTTATTTGCGCCCGGATTGTCGATGGCGCCCGAAGCAGAAACTCTACCCCAGAAGCCCAAGTGCCTTTGCTCTCAACATCGCTGGAATTAGAGGGGCAGTCAGCAGTGCGGCTCTTGATCTCCGGGCTGGGCTGACCGCACTGCACGCTGCTCCCTATAATGGCCCTGGTCTGCTGATGGTCTTGCAGGCCGGGACCACGATGATTTCAGGGCCGGGCCATCGCACGGAGCTCCCTCTAATGGCCAACGTTGATTGGAGTGCGGGCAGGTACAGCTGGAGCGGCACGGTCAGGGCGAAGGAGCAGCGAGAGTTCGAACAGGGACGTGGTCGGGGCCCAGGAGAGGCGTGAGTTCAGAACCCAGAAGAGGCGAGGGCCCAGGGGCAGCACGGGCCAGCGATATGTGTGCGCACTACGTCCATGCAACAGAGCTGGTCTCCAGTCATCTTCGTTAATTCTTGCCACTGGACCAAGACCTAGCTCTGTCAAGCCCGTGTGGTGGCTGGTGTGCAACGGCCACCCCACGTTAAAAAAATCCACGCACAGGCATCTTCCACCCTTCAACATGTAATTCAGGATCTGGAATATTAGGTCCTTCATTGAAACACCTGTGAACTCATCCCTTTTTGGCGTGGAAGCAAGTCATGCTCGTTTCGAGGAACTGCCTATGATGATACTCTTGATCACCATCCAGTGGTTCCTCCTGGAAGTGCAGCTGGTGAGGATGGTCAGGTTTGGTTGTGATGGCGCCCAGAGTGAAGCAGTCCATCGACAGTCAGGCAAAGGCACCAATGGGATCATATCCCAGAGTGACATCACTCTCAGGGGGCCGAGGGGAACGGGAAGGAAATACAGATCTGATAGATTTTACAATTTGTTTCATCCTTGCAGTCGGCAATAATTTATGGTAATTTAATATAACATTGGTGAGTTGGATACACCCATAGATTGAACTGAAAGGGATACATTAGTGATCATTCTTAAAGAAAGGTTCATGTTTAGTAAGCTTATATAAGTTAGAATTGACATATATTTAACACCCTGAGTGCAGTCTTACTCATTTCCCAATGGTCACAGGCCCACGGCAGAACACAGCCCAGAATTCAGTATTGAAGTGATAATCTCACAAAGACACCACAAGAATGATTGTTGTGGGAAATGGAAATGTCATCTTGTGCAGAGGGGTACCGCTCTGAATCAAGGGTTAAGGTGCATTTTTAGGCACTGTAAAGAAACTTTAATACCTGAGCTGGGAGTACTTGATGCCGACACTCCAGGCCGGATCGCCTTCCTGGTGGGGGGTGGGGAGGGCGGGGGAACAAACTCCATGTCTGTGACTCACCACAAGCCCAGATCATATTCCTGGGTGAGAGGCTTTTTCCCTTCATTAGGAATTACATCGCTAGTGGGGGAGGATGGGAGAAAGCAGACTGGGGGAAGAGGGGAGCAGGAAGGGTAGCGAGAGGGAGAGGGAAGAGGTAAGGGGAGGAGGAGAGGGAGAGAGTAAGGGGGGGTGAGGAGAGAAGGGGAGGAGAGGAAGAGGGGGAGAGGGAGAGAAGAAGGGGAGGGGTAGAGGGGAGCGGGGAGGGGGAAGAGGGGAAAGGGTAGGGAGAGGGGAAGGGTAGGGAGGAGAAGGGATAGGGAGAGGGGAAGGGAGAGATGGGGAGAGAAGGGGGAGGGAGAGAGGGGGAGAAAAAGGGAGGGGAGAGGAGGGGGAGAAGGTGAGCGGGAGGGAGTGGGGGGAAGGGGAGATGGGAGGGAGAGAGCAGGAGGGAGTGGGGGAAGGGGAGATGGGAGGGAGAGAGGGGGGAAGGGGAGATGAGAGGGAGAGAGGAGGAGGGAGTGAGGAAAGGGGAGATGGGAGGGAGAGAGGAGGAGGGGAGGAGGAGGTCAGAGTTAAGTTTTAAGGAGCACAAACTATAAATTACTGATGGTGTCCATAACCATGATTAGGTAAAGCGCCCCTCTGAACTCACACATTATATTACTAGCGTTCCAGTCCTACCTTCAGCAGTTATAACCACATCCCCTCTCTCAGGACTTTGGTCAATGAATTCTGCAGTCAAGCTATTGTTTTAAAACTAAATTCTACACAGCCTTCCAACCTACGATTCCGTCCACCGTTTCATGGTGCAGCCATCAGGCCTGGGCCTTTTTTATGGGGTTTTGGTTTTTTATAGTTACCTCTCAGCTGAGTTGTAGATGGTGAAATCGATGTTTCCGGCGAGGAGCGAGACGGTGAGGTGACTCCTTTTCAAGGCGATAGATTGGGCCATGCTGCCACCTGCTGGAACGAATGGAGTGACGGTGAAGAACAAGGAGCGACGTCGCTGGATTAACGACTAGAGCGCAACAGGTGCATCTTATCAACTCCCCAAACTACACATGGCGTGGGGGGGAATGGGGGGCGGGGGTGGGGGGGGGGTTGTGCTGAGGAAACTTACAAGAACAGGTCTCAATCTGCTCGGTATTTCTCCAGTGACAGGAGGAGCCAAACATCATTCTTTCATCTTGAAATATATCCCGCAGATCTCCGCTAGGAAGACCATAGCTGCAAGGCGGCCCTTTGCCTGTACAGTGCACCGTTCCCCACAGCAATTCCAAACTACTTCCACCACCACATGCTTATAAAATGACGAAACCCATAGAAAATAGCAGAGCTACCTTCTAAATGCTACAACAAAGACTATCAGAAAATGATATGAGCCAACGTTCCTTGCCTGTTCTAATATGTGCATCGAACCTGAAGAAAAGACTGTGGGCTGGATTCTCGGTTGTCTAACACCTCAGTTAGTAGCCAGAGGGGCAGGGACGGATTAAGGGTGCCTCACGCCCCGGGCTGTACCCCAGCCATGGGCCCCCTACTCCCATTCACATCCTGCAGTAAATTACATTAGTGAACTAAATCACAGGGCACTATACTGAGTATGTATCAGGTCAAGGTCAGTTTAGGTCTACATCTCAAGTTTTGTTCTCATTGATACTATGACGACACTCATTTTATATTTTATTATATTTCCAAACAATCAAACCGATACCTTGATAAAACCCTTGTATAAACAGTAAACAATAACGCTTTAATAAAAAGAAATCCTTACATTTTGAAACTAAATCAGCAATGACAACAGTTTAGAACAAGACAGCGCAATTTTTTTGGAAGACCATCATTTATCATTTGCATTCCATTTTCTCCACAGAGGCAACAAGTATAACATTACATTGGTCTCTTCCTAGATTTTGTCGGCTAAACTCGTCAATGATTTTCGAGAAGTCAAGTCCTCTCACTACTTCGCTCTCGATGATCATGATTGAAAGACTATTAAGTCGATCTTGTCCCATTCGGTTCCTGACCTCATCCTTGATGCATTTTAGTTTCGAGAAGGACCACTCACCATTGCAATTTGATACCACCATCGACAGATATATCCGAAGAGCTATGTTAGAAAAGGTTTGGGTGAGGGCGTGTGTATGGAGGAATTGGTACATTCTCAGCTCTGCTGACTTAGTTTGTTTGACACAAATTGAGGTTTGAAGCTCTGTTGAGGATGCCACCAAGCTAGAAGCCTGGATGAATTCACTTTCAATCATCGGTTCCAGATCTTTGGGATAGGAGCGGGCAAGATTTGCTGCGGCTTGCTTGATCTCATGAGTCGAGAGAGCGGCTAGCTTGGACAGGAATCCAAACTTACAATTGATTTGCTTGTATGCTTCAAGGTACTGATTAGTTGATCAATGATGACAGACAAGGAACACTTTAGTTTTGAATTTCTCCTTAGGTGACAGCACAGTGTTTTCAGCATTTCCATTGTCATAGCAGCGGTTGCAATACCCAGACGCATCTCTGAGCTGTATTGTACTCGTTGTGGTCACACAGTTTAATCCCTAGGTCTTCGAAGTCCTCAAACTCTGTTGCTGGGTCTTGACAAAATCGACAAGGGATTCAAGTAAGGGCACCATGACATTCAAATTCAAGCCAGTCTCTTGAAGTGAGAGATTGTTCAGGTGAAAGCACTTCAACACTGTGTTCCAAATAACAATGAGAATCGCTGAATCCAGTTCACCCAGTTTGTTAAGGATCAACTGAGCTTAATTTCGGCATTCAACTTTCTGTTCCACGTCAGTTGCCAGAGATTCCAACACTTCGCATATGGGAGTGTAACCTTTGAGCAGGGCTGACACAACTTCATACCTTGCTGACCATCAAGTAGCAGAAAGCAGTCGCCAGCGATACGTCGATGCAGAAAGAAAAGTGAACAACTTTTGTACAATGTCAAAAAATCTGACGATCACTGTACTGCATTCGGCACTGTTTTGCCCCACAAGGTTGAGTGAATGCGCTGCGCATGGTATAAATGTCACATATGGGCATTGCTCTTTGATGATAGTTTGGACACCAATGTATTTCCCACTCATATTTGAAGCAATATCATAAGATTGTCCACGACAATTTTGTATGTTGATCCCGTTCTCATCCAGAAAGGCCAATATTATTTCTGCCATTTCATGTCCAGTATGACCGATTATCGGCAAGAACTTTAGGAACCTTTCCTCAGGACCAGTCGGTAGAACATAGTGGACAGCGAATGTCAGCTGATCTGAGTGTGTGACATCTGGCGCTGAATCAACAGATATTGACGAGAACTTTGCTGATTTCAATTCCTGAAAAATCATCTCAAGTACTTTGCCACCCATCAGACTAATCAGTTCTTCACAAGTGGTGAAGACAAGTATGAAGTTTGCCCCTTGCCTTTGTTGGCGAACCGCTTGATGTGTTCAGCAAGAAATGCATCGTAGTTTGTGAGAACCTCCAACAGACCCAGATAATTACCATTACTTGGAGACCCAACGATTTTGTCTCTGCCTCGCAATGAAAGACCTCGTTCACAGAGAAACATTAGCACACAGACAGCCCGCTCTAGCACCTTGCGCCAGACAATATGACCATCCACACAACCAGTGCCTGCTTGTCTAGTGCACATTAATACCATGGCTTCTCTATGTTGGTGGCTGTTTTCTTGAGGTGAAATCTTCTCATCTCCATGCTTCCAATCATTAAACCCATGAATAAAGTTGCTACTTGTTTGTGCTGTGACCTTGCAAGTAAAGCAGTATACTCTGCCGTTTGAAGGTGAAGAACGGAGCCACATTCGCTCCACACATTCCCGTCAGCAGCTGACCTATCAAGAAAGACTGGATCAACTGGGCTTGTATTCACTGGAGTTCAGAAGAATGAGAGGGGACCTCATAGAAACATTTAAAATTCTGACGGGGTTAGACAGGTTAGATGCAGGAAGAATGTTCCCAATGTTGGGGAAGTCCAGAACCAGAGGTCACAGTCTAAGGATAAGGGGTAAGCCATTTAGGACCGAGATGCGGAGGAACTTCTTCACCCAGAGAGTGGTGAACCTGTGGAATTCTCTACCACAGAAAGTTGTTGAGGCCAATTCACTAAATATATTCAAAAAGGAGTTAGATGAGGTCCTTACTACTAGGGGGATCAAGGGGTATGGCGAGAAAGCAGGAATGGGGTACTGAAGTTGAATGTTCAGCCATGAACTCATTGAATGGCGGTGCAGGCTAGAAGGGCCGAATGGCCTGCTCCTGCACCTATTTTCTATGTCTATGTTTCTATGTAAGAAGGACTTCGAGCAGTATCGGCGACATCCTTCCTTGGCATGAATCTCGCCGGAGTTTTGGAAGTCTTTATCACAGTTTCGGCAGTCCTCACTACCTTTTGCAATCCAATGGCTTTGCATGTCTTCTGAGATATTGTCTCCCCACAGCCCAATGTCACTCGTAAGTTGCGCCTCTTTCAGCTCCGTATGCACCAGTTGGCTTTCATCTTCTTCAACTTTTTGGACTTGGAGCTCCAACTCGGCCAACTCTGGGTCCGGGGCCACTGGTGGTTTCATGTTGAAGTTGACTGCACAGCGTCATCTTGGCCTTCATCTTCACGATCTTGAGTTTTAGTTGGAAAAAATTATTTCGTTTAAGCAGCTTAGCTTCTTCTCATCTCTTTTGCTCCCAGTGTAGCCGGTGCTCTTTCCATTTTTTTGCCCCCGATTTGTGTGGAATGCATCTCTCGAAAAAGGGCATCTAGAGTCTGTTTACATCAAGTGGAGAATAACATGCGCCTGGGCCCTCGCGGCTTCGCCCCGCTCTTGCTACGCCACTTATGTCAATACTGTTTACCCTTACCCTTAATCCCACCCTGTATGGGCCACACTCTAAGGCTTGGGTCCCAGGCGACTGCCCCTTCTGCAGCCCCCCCACCCCGTTAATCCGTCCCTGCAGAGGTGGGGTTAATGGGAGCGTAAGAGGTTACCGACCGAGAGCAGCATTTAGCGCCCCAACCGAAAATTCATTAGAGGCTCACCGGGGGGCTCAAACCAGGAGCGCCTGGCTGCCGACAATCACTCCGATCATGACGTGTTCTTGGTGCAATGCCTACGCTTGCGCCCTGGTCAGAAAATTAGGTGTGGCCGCCAAGAACAATATCTGGCAACATAGTCGTGTGTCTTTATCAAGAAGTTAATCGCATTGAAATAAATTGGTGTAAATCTACACAGGAATCAAGTATTGCATAGAATTTTCAGCACAGGTACAGGCCATTGGGCCCAACTGGTCTATGCCACTGTTCATGCTCCACACGAGCCTCCTCCTACTCTGCTTCATCTCACCCCATCCATATGTCCTTCAACCCTTTTCTCCCTCATGTGTTTATCTAGCTTCCCCTTAAGTGCATCTACGCTATTCACCTCAACCACTCCCTGTGGTAGCGAGTTCCACTGGTAAACTGCGCATTTACCCAGGGGGCTGTTCATAGAGTCAGCTGTGATGCACGCTGTCCTCCGACTGTCAGGAATATTAAACAATCGATAGAAATTTCCCCAAAGTGACTTACATCGCAATACTTTCTGGAACCAACTAAGGGAGTACAAAGAGTAAATAATCTTTTTTTTTTTGGAGGTCAATTTACAAAGATTTTAACGGGGAAGTTAAACTGCTGCCTGTACCGTCCTTCGGGGGAAGTTTATAAACCAAGGTCGCATTTGGCTCATCTGGAGATTAAGATGGAAGCTGAAGGTGGACAGCATTCAATAAAAGCGGGAGTTCTCCCAGCCAATAGGATTTCCCAAGACCCTATAGCACTTAAAAACAAAATAGATTAATTGGTTAACAAGAGCAAAATACTGCGGACGCTGGAAATCTGAAATAAAAGCAGAAAATGCTGGAAATACTCAGCAGGTCAGGCAGCAGCGGTGGAGAGAGATACAGAGTTAATGTTTCAGCTCGATGACCCTCCGTCATCAGTTGGTTGGTCGTTCATCTCACAGATGTTAATTGGAGGCTGCTGGTGGGGAATGGCAGCTGTGTCCACATAACAGTCACGGCACTTCAGAAAGGAATTCACTGAGAGAAGCGCTTTGAGACATTCCGATTTGAAAGCTGTTGTATATAAAGATGGAATTATCAAAATAAATGGTGCATCGTTATTGTTTTCCCACTGATTCCATTCCATACACTTTGTACTTCTGTTGTACAACATATTTCGTCTTGGTGCAAGAGGCCCTTTTAAGAACATATGAACTTAAGAGATAGGAGCAGGAGTAGGCCATACAGCCCCTTAAAAGCCTGCTCCGCCATTTAATACGATCATGATTGATCCGATCATGGACTCAGGTCCACTTCCCTGCCTGCTCCCCATAACCCTTTAATTGGAGCCACGTTCTATTCTATTGATGGAACGTCCTGAAGATTTGGCTCAAATATGGGAATGAAGGCCCAAGCTGTTGCAACTATCCTTCTGTTAAAGTGTGGGATTCCTAGGAGCTAATGATCGACATGAATTCGGAACACAGACTCTGTGAGAAACTTCAGTGCAGACAGGTTAGTAACCTTCAGAAGCAGCCAACTCCGGATACAACATGTGACAGGCTGCCTACTGTAGCCTCCATGGATTTCCCATCCAGGTCTTTCTCTTTGGAGGCGAGATATACTAAATTAGATCAGTCAAATGAACAGTTATAATTGAAAGACAGCAGTGAGTGGCATCATTATCTAAGCCTGATGTCTAATTATCTTTGCAAACAGTGAAAAATTAGTTTTCACAAAGACAAAAAGAGATCGTAATTCTGAAAATCAATTTCTGTCAAAATTGGGGGAGGAGAGAAATTGGCAGATGTAATCGTTCATTTCACTAAACACAGCTCTGTAGTGCTCTCAGCAATAAACTCACAAATATTTGTCAAGAAGAGATAACATTGGGGGAGTGGGCACTCATGGATGAACTTTTCCGATGGGTTATGTAATTAGACAGTGTGGGAGACATTTCAGCCACTTTGCTCCTGCACATACAAACTGCAAAGACTCCAAAACTAATGTGTCAAACAGTTTTTATTTCTCCATCGTGACAGAATTTCCTGCTAAAGCGCTTTGCACAGCACGCCTGCTTCTTTTCATTTCCTGTCAGAAAACTGCAATTCCTTCAGTGGTGAAGAGGGAAAGGACGTGCTGAGTTCAGACGGTATTCCTGTCCTACCTCTCTGACTCCACATGGTGTTACATGTCATTAACACCTAGCTTTATTGAATCTCAATTTGGGGTTCATTACCTAATTTGTTGTATCGAGAGATGCTTCCAATCTGCCTACAGCTGTACAATATTGTACCTCTATTGCTTTTATTGCTATAAATTAAATGCAATGTTATGTAGACTTGGAGGCTGCATTCACCACCCACTTTAGAAACTCGGTTAAATGGCATTTGGACCATTTTTCTCTTTGGTGGGCTAGCTGGAGATATAAAAAGTTTCAGAAACCGGGCGGTAATATCTAATGTTGCGCTCAGGGCAGTGTTGGATTCAATTTGACCACCTCTCAACATTAGGAAGCCACAGGAGATTAGAACTGTCAACTGCTTCATATTTCTATCCACTTGTTCTGCTATTCTCGTTCTCTCCCGCCCACCCAAGTACCTCCCTCTGCCTCTGTACTGAACGACTTCTCACCCTCAGTGATTTTAACCTCCAACTCAATTCATCATGCTCTCCTGTGAGTTTACTAGTTTCCTATCCTCCCTTAATCTCTCCCTCCATGTAAACTCCTCAACCCATATTCACGGCCAGCCCCTCGACCTTGCCATCTCTCGTGGCCTCGCTACTCCCATCATGGCAATCGCAGATAAGGCCATCTCTGACCACTTCCTCATAGTGGGGGGAGGGGGGAAGAGGAGAGAGGGGATGAAGAGAGGAGGGAAGGGGAGAGGAGGGGGTGAGAGGAGGGGGTGAGAGGAGTGTGGAGGGGGGGGGCAGGTGGAAGAACCCTCTTGATCAAATGGTACAAATCCTCTGGAATGTCTGGAGCCAGCCCCTTGGACTTCAGTATCCCGAGGATTTTGTTCGCCCAAGATATGATGGACGTTCCCTCTGCTCAGGCACATCTGTTCCTGCTGTCGGGGTCGCTTACTGGGCTGCCTGCGTGACGCATTTACTCCAGTCCTCGCTCACAGAGGGCCTGCCTTCACATTTGGGGCACTGATCTTGGAGGGCTTTGGTGATGATCGCTTGCTGATGACAATGGTCCACAAACCCCTTCAGAGTCCTGTAAGAGTTTGGCGTGTCCAGACTGATGTCCGGCATGGCATCAAACACCCGATGAATCCCCGGTTCATCTGGTCGAGAGTTACAAACCCAGACGCCCAGAAACTCTTTAGGAGTTTTACAATCAGGTCAGAGTTGACACAGCCTGCAGAGCACACTCAGGCCGCCGATGAGGGAGCCCATTGGGCCAGGGTTAGGGGCAGCGTGCTTTGGGCCCCTCCCACGCAGCCTTCAGCGCGCATTTGCAGAAACGGCCTGCCAGGAGTTACTGCACATGCGCGCAGACTCTAGCGCGCATGTGCAGAGGTGCCGGCACAGTTTTCAGCACCGGGACTTGGCTCCGCCCCCAATCCATTGGGCCATGCTTCACCACGACGGAGAGGAGGCTGGGGAGCGGCCATAATATGGACGTATTTTTTTGGCGCGCTTGGAGGCGGACAGAAACGGCGCACCTCAGGTGAGGGCGCCAGAAAAACAGGTTAGGGAAACTCTAGCCCTACATCTTTGACCAAGCTTTTGGTCACATGCCCTAATTTCTCCTTATGCGGCTCAGTGTCAAATTTTTTTAACTCATAATACCCCTGTGAAGCACAAGGACGTTTCACTACGTTAAAGGTGAAATATAAAGATAAGTTGTTGTGGTTGTTATTAACTGTGTTTTTTGAAATGCGGAAGCAGATGCAACAGAAACGTGACTGCAGACAGGAAAGGATTGGCAATTAAATATTACAGGCTATAATGTATTTAAAAAGACAGGGAATGAAGAAGAAGTAATTTGGTATCTGTGTTAATCAGAAATAACATAATGGCAGCAAAAAAGGACAAAACTAAAAAAAGAGATAGAAACAGAATCCATATGGATTGAGAAGATTATGCTGGAGTTAGATGAAGAGAGATGAGAGGAGGCTCATGTGGAGCATAAACACCACATGGACCCGTTGGGCCGAACGGCCTGTTTGTGTGCTGCACATTCTATGCAAGTGTTTCACGGTAGTCTGACTTCAGATGATTGTTGACATTCAAGAATGGTTCAAACAACGGTTTTAGTTCCTAAGCTTGGAGGGGTTCACTGATTTAAGTTAATTATAGTTGCATTTACGTAACTCTCAAGGGTTTCATGCGGACTGAAGAAACCAATGGTTTGTCCATGGGGAATGTCTTAAAGTTTGTAATTCAAATGGATTCCAAAAATACAAATGTAAAGGGTGAAATTCAACTCCGGCGGTATCGCATAGCACAATGGAGCTGAATATTGAGCGGAGCGTATAACTGGCGTTATCGCAATAGCCACCGTTATACACCAACGTGAGATTTGGATCCACAGTGTATAACAGGGGGCCGATACAATGCTGCCTACTTTGCGTCTCAGCCCACGTCAAATTTCACATCTCCAGTTTCTGGATTATATACGTCTGATCGAGCGAGCTCTATTTAAATATATACTCCATTTGTTTTGTTGGCTGCGGTTTTCTTTTTATAAGTTGCATTATGATTAAGTTGTCTGGCAATCTGACTTTCAAAGAAGTGAGGGGGTTAAAATCCGGTCCTCACTACATTAGTGGAAACAGCAGATGTACGTTTAGAATCGTGAAATAACACTTTTGATTCACATCTCCTATGTTGCCAAAAGTAGCAGACAAGAAACTCACCCCCCAAGCACTTGAAAACATTTCACTGAAAAAATATTGCAATTCTTCTGAAATTCTGATGGGAAACTCGCAAGAACTTCCCATACTGGAGGCATGACTCACAATAATTGACATTGATACTGAAAGTGCTACGAGAGCACAGAAACAGGCAGAGCAGATCACAGCAAAATATTTCTTACATTGAATAAGTAACCCATTACACATTGAATTTGCATTTCATTATATCATTAGTATTTTGCCAAATGTACTATCTTCTATCTCAATGTAATTGTAAATAAATGTATCAGTTACTATGGCTCGCCTGTCTGAGTTATTTCCTGATTGGCCGTGGGTTTTTGCCTCTAGTTTGTGCCTCTCCCAGGAGATTACAGGGCTGCGGGAAGGGGAGAGGTGCGTGGGATATGGGGGGGACGAGATGGGCAGAGGGAAGAAGTGTTGGTCATAATTCTCCAGCCATCATGAGCGTGGTGAAGGTTTGATGGACCAGCTGGTCTTTTTCTGCCCGTCAATTTTGTATGTTCCTAAATTTAACATTGTAGCTTGAGACAACATTTAACTCAATAACCGGATTATGGCAGGGGGATGGGAATCGATGCAGGGAGACAGATGGAATTAAAATGGGGGCAGAAGCAAAAGGTAGAAAGGAGATAAGGAAAGGTAGAGGGCAGAGAAATCAAAGGCAAAAATCAAAAAGGGCCACATTACAACATAATTCTAAAAGCACGAAGAGTGTTAAAAAAAACAAGCCTGGAGGCTCTGTGACTCAATGCGAGGAGCATTCATAATAAGGTGGATGAATTAACTGCGCAGATAGCTGTTAACAGATATGATGTAATTGGGATTACGGAGACATGGCTCCAGGGTGACCAAGGCTGGGAACTCAACATCCAAGGGTATTCAATATTCAGGAAGGATAGACAGAAAGGAAAAGGAGGCGGGGTGGCGTTGTTGGTTAAAGAGGAAATTAATGCAATAGTAAGAAAGGACGTTGGCTTGGATGATGTGGAATCTGTATGGGTAGAGCTGCGGAACACCAAAGGGCAGAAAACGCTAGTGGGAGTTGTGTACAGACCACCAAACAGTGGTAGCGAGGTTGGGGATGGCATCAAACAGGAAATTAGGGATGCATGCAATAAAGGTACAGCAGTTATCATGGGTGACTTTAATCTACATACAGATTGGGCTAACCAAACTGGTAGCAATACGGTGGAGGAGGATTTCCTGTAGTGTATAAAGGATGGTTTTCTAGACCAATATGTCGAGGAACCAACTAGAGAGCAGGCCATCCTAGACTGGAACTTGAGTAATGAGAGGATTAATTGGCAATCTTGTTGTGCGAGGCCCCTTGGGGAAGAGTGACCATAATATGGTAGAATTCTTTATTAAGGTGGAGAGTGACACAGTTAATTCAGAGACTAGGGTCCTGAACTATATAGAAAGGTAACTTCGATGGTGTGAGACGTGAATTGGCTAGGATAGACTGGTGAATGATAGTTAAAGGGTTGACGGTGGATAGGCAATGGCAGACATTTAAAGATCACATGGATAAACTTCAACAATTGTACATCCCTGTTTGGCGTAAAAATAAAACGGGGAAGGTGGCTCAACTGTGGCTGACAAGGGAAATTAGGGATAGTATTAAATCCAAGGAAGAGGCATATAAATTGGCCAAAAAAAGCAGCAAACCTGAGGACTGGGAGAAATTTAGAATTCAGCAGAGGAGGACAAAGGGTTTAATTAGGAGGGGGGAAATAGAGTATGAGTGTAAGCTTGCAGGGAACATAAAAACTGACTGCAAAAGTTTCTATAGATATGTGAAGAGAAAAAGTTTAGTGAAGACAAATGTAGGTCCCTTGCAGTCAGATTCAGGTGAATTTATAATGGGGAACAAAGAAATGGCAGAACAATTGAACAAATACTTTGGTTCTATCTTCACTAAGGAAGACACAAATAACCGTCCGGAAATACTAGGGGACCGAGGGTCTAGCGAGAAGGAACTGAAGGAAATCCTTATTCGTTAGGAAATTGTGTTAGGGAAATTGATGGGATTGAAGGCCAATAAATCCCCAGGGCCTGATAGACTACAACCCAGAATATTTAAGGAAGTGGCCCTAGAAATAGTGGACACATTGGTGGTCATTTTCCAACATTCTATAGACTCTGGATCAGTTCCTATGGATTGGAGGATAATGTAACCCCACTTTTTAAAAAAGGAGGGAGAGAGAAAACAGGGAATTATAGATCGGTTAGCCTGACATCAGTAGTGGGGAAAATGTTGGAATCAATTATTAAAGATGTAATAGCAACGCATTTGGAAAGCAGTGACAGGATCGGTCCAAGTCAGTATGGATCTATGAAAGGGAAATCATGCTTGACAAATCTTCTAGAATTTTTTGAGGATGTAACTAGTAGAGTGGACAAGGGAGAACCAGTGGATGTGGTGTATTTGGACTTTCAAAAGGCTTTTGACAAGGTCCCACACGAGAGATTAATGTGCAAAATTAAAGCACATAGTATTGGGGGTAATGTATTGACGTGGATAGAGAACTGGTTGGCAGACAGGAAGCAAAGAGTAAGAATAAACGGGTCCTTCTCAGAATGGCAGGCAGTGACTAGTGGGGTACTGCAAGATTCAGTGCTGGGCCCCCAGCTATTTACAATATACATTAATGATTTGGATGAAGGAATTGAGTGTAATATCTCCAAATTTGCAGATGACACTAAGCTGGGTGGCAGTGTGAGCTGTGAGGAGGACGCTAAAAGGCTGCAGGGTGACTTGGACAGGTTAGGTGAGTGGGCAAATGCATGGCAGATGCAGTATAATGTAGATAAATGTGAGGTTATCTGCTTTTCTGGCAAAAACGGAGGCGGAATATTATCTGAATGGTGACAGATTAGGAAAAGGGGAAGTGCAACGAGACCTGGGCGTCATGGTACATCAGTCATTGAAAGTTGGCATGCAGGTACAGCAGGCGGTGAAGAAGGGAAATAGCATATTGGCCTTCATAGCGAGGGGATTTGAGTACAGGAGCAGGGAGGTGTTGCTACAGTTGTATAGGGCCTTGGTGATTCCCAGGATGGCAGGACTGACATATGAAGAATTATTGGATTGACTAGGCTTATATTCACTGGAATTTAGAAGAATGAGAGGGGATCTCATAGAAACATATAAAATTCTGAAGGGATTGGACAGGTTAGATGCAGGAAGAATGTTCCCGATGTTGGGGAAGTCCAGAACCAGGGGTCACAGTCTAAGGATAAGGGGTAAGCCATTTAGGATCAAGATGAGGAGAAACTTCTTCACTCAGAGAATTGTGAGCCTGTGGAATTTTTGACCACAGAAAATTGTTGAGGCCAGTTCGTTAGATATATTCAAAAGGGAGTTAGATGTGGCCCTTACGGCTAAAGGGATCAAGAGGTATGGAGAGAAAGCAGGAATGGGGTATTGAAGTTGCATGATCAGCCATGATTATATTGAATGGTGGTGCAGGCTCGAAGGGCCGAATGGCCTACTCCTGCACCTATTTTCTATGTTTCTATGGCAAGTAAGGATCATTGTTAAGCCTTTGGATCATGCAACGCTGCAAAGGCAGATTACATAAATAGTACAACTTCCAGGTCATAGGGAACATTGTCCACTTGTGGCAATTGCTGTGAAACTGCAGAAACTGTATTCATTGCGATAAAAATATATTCATGTATAAGAGGAATATCCTAGCTTATATCTATACAATATGGGACTTAAAACATGCCTTGACCTCCAAAGAATACTTCATAATAATTACAAGTTTTTGATAATGACACATACATATATTTAAATACAAAATGCAACAGCAACATCAGAATGTCAGGAAATGGTTTTGCTGCTTTATTGGACTGGAATTTGCAGCTGTAATGGCGGCAAAACTGTAAGCAGCCGCCGTCATTACTGTATAAAACTGACAGCAACTTCTGGCGTCCGCACATGCGCAGTTAAATGTGGAAATCCAGATGTTGCTGTCAGTGATACCCTGCTTCTCCATGGGGAGCGCTGTTGCAGTCTTCACAGATGCAATCAATAAAGAATCAGTAATTTGACATGAACTTCAACTTATTATGCACTATTCTCACTGCAAACACCATTGAAAATGGTAAGCCTTGTTGAATGAGGTGCAACTAAGTTTTTAATGGTGTACTAAGTTATAATTACTGCTGAACAACCTCTCTGGCCCCAAAATAATGAATTTTACAAATGTGGGGTGTCATTCCCTCAGAACAGCATTTAAAAATTACATGATTTTTAAAATAATAAAAAATAATTTTTTATTTTTTGTAAGTTCGTTTATGATATTTTAGCTTCTACCTTAATCCATTGTGCATGACCCAATCTTTCTTTTGATTTCTGCAAAATGATTAAAAACTGGATTATAATCCGTGCTTTTTACTTCCTGGTTTGCTATCTATGAGAATTTTTCAATCTGATTGGCTAATCAGCCTGCCTGATGACATCATTGTTGCTGGCCACCACGGATCCCTAATAGATGGTGCCAGATTCAAAGTCACGCTGGAATAAAGGATATAGTTGTCGCAGAACCCGCTAAATCTTTGTGCAAAGCTTTTCTCGAGGTAACCGCAAAATCCAGGGCATTGGGTTTTTGGCTACCTACCAGTTTTTAACCTTATGATACGGATGTAAAATCTTTCAATCGGGTATTTCTCAGCAATGAAGACCATTCAAAATGAAGTAAAATCATATTTTAACAAATTTAAGATTTCAGCGACTGGGGATTAAATAACACAAAAGATTAACAATTGCAAAATGGCTTTGACACAAAGTAGCCGTCATCAGGCTATTGCTTACTGAGAGGTGGATTTTATCACTCAAAGTCTGGCTCATTCATTGAGGTTAACATTCTTGTACCGGATCCAAAAATAACAATGTTTGAATTTCTCCAGATATCCGTCGATTGCAGGCACTATTAACCATTCTGTATCAGCGAAAGACCCGAGTATCAGAATCAAAGAACATAAAAGCACAGTGGAAAAGGACAGTAAGGTAACCATAGCATGCAGTAACTATAAAGATCACATTCAATTGAAGGATTGGCTAAGTTATTGGTCACAGTGGGTTTAAATAATCCCCTTCTATTTTTTGGAAACTGATCATGAAGGAAGCACTTTCACACCAAGTAAGCAGGAAGGAAAAGGTTCTTAACTTAAAATACTGGCTACAACAAAGGAAATCAAAGTGTTTATAACTGAGCAGTGGCACCGTAGTATTAGGCAAATTTTACTAACAAAGTTAAAATAGTTGCTTATCACCACTTTTGAAATGAAGATTCACATCCGGTAATGTTAGATTGTCACGTGTTGTGTCTGTGGGCCACATAGATGTACCACAGAGCCTCACACTGACGTATAAAAGTCAAATCCGTGCTCCCATTCATTTGCACATGTCTGTGGTTGCTGCTATTAACAGATTTTGGCCTTCTAACTTAGGATTTATCTGCCAACTGGCCCTTTCCAAACCTCCTGGTTATAATATTCAAAAAGGGCAAAGCAGCACTTAAGAACTGACTGCAATTAGCACGGAGCTATTCGGGTTTTGAGGACCCTGTCTCCAGGGGATGGGGGCTGTCTGTGGCCCTCAGAGCACAGAATGGACACCCCTGTGTTATGCATTTTCATGAAATTCCATGATCTACCAGTGGAGGCGCTAACCCATTTCACTGCATTTAGCAATTGTTCATCTTGCTGAGAATCTATTCTATTTCTCTTCTACTCTCTTATTGGCAATGTCTCCTATTGCTCTATTGCTGTGTAGTACTTTGCACTGTTCCATTGCACTGTGATACTCTGCACAATTTTGTCACTGTGTGAAATTCAGCATCTTTCTATTATTTTAATTCATTCTTTGGGATGCGGGCGTCACTGCCAAGGCCGGCATTAATTGCCCATCCCGAGTTGCCCTTGAGAAGGTGGTGGTGAAATGCCTTATTGAACCGCTGCAGTCCGTATGGTGAAGGGACTCCCACAGTGCTGTTAGGGAGGGAGTTCCAAGATTTTGACCCAATGACGATAAAGGAAAGGTGATATATGTCCAAGTCAGGATGCATGTGACTTGCAGGGGAACTTGGAGGTGATGGTGTTCCCATGCGCCTGCTACTTTTGTCCTTCTAGGTGGTAGAGGTTGCAGATTTGGGAGATACTGTCGAAGAAACCTTGGCAAGTTGCTGCAGTGCATCCCGTGGATCGTAGAAACTACAGCCACGATACGTCGGTGGTGGAGGGAGTGAATGTTGAAGGTGGTGGATGGGGAGCCGATCAAGCGGGCTGCTTTGGCCTGGATGGTGTCGAGCTTCTTGAGTGTTGTTGGAGCTGCACTCATCCAGGCAAGTGGGGAATATTCCATCACATTCCTGACGTGCCTTATAGGTGATGGAAAGGCTTGGGGGAGTCAGGAGGTGCGACACTCGCCGCAGAATACCCAGCATCTAACCTGCTCTTGTTGCCACAGTATTTATGTGGTAGGTCTAGTTGAGTTTCTGGTCAATGGTGATCCCCAGGATGTTGATAGTGGGGGATTCGATGATGGTAATGCCATTGGATGGTCCAGGGGAGGTGGCTAGGCTCTCGCCACAACCAGTTTCCTTTGTGCTAGGTATGACTCTAACCACAGGAGATTTTTTTTCCCCTGATCGCCATTGGCACCAGTTTTACTAGGGCTCCTTGGTGCCACACTCGGTCAAATGCTGCCTTGATGTCACTCTCACCTCACCTCAGGAATTCAGCTCTTTTGTCCATGCTTGGACCAAGGCTACAATGACATCTGAATCCGTTGGTCCTGGGCGAACTGAAACTGAGCATCGGTGAGCAGGTTATTAGTGAGTGAGTGTCACCTTATAGCACAGTTGACGATCGTACTGGGTGATACTCGGCACCGTTCCATTACTGAGTGATATTTGGCACTGTTCCGTTATTGTATGATACTCCACACTGCTCCCTTGCTGTGTATAACTCAGCACTGTTTCATTACAGTGTGATACTTGGCACTATTCCAATACTGTGTGATACTCGGCATTGTTCCATTACTGTGAGATGTTTTGCACTGTTCTACTGCCGATGGACAAAATCACCGGTAAAGGGAAAATTAGGACTTGGGGTGAATGCAGCATTATCATTGGCAAACCTGTCAGTAAAGCGTAGCCCATGTCTCATCAGGGGCAAGTGTCAATCTTTCATCAGCAAACCTGTTGAATCTGAATGCAAGGGGGCTGGGAAAAGGTTGAAAATGGACAAGATGAATGTGTAACTTCTAAGTGATTGGATTTGGAGTACTTAGTTTATGCACAACATGTGTGTGTTTTTCAATCTATATATCCATTACAATTCACTTCATCTTACTATACCTATTGATTCATAACTCTGATTTAAATTGCTGTCAAGAAAAAAATGTCACATTTGTGGAAAGATATAACTTAAAATAATCAATAGCAGATTAAAATGCGGCATATTGATTACCGGGGGCAAGCTGGTATTTTCAGAGAGGAAAACACAAAAGTTCAAAAGAAATCCAAATATTTCACAGTAAAGATAGGCAGAGATGGTCTTTGATAACCTCCCAATAAATTACATTGAAATTGTGTGGGAGTTGTTAGAGAGACATCTGGACATAGTGCATCCAGATCCTTAGTGACAAACTCCAGAGAGACCCTTTCAACCAGTCACAAGAAAAATTCATTACAGTTTGGAGCTCGCAGAAGCTTTGAACCCATATATTCTTTTACCCCATGAAGACCTTGTTGGGAACTTTTTGTTCATACTAAAAACGAATTGTTCCTAAAAGATTAGCTATTACTTATCTGGGTCCAAATTTTTACTTACAGCTTTAAGAATGTTCATGTGTTTACAAAGAATACACTCGATGCAACACAGTGGACAATATTATGAAAGAAAGCATTACTAGTCGAGTTAGGAATATAACTAAATTTTTCCCTTTGCTAGTCCCCCTCCCCCCCCCTCGCAGATTAAAGCCCAAATAGCTTGCTCCCGACTCCTGCTAATCCAGTCCAATGGACGGCTGCTGCCGACCAGGAGATGAGGGAGGACAAACTGACCTTAGTTGTGCTGCAGTTCAACTCCCGAGGTTCCTGCACTGACAATTGGAGTTCAGTGTGCAGGGATGTGTGGGTGTAAATGCACCTTCGACCATGGCAAACTGCAACTAAATGGATCCCATAAATGACTGGTATTTAGTTGATCATGCAACATATTTCTCAAGTTTGTGAGAGGGAGGCATAGAAACATAGAAAATAGGTGCAGGAGTAGGCCATTCGGCCCTTCGAGCCTGCACCAGCATTCAATAAGATCATTCCCTCAGTACCTCTTTCCTGCTTTCTCTCCATACCCCTTGATACCTTTAGCCATAAGGGCCATATCTAATATCCAATGAACTGGCATCAACAACTCTCTGCGGTAGGGAATTCCACAGGTTAACAACTCTGAGTGAAGAAGTTTCTTCTCATCTCAGTCCTAAATGGCCTACCCCTTATCCTAAGATTGTGTCCCCTGGTTCTGGACTTCCCCAACACCGGGAACATTCTTCCTGCATCTAACCTGTCCCGTCAGAATCTTATATGTTTCTATGGGATTCCCTCTCATCTTTCTAAACTCATGTATAAAAGCCCAGTTGATCCAATCTCTCCTCATATGTCAGTCCAGCCATCCTGGGAATCAGTCTGGTGAACCTTCGCTGCACTCTCTCAATAGCAAGAACGTCCTTCCTCAGATTAGGAGACCAAAACTGAACACAATATTCCAGGTTAGGCCTCACCATGGCCCTTTACACCTGCAGTAAGACCTCCCTGCTCTTATACTCAAATCCCCTAGCTATGACGGCCAACATACCATTTGCCTCCTTTACCGCCTGCTGTACCTGCATACCCACTTTCAGTGACTGATGAACCATGACATCAGGTCTCGCTGCACCTCCCCTTTTCTTAATCTGCCACCACCTCCCCTTTCCTAATCAGCATCCCACCTCGTCTTATTCTCTCTTCCTTCATGTTTCTTTCCCTTATTTGGTGTCTCTGGGTCTCTTTTTGAATCTCCACGGGTTCTTCACCACAAGAGGATCTATCCAATGGAAGAACTTCTTACCCCACGGAGGTGTGCTATTAAACGTGCACCATCTGGTTCGAGAGGTGATCCACCATGTCCCTATTCTGAAAGCAGCAGAGACAGAAAGAGATAAAGAGATAAGGAGGGTTAGGAAAGAGAAAGAAAAGGGGCAGGCACAGGAGGCTGGCTGGGAAACGACAGCAGATTTAGGATTTCCAGCTTCTCTTGCCCAGATGGCCTAGTGCTAAACCTTCCAAATTGCTAAAAAGAAAATCTTATAAAGTTCAGTTTATTGGTGAAAATAGAGTTCTTTATTTTTACCAGACATTGGTTAGACCAGTCTTAACCAAAACCAGAAAAATGTAACATTCCAATGAGCAAAACACACTGTAGGAGAGGGGCAGAATCGCACTGTAACATTCACTGTTCACATAGCTACTTACGCGAGCAGAAATGCTCTCGCACAGGAATGGCCACTTAGTCAATAACATCTGAAACTTGAGACACCAAACGTTACAGGGGCGGGGGATGAAATACAGGGGGAGAAATTCCCCAGCGCCCGATTCGGGGCGGTACTTCCTGCGCCCGGTGCTGAAGTGCCACCCCGGCCACGAAATTGTGCTTACCGCCCCCCACAGGAAGTGGGGCGCAACCTCACACACTCCATTTCCTGATGGGACGGGTTCTGGAGCGGTACTGGGCGCGATCGGCAGCACCACGCAACTGCTCCGCATAGCGCTGACGCGGTTCAACGCCCCTCGCCTTCGGTTAAAGGGGAGGGCCCCTGCACACTTTGTCGGGTCTCTGATGATCTCCACTGGGCCACCAGGGCGGCATGGTCCGAAATGGAGAGCCGGGCTGCATGATGGCGGCCCGGACCACGCCAGAGAAGTAAAGAAGGGGCCGACTGGTGAGTCAACCAAACAGGAAAGATGGCGGCTCGGGGCGCTCCCCACCTCCCCTTTAACTTCGGCCTTGCGAGCGGATTTGGAGTACTTAGTTTATGCACAACATGTGTGCGTTTTTCAATCTATATAGCCATTACAATTCACTTCATCTTACTATACCTGTACAGGCTGATGCTGACCGCTTGTGGGCCGTTGGCCAATTTCTGCCGCAGGCCAGAAAGATGTCGGCGCTAAGGGGTCGCCACACATGGCAATGATGTCGCCAGTTGCGCAGTGGCCCGGGGCTCTACCAGCAGGACATGGTGAGACCATGGCAGCGCCTCCACTAACTCCCGCCCAGTTTCGGGGGAGCCGGTAAAAACTTTTGCGCCCCGTTAGCACCCACCGGAGGCACTAACGAGCATTGCTAAACAGGGGAATTTTGATCCCCACAATGTGTTATGCAATACCTGTGACCACACTGGCAAGTTACACTCAATAATTTATGTTCTCAATAAGTGATCACCGCCATGTATTTTTACAGTTTCCATGGATGATGGAAATCCAATAGGTCTGGCAATTGCAGAAATTCACTGGCCATGTCTCAAATCCCACTGAGATCTCTGTGAAATGTTAGAATCTATCTGGAGCTGCCAGGACCAGCCCCTTCCTCGTTTCTCTCAGTTGCTGATAGGTCAGGTTTTGCCCTGCATTTTTAATGTTTAAAAATGATATAAACATTGCCAGCATTCCATTAATCATGAGGTCATTTTGACGGAGGCCGTGATTGCCCATAGGAATGCAAAAGTCAACAGTTAAAACCCAGGTCGTGGTTGGTACGAATCGCGAGCAAATATGGCTGCAGCACACATTAATTACAAAAAAAACCTCAGATTGTGCAATATGTGTGAAATAAGCAAACAGTAATATTATCAACTTTCTGAATTCCAGCAATTTTGCAAAGATTGATTTCATTACTCTGTCAGTGTAGCGGTGCCAAACCTGGCGTAAACATTCTCAAGATTCCATGACGTAACTACCACAATTTAAGCAAACAAAGCAATCTCGAGTGGGAATACATATCCAAACTTTGTATTTCATCTTCTAAATAACATAACTTCTGATAGACCTGCAGCCTCATTCAGTACTTCTACAACTACTTGTTATCAACACATATAAATGTAAGATATATCGGAGGGAGTTTCCGCTTGTTACCGCTAATTTCCCAGCACATTCTTGGTGGAACCGGCGACACCGGTGCAAATGTTCGGGGAATTTAAAACGTAGGTGGGTTTTGCCCAAAACCACTTGTGCATGTGTTTTCGCTAATCTTTTCCACTCATTCAAAAATCGATTCATCCGACTCAGGCCCACCAACAAAACTGGCCATACCCCCAGGTGGAAATGATGAGATTCTGCCAATTGCACTGGTTTGGGGTGGCTATTCAAATTGCGCTCATTTTCTTAGGTGCACAGGCACTAGCCTGCACGGTTTAAAAGTGTTTCATGTCAAAAAAATATTGGCCCGGAATTTGCGGCCGGGGTGACAGCAAACTGGCAGTGTTCGCTGTCATTTCCCCTTTGAAACTGATCACAACTTCAGCATTTAGTGCAAGCGCAGCCTAATGTGGGATGGTGTGTGACTTGCAGGGGAACTTGGAGGTGGTGGTGTTCCCATGCACCTGCTGCCCTTGTCTTTCTAGGTGGTAGAGGTTGCAAGTTTGGGAGGTGCTGCCGAAGAAGTCTTGGCGAGTTGCTGCAGTGCATCTTGCACAATATCCAGCATCTGACCTGCTCTTGCAGCCACACTATTTATGTGGCTAGTCCAGTTAAGTTTCTGGTCAAGCATGACCCCATGGATGTTGATGGTGAAGATATTTGGCGATGGTAATGCCATTGAATGTCAAGGGATGGAGGTGAGACTCTCGCTTGTTGGAGATAGTTATCACCTGGCACTTGTGTGGCACAAATGATACTTGCCACTCATCAGCTCAAGCCTGAATGTCGTCCAGGTCTTGCTGCATGTGGGCATGGACTGCTCCATTATCTGAGGAGGTGCGAATGGCACTGAACACTGCAGTCATTCACGAACATGCTCACTTCTGACCTCATGATGGAGGGAGGGTCATAGATGAAGCAGCTGAAGATGGTTGGGTCGAGGACATTGCCCTGAGGAACTACTGCAGCGATGTCCTGAGGCTGTGATGATTGACCTCCAACCACCACAACCATCTTCCTTTGTGCTAGGTATGACTCCAGCCAGTGGAGAGTTTTCACCCTGATTTCCATTGACTTCAGTATTACTAAGGCTCCTTGATGCCACGGTCAAATGCTGCCTTAATGTCAAAGGCAGTAACTCTCACCTCATCTCTGGAATTCTCTGTCCCAGAGAGCTGTGGCATCTTTTGTCCATGTTTGGACCGAGTCTGTAATGAGAAGATATGAACATAAGAAATAGGAGCAGGAGTAGGCTTTTTGCCCCTCGAGCCTGCTCTGCCATTTAATAAGATCTTAGGCTCAGCTACACTTCCTTCACTCCCTTATCGTTCAAAAATCTGTCTATCTCCACCTTAAATTTATTCAGTGACCCAGCCTTCACAACTCTCTGGGACAGAGAATTTCACAGATTTACAACCCTCCGAGAAGAAATTCTTCCTCATCTCAGTTCTAAATGGGAGACCCCTTATTCTTAAACTATGCCCCATTTGTTCTAGATTCCCCCATGAGTGGAAACATCCTCTCTGCATCTACCTTGTCGAGCCCCCTCAGTATCTTATGTTTCAATAAGATCACCTCTTATTCTTCTAAACTCGAGTATTGGCCCAACCTGCTCAACCTTTCTTCATAAGTCAACCCCTTCATCTCAGGAATCAACCGAGTGAACCTTCTCTGAACTGCCTCAAATGCAAGTATATCCTTCCTTAAATAAGGAGATCAAAACTGTACGCAGTACTCCAGGTGTGGTCTCACCAATACCCCGTACAGTTGTAGCAGGACTTGCCTACTTTTATACACCATCCCCCTTGCAATAAAGGCCAACATTCTATTTGCCTTCCTGATTACTTGCTGTATCTGCATACTAATTTTTTGTGTTTCATGTACAAGGAGCCCCAGGTCCCTCTGTACCGCAGCACTTTGTAATCTCTCTCCATTTAAATAATAATTCGCTTTTTTATTTTTCTTGCCAAAGTGGATAACCTCACACTTTCTCACATTATACTTTATCTTCCAAATGTTTGTCCACTCACTTAGCCTGTCTATATCCCTTTGCAGATTGTGTCCTCCTCACATTTTGCTTTCCCACCCATCTTTGCATCATCAGCAAACTTGGCTACATTACACTCAGTCCCTTCATCCAAGTCATTAATGTAGATTGCAAATAGTTGAGGCCCCAGCACCGATCCTTGTGGCACCCTACTAGTTACTGTTTGCCAATTGGAAAATGACCCATTCATCCCTATTCTCTGTTTTCTGTTAGCCAATCCTCTATCCATACTAATATATTACCCCCAACCCAGTGAGCTCTTATCTTGCGCAGTAACCTTTTATGTGGCACCTTATCGAATGCCTTCTGGAAATCCAAATGCACTACATCCACTGGTTCCCCCTTATCCACCTTGCTTGTTACATTCTCAAAGAACTCCGGCAAATTTGTCAAACACGATTTCCTTTTCATAAAACCACACCGACTCTGTTTAACTGCATTATGCTTTTCCAAATGTCCTGCTGCTACTTCCCTAATAATCGACTCCAGCATTTTCCCAACGACAGATATTAGGCGAACTGGTCTATAGTGTCTTGCTTTTTGTCAGCCTCTTTTTTTAAATAGGGGTATTACATTTGCAGTTTTCCAATCTGCTGGGACCTCCCCAGGATCCAGGGAATTTTGGTAGATTACAACCTATCTCTGCAGCCACTTATTTTAAGACCTGAGGATGCAGGCCATCAGGTCCAGGGGACTTGTCCGCCTTTAGTCCCATTATTTTACCAAGTACTTTTTCTTTAGTGATAGTTTTACATTCCTCCCTCCCTATAGCCCCTTGATTATCCACTATTGGGATGCTTTTAGTGTCTTCTTCCATGAAGACCGATACAAAATATTTGCTCAAAGTCTCTGCCATTTTCCGGTTCCCCATTATTTATTCCCCAGTCTCATCCTCTAAGGGACCAACATTTACTTTAGCCCTCTTCTTTTTTATATACCTGTAGAAGCTCTTCTATCTGTTTTTATATTTCTTGCTAGTTTAATCTCATAATCTATCTCCTCTCATTATTCTTTTAGTCGTCCTTTGCTGGTTTTTAAAAATCTTCCCATCCTCTAGCCTCCCACTAATCTTGGCAACATTGTATGCGATGGTTTTCAACTGGATACCCTCCTTTACTTCCCTAGTTAGCCACGGGAGGTTCTCCCTTCTTTTAAAGTTTTTCCTTCTCATTGGAATATATTTTTGTTGAGAGTTATGAAATATCTCCTTAAATGTCTTACACTTTAATCTATTTTCCCAGTCCACTTTAGCCAACTCTGCCTCCATATCTTTCTAATCACCTTTATTTAAGATCAGGACAATGGTTTGAGACCCAACTTTCTCACCCTCCAACTGAATTTGAAATTCAGCTATGCTATGATCACTCTTTCCGAGAGCATCCTTTACTATGAGATAATTTATTAATCCTGTCTCATTATACAGTACCAGATCAACAGCGTACTGTTCAAGGAAACCATCCCGGATACACTATGAATTCCTCAAGGCTACCTTGACCAATATGAAGATTAAAATCGCCCAATGAGGTCTGGAGCCGAGTCGTCCTGGTGGAACCCGAACTGAGCATCAGTGAGCAGGTTATTGGTGAGTAAGTGCCGCTTGATAGCACTGGCCATGACATCTTCGATCACTTTGCTGATAATTGAGAGTAGACTGATGGGATGGTAATTGGATAGATTGGATTTATCCTGCTTTTTATGAACACGACATACCTGGGCAGATTTCCACATTGTCGGATAGAGGCCAGTGTTGTAGCTGTACTGAACAGCTTGGCTAGAAGTGCAGCCAGTACTAGATCACGTCTTCAGCATGACAGCCAGGATGGCCCATAGCCGTTGCTCTATCCAGTGCGCTCAGCTGTTTCTTGATATTACGTAGAGTGAATCAAATTGACTGAAGACTGGCTTCTGATATGGTGGGGACCTCAGGAGGAGGCCACAGTAAATACATTGTTAAATACCCCAATAAAAGTTCACTAATTATTTGTACTGTACTTTTTTTTGACAGACATGCATCTGTCAGGCCCGCCCAATGCCTTTTCTGTCGAGCTCCGGACCCCGCCTCCCAGCACCAAATCATTCCCTCCACATGCTGTCGAGAAGCAGGGTCTGAGTCCCGAGACTGCCGACCTGAGGCCCCGAATATCTTCGCCCATTCAGGCCCCGGCATTTGGGGGCGGGGTCAAGGGGACGAGAGCGAAGGGCGGGGGCGGCAGTTAATTTGCGGCATTGTTTGTGAGTGCACTGAAGGGTGGTATAAGAGAGAGGCTGGGGTGGAGAGAGAGAGAGAGAGAGAGAGAGGCTGGGGTGGAGAGAGAGAGAGAGAGAGGCTGGGGTGGAGAGAGAGAGAGAGAGAGGCTGGGGTGGAGAGAGAAAGGCTGGGGTGGAGAGAGAGAGAGAGAGAGAGAGGCTGGGGTGGAGAGAGAGAGAGAGAGAGAGGCTGGGGTGGAGAGAGAGAGAGAGAGAGAGGCTGGGGTGGAGAGAGAGAGAGAGAGAGGCTGGGGTGGAGAGAGAGAGAGAGAGAGAGAGGCTGGGGTGGAGAGAGAGAGAGAGAGAGAGAGAGGCTGGGGTGGAGAGAGAGAGAGAGAGAGAGGCTGGGGTGGAGAGAGAGAGAGAGAGAGAGAGGCTGGGGTGGAGAGAGAGAGAGAGAGAGAGAGAGGCTGGGGTGGAGAGAGAGAGAGAGAGAGAGGCTGGGGTGGAGAGAGAGAGGCTGGGGTGGAGAGAGAAAGGCTGGGGTGGAGAGAGAGAGAGAGGCTGGGGTGGAGAGAGAGAGAGAGAGGCTGGGGTGGAGAGAGAGAGAGAGGCTGGGGTGGAGAGAGAGAGAGAGGCTGGGGTGGAGAGAGAGAGAGAGAGGCTGGGGTGGAGAGAGAGAGAGAGAGGCTGGGGTGGAGAGAGAGAGAGAGGCTGGGGTGGAGAGAGAGAGAGGCTGGGGTGGAGAGAGAGAGAGAGAGAGGCTGGGGTGGAGAGAGCGAGAGAGGCTGGGGTGGAGAGAGCGAGAGAGGCTGGGGTGGAGAGAGCGAGAGAGGCTGGGGTGGAGAGAGCGAGAGAGGCTGGGGTGGAGAGAGAGAGAGAGGCTGGGGTGGAGAGAGAGAGAGAGAGAGAGGCTGGGGTGGAGAGAGAGATAGAGAGAGAGAGAGAGAGAGAGGCTGGGGTGGAGAGAGAGAGAGAGAGAGAGAGAGGCTGGGGTGGAGAGAGAGAGAGAGAGAGAGAGGCTGGGGTGGAGAGAGAGAGAGAGAGAGAGAGGCTGGGGTGGAGAGAGAGAGAGAGAGAGAGAGGCTGGGGTGGAGAGAGAGAGAGAGAGAGAGAGGCTGGGGTGGAGAGAGAGAGAGAGAGAGAGGCTGGGGTGGAGAGAGAGAGAGAGAGAGAGAGAGGCTGGGGTGGAGAGAGAGAGAGAGAGAGAGAGAGGCTGGGGTGGAGAGAGAGAGAGAGAGAGAGAGGCTGGGGTGGAGAGAGAGAGAGAGAGAGGCTGGGGTGGAGAGAGAGAGAGAGAGAGGCTGGGGTGGAGAGAGAGAGAGAGAGAGGCTGGGGTGGAGAGAGAGAGAGAGGCTGGGGTGGAGAGAGAGAGAGAGAGGCTGGGGTGGAGAGAGTGAGAGAGGCTGGGGTGGAGAGAGAGAGAGAGGCTGGGGTGGAGAGAGAGAGAGGCTGGGGTGGAGAGAGAGAGAGAGAGAGGCTGGGGTGGAGAGAGAGAGAGAGGCTGGGGTGGAGAGAGAGAGAGAGGCTGGGGTGGAGAGAGAGAGAGAGGCTGGGGTGGAGAGAGAGAGAGAGAGGCTGGGGTGGAGAGAGAGAGAGAGGCTGGGGTGGAGAGAGAGAGAGAGAGAGGGGCTGGGGTGGAGAGAGAGAGAGGCTGGGGTGGAGAGAGAGAGAGAGGCTGGGGTGGAGAGAGAGAGAGAGGCTGGGGTGGAGAGAGAGAGAGAGACTGGGGTGGAGAGAGAGAGAGAGAGAGAGAGAGGCTGGGGTGGAGAGAGAGAGAGAGAGAGAGAGAGGCTGGGGTGGAGAGAGAGAGAGAGAGAGAGAGGCTGGGGTGGAGAGAGAGAGGCTGGGGTGGAGAGAGAGAGAGAGGCTGGGGTGGAGAGAGAGAGAGAGAGAGAGAGAGGCTGGGGTGGAAGGGGAGAGAGAGAGGGGCTGGGGGAGAGGGTGACTGGAAGAGAGACAGGGGGTGGGGAAGAGACACGAGTGGGAGGGGGAGGAAATCGGAGGGGCGTGAAGGTACTCAGGGAAGACGGATCACGTTCTTTCAACCCCCTACAAGGGACATCGTTGGAGTGGATGATATCCAGAAGTCACGACACTGTCACTATTCACTTCATACCCAATAAACCTGTTAACAATCCGTACACAATACCCCATCTATGGTGCGGTGGGGGTGCTGGGGTAAAGGCACTTTGGCTGGGGGAGGGGTGTAGTTGGACTGGGGTACGGCACTTTGGCTGGCCTTTGCTGTCTTCTGAGGAGCTCTGTCCTCTGTCGCTTCAGGAAGTCAAAGTGGGTCGAGTTACAATTTGCTCAGTCAGTGAGACCTTGGGATGGGCGGTTCCAGTTACACATTCCTGTTAAACTTCAGGGTGTGGCTTATCCTCCAAGGGGACCAATCATAGACAAAGGGTGGAGCATGGCGGCCATTTTTGCAGTACAAATAAGCGCGGTGTAACTGGGTGTATTTTTGTATTCGTTTCTGGGATGCGGGCGTTGCCAGCAAGGCCAGCATTTATTGCCCATTCCTAATTGCCCTTGAGAAGATGGTGGTGGTCCGTCATTTCAGAGGACAGATAAAAGTCAACTACATTGTTGTGGAGTCACATATAGACCAGACCAGGTAAGGACAGCAAATTTCCTTCCCTAAAAAGGACATTACTGAACCAAATGGGTTTTTATGCCAATCCAATAGTTTCATGGTCACCATTACTGATGCTAGCTTTTTGTTCCAGATTTTTTTTTTAATTAATTGGATTTAAATTCCCCAGCTGCTGTGGGGGGATTTGAACTCACGTCTACTGGATCATTAGTTCAGGCCTCTGGATTACTAGTCCCGTAATAGAACCACTATGCTACCATACCCACAACGGTGGGCAACTTTAGCGGCATTTTAACCACTGCTAATCATAGGTTATGGCCCTGAAAACTAATTTTAATTTTGTGCCGTGTCAAATGTATCCATTGTAATAAAAATTTAAATTTAAGAAACTTTTACAACTTACACTTTTTTTTTAAAGTTTGTTCATCTTTATTTCAGGTTTGCCTTTTTCCCATGTAACAGCCCCAGTATTTGTTTTGCTTTCTCTAACATTTTTTAAAAGTTAGAATTTTAAGAGCTTACCCACTGCCTTGTTCGCTGTGAGAATTCTGTGTTTTGATTGGCTGCTTAGATAGCTTGTTGATGCCACAGCAGCTCTCACTATGGGATTCCCACTATACTCCGTTGATTTGAATCACACGTCGGAAAACCCAAACTTCTCAGAGATCACGAGATCTTTGCGCAAAGCTAACTTCAGGGCCGGCGGTGAAATTCCAGGCCATTTAGTTTATGAGGAAACTGACTAGTGAACACCAATGAACCTATTAAATGGTCCAGTATAGTTTGAAAAGACTTGCATTTATATACTGCCTTTCACGACCACCGGACGTCTCAAAACACTTTACAGCCAATGAAGCACTTTTTGGAGTGTAGTCACTGTTGTAATGTGGGAAACGCAGCAACAACTTTGCACACAGCAAGCTCCCACAAACAGCAATGTGATGATGACCAGATAATCTGCTTTTGTTATGTTGATTGAGGGATAAATATTGGCCAGGACAACAGGGATAACGTCCTTGTTCTTCTTCGAAATAGTGGCATGGGATCTTTTACGTCCACTTGAGAGAGCAGACGGGACCTCAGTTTAATGTCTCATTTGAAAGACGGCATCTCTGACAGTGCAGCACTCCCTCAGCACTGCATTGAAGTGTTAGCCTAGATTATTTGTGCTAAAGTCCCTGGAGTAATCAGATTACTCACAGGTGGAGGACTGGATTTATTTAAAATGCTATTTTTTGTGATAAACCCATTTTCAACTGAATCAAACTGCACCAGGTTACCACTCTTAAATGCATCATACAGGAATATTTTTTAATGGAAAGAAAAATAGAAACGGTTACATTCTGTTATGCTGCCCAATTGCACCGATGATGGAAGATTTTAAATTTGTGATTATGCAAATGTATTTTGGTGGAAACATGAAATTGCGCCGATCAGATTACTCTTCAAGTGGATCTTGGGTGCAATTTCCCAATTCCACCCAAAGCCCAAACTCTACCCCGTATAGTTTGTTGCTCTGTTGTTAAATACAGCACCGGGTGTGCTGCTGAGCCAAAGAGACCAGGGTCAATCCCTGGCTATCCTGACACAATTGTCTTGTTCTGTTCGACTGCCCAAAAACAGCAAATGGGTCTTCACATGTGAATGTACTATTTTTTTTTTTATTCACGGGATGTAGGCATTACTGGCAAGCCCGGCATTTATTGCACACCCCTAATTCTCCTCAAGAAGGTTGTGCGGCCTTCCTGAATACAATTGAATGGCTTTCAGAGGGCAGTTAAGAGTCAATCACATTGCTGTGGGTCTAGAGTCATACGAACATAAGAGGAGCAGGAGTAGGCCATTTGACCCCTCGAGCCTGCTCCGACATTCAGTAACATAGCCACTATGCTACCGTACCCTGAAAGCTGTAGTGGGAGTGTTCCAATTCCAGGGATGCTGAGGCTAATTGTAAGGGCAAAAATCAGTTAGGGTCCCCCAGCCGTTATTTTGAATAAGGTCTAGATTGCATTCAATTGTGCCCTGCCGGCTACCCTGCCCCATCCCTATTGAGAATAACCTGGGAACACAGGACTCACACATGAAAAATGATTGAGGTTCTGCAAGGTTACCAGTGCAATGGAACCAAATCCCAGTATGAATTATCACCTGAAGAGGAAAGTTGAGGGAATAAATACAAAGTTGTCTCACTTTGTCCCAGGATTGCCTGAAATTAATACACCAGTTTTTCATGTATACCTTTGCTGAAGCCCATCTCTGAGTCAATCTTTACATTATACTTCTGTTCATTTTATCCACTGGATATGGTTTTTTTATGGTGCTCCCAATCTGCATATCGACACCGCTTCTGAGACTTATTGAACTGAACAAACACCTTCGCAGCCCAGGACTCCCAACTACCCAAAATAACAAATAGTCAATCAACCCATTTCCATGTTATCTAAACCTGCCACTGGATACCCCTCTTAAAAAGGGGTTCAGAAATCCTTCATGTGGAAACATTCTCACAACATAGGTATAGCCAACATTATTAACATTCAAGACTTGAACACTATTTAATCACTCAACTGTGTATAAATATAAATAGTGTCTTACAGGATTCTGGCGTTCTCTTAACACACTGTATTGCCTTTATCATGAAATCAAGTAGTCACTGCCAGCCACTTGCTCAACATTTCTTTCACAAAGAAACCAAAAGGCTCACAATGAAAACCACCAGCCCAATATTGGTATTTCAAAAAATTCCTATCTAAGCTTAACATTCCTTTGCAAAGTAGTTAAGTGTTTATGAAGAGTCAACTGTTGCAATCAATTTGGATGGCATTTTTTCATCACCAACATTTGAAATAAAATCTAAAGCAAATGGGTGCAAGAAATAAAGTATGTTTATCATAAAGTAGGGAAGAAGCAGAATCACACAGCTGTCAGTGTGGATTGATATCCTTTCATTTAATGAATGATACGGCCAAAGATGTTTGAAGAGTTTATAAATATTACTGTACACATGGAGAACAGATGTGCTTACTGGTTTGTTTTTGTCCCGTTCTGATTCTATCTCCTGCAGAGGATCACAAGTACTTATATCTGAAATTGTCCTCTACCTAAACATTGTACTTTTATAGTTGCCAATCAAGCATTTACTTTTAACGTTTTAGATTTTATCCAATACTACCTTTGAAGAATGTATAAATCTAAACTTGAGATATGAGGGCTCTGCTCCCTCTCCTCCAGCCCTACTATCCTCTATTCATCATCTTATCAATTTTTATGAAAGGTTGTTATAAATTTTAAATGCAAGGTGCATTATGCCAGGTTCGTATTGTGTTAAAATAGACAAAGGGCTGAATGAACAAGATCTAATTTTATTTCATACACTTCAGTCACATTACACCTTTTAAACAAATTAGGCTACTCGCAAAGGTTTTTTTTTTAAAATAGTTTAGTTGGTTTAAAATTATTTGCCTAGATCAAACTTCATTTTTCACCTGTATAAAATTAATATGTTATGAAGATACATAAAATTAACTCAGGTTAATCATCACTCGTACATCTAAATAATCTTCTGGGTCTTAAAACATCTCTGTTTTCTCAGCAAGGAAAAACAATACTTCTCGCAGAAGCTGTTTATCACCATGCATCCGCCCGGCTTGGAGACAGCAGATTCTGGGTTGTTGATTTTCAATTACTATTATCACATGATGATGATTAACCAATGTATGGTATGCTCTTCGCAACCTCGTCTCTGGAATCTTAGTGCAAACAAACAGGAGAGAGGTCCTATGCTGCAGTGAAGTCAAATCCCAGGAACGTTTATATTCCAGACTTCCTGGTGCACTTACCCATATAGGAGTTACTCTGGAATAAAACATCCAGCGCACATCACTCAGTGACTGTCACACCCTAAACTTACATACACCACACAGTTTAAAAGGGATTAATGTGAAGATTTGTTTTTTTTTTAAAGCTCTGGTTTAAACGTGTAAGAATTTGATTAGGTTAAATTTTCTATCTTGTAAATTATTTTAAAAGGGTGGTTGCATTCAGGTTTGTAATGAAAAAAAAAAGAGAAATAAGACTGGGATTTATATCGTGCCTTTCATGACCACCGGACGTCTCAAAGCACTTTTCAGCCAATGGAGTACTTTTGGGGTGTGATAATGTGGGAAACGGGGCAGCCAATTTGCACACAGCAAGCTCCCACAAACAGCATTGTGATAATGACCAGATCATCTGTTTTTATTATATTGATTAAGGGATATATATTGGCCAGGACACCGGGGAGAACTCCCCTGCTCCTCTTCGAAATAGTGCCATGGGATCTTTTACATCCACCCGAGGGGGCAGACGAGGCCTCGGTTTAATGACTCATCCGAAAGACGGCATCTCAACACAATGCAGCGCTCCCTCAGCACTGCTGTGAAGTGTGAGCCTAGATTTGTGTGCTCAAGTTCCGACTGAAAGGTGAGAGTGCTACCCAGCTGACACAGAAGACAATAAAAACTTTATTTTAGAGATACAAATTATCTGTTGCCATTTGAAGCCAAAGTAGTGTCTAGAAACTTCTGGAGAATCTTGTGCTGAATATGTCTACAGCACGGAGTGCTTTCTTCTATAGCTGGCTCCACTGATCCATAGATTTTTTTTTTACAACTAGGACTTGCTTCCAAACTGTGCAAGAGTCAGGAAATTGCAGTGTGGGCCATCTGGTATCTGTATCAAGTCAATGCCAGCTCCTTTCTTAGCTTTGTAAATTTTATATTAATGCATAGAGAAGGAAAGAACAGACACCATGAGCGGTCTCCTAAAATCCCAGGGTTCAAACAACCACCAAGGGCAAGGACTGACAAAGGGATTAAGGCATAGCTTTCGCACTCCCATTTACTCCTGAGCATTGAAAAAATATTAAGGGGGTACCAAATCACCACAAAAACACATGTGCCCCGCACTCTTTCAATTCTCTTCTCACACATATTGACCGTTAAGGCCAGAAAAGTCCAACGTAAATGAGACTGTACTTTTCATTAGACACAAGCAATTTAAGATAGATTCCTCCAAGATCAGGACGAGCTTATACCATTCCAGATCTATCTTAAAGGCAAGTGCTTCAAGGTCTTAAGTTCTTATACTTTGTCCCCAAATCTAGGGCTTGGGTGAAATTTTACTGCTTTGAGTTCCTTCAACAGGTAGAATTTATACATTTCTGAATTAAAATTAAATATTTCTGTTGCAGTCGCTCAAAATCGCCAATCGATGCCGTCGTATAGATCGAAATCCATTTCAATAACTCTCACCACCCATCATAGGAACATCACCCTATTGTATTTACTTTATCGTTGCAGTGGAGCCAGAGAGGATTTGAACATGTTCCTCTTTTCAATCCTCCCTTGGAGCCAGAGTGTCTCCTTTTCATGTCGAATATCAGAGAAACCAACACTAAAACCTTGCAGTATACACAGTAAATATATCCACTCAACTCGCACAATAATTTGTCAACCTTGGTGGTTCTCTCTTGCCATAGCTGATCCTCTTCCTCAAGCTGTTTCTAAACAACCCAAAGGGGCTTCAGTTGACTCCGAGATGGGAAGGAAAGACCTGGTTAGTATGCTCCCATTCTCCTGCACTAACCGCTCACTCTAAAAAGCACAAAAAAGAGATTTATTTTCAGAAGAGATTGTCCAATGCATCAGGCACACTATATTTCGATGGGTGAACGATGGACTACATTCAACAGTTAAGGGAAACCAGAATATCTGACCACCTTCTGCATTCATTTAATTATGGCACTCATCAGGATTCATCACAGTAATTCTAAAAAAAGGTGGGCGGGTTATGCTTTGATGTTTCAAGTGAAATATATTCTGCTGACGACATAATATTCTAAGTACTATAAAAGCAGCTAATTATATTTTTAATTTAAAAAAAACAGAATGCTGGAAATCTCAGCAGGTCAGGCATCTGTGGAGAGAAAAAGAGAGTTAACGTTTCGGGTCGACGACCCTCTGTCAGAACTGCCGAATGTTCGAAAAGAGCACATTCTTAAGCACTGAAAGGGGGAGGGGAAGAAAGAACAAAAAGGTAGGTCTGTGATAGGGTGGAAGGCAGGAGAGATTAGAGAGACAAAAGTGATGATGGGCTGAATTGAAATGGTAATGATAGAGGTTAGAAAAATATTAATCTGGATAGGGTGTGAATGGTGTAGTAATGACCAGCTGCCATTATAGACAAAGAGAAAAAAAAGAAAGGGGGAAAAAAATCATAAGATGGGGGGGGGGGGGGGGAAAGAGCCAAAGATGACCAGAGGTTATGCTCTGAAATTGTTTAGGCACTTTACAGCCTTCTGGACTCAACATCGAGTTCAAAACTAAAACGAACAGTTTTAAAAGGATAAACAGAGTAACAGAGGCCAACTTGTATTGTGTTAACTTGAATTAACTAGCTGCTCAGCAAATGCGCTTTAATTTTAAGGTAAATGCACAAAAGAGTACCATCTTTGGCAGAAACAATAAACAATGTTTAGTAAACCGAATCCAAACCATCTCTAAGTTGGAGCATGAAGGGACCACAGCCTAAATGCAACAAGCTTTCACTTTATAACTCTGGGTTGTGACACTGCTAATACATAGCATGAAGATACAATGGCCTGGCATTTGCAGTCAGCAGCGAAGTAAAGGCGTTCGCCGCTGGCCCCGAAGTAAGCTTCGCACAAAGATCATGTGATCTCGTGTTGGGGTGTTCAGGTTTTCCAATGCGTAATTCAGATCAACGGAGTATAGTGGGAATCCCCTAGTGCGGGCTGCTGTGACGTCAACAAGCGATCTAAACAGTCAAAATGTAGAATTCTCACAGACAGCGAACCAGGAAATGGATCAGCTCTTAAAATACTAGCTTTTAAAAAATGAGAGAGAGAGAAAAACAAAGACTGGGACTGTCCCTTGGGGAGAAGGCAAATCTGAAATAAAGATGAATAAACGTAACATTTTTTTAAAGTTTGTTAAAAATGTACATTTTTATTAAAATGGATAAAATCGACATTCCACAAAATTAAAATGTGTTTTTCAGGGACTTAACCTTTGTTTAGCAGTCAATATGCGGTTACAACCCCAGTTACACCAAATCTCTTTGGGTCTAACTTTGAATAGGGTATTTAATAGCATAATTACTGTGGAAGAGCTGAAGATTTTGTCAGTTTCCATGATTTGAGAGATTTCAGATTGTCGGTTCTGTGGCGGGGGGGGGGGGGGCTGGAGACACGGGGGACAGCGTAGCCTGTAGAGGAGCAGGGAATGACAAGACCACTTCAGGATTTACACATTAGGCTGCGGTCAGTTTCAAAGGCGAAATGACGGCAAACACTGGCAGTTCGGAATGATCAGGATTGCAAATTCTGGGCCATTGCAAAGCTATGCTTGGTGATGAGGGAGGAAAAAAAAATGTAAAATTCCTCTAGTAATGAAAATCAGATTATCAATTTTCTTCTGAAGTGAATGACTCACTGGCAACATTGCAAAAATGCACATCTTTGAAAGATTTCAATTCAAATGCAGTCACGAATGAGAGATTGCCAGTCTCCCATTTACCTTTAAGAAAATTACTTGAGGATAGATTTTTTTGCCTTCTCCAACTTTCGCCTCTCCCGAAGTTGCCAGTTCTCTTGATGGGATGTGGCTCCAAATGCTAGATGAAGACTAAATCATCCAAAAATAGGCTGGTGCTGCTACAAGAGAGTGACTCAACCTGTCCAAACTAAGGTCACAAGCGTGATAGTTTTAAGTACAAACAACATAGCTGGAACAAGACAGTGTCAAAGCTCAGACACACTTCTCTCCAATCTCCTGGATTAATTTACATTGTGCGCTGAATGAAAGTTGGCTAAAATGTGTCCGCTGACTCCTGAACTAAGTTAAATGGAGCTGCTGCAAGTACTAGTATAAAAACGACTTGCATCAAATCTCTGCACTTCACTCCTACATGTCATACAAATATATGGGTTGGAAAGATTGGGGTAGAGTTTCCACTTTGGGCGCAATTACCGATTGCGGCGAAAATTGTGCACAAAATTGCATCCGTTTTGAAAGCGTTTCTCTCTTTCCCCAACATGCCCCCCCATCCCTCCCAAGTTTCCACTCACTCATTTGCATATCGCCGAATGCAATCAGGCAGCATTCTCAAATATAACTTTATTTTTAATTTTTGGTTTTAAAAAATTTCCATCATATATTTAAGTGGTAACTTGGTGAAGTTTGATTAAAACAGCTGAAAATAGGTTTATCACAAAAAATAAGCATTTTTAAACAGTGTCAATCCACCACTTCTGAGTATCCGGATTTTAAATTACTGAAATTCACTTTTTTTTTTAAATCTATAAAACTATTTTCTAGTTATATTGGGATACATTGGGTCAGTTTTAGTAAATTAAAACAAAAATTGCACTTAAAATCTTTTAAAATGTACCCTTTAATGTCCTTGCGCCCAAAAGAACCGGCTTAATTCTTAGAGCCTCCTCAAAGGCCCACATACAAGCGCAATTAGCGGAAACTTATTCTGGGGGCGTGGCCAGTTTTGTGGGCGGGGCCTACTTCCAGCACAATGTTTTTAAAACTACCACAAAAGATCGCAGAAACTCGAGTTGCACTGATTGCAAATTGAGCTTAAAATTCCCTGATCTTTTGTGCCGGTTTTGGCCGAATTGCACCAAAAACAAAGCGCCATTGAGCAGAAACTCCAGGCCAATATATCATAGGTCAGTAAGCACCTGCTAAATACTTGTTACAAAAGTAACCCTTCGAATGTTGCAATTTATTAATCCCACATTTTTTTTTATATAACACTGTGACAGAATTTAATACCAAAATTCAGTGATGGAAATAATTTCCCCAACTTTCTTATTTTTCTCCACAGATCTCTCATAATAACTTAAGTTAAAACAGTTCAAGCAACAAGGCATATAAAATACTTTTGACTGATGTGTTTTTCAACTATAATTTTACCATGTTGTAAAATATAAAAATAGTTTCCACAAAAAGGCTTCTGCTTGAATAACAAGGTACAGTGCAGCAAGGTACAAGGAACTGCAATAGACCATGTTGGGGTAAAGTGAACACTCAGCACAATTACTATCGTCAATTGCATAAACCATACAATGGATCCCATTTGTTCACTTTCCATGCTGCCCAAGTTTTTCATCAATGCCATTTACAGAAAGGAATATACTTACACTGCTGCAATTCAATTAAAATGTTAAAAATGAAAAAACAGTGTTAGCCTCTGTAAAGTTGTGCATGAAAACCCTCGGTCACAATGTTATATCAATAAGCATCAGTGCTGCAATAAGAGCATTTGCATAGATGGGCCATCTTGTTAAAGGAAAACATGTTCCAGCCTCCAAAGTGTCACTACTGGAGCACAGCTGTCAATCTTTCATTATTAGAAGGCTGGACTTCAAGTTAAATCTTCTTCTGAAGAATTGTTGTCTCCCTGATCCCTATATTCTCGGTATGTTGTAGCAGATGCACATTCCGGGTTAAAGTTCATTATTTTAATGTTCAACCTTTGTGTTAGTTTATCTGCTGCTAGGCTGGCCTGTGTGGACTGAAAAAGAGAATGTTTCGATTAATTAGAAGGTCCAGACAAAAAGCATTCAACAGTTTCCCTTTATTACGTAACTAGTTTACTTACTGGATGTACCCGGGTTTAAATTAGCAACAAATGTTTATTAGTTTCCCTACTTTTGAACAAAACCTTGTTTGATACTAGCACTGTGAAACTACTAGCTTCAAAGCACTGGAGAAGTACCACCAACACTACTTCTGCAAAATCCTGCAAATTCATTGGCAGGATAGGCGCACCAACATCAGCACTCTCTCTCTCAGGTCAACATCCCCAGTGTCGAGGCATTGACCACGCTCGATCAGCTCTGATGGATGGGCCACATCGTCCGCATGCCCGATTCCAGACTCCCGAAACAAGCACTGTACTCCGAGCTACATCATGGCAAGAGAGAGTCCCAGGAGGGCAGAGAAAACACTTCCAGGACACCCTCAAAGCCTCCTTGAAAAAAATGTAACATCCTCACTGACTCTAGGGAATCCCCGGCCCAAGACAGCACAAAGCGGAGGAGAAGCCTTCGAGAAGACGCCAAACACTTGAGTCTCTTCGTCGGGAGCACACGGAAGCCAAGCACAAACAGCGGAAGGAGCGTTCGACAAATCAAGCGCCCCACCCACCCGTCCCTCCAACCACCATCTGCCCCACCTGTGACAGAGACTAGATCCCGCATTGGGCTCATCAGTCACCCAAGAACTCATTAGTGTGGAAGCAAGTCATTGTCGGAGAGAGAGAAGCTCCTAGAAGCAGGTTCAAACTCAAAACTGAATGAATTGGGAACTAGAATTACTTATGAAGTATTAGATTTGGTTTCCATGCAGACAGATTGAGTGATTTATCACTAGAGACACTGCTTGCATTTCCCTTATGGATTAAATAATGAAAGATTAGAGCTCAGAATTTCAATGCAAGCAAACAATTTTGTTCATTCAGTTCCATATGTGAAATGGAATTCTGAACATTTTTCATAATGAGCAGAGTTTCCCCATACCCTCGTTCTTTATAAACAGGTTCCACTACATTACTGTCTTCAAGCACACAAAAGATATTTAAACAGTATGGTATCAAGAGTTTAAATTCTGTGGTAGTGAAATGAAGGAAACCAAAGCAATATATAAATTAGTGTTAAAATGGAAATATATATGCATACATTGTAATTTTATATAGCTAGTATTTTGTCAGTTATAAATGTTAATGTCAAGCACATGTTTATTGTATGTGTTTTGCTCATTGCTCATACCTCATACTTTTGCTTTTGTGATATTTGTAGTTCTCCAGACTCTTCTAGGGACAGTAATTGAGCAGGAGTGTGGTAAAGTGGGGGCAGTCTAGCAGCCGTGATATCATCAAGGTGTTTCCGGTCCCTTAGCCTTCTTTCTGCTGGAGATAGTTTCAGTGCAGACCTGCCAGGTGAATGGTCTGGAGATGAACCGGGGAATCCAGATATTGGGCTGACATTAAAAAAACACAAATATTCACACTGAAAGACCAAAGTCCATCTACTGTGAAAATCACTATCACACGTGTAATTCGAGCCTTACAAAGGCAACGTTTTACAGCTCACTTGTCTGGGGTTGCATAACATTATGGTATTTAAAAGCTCTATGACTTCATGTAGCACTATTGGCTGACGAACTAGCAACATGGATTCTACTAAAATCTTTCATCTTTAATTGTAAGCAAAATATAAGCAGTAACAAAGTAAACTGCAATGTAGGAATAATGATTTGAATATAAAACTCTGAAATTATAGGGCCAAAAACCCCCCAATATTTTGGGCCTAAATTGCAAGATCTAACAATACACAGAAAATTCAGTCAGCAGATAACCAGATCCATATACAGTACCTCAAACCCGAGGTGAAACTTACTGGTTAGCTTTGAATTGTGCTCTTTTCACCACTGGGTTCTTGGCTCTCTGTTCCAGTATGTCAACGTAATGAGGAGTTTTCTTTACTTGGTGGTGCAGAGTTTGAAAGGGGTTGTCGTTGAACTTTACATTGCTGCTTAAAGTTGGTTCTTCCTGCATTTTGTGACATACTTTGCTGTGTCCATTATCTTTCAGAGTCACTGCATCAAGTCTATCACTAAGCAAATCAGTTTTGGTGACAAAATCTGCTTCCAGGTCACTTGCGGTGTTATGCGGACGGGTAGGATTGTTTTTTTCCTGCTTTACACTTGTGGTTCTCTGGCTGTCCACAGAATAAAGAGAGTTCTCACTATTTGTAGCACGCTTGGCTGTATAGCTTCCTGAAGTTGCTTGCTCTTTCTCCAATACTTTGCGTCTCTTATGACTTAATTCTTGATTCTTATCGTAAAATTTGGAGCTTTCTTCATTTGTAATTCCTTCGACATCAACCTTTGACAATACATATCGCTCTCTCTTAACCTCATCACAATCCTTCGATTTGTTTCCAATAATTTGCCCTGTTGTCAGAGGTAAAGTTGCATTCTCATTACTGAAGACCTCCTCCTCAGGAGTTCGCTCCCTCGGCTTCTTTTGAAACTCCAGTTTAACTGCTGAAAGCAGTTCAGCCGCTCGCTCCACTTCTTCATGCTGCGCAATTGCTGCTTCAAGTTTTGCTATAAACTCAGTGATTCGTTTACCCTTGTCTGGCAGGCTCTGGATAAACTTCCTGCACAAATAAAAGGCAATTAGATTACAAAGTTGTTGCTAAGGAAGCAGATACATATTTAGAGAGAGGCAGATCCATTTAATCTAGATTTTCAATAACCTGATTTAAATATATTTCTTCTCAATTTACTTTCCATTTCACATTTTCAATCTCTAGATCTTTAAATGGAGTCCCATACAAGACTGTCCACTCAGAAACATAAGAATATAAGAATTAGGGAGTAGGTCATTCAATAAGATCATGACTGATCTTCTACCTCAACACTTTCCTGCATTGTCCCCATATCCCTTGATTCCCTTAATATTTAAAAATCTATCGATCTCCATCTTGAATATATTCAAAGACTGTACAGTTCTAAACATGATGATTGGCACATTTGGGAAGCACTGCATTCACAGATCAGCATCTATTGGCTCTTTGCTTTACATCTCTACTATTGATCAGCTTTATCAGCAGTGCTATAAGGTACAAAAGGCTGGCACCAGAATCTAGCCATTGCACAGCTGAGGCACTTTTACATTTGGTGCATCTGTAGTTTGGATCACAGGACAGCAAAGGCGTGGATCTGTAAAGCTGGAACCAGCATACAGACATCGCTCTCCCACAACGCTAAAATAAGCACCCTTCCCTGTTGACCTGATCTCTCTCTTCAATGCTGGTAAACTTAATGGCCCGGAATTTGCAGTGGGTAGTGACAACGAACTATCAGCATTCACTGTCAACACCCCTCTGAAACTGACCGCAAGTTCAGGAGTTAGCACATGTGCAGCTAAACACGGAAATCCTGACGTTGCGGTCAGTCATTCACTGCTCTGTCTAATTTGAGACACGACATGTGGCAAGTGCTGTATGGTTGGGATGAAAAGGGTGACTTTGAACCTATGGCTCCCAAAACTGCCCCTCACTGGGGTTTCCGTGTCATGTCTGGGTCTGTTGTAGACTAATTGGTAGAGATTGATTGCTATAATTAGCCAACAATTCTATTGTCATTGTATCAAGTGACTACCAGGACATTAGTGAACTATATGGATCGAGGTGTTTTATTATCTGGCAATTTGTTTGATCTGTTGTCCAAGTTTCCTATGCTTTTCATTGCTCCCATTATCTCACTTTTCCTTAAGGCTACCATTGCCACAGCAATTCACACATCCCTTATTAAATGTACTGTATTTTATTTCTTTAATGCTTCTTTCAATGGCTTGAACGCAATGATTATTCACAGTTATCATTCAATGAATATGTCCTTCCAGTTGTCTGCTTGTCCTTCCCTTTTTCTGAGCCTATTGTTCATTTTTGAAGGGTACAAAGCTCAAATATTGACTCTCTGTTGCCTCCACAGATGCTGACTGATTTGCTGTGTTTCCAGGTGCTTGCGCTTTGGATCCAAAAGAGAGAATTATAACTTTCTGATAGAACACAAATGCCAAAAATAAAGTACTTTTGTCTATTTGTATTGTGGAATTCACCCTATAATAATACCAGAGGTAGCGGTAACTTTTCGTTCGTCTCATTGCTGTTTGTGGCACCTTACTGTCTGCAAGTTGGTTGTCTTTGCCTACAAAACAAGTGACTACGCTTCTCAAATTAATTCATTGGTAGTGAAGCGCTTTGGGACACAGTACATAAACACGAGGTTTTACTTTAGGCTCCGCTATACGAAGAGCGGACTCAACCCACTTGTTCCCAGACTATATACCTCCACTCATTTGTTGCCAGACTATATACCCCCTCACATACTGAATGCCTTCACGAACATTGTGGGGGCGGTTGGAAATCGTTTAACAGGCTCGGTGTAGATCTGCCACGGATGATTTTTCTCAATGGGTCAAACGCTCAGTAAATATCCAGTTAAAGGAGCTGTTCCCCTGGGCTCTGCTCAAATCTCACTGCTGATCACAACAGGTATGAGACCGCTTCCATTGTCCCTCAGTGAGCCGGGCCTCGCTTCCATTGCCCCTCAGTGAGCCGGGGCCCGCTTCCATTGCCCCTCAGTGAGCCGGGGCCCGCTTCCATTGCCCCTCAGTGAGCCGGGGCCCGCTTCCATTGCCCCTCACCCCGCTCCATTGCCCCTCAGTGAGCCGGGCCTCGCTTCCATTGCCCCTCAGTGAGCTGGGGCCCGCTTCCATTGCCCCTCACCCCGCTCCATTGCCCCTCAGTGAGCCGGGGCCCACTTCCATTGCCCCTCACTGAGCCGGGCCTGGGCCAGGCCCCGCTTCCATTGCCCCTCACTGAGCCGGGCCCCGCTTCCATTGCCCCTCACTGAGCCGGGCCCCGCTTCCATTGCCCCTCACTGAGCCGGGCCTGGGCCGGGCCGCGCTTCCCTTGCCCCTCACTGAGCCGGGCCTGGGCCGGGCCGCGCTTCCCTTGCCCCTCACTGAGCCGGGCCCCGCTTCCATTGCCCCTCACTGAGCTGGGCCGGGCCGGGCCGGGCCCCGCTTCCATTGCCCCTCACTGAGCCGGGCCCCGCTTCCCTTGCCCCTCACTGAGCCGGGCCCCGCTTCCCTTGCCCCTCACTGAGCTGGGCCGGGCCGGGCCGGGCCCCGCTTCCCTTGCCCCTCAGTGAGCTGGGCCTGGGCCGGGCCCCGCTTCCCTTGCCCCTCACTGAGCCGGGCCTGGGCCTGGGCCGGGCCCCGCTTCCCTTGCCCCTCAGTGAGCCGGGCCTGGGCCAGGCCCCGCTTCCCTTGCCCCTCACTGAGCCGGGCCCTGACGCTTACTTATTCGCCAGAAGTCTGCGCTGCCGCCTCAGCAGCTCCGCCAGCTCCTCCTTGGATTTCTGGTGCAAGGCCCCCACGGCTCCCTGCCGCTCATTGGGCCCCGCGGACATCATTGTCGGAGCCCGCACGGACTTAGCGATGGAGCCGCCTGGCACTGGGCGCCGCCATCACACCGGAAGTGCTGCCTTCAACAAGTCCAACTTTATTGTTCCAGGGAGCAATGGAGCAATACTCTCATCCCCAGCTAACAAGCCTCTGCCTTTCTGTAATGTAATCAAATAAACACTGCTCAATTCACCAATATACTACTCAGAAACAGAATATGTTACATCTTTTTATATGTAAACAAAGGAGAAAACCTATGTGGACAACAATGAAATAAATGCAAGGAAATGGCATTCTTCAAATATAGAACTTCAGGTTCAGCATTATAAAGAAAGACTTACATTTATATAGCGCCTTTCATGACCACTGGACGTCTCAAAGTGCTTTACAGAGAATGAAGTACTTTTGGAGTGTAGTCACTGTTGTAATGTGGGGAACGCGGCAGCCAATTTGGGCACAGCAAGCTCCCACAAACAGCAATGTGATAATGACCAGATAAACTCTTTTTGTTATGTTGATTGAGGGACAAATATTGGCTAGAACACCGGGGAGAATTCCCCTGCTCTTCTTTGAAATAGTGCCATGGGATCTTTTACACCCACCTGGGAAGGCAGACGGGGGCCTCGGTTTAATGTCTCATCCGAAAGACGGCACCTCCCACAGTGCAGCACTCCCTCAGCACTGTTGCACTAAAAGGATAGGGTGAAGATAGTCAAAAAGAAACTGGATAGACAGACAAAAAGAAATGGTGACAATTTTAGGATTGCAAGATCATAAGAAATATATAGAGGGTTCCTATTACAGGTAGTTACATCCAGAGTAAATTGAGAATCAAGGAACAATATGGTCCTTTCAAAGGCAACTGGAGATGGCAGAAATCCTATACAATTTCCTTACATTGGTGTTCACACAAGTAACCGTTGACTCCCTCCAGGCAGTGGGAGTTAATTTTCTGGGAAATGAAGAGGAAATTTGAAGTGACAGAAAAGTTGAAGACACTGAAAGAGGTAGAGAACTTGAAGACAGTTAGCTTGCATACAAGGGAACTCCAGAAAATGGCTGAATAAACAAGAGTATTGATACAGTACCACATAGGAGGATTTCTCCATTTGTCCAAATAAATGAGAATTCATGCCTGATTGATCACAGCAGAATACTTGTTCAGCCATAAAATTAAATCGGATGTTTTGGCTTCTCCAAGAACATAGGGGTTTCTAGCCGACATTCAGTGTGCAAATTCCTTCTTTCCCAAATTTTGAGATGTTAGGTGGAACAGTGACACAGTTTAACACGTCCAGGCTTTCGGGATCAGGTAGGCCCCAAAAATAGATGAGACAGTAGCACAAATACAAAGAGAAATAGTCAAGAAAAACAAGTGTTCATCCCTAAATTATCTGCAAATCAAGGCATCGACCATCGGACCTGCGAAAATACAAGTGGCTTTCCTTTTTGCCCTCGTTAAAGCCCTCGTCTTATGGACTGGACCATCATCGACTGCAGTTGCAGCATTCCAGCAGAAACTGGACAGATTCCTAAGTTTGGGGAGGAATAGCGAGCGAGGAAAAGGCGTGAATTCTCATTTATTTGGGCAGATGGAGATGGAGAAATCCTGGTAATAAGGAATTTTCAAAACAGGTTCTCAGCGTGTCTGCGACTAATCTGAACCTGATTGCAGTTCTATTGTCCCACAAGTCAGGACCGGACTAAGGGCCTGATAGGTCTGGAGCAAATTGATCCAAATGAGCCATGTTTGTTCATGTCCATTACATGACGTATATGATTCTGATTCTGAGTATGGATACATAGGCCAGTATAATCAACAATGAAAGCATATATTCTGTATCAAGTAGGTATATATTCTGATCTGGGAACATTGCAATAATAGATTCCTATACATATATGCAAATTTCTCTCAACATGTGAAATAAAACATGTTCTGTATATAGTACATTAGTGTATATAGATACTTCTGTATATAGGTACATTAGTGTATATATAGGTACTTCTGTATATAGGTACAAACATCGTGGCGGAGGTGCGGCGAAAGAGGGTATGGGGCCCAGAAGAGCCGAGGACCCAGGGGTAGCACGGGCCAGCCCACACTGCGATATGTGTGCACACTAGGTCCGTGCAGCAGAGCAGGTCTCCAGTCGTCCTGGTTAACCCTTGCCACTGGACCAAGACCTAGCTCTGTCAAGCCCGTGTGGTGGCTGGTGTGCAACGGTCACCATATATTAAAAAAATTCACGCACAGGCATCTTCCACCCCCTCAACTGGAGTTCAGGACTGGAACATCGGGTCCTTCATCGAAACATCTGTGAACTCTCGTGAAAGCAAGTCATCCTCGTTCGAGGGACCGTCTATGATGACAATAAGGTAGAAAATGCGCAGATTAGATAGAAACATAGAAACATAGAAAATAGGTGCAGGAGTAGGCCATTCGGCCCTTCTAGCCTGCACTGCCATTCAATGAGTTCATGGCTGAACATGTAACTTCAGTACCCCATTCCTGCTTTCTTGCCATACCCCTTGATCCCCCTAGTAGTAAGGACTTCATCTAACTCCTTTTTGAATATATTTAGTGAATTGGCCTCAACAACTTTCTGTGGTAGAGAATTCCACAGGTTCACTCTCTGGGTGAAGAAGTTTCTCCTCATCTCGGTCCTAAATGGCTTACCCCTTATCCTTAGACTGTGACCCCTGGTTCTGGACCTCCCCAACATTGGGAACATTCTTCCTGCATCTAATCTGTCTAAACCCATCAGAATTTTAAACGTTTCTATGAGATCCCCTCTCATTCTTCTGAACTCCAGTGAATACAAGCACAGTTGATCCAGTCTTTCTTGATAGGTCAGTCCCGCCATCCCGGGAATCAGTCTGGTGAACCTTCGCTGCACTCCCTCAATAGCAAGAATGTCCTTCCTCAGGTTAGGAGACCAAAACTGTACACAATACTCCTGGTGTGGCCTCACCAAGGCCCTGTACAACTGTAGCAACACCTCCCTGCCCCTGTACTCAAATCCCCTCGCTATGAAGGCCAACATGCCATTTGCTTTCTTAACCGCCTGCTGTACCTGCATGCCAACCTTCAATGACTGATGTACCATGACACCCAGGTCTCGTTGCACCTCCCCTTTTCCTAATCTGTCACCATTCAGATAATAGTCTGTCTCTCTGTTTTTACCACCAAAGTGGATAACCTCACATTTATCCACATTATACTTCATCTGCCATGCATTTGCCCACTCACCTAACCTATCCAAGTCGCTCTGCAGCCTCATAGCATCCTCCTCGCAGCTCACACTGCCACCCAACTTAATGTCATCCGCAAATTTGGAGATACTACATTTAATCCCCTCATCTAAATCATTAATGTACAGTGTAAACAGCTGGGGCCCCAGCACAGAACCTTGCGGTACCCCACTAGTCACTGCCTGCCATTCTGAAAAGTCCCCATTTACTCCTACTCTTTGCTTCCTGTCTGACAACCAGTTCTCAATCCATGTCAGCACCCTACCCCCAATCCCATGTGCTTTAACTTTGCACATTAATCTCTTGTGTGGGACCTTGTCGAAAGCCTTCTGAAAGTCCAAATATACCACATCAACTGGAAACATCCTCAAAAAATTCCAGAAGATTTGTCAAGCATGATTTCTCTTTCACAAATCCATGCTGACTTGGACCTATCATGTCATCTCTTTCCAAATGCGCTGTTATGACATCCTTAATAATTGATTCCATCATTTTACCCACTACCGGTGTCAGGCTGACCGGTCTATAATTCCGTTTTCTCTCTCCCTCCTTTTTTAAAAAGTGGGGTTACATTGGCTACCCTCCACTCCATAGGAACTGATCCAGAGTCAATGGAATGTTGGAAAATGACTGTCAATGCATCCACTATTTCCAAGGCCACCTCCTTAAGTACTCTGGGATGCAGTCCATCAGCCCCTGGGGATTTATCGGCCTTCAATCCCATCAATTTCCCCAACACAATTTCCCGACTAATAAGGATTTCCCTCAGTTCCTTTTCCTTACTAGACCCTCTGACCCCTTTTATATCGGGAAGGTAGTTTGTGTCCTCCTTAGTGAATACCGAACCAAAATACTTGTTCAATTGGTCCGCCATTTCTTTGTTCCCCGTTATGACTTCCCCTGATTCTGACTGCAGGGGACCTACGTTTGTCTTTACTAACCTTTTTCTCTTTACATATCTATAGAAACTTTTGCAATCCGTCTTAATGTTCCCTGCAAGCTTCTTCTCGTACTCCATTTTCCCTGTCCTAATCAAACCCTTTGTCCTCATCTGCTGAGTTCTAAATTTCTCCCAGTCCCCGGGTTCGCTGCTATTTCTGGCCAATTTGTTTGCCACTTCCTTGGCTTTAATACTATCCCTGATTTCCCTTGATAGCCACGGTTGAGCCACCTTCCCTTTTTTATTTTTACGCCAGACAGGAATGTACAATTGTTGTAATTCATCCATGCGGTCTCTAAATGTCTGCCATTGCCCATCCACAGTCAACCCCTTAAGTATCATTTGCCAATCTATCCTAGCCAATTCACGCCTCATACCTTCAAAGTTACCCTTCTTTAAGTTCTGGACCATGGTCTCTGAATTAACTGATTCATTTTCCATCCTAATACAGAATTCCACCATATTATGGTCACTTTTCCCCAAGTGGCCTTGCACAACGAGATTGCTAATTAATCCTCTCTCATTACACAACACCCAGTCTAAGATGGCCTCCCCCCTAGTTGATTCCTCGACATATTGGTCTGGAAAACCATCTCTTATGCACTCCAGGAAATCCTCCTCCACTGTATTGCTTCCAGTTTGGTTGGCCCAATCTATGTGCATATTAAAGTCACCCATTATAACTGCTGCACCTTTATTGCATGCACCCCTAATTTCCTGTTTGATGCCCTCCCCAACATCACTACTACTGTTTGGAGGTCTGTACACAACTCCCACTAACGTTTTTTGCCCTTTGGTGTTCTGCAGCTCTACCCATATAGATTCCACATCATCCAAGCTAATGTCCTTCCTAACTATTGCATTAATCTCCTCCTTAGCCAGCAATGCTACCCCACCTCCTTTTCCTTTTATTCTATCCTTCCTGAATGTTGAATACCCCTGGATGTTGAGTTCCCAGCCCTGATCATCCTGGAGCCACGTCTCTGTAATCCCAATCACATCATATTTGTTAACATCTATTTGCACAGTTATTTCATCCACCTTATTGCGGATACTCCTTGCATTAAGACACAAAGCCTTCAGGCTTGTTTTTTTAACACCCTTTGTCCTTTTAGAATTTTGCTGTACAGTGGCCCTTTTTGTTCTTTGCCTTGGGTTTCTCTGCCCTCCACTTTACCTCATCTCCTTTCTGTCTTTTGCTTTTGTCTCCTTTTTGTTTCCCTCTGTCTCCCTCCATTGGTTCCCATCCCCCTGCCATATTAGTTTAACTCCTCCCCAACAGCACTAGCAAACACTCCCCCTAGGACATTGGTTCCGGTCCTGCCCAGGTGCAGACCGTCCGGTTTGTACTGGTCCCACCTCCCCCAGAACCGGTTCCAATGCTCCAGGAATTTGAATCCCTCCCTGCTGCACCACTGCTCAAGCCACGTATCCATCTGCGCTATCCTGCGATTCCTACTCTGACTAGCACGTGGTACTGGTAGCAATCCTGAGATTACTACTTTTGAGGTCCTACTTTTTAATTTAGCTCCTAACTCCTTAAATTCGTTTTGTAGGACCTCATCCCTTTTTTTACCTATGTCGTTGGTACCAATGTGCACCACGACAACTGGCTGTTCTCCCTCCATTTTTAGAATGTCCTGCACCCGCTCCGAGACATCCTTGACCCTTGCACCAGGGAGGCAACATACCATCCTGGAGTCTCGGTTGCGGCCGCAGAAACGCCTATCTATTCCCCTTACAATTGAATCCCCTATCACTATCGCTCTCCCACTCTTTTTCTTGCCCTCCTGTGCAACCGAGCCAGCCACGGTGCCATGAACTTGGCTGCTGCTGCCCTCCCCTGATGAGTAGTTATTGAAGTAGATAGGTAACTGGCTGCATCAAAAGCAAAGGTGATGCATGGAGCTGTGTCAGAATGACAGCAAGTGATTGTTGCAGTGTCGCAAGGATTGTGCTGGTACCTTCGCCAGTCACATTGTACATCGATGACATGGAAGTGGGGATAGAGGCAAACTTGTCAGAAATTGCTCATGCTATCAAGACGAGGAAGTTTTGAACAATCAAGCAGGCTAATCAGGTGCCAAGGGATCTAGACAGATTGGGAAGTGGGGCTGAGTAATAGTAAATGAGAATCAATGTTGACAAGCGTGAAGTAATGAGACTGGGGAAGAAGAATTAGCACTGGAACTGTACACCAAATTATGTTAGTCTCATCATTATCATAGGCAGTCCCTCGAACAAGGATGACTTGCTTCCACATGAATTCACAGATGTTACAATGAAGGACCCGATGTTCCAGTCCTGAACTCCAATTGAGGGAGTGGTAGATGCCTGTGCGTGGATTTTTTTAACGTGTGGTGACCATTGCACACCAACCACCACACGGGCTTGGCAGAGCTAAGCCTTAGTCTACAGAGTACATGACAGGAAAAGATCAGCATCATCATCATCAAATGAGCATATTGGTGGACAGATCATTGAAACCATTTGTGCAGTGGTACATCGAGCAAATAGGATCATGGCTTGTATAACAGAATAGAACACAACAACACCTGCTTGCATTTATATAGCGCCTTTAACATAGTAAAACATCCCAAGGTGCTTCACAGGATGCAATACTGAGCCTACTTGTAGCCATTAGTTCATCCCCATCTGGAGTACTGTAGGCAGTTCTGATCATCGGTTTATAGGAAGGATATCATGACATTGGGAAAGATGCAGCAAAGGGCTTTATGTCTGCCACAAGGTATCAGAGACATGAGCTACAAGAGACTGCAGAACCAGAGGAGGCTGAGAGGAGACCTTATTGAAGTATTCAAGATCCTTAAGAATATCAGTAAGTTGAACCCTGAGTGGGCATGAGATGAAGCTCAGGAGGGAAAATGAATGGACAGATCAGATATAACTTTCACACAGAAGGTGGAAAATGTTTGGAACGGACTGTCCAGGGAGGTAATTGAGATACACAACATCAGTAAATTTAAGAGGGAGTTGGATAAGCTTTAGTTTGAAAACCTATTAAGGGACATTGGTTGTAAGAAAGCTGGGTTTCTGTAGCCTGACAAATATATCCCAGGGAACCAGATGAATCCTTAATTGCTTCCAATTTCCACCCACCCTCAGCCTTTATATGGTCTATCTTCGCCTGTTCCCTTCCCTTCCTAGACTTCTCTATCTCCATTTCTGGATTATCTACTTTAAGCCCACTGACTCCCACAGCTACCTAGATTCATTTCCTCCCACCCCGCTTCCTTTAAGGACTCTATTTCATTCTCCCAGTCTTTCCATCTCCATCGCATCTGTTCTGACAATGTCATCTTCCATACAAGTTTTTCCGATACGTCTTTTTCCTCACCCGAGGATTCCCCTCCACTGTGGTTGACATGGCCTGTGACCGTGTCTGTAGCATTTGCCACACTTCTGCTCTCACCCCTTCTCCTCCCACCAGAACCATGACAGGGTTCAGCTTTGTCCTCTCCTTCCACCCCACCAACCTCCACATTCAACGGATCATCTTCAGCCATTTCCGCCATCTCCAGCGTGATAAGAACATAAGAATTAGGAACAGGAGCAGGCCATCTAGCCCCTCGAGCCTGCTCCGCCATTCAACAAGATCATGGCTGATCTGGCCATGGACTCAGCTCCACTTACCCGCCCGCTCCCCATAACCCTTAATTCCCTTATTGGTTAAAAATCTATCTATCTGTGATTTGAATACATTCAATGAGCTAGCCTCAACTGCTTCCTTGGGCAGAGAATTCCACAGATTCACAACCCTCTGGGAGAAGAAATTTCTTCTCAACTCGGTTTTAAATTGTCTCCCCCGTATTTTGAGGCTGTGCCCCCTAGTTCTAGTCTCCCCGACCAGTGGAAACAACCTCTCCGCCTCTATCTTGTCTATCCCTTTCATTATTTTAAATGTTTCTATAAGATCACCCCTCATCCTTCTGAACTCCAACGAGTAAAGACCCAGTCTACTCAATCTATCATCATAAGGTAACCCCCTCATCTCCGGAATCAGCCCAGTGAATCGTCTCTGTACCCCCTCCAAGGCTAGTATATCCTTCCTTAAGAAAGGTGACCAAAACTGCATGCAGTACTCCAGGTGTGGCCTCACCAATACCCTGTACAGTTGCAGTAGGACCTCCCTGCTTTTGTACTCCATCCCTCTCGCAATGAATGCCAACATTCCATTCGCCTTCCTGATTACCTGCTGCACCTGCAAACTAACTTTTTGGGATTCATGCACAAGGACCCCCAGGTCCCTCTGCACCTCAGCATGTTGTAATTTCTCCCCATTCAAATAATATTCCCTTTTACTGTTTTTTTTTCCAAGGTGGATGACCTCACATTTTCTGACATTGTATTCCATCTGCCAAACCTTAGCCCATTCGCTTAACCTATCTAAATCTCTTTGCAGCCTCTCTGTGTCCTCTACACAACCCGCTTTCCCACTAATCTTTGTGTCATCTGCAAATTTTGTTACATTACACTCTGTCCCCTCTTCCGGGTCATCTATGTATATTGTAAACAGTTTGTGGTCCCAGCACCGATCCCTGTGGCACACCACTAACCACTGATTTTCAACCCGAAAAGGACCCATTTATCCCGACTCTCTGCTTTCTGTTAGCCAGCCAATTCTCGATCCATGCTAATACATTTCCTCTGACTCCGTGTATCTTTAACTTCTGCAGTGACCTTTTGTGTGGCACCTTATCGAATGCCTTTTGGAAATCTAAATACACCACATCCATCGGTACACCTCTATCCACCATGCTCGTTATATCCTCAAAAAATTCCAGTAAATTAGTTAAACATGATTTCCCCTTCATGAATCCATGTTGCATCTGCTTGATTGCACTATTCCTATCTAGATGTCCCGCTATTTCTTCCTTAATGATAGCTTCAAGCATTTTCCCCACTACAGATGTTAAACTAACCGGCCTATAGTTACCTGCCTTTTGTCTGCCCCCTTTTTTAAACAGGCATTACATTAACTGCTTTCCAATCCGCTGATGTCACCACCAAACATATCTTCCCTTCCACTTTCAGCATTCCGAAGGGACCACTCCCTCCGCAACAACATGGTCCACTCCTCAATCACCCTCAACACCCCCTCCCCATCCCACAGCACCTTCTTGTGCAAACACAGGAGATGCAAGACCTACCCTCTTACCTCCTCCCTTCCCACCGTCCAGGTCCCCAAACACTCTTTCCAGGTGAAACAGCGATTTACTTGTATTTATTTCGATTTAGTATACTGTATTTGCAGCTCACAATGTCTCCTCTACATTGGGGAGATCAAACACAGATTGGGTGACCGCTTTGTGGATCACCTTCGTCAGTTCAAAAACGGATCCCTGAGCTTGTGGTCACCTGTGACTTTAATTCTCTGCCCTACTCGCACTCTGCACCTCGGTCTCCTACATAATCACCATCATATGCAGTCCCTCAAAATGAGGATGACTTGCTTCCACGCCAAAAAAGAATGAGTTCACAGGTGTTTCAATGAAGGACCTAATATTCCAGGTCCCGAACTACATGTTGAAGGGTGGAAGATGCCTGTGCGTGATTTTTTTTAATGTGTGGTGGCCGTTGCACATCAGCCACCACACGGGCTTGACAGGGCTAGGTCTTGGTCCAGTGGCAAGGATTAACCAAGACGACTGGAGACCTGCTCTGCTGCATGGACCTAGTGCGGACACATATCGCAGTGTGGGCTGGCCCGTGCTGCCCCTGGGCCCTCGCCTCTTCTGGCCCTGAACTCACGCCTCTCCTGGGCCCCGATTGCGCGCTCCACGATCACTTGCTGCTCCTTCATCCTGACCTTGCCACTCCTGTTGTACCTGCCCACGCTCCAATCAGTGACCTGGACCTTGATGACGTCCAATCCAGTTGCCCAATCCGGTCTCCTACACTGTTCCAATGAAACTCAATAGAAGGTCAAGGAACAACATCCCATCTTTTTATTAGGCACTTTACAGCCATCCGGACCCAACATTGAGTTTAACAATTTCATATCATAACCATCACTTCCATTTTTTGGAACAGCAGTTGTTGGTAATGATTCTGCTTTAGACGCATCTTTTGTGTCTTTCCTTGTTCCATTACCACTCCCTTTCATCTTGCACCATCATCTCTTTTGTCACTTAATCTCTCCTGCTTTCCACCCTATCACAGACCTTACCTTTTGTTCTTTCCTACATTACAACAGTGACTACACTTCAAAAAGTACTTCATTGGCCGTAAAGGGCTTTGGGATGTCCAGTGGTCGTGAAAGGTGCTATATAAATGCAAATCTTTCTTTTTCTTTCGTTTCTCCCCTCCCCCCCCCCCCCTTTCCCATCCTCTGCACTTGCTGAAAACCTGTTACATCTCTAACTTTTTCCAATTGTGATGCAAGATCATCGACCTGAAACATTAACTCTGTTTCTCTCTCCACAGTTACTGCCTAACCTGCTAAGTATTTCCAGCATTTTCTGTTTTTATTTCAGATTTCCAACATCTGCAGTATTTTGCTTTTGATGTAATTATTTCCTTTAATTCAAGGGATCATTTGGGGTTTTACCTCAGCGTAGGTGTCGGGAGAGAGGGAGATTGAGGTCTCGGGATGAATGATTGCTGACTCAGCTCACCAAATCGACTTACACTAATCAGTTTGGATCAAAATTAATTTCACTTACTAACCTCTAATTAGGTTACTGAGCAAATTAACTCTTTTTTCCCAAATCACCAAGAAGCCAGACCACAAGTCATGCAATAAAAGCTATTTATTGTTTACAAATCACAAAGTTAAAGTTGGGTACACGAACACTTGATAGGCATGCATAAATGTAACCAGTTACCTCGCAGTTGAGCAGCAAGTCAATAATGGACAGAGTTACTTAACAAAACGAATAGCGAATGATACACAGGCAATCCAGCGTATTACTGTAAATCAGTGCTAATGGATGCTTAGTATTAACAAAAACAGTGACCAGAGTTTGAGGTTATAAATTGGTGAGATTACTTTAAGAGTAAGTCCTTAGACAAGTTAACAGCTTGGAACAGCCAGCCTATCAAATAGCTCAAGTCTACATGTGTAACTAACAATGTTCAGAGCTTGCACGACATCATCCTCGTGAGTGGCTTGCTTGGGTCAATCTCCTTCCTTCCCTGGGACGTAGGCATTAGCTTCTGGAGTGTTGAGTCGATTAAATCCCTTGCATTGGGGTTGGCTGTCTCATTTGGATCTTGGGTTATGACTGAGTCCACCTTACACACGAGTGACAATATCTGAGCTGGCTTTCTGCTCATCCTTATCGACCTGAGACTTCTTGCGATTAAGTGACCCTCTTAGCTCTGCCTGTAAGGGGCCGGTGTGGCCACCATTTAGCTCCTGCCCTTGTACTGGTAAGGTCAACTCTTACACCTGCATATTGAGAGAGCCTCTGGTCTGAAGCAGGCGGTAGACCCCTTTCAGGATGGCATCAGCTGGATCGGGAGCAGGAATGGAGCGCTAAGTTTCCCCCCCGCGATTTTCGGGGCACTACTGCTCAGTTTCTGCCTGGCGGAGCCAATGAAAACCACCCATGTAGTACCTAACTGATACTGGCTCATGTTAAAATAATTACCTGGCAGATTGTTGGTTGTGGTATCATGATTCTACCGACAGCAATACCAGATAAAGTCATGCGTCCTCTTAAAGCCCCAAAACACTGCACTAAATCTGAGGCATGCCCAAATTCCCAATCTCTTAGCACAGAATTACAGAGAATGTACAGCGCGGAAACAGGCCCCTCGGCCCAACCAGTCTCTGCAGGCGTTTATGCTCCACACGGAAATATAACGCCAGCACAAAACACAAGGTTGCACGGATTCTAAAGAGCTCAAACTTATCTTGCATCTAAAAAACGCAGGCACCTTTTTGACCAGCATAACATGTTTGAAAATCCCCCCTTTTAGTTCCCATAAAACGTCCATGAGTCTGCAGTTACTTTCTGCTCACGGCATCATGCTTTGGGAATTTCCAGTCTCCCTTGTCGATATGTATTTTGCTGGAATGACAGCTTTGTTCTTTCTGTTTTCAAAATTCAGCAATGACAAGTCGACATATTTTGCACAATGAGGCCGTTTAAATGAAGTCATTTTAGATCCTTGGGTCTGATATTAAATTACAATTAATAAATTGTGATTGCAGCTTTTAGACTGATACGTTACAGCACTGCTTTGAATTAGTAAAGGTACTCTGGTGTTTGTCATCATTATATTTGTCATGTATAGTAATTATATCTAGCTACTAGGATGATCATTATGTCTTCAATATGCTTTATATCTTCATTCAAATTTTTGTAATTCTTTCTTGACGGTTGACAGATGTAAGGGCTCAATTGCAAAGATGATATTAATTCCAGAGCAAATCTCCATCAACTGTCTGAAAGGCAGAACAGATGAGCTCGTCCTACATGACATTGTGTGGTGTTGTTTAATGTCAACCGCATTTATTTAAAGTTTAGTGCGGTGACAACATTTTTCACAAAGCTAAACACATGGATTCGCCACTCACCACTCAGCCTCTACCCAGTGATGCATTGAACAGGGACAACTCAGAGAAAACATCAAAGTGTGGCAAAGTTGATCCCAACCTATTCCACCATGAATCTCACAGATGAATAACATTTTTAAAGGTAATAAAACTTGCCCCATGCCTATAATTAAACTTCTATTTTCTTCAGGATATACTCCAGTTTCTTCAGTGATAGCGATCGGGTGTGTTAAAAAGCAGCAGTTGAGACATTACAATTGGCCTCAATACATCCGGCACAGGCACGGCGGGCCGAATGGCCTCCTTCTGTGCTGCATTATTCTATGATTCCATGGAGGAGACAGAAAAAATCAGCAGCTTGCCACTGCTAATTATTATCTTGTAACCCCTGCTGGATATTGGACAAGAACAAAAATAGGCTCACCTGCGATGCTCTCCATGGTTGAATAGCTCAGCGTTTTCCAACCTTTTCTGCATGCAGACATACCTCCTTAAAATTAATTGCAAACATTGACACACTTCTGGGGACCCCTCTCAAACTTTTGAAAGGCAGTTATTTATCTAAAGGAATTTTTTTCAACGAGTATACAGAAAATATGAATTACAGAGAAATATAGATATCTGATAGTCAGAAAGCTGATAACCTCAGGAACCTCAGTTTGAAAATCCACTAATAGCCCGCTGATGTTATTGGAGATGAAGGTTCCCAGTTATAAACAGAGCCCGGGTTAGGGCTTCTTTCACTACAGCTGAGAAGGTTAAAGCATGACTGAATACAGATCCTCAAACTTATGAAGAGTTCTGATCAGATAAAAAGTGATAGATTGTTTCCACTGGTCAGTAAGATGGTAAAAGAGGGCAAACTGAATTAAAGGGAAGGTCGGAAATATTTCTTTGCCAAATTGAGTGGTTAGAATGTGAAATTCTCTGCCATAAACTGTTATAAAAAAAAGAGGAATATTAAAGATCAGATCAGCCATAATCTTATTAAATGGCGGAGCAGTCTCGAGGGGCCAACTGGCCTACTCCTGCTCCTATTTCTTATGTTCTTATGTTCTAATGGGGTTACAGGGGCAGCAAGGAGGTGAGTACTTGGATTAAATGGCCCATGTGGAGACTCGATGCTGTGAATGGCCTGCCTCTATGCTGTAACATTCTTTCTGTCTGGGCTTACACATGAAGAGTAAACAGAAGTTGGTGCCTGTCCAAGAGTCACCCCTTCAGGAGAGGTAGGGAGAAAGCTCAGGGAAAATATTTGCAATCAGATAATATTAATTTCTCTCCAAGTTTCTTCCGTTTGACTTAGGATGCATTTCCATAGGTGCCATCAGCATTCTGGAATCTCACTGCAGTGACCCCAGGCCGTGAGTGTAATCGGGCTGATCGACCGGGGAGACAGCATAGCTGAACCCTCAACTGACCTCCATACACTTTCCAACTGAGGGCAATCAACAGTCATAGGAATGGAAACCCTGGCTGATGTTCCCCCATAGCCCAGGGACTAGAAGGAGATATTGATGTGCCCTAACTCAAATCAGTTAGCAAAGTATACACCAAGGATAGAACCAGCTTCCTGCTCCGTATGGCTCTGTGAAAGGGCTTGAGGTGCTCTTGATGGGTCCTTGTCACATACAACAGTCTCACTTCACTCCCTGTGAGCGAGCTGCTCATTCCCAAATGATCTAGGAGTTGCAGCCTCTCGGATTTCTGCTCCTATGAGAGAACTTGTACCCATTAGAACTCACACAGATCCTAGTTTGCCAATGTAATTGGCAGCCTTTGTTCTCTCCTGGATATTGCAGAAGACAGAACAACCAAAGCACCACACCAGAGATAATTTCAGAGATCCAAACTCAATTACAAAGTGTATAATAATTTTAACAAGTATAAACACATACAATAACAGCACAATTCTACACCACGACTAGCTACTAACCCCAACCCACTGACGACATACTCTGCACCTTCAACAGTTCTTTTGTACCACCAGTCCATCTCTCACTTCAGCACTAACATCATGATAGTTCCTCTAAACATTGTGTTCCTCTTCCTCTTTTTCCTGAAAAGGCTGGTGTAATGTATATGCTTCATGGGTTCTTTGCTTAAGAATTAATAGCAACATATTGTTTTCAGAATTAGTTGGTTTATTAGCAAAAGTTTAACAATCACACTACACATTACCAGTTCATCCACCAGGCTTACAACCACCTGCCTCATCATGGATCCCCTGAACCCAACTGGCTGGGGTTTTATTAAGTCTTGTGAACATCACGTGACTGGCTAAGCCGCTCCCAACTCAACAGCTCTACAGCTATTTTAAAATAAACAGCTAAAGCCGAGTGCCTCTTATTAAAGGGGCACTAGAACCTACAAATTACCAAATAAAACTTTAAAGGAAACTTTAACAGATTGAGCATACTCACAGGTGCATACATTACAGCTGGCATTATTCAGCTATCATAAAGTTTCTAAGCACAAGACAAGCTTGTAGCTTTTAGCTTGCACAAAGAAAAGAAAATACACAGGCAAGGCTAGGTTTAATCTAATCTAAATGAATACAGTGACGTGATCACTGAACCTGTCCCAATACTTAGTATCGCATCGCATGGTCCATTTCATCACTGTGCCATTGAGGGAACAAGGCTACCTTCATGAAATTCAATAATGGAGATTTGTTTCCACTAAACTATCTAGGCATTGTGTAACCATTCTGCTATTAATGGGAAGATTGAGGTCTTCCAATAATTGCTAACAAACGTATGTTAGAATCGGCTGAATTAGAAGTGGAGAACCAATTTAATATCAATGAACCGTCTAATTTCCCCCAAGTAAAATAGCTTTTTATTTCAGATTTGTTGTGAACATATTGAATTCAAAACCTTCCTGTTGGAATTCATCCAAGGTTACCATTTGACCAACACCTGAATGCACTATTTCCTATCAGTTCAAAATCTCTGAACTTACACTGACAGGATGCAAGCGAGTTCCACGTCTTGCAATAACATTGTACTTAATTGGTTCAAAGTGACACATAATTCAAGGTATAATTTAACAGATCGGAGTGGACAGCACTACAACACCGGCAGATATTTATTGGTGGGTATTACTTGCACCATCAAACTGTGAAACCCCCTGGTAAATGTACCGATTGCAGGAATTAATGTCAGACTCGGGCTGGAGATTGAACAGATTTTTAGCCAAATTTAAAGTGGTGTTTTTTTTAAATCCTTTGTTTGTCTTTGGGCTGATTTCTACTAGATGTAGAATGGAACTCTGAGCAAAATGACTTAATTGGTGAAAACTGAAGCTCCTGCTGAACGATGAAATGCAAGGGTTGGATCACTGACAAATTTAATGTGAATCCTACTGACATTTTTCATGTAGCTGAAAATAAGATCTGATATTTCATTTTGAACACAAATTACCCATGAAAACAATTATCAAGTGGATGAAACTAAATAAAAAATAAATGAGGAAATTGTTGTGACTTTTAAGTCAAATCTTTAGGTTGTTTTTGAATGTATTTATGTCAAATTTGACAAAAAGTGACAACTATATGAGGAGGTATTAGATTCTGCCTATATTTATTGTATTTAATATATTGAAGCAACATTTTGACATTAGAAATAATGAAAAGTAAAACATTATTACTGAAGAAAACAGATTCTGGTAGCTTTTTATTAATCAGGCTGTATCTTTGGTTTGTAAATCTTATTAACTGTTGGATACAAATATTTACAAACTTTAGAAAACATGTATAAAAGTATAGATACAAATCCCTTTCATTGACACTTTATATTGAACCCAGAATACTTGAACATAGAAGTGATGTAACTGCCACTTACAAACCAAGCAACAATAATTGCAGAATGTTAAGAGAAGATACACATATGATTTGAACGGTTGCATAGCTGGTTTGCAAATGAGCCCAAAAAGATAGAACCAAGCTATAACATCTCATGAGAAAACCCCTGCCACTGCTTTGAATGAATCTATCCTCACTCCCACTGGCTAATTAGTACAGATTTATTAGCAGTTTGGTGGGAAATTTCAAAGTGCACCTGCTCTCGCTGCCTAATTAGTACAGATTCATCAGGAATTTGGTGGGAAGCTTCTGCATGTGTTCATCTATGAAATGGATGCCTACACACACATGTAAATGTGTTGAGATTTCCAGCATTCATTAACAGCTAGCCCACCTGTTTTTAGTGAATGTAACAATGTGAAGCATGGAAAGATTTCCTTATTTTCATTACCAGCTCTACAGCTGTAGAATTGGCAATCTGAGCAATGAGACATGCAGTGACGTCAGCATGCAAGCTGGAATAACATGCACAGGATCTGATTTCTTCCTCGAGTGATGCTGCACTCATAAAAGGAAATAGCGATGTTGATTTACATGATCCTTAACACAGGATCTGCTTTAATCAGAAAATGGGGAATATCCGGTTTGACCATTTCTGTCTATTGTTCTTCCTTTTGGGTTTTAAATGTGACCTATTCTACTTTTAAAAGATGATGCTCGACGTACTTTAAAAAAAAATGTTGCTCTTCTTCTGTTCATACTCACTAGTGGATGCATCAAGTTTGGCAATGATAAATTCTAGATCTATCTGGCCAACAGTATCCTGGCAGGATATTGTTCTTGAGGATGAATTTCACCATTAAGTGCCCTTATTGAAAATGTTCAGGCTTCAGCATTAGGAGCAGCCCAATGGATACGCTTAATTACTGATCATCACCCATTAATTAGCAAGGCGTCAGCCTTGCCTCAGTGGTAGCACTCTCGCCTCTGAATCAGGTCGTGGGTTCAAGCCCCACTTCAGAGACTTGAGCACATAATGCAGGCTGATATTTCAGTGCAGAGCCGAGGGAGTGCGGCACTGCCGCAGGTGCCATCTTTCAGATACAGCCCTATCTTCCGCCTCAGGTGGATGTAAAAGATCCCATAGCACTACTTGAAGAAAAGGAGGGGAATTCTCCAAGTGTCCTGGAAAATATTTATACGTCAACCAATATCACTAAAAGAACAGATTGTCTGGTCATTACCTGTGGGAGCTTGCTGTGCACAAATTGGCTGCCACGTTTCCTACATTACAACTGTGACGACACTTCTGAAGTACTTCATTGGCTGTAAACTTTGGGATGTCCTGAGGTTGTGAAAGGCGCTATATAAATGCAAGACCTTTTCTTTGATCAAACAAAATAAAGGTAGTGTGTTTTAAACTCAAATAACAGTTGATGTATTTTTTAAGCATAATGCTGGGTGTTGGGTCGGTTTGGGAATATGGTAAAACCCCAGGCAACCTAATAAATGGGACAGACTGGACTCCACGATTTACCTCAACAGAGGTTCCTAAAATCCTAAAGCTGGCTCTGTTTCCATTTACTGCTGCCCCAAGCCACACGGAATCTTAACTTAGACCGAACTCAAGCTGTTCACTTCTCTTCCATTTTATGGTATCTCAGCTGCTAGCTACTTTCATCTCAATAATAGTGCCTGAAGATTTCTGACTTTCTGTATAAAGTTACATCAGTGACATTATTACACGCTCACAACGAGAATGTAAATGGCTCCCAGGGGAGCGACATGGGCACTTTGCTAACATTTGCACATTTTTTTCATCAGTGCCACTTAAAGAAGTGTTTCATTATTAAAATGGTTGTAAACAGCAGAGTCCATTATTAACAATCCCCATTTAAACAGGCCTCCGTTAAGCAAACAGACTGAAGGATTCACAAACTTTATGCTGGGATGTGGTTTTTTTCCCACGTGGATTCACAGTTAGGTCTAGTTTTAGTTTGCTTCTGTTTTGCTATACCTTATTAATTTTACATCTACTTTGCCTCACCCTAACCTCAGTCTCAGGAGAGTACCCCTAAGTGCAGCAACATGACCATCTCATTCCATACTTAGCCTAATCGAGTATCATAGTGACTTGGTCAGGTTAGTGATGAGTTTGAGGTGAGTGTTGTCTCATGGCAACTGGACTGAAACTTCCAAAATTAAAGATTTGTAACTTTTACCTCTCAAGCAGTCAGCTGGACTCTGTTGCTGGGTTCGAGCCCCACTACAAAAAAGAGCCTGTTCCAGTGAAATATTGCACAAACAGAAAAAGGGTTGAAGACCCGGTATAACCAGTCTTGCCCCAAATCCTTCCCCTCCACAGCCAAATAGAGCAATTACTCCACCCCAAGAAGGGAGGAATTTCAGAGCTCAGTTCTCTCAACCACAGTTACACAAAAGCCAATGATTTGAAACACTTTGGACCACCGAACCTCTCCCTTTGATCATTCTTTATTAAGTTTCCTTTCTTTCTTTACCCTTTTCTTGGCAAGCGTGCAAAGTGATGAGATTTCAGATAAACTAGTTTCCGTAGTGTTGTTCAGTCCCAGCATTGGCGATCTTTATACATAAATCCACTTCTGTATGCCTTTTCCATTAATGAAGATTTCATTCGATTATATACTTCATGTTTCTATGCAGAACTTAAATTTACTTCATATTTAATATTCAGTTACAATAGGAATTAATCAGAACAACTATGGCATAGCTGCGATAGTCACATTCAGTTGCAATGTTAAACATGAGGCAGCAGCTTACAGAACCTATTATTTGTCAGTACACATTTTTAGTACATCAACAGTTTTTAAACCTCAAGAATAATTTTGTAAAACCCATTCATGAATTGTGTTTTTTTTTCCCAATTCTAAATCACATATATATATATATATATACATATTTATTGAATTGACCAGTTCCGATACCAACACAACAAACACAGCAGTTGTAATACAAAATATATATCGATATAAATACTGTATTGTCTTTTGTTTAACTCACTTGTACAACAAAAATTGCCTGGCATGAGCTGATTAGCACAGAGGCCTTTTATCCTTCACTTTTAATGGTAAGGTGGACTTGTACAATGAAGAAGTCACTTTCATACCGAACCAGTTCTGAGTAGCACCGACTCGATTAGAAGTATCTAAAGGCTGCTGCCGTCAGGGAGCTCCACACACTCAGCTGAACATTGATATTGTAAAATGGCAGCACGTTCAGGGACTCACTCTCTGTAGACTTATTTCCATCAGCCTCATGTATGGGGTGATTGTACTTTGGTTTCTTTTTACTGGAGAAATCCTGTGCACCAGCAAAATGTAAAGAATAAATTAGTTCGCTTTTAGACACCCGAGCAGCTCAAAAGCAAGAAGTCCCGATTTTAACTCAGGGCGGGCGACAAACCGTCGTGACCCGGGCCCGCTCGGTTGCCGGGAGACGCAGCAGCTGGCCGACGGCGATGGGGTGGGGGGGGGGGGGGGGGGGGGGAGCATAATCTCAGGCGGCAGGTAAATCACGGGGAGGGGGTTTCAGGAAGGCCGCGCAATGAGGGAAGACCTAAACTTTCCCTGTGGGATCCAGAAGAGCACTCCTGTTCCTCCTGACCCTACAAGGAAAGAAAAAGTTTGAAAGCTCGCCTATTTGGGCCGTTTTCTGCTCTGCCCCACGGGGAGATTTAATAGAGATGTTCAAAATGGTGAAGGCTATTGATACAATAAATAAGGAGAAAGTGTTGCCACTGGCAGGAGGGGCAGTAACCAGAGGACACAGATTTAAGATCATTGGCAAAACTACCAGAGGAAGATGAGAATTTTTTTTTTGACGCAGCAAGTTGTTATGATCTGGAATGCACTGCCTGCATATTCAATAGTAACTTTCAAAATATATACATTGAAAAGGAAAAATTTGCAGGGCTATGGGGAAAGAGCGGGTGAGTGCAACTAATTGGATATCTCTTTCAAGAGCCAGTACAGACACGTGGGCTGAATGGCTTCCTTCTGGTGCTGTATCATTCTATAATTTGCTGTGTTTCCAGCATTTTCTGTTTCTGTTTCAAAATTTGCAGTTTTTTGCTTTGTATTTAAAGTAATACAAATTTACTTCTAAATACTTTTTGTCAAGTTTTGCATATGAAACAATGTGTATCACGGTTACCTTCCAGAAGTACAGACTGTTTTCTCAGCAGGGGCCACCTTAACAATTGACCACTCAGGAGCGGTGTTTACAGGGAGCGATAGTCTGGATATTACAGGCCCACAGACCTTGATTTTCCATCGGTTTCTGGGTTTGCCGGCCTGTGGTTGCTTGCCCAATGCTCTCAGCAAAAGGTTGTTCCTCCAATGGCACCCAGTTGGAACTTACCTGACCTCCTCCAATCTTGATCATTCTCTTTGGATAAGAACCATCTCACGCTTTATGCTGAAACCAGGTTCTAAAATAATGACCGAATATAGCAAGGATATATTACCTGATGGGGATATCACATGACACCATTTGTTCCCTGGTTTCCACAGTTCTTTGTCGATCCAGCGACATCATATAGTCCAGCTTGTCCTGTAGTTCTTTATTCTAGAGATCAAATGCACCATTAATATATCAGGAAATAAAACTAACATTTATTTTGTACGGCTATTTTACAAATATAGTATTCGGATGTTTTCCTAATCCACGATTGAGTTCAACTAAATTAAAGTTTTGCATTAGTAAGGCTGTAAGCTTAAATGACTGTCCACTTATTTATGTACACAATTTAATTTTATCTGTAAGTTATACCATGGGAGTATCATTAGCATATATTATAATATGTTCATTTATAACCTTACAGTATAGACACCATTTTTTTTATTTGTTTCTATGTTCTATGATGCCATTTTATGTGATTGTTTCTTGGTTAAAGTACCTCAGCTGTACCTTACACATAACTCCTATTAATGACCACAACAGTATTTAAAGTATGACCAGAACCTATTTGGATATTGAAAGCATCTGATTAATATTGCACAAGGCTCACAATTTCCACACACAGTTCCACGTTGGGGTGTATTGTTACATTTGTGCCCTGTATGTACACCCTCAACTACTGAGGGAAAAATATCCCTTAAATTCAAATGCAAGTGACATTAAACCTGGCAGCGATCATTAAAACAACAACTTGTATTTATATAGCACCGTTAACGTCGTAAAACATCCCAAGGTGCTTCACAGGAGTGTTATAAGACAAAACAAGTACATTTGATACCGAGCTACATAAGAAAAAATTACAGCAGATGACCAAAAGCCTGGTCAAAGAGTATGTTTTAAGGAGCGTCTTAAAAGAGGAAAGGGAGGTAGAGAGGCGGAGAGGTTTAGGGAGGGAGTTCCAGAACTTAGGATCCAGGCAGCTGAAGGCACGGCCACCAATGGTTGAGCAATTATAATCAGGGATGATCAAGAGGGCAGTATTTGAGGAGTGCAGAAATCTCGGGGCGTTGTGAAGCTGAAGGAGATTACAGAGGATAGGGAGGGGTGAGGCCCTGGAGGGATTTGTAAACAAGGATGAGAATTTTGAAATCAAGGTGTTGCTTAACCGGGAGCCAGTGTAGGTCAGCGAGCACAGGGGGTGATGGGTGAGCGGGACTTATTGCGAGTTAGGATACGGCTTGCCGAGTTTCAGATCACCTCTTAGGACATGTGCTCGTGTTTAAATCCCTTCATGACCTGGTCTATCCCTGTAACCTCCTCCAGTCCTACAATGTCCACACAAATCTCCGTTCCTCCAACTCTAACCTCTTGTGCATTTCTTCCACCCTTTGCCCCACCATTGGTGGCCGTGCCTTCAGCCGCTTAGATTCCTGCTATGGACTCTCCTCCCTAAAGCCTTTCGCCTCTCCTCCTCCTTCAAGCCCCCCCTTAAAACCCACCTCTTTGACCAAGCTTTTGGTCAACCCTCCTGATATCTCCTTGTTTGGCTCAACAAGTTCGGGTTGGAAATCGGTGGTTAGTGGTGTGCCACAGGGATCGGTGCTGGGACCACAAACTGTTCACAATATACATAGATGGCCTGGAAGAGGGGACAGAGTGTAGTGCAACAAAATTTGCAGATGACACTAAGATTCGTGGGAAAGCGGGTTGTGTAGAGGACACAGAGAGGCTGCAAGGAGATTTGGATAGGTTAAGCGAATGGGCTAAGGTTTGGCAGATGGAATACAATGTCAGAAAATGTGAGGTCATCCACCTTGGGAAAAAAAAACAGTAAAAGGGAATATTATTTGAATGGGGAGAAATTACAACATGCTGCGGTGCAGAGGGACCTGGGGGTCCTTGTGCATGAAACTCTTTTGAGTCCTTGTGCATGAATCCCAAAAAAAGTTAGTTTGCAGGTGCAGCAGGTAATCAGGAAGGCGAATGGAATGTTGGCCTTCATTGCGAGAGGGATGGAGTACAAAAAGCAGGGAGGTCCTGCTGTAACTGTATAAGGTATTGGTGAGGCTGCACCTGGAGTACTGCGTGCAGTTTTGGTCACCTTACTTAAGGAAGGATATACTAGCTTTGGAGGGGGTACAGAGACGATTCACGAGGCTGATTCCGGAGATGAGGGGGTTACCTTATGATGATAGATTGAGTAGACTGGGTCTTTACTCGTTGGAGTTCCGAAGGATGAGGGGTGATCTTATAGAAACATTTAAAATAATGAAAGGGATAGACAAGATAGAGGCAAAGAGGTTGTTTCCACTGGTCGGGGAGACTAGAACTAGGGGGCACAGCCTCAAAATACGGCGGAGCCAATTTAAAACCGAGTTGAGAAGGAATTTCTTCTCCCAGAGGGTTGTGAATCTGTGGAATTCTCTGCCCAGGGAAGCAGTTGAGACTAACTCATTGAATGTATTCAAGTCACAGATAGATGGATTTTTAACCAATAAGGGAATTAAGGATTATGGGGAGTGGGCGGGTAAGTGGAGCTGAGTCCACGGCCAGATCAGCCATGAGTGGCGGAGCAGGCTCGAGGGGCTAGATGGCCTACTCCTGTTCCTAATTCTTATGATCTTATGTTCTATGTAACATCCATCTTTATCTGATTACTCCACCACCTTGGGAGGATTTTCTATGTTAAAGGCACTATATAAAGGCAAATTGTTAATCCCCTAACATTCAGATGTGCACTGTTTCCAGTAGGGATCACTGCATAGAAATCAGGAGCTACAAGTTTGACCAAATCTCCTCTCCCTAGTCCAAGGACATCAAATGGGGTTGTCAAGCCTCCAGGAATTCGAGATTAATCTGCAAGACACTACTGCGAGCGACCCACCAAAGGGGCAACAAAAAAATTGTGTTTATAAAAAAAAAATTATTTGAAGACTTTTAAAATATCGGAGATGGGAAGAAAGGCTGTTTAACTGATAATCAAAAACCGTCCAATCAGATAATGACTCTATTTGCTTTGCGATTGGTGTGAGAAGGCGGCGTGCTGCATTAATGGTTGAAAAGAGAATTTGAAAATTAAAACCTTACCTCAGCTTCCAAAAATGAAATCCGTTCCATCAAATCTTCAATTGTTATATCTTTCTGTTTAATTTTACTCTTCAGGATTTCAATCTGTACGGTTCAAGAAGAAAAAGATCTTAGAATGGATACCAGAATTGTGAACCCAACGCAGTGTTAACATTATTGCCAGTTAAGTAAACCTTTGTGTAATCTGGGATTTTAATAACGAATTCAGCTCATTTTTACTAGTTACAGAAAATTCATCTAAATCAGCAGAGGGCGCTGTTCTCAGATCAGCGAGCCGAATATTCTCATTGATCCATATCATAACTGAGCTAGTATTGCTCAAGAATTGTTAATATATACAAATGCAAATGCTTTATCCATTAGAACAATTATCCTTGATCTTAGAGTGAGTGCAAATAATTGACTTGGAGCCACTGAATTCTTGCAGGATGACATAAATGCAATGAATGAGCACAAACAAGCCTTCTGTGCCCAATAAGGAGAAAGGAACATTAAGACACAGAAACCTAGCTCCTCCTTGTGGCCAGTTGGCAACCGCTGTAGTCCCAGGCTAACTAAAGCTTGCATTTTGGCTCAATATAGCAGTGAAACAAGATGTAGTGCAGTATTGTTGAATCAAACTGCAGTTTTTACGAATAGCTAAAAGCATTCCTTGTTTTGGCTGCAGCCTGGGGTTGATGTTTGCTCTGAAAACGAATGATGTGTTTTTAAGCAAGGAGCACAGAAGCCAGTGTTTTGAATTAGACATATTGGGTGACCTTGCGCTCCAATCTGTTTAATAAATGAGATCTCCCCTCAGCTACTTGTAGACTTGTAATAAAAATAGCCGGGCCCACATTCTATCCAACTCAGTCCCTATCAGCAGCACTCATGTCAAAACCAGCCTGGACCAAACCCTCAGTCTTGCTTCTTTCGTAGATAAAATGGATTAAGTCTCGTATATAATTTGATGATGTAAAAGATACAAAGCATTTCACTCTATGTCCGAGCTATTTACAAAGTTTATATATTGGGTGAGAGTTATTAACGTATATTATGGTTATATAATATCGGTGAGTGTTAAAAGAATCTAGGGATGTAGCAATTTTCAACTGATAAACAGTTGTCTTTTTCTCACCTCTTCAATCATTTGCTTGACTTTCCTCTGTTGACAGTCTACCATGTTGTCCAGGTGTCGAATTCTTTCCCGCAGACTGGCAGCTTCCTCCTCCAGTTTCTGGGACCTGACACAGCCGGGGATCAACAGAAATTGTGTCAAATGATGCAGAGGATTCCACGAGCCCATAAATCTGTCTGTGGTGGAGTTTGCCCCTGCTCTGCCCCCACATTCCTCACAGTTACTGAAGCGTAGCATGAAGTGCAATATGATTGATTACCAATAGCGAAACTCAATAGGCAAAATTCCAATTGAATAATTGGAGCAAGGTGCAAGAGGCTGAGAGGGGTTGCATTCTCTGAGGAGGGGGTTGTACTCCCTGTGGGGAACTGTGCTCCCTGAAGAGAGATATTGTGTTCCCTGGAGAGAGAATGTGTTCCTGAGAGAGAGACTGTGCTCACTGGAGAGAGACTGTGATCCCAGAGAGAGACTGTAATCCCAGAGAGAGACTGTGATCCCAGAGAGAGACTGTGATCCCAGAGAGAGAGAGAGAGAGAGAGAGAGAGAGATGTGTCCCCAAGAGAGAGACTGTGTTTGAGAGAGAGACTGTGTTCGAGAGAGAGAGAGAGAGACTGTGTTCAAGAGAGAGAGAGACTTTGTTCGACAGAGAGAGAGACTGTGTTCGAGAGAGACTGTGTGAGAGAAAGAGAGAGACTGTGTGAGAGAGAGAGAGAGAGAGAGAGAGAGATGTTCCCAAGAGATTGTGGTCCCTGGAGAGAGAGAGAGAGAGAGAGAGAGAGCATGTTCCCAGAGAGAGAGAGAGAGAGAGACTGTGTTCCGAGAGAGAGAGAGAGACTGTGTTCCCAGAGAGAGAGAGAGAGACTGTGTTACGAGAGAGAGAGAGAGAGACTGTTCCCAGAGAGAGAGACTGTGTTCCGAGAGAGAGAGAGAGAGAGAGACTATGTTCCCAGAGAGAGAGAAAGAGAGAGACTGTTCCCAGAGAGAGAGAGAGAGAGAGAGACTGTGTTCCGAGAGAGAGAGAGAAAGAGAGAGACTGTGTTCCCAGAGAGAGAGAAAGAGAGAGACTGTTCCCAGAGAGAGAGAGAGAGACTGTGTTCCACCTGCACTTCCTCAGTATTCATTGCTTGTGAAGTGAGTTCACTCTATAGAAGCTCTGTAGACAACAGAGAATTCAAACCCATCACCTAGAGGCAAAGTGTGCCAACCCAGTGCCTAACCAGAGCCCTCCTCTTCTCTATTCTAAAACTTAGCATCATTAACAATAAAGATTGAGGTAAGGATTGTATTACAATTCCTTCATTATAGAACAGTAGGTGTGGCATGTTAAATATTACTGCTCATTAGCGATTTTGCCACGAGTGAGAGAACTTTAATGGTAATGTATTGGGAATTCATTAATACAGAACTGTTTCCATAATAAAAAGTGTAAATAAATAGCCTTTCCTTAAAAAGGTAAAAACAGATCTAATTGAATTGTGAGAATAAATTGCACATCTGTGAACAATGTAGCGGCCGGTATGATTTAGCAGCACCTTTGGGTGGGTCGCGAGTCTGGTTCGTCTCGGTGTCGGAACTGCTGGAGCTGCTGCTCTTTTTCCTGTAACCTCTGCTGCAAAAGGTGATGCTCCTGCAACAAAACATCAGAGACTGGTCCAGTATTCAGTTACTGCATTACAGCCATCTACCTCGAATACAACCACTCCAAACCTGGCCACATTTTAATCAATTAGAATGTAATTTAGTTTCTTGAATAGTTAACGGACTCATGTTTAAATATTGACGACATTGAAGGCGCCCATTGTCAACAGCTCAATGATAAATAGAGAAATATTGTCTCGGTTTTTGGACGTTATCAGCCTATTTTTCATTCCAATTTTCTCCCTCCTCTGCTGAAGGCACTGACTCATGCTGGGATGTGGTTCCACAGGCAGTGTCCTCTCTCCTGTACCATCTGGCCATAGTTTAACAGGGGAATTTTAACTGCGAGTGAGTTTCGGCTGTTGGGGGGGTGGAGGAGGAAGGTGAGCCTCAAACCCCCTCCTCCCCCCCCCACCCCCCCGTCACACTCATCAATTTGAGGCCTGGGCTATTTTAACTCCTGGGTCTAATTTACATCCTGAACTGGGTGTAATGAGGTAATTGGCCAGCTGTGGGCTGGCGAACCTTGGGCAGCCTGGCAGGTCTCCCCCTGCACTCAGATAAGTGGTGGGCGATTTTGTTCGGGTTTCGCAGATGGGTAGAGGAGGAAACCCAGTGCAGCAGAGGCCAAGTCTAACCTTGTGGGGCCTGGAGGAGTGCTGCAGTTCCTCCTGGCCCCACTGAAGAAAGTCGAGCATGTGCCTTACAGGACCTCTTCATCCTGTGGGCCTGGTGTGACGGAGCGGAGTGACCACGATGTGCTCCCCACTCGGTCCGAGGCTAAAATGCCATCGGGATCCTAATGACATAATTGGGACCTGCCATTTGCTTGTATTAATCACGCTCCCACCCAGGCGAGTGTTTCAGCCACCTAAAAAAATGGGCCAAGTTAAAGTGTCAGTGGGCGGGATTGCAGCAGAAATGGGGCGGTAAGTTTGCAGAGGCAATTTCAATTTCACGAAAAATCCCGTTCCAACCGGGCAGGGTGGGCTAAAATTGCCCCCGCTCTTTCTAGCAGGGTCATTGGATCGTGATCAGGAGTGGGAACCCTGGCTGACTTTCCCCTCCTTAGTCCTGGAAGCTGAAGTTAATTTGCTCTGTGACCACCTCAGTATTGACCGGGAATCAAACTGGAGACAATATTGGTGTGGATCGCTCAGTCCCACACTGGGAAGCCCACTTAACAATTGAGCTACTATGGGAGTCCCTCCAACAGATTCTTATAACAACAACTTGTAATTACATAGCGCCTTTAACATAGTAAAGCATCCCAAGATGCTTCACTGGAGCGTTATACAGCAGACACCTCAAAGCGCTGGAGAAGTACCACCAACACTGCCTCTGCAAGATCCTGCAAATCCACTGGGAGGATAGACGGCACCAACGTCAGTGTTCTCACTCAGGCCAACATCTCCAGCATCAAAGCACTGACCACACTCGACTAGCTCCGTTGGGTGGGCCACATCGTCCGTGTGATGTATGTAGCACTCAAATCACTGACTCCACACAGTCTGGTGTTGTAGTAACTGCTGTGACCTTAGTTCTTTATTGTGTAACTCCAGAGTGCCTCTCAGGTGTGGTGGGCAGCCTTTTATACTCTGTCTTGCAGGTACTTTCAGGTCTCCCACCACAGCGTCCTCTGTGGCGCCCCATTGTAATCATACAGTTAATGTACCTGGACAATACATAACATCTCACTCCCCCCCCACAGACCTCGACTTGCAGCACCAAGCAGATGATCCACACAGTCTCGAACCCGGCAGGCACTGTTCAGAGGATAGCGCCCGTCACGGACAAAACTGCAGAACGTGACTCTGTCCAGGGCAGAGAGCACGGACCTCGGGGTCCTGGAACTCAGAGTCCGCCGAGGGGGGCTAATCGAGTAGCACCATGCTGGTGCTACGGAGGAAGCCATGGGGCTCACCGGTGCAGGTTTGCGGAGTATACGTGCAATACCTGCCACACGAAAGGCCACCTTCAGCGTATGTGCAAAAGAAACATGACTCACCGTGTGGCTGAGGAGATGGTAGATGATCCACTGTCCCGTGAGGAGCAGGTAGAAGAAGATGAGGTGTTTGGACTGTATACTTGTACCGACAATTCGGCCCCAGTGGTTTTGGAAGTCAAGATTAACGGAGTCCCAGTGAGTATGGATCGGGTCAGTCGCTGATGAGTCAGAGAACTTTTGATAAACTGTAGATCAACCCAGCTGATCTTAATTTGATCTGTATAATATGTGGCTCTAATTAGTTTCCAGGTTTCTGGAGGATGCATATTCTTCCGAGGTGCGTTGTTACAAATGCCCAATTGTTTACTTTTGTACAAAAGAAAGTGTTTTAATAAGCTCCAGATTCAGGTACAAAAGTTGTTGACTAGCTAGGTATGCAATTACTAGAACTTTCAAAGAATGAAAGACTTGCATTTGTATAGCGCCTTTCTTGACCTCAGGACATTGCAAAGCGCTTTACAGCCAATGAAGTACTTTTGAAGCGCAGTCACTGTTGTAATGTAGGAAACGCGGCAGCCAATTTGCGCACAGCCAGATTACACAAGCAGCAATGTAATAAATGACCAGATAATCTGTTTTTGTGGCAATGGTGGTTGGGGGATAAATATTGGCCAGGACACCGGGAGAACTCCCCTGCTCTTATTTGAAATCGTGCCATGAGATCTTTATTGTCCACCTTAGAGGGCAGACAGAGCCTTAGTATAAAATAGTAATTTTACTATTAGTTATATTGGGCTAGAACTTTGCCAGACTGTCATTATTTGATAGTGAAATAATAAGAAAAATTTTGCCATTTTTAAAAAATGGGGTAAGTTTGGCCAAAAAATACCCCCGTCGTTAAAAAACGGCATTGCTGGAGGAATCGTGTTGGAAAACGCCGTCCTCTCCAACTTTACCACGTGGCCGATATCGCGAAAAATACAGGAAAGAAAATACCCCCAAAAAATGTTCATAAATAAAAAAATTAAAATGGAGAAAATATTCACAAAAGCATTGATGACAGAATCACTGAAAAAATTATTATTTTTAATTCAACTTACCTTCTTTGTAAGTCTTCTTACTTACCGGCATTGCAAGGTTTTCAAAACGATGTTTTGCAAAGCGAGTACGGCGGTGCCAAACGGCCAAACTTAGTCGGTACGTTTTTTTAGATATGGCGTTACTGAAAATGGCAATATTTTGACAATGCCATCCTTAAGGTTTGTGGAATTTTAAGCATTTTCTTTTTAGGACAAAAACTTAGTCTTAACGCGGGAAAAAAATCGCATTTAAATGCACGTTACGGTGGCAAACTTCTAGCACTTTATAATTAAAGAATATTGATTGTAGTATCGTATATTTTTTTCCTGAAGTGGTGAATACAAAGAATGGAACAGATTCCCAGTTGGAGCAATTAATATTATGTCAATTCATTGTTTTTAAAAAAGCTGGTTAAGTAGCAGGTTATGAATGGAACTGAGGGGTATATCATTCTGTAATGCTGGGACCCTGGAAATCTCGTGTGATATAGCGGCCAGGGCGGAACAGTGGGCATCACAATGTCTGTAGATATTCTGTTTAGCTCACTTACTTTTCAAACTCAGAGAGAAATTTTGAAGAACTGATTAAATAGGAAAAGAAGAATCCTCGACAGGGCAGATCGACACTGACCTTCCGAAATGTCCGATCCTGCCTTTTCTCTTTACTGATGCTGACAGACCAACTGCGTATTCCCAGCATTTACCATTTTTATTATAGGGCAGTTGCAAGATCTGTGAAAGGGTGGGTTCATGGGCCAATTGACTTTTTTACTCCATGCTTTGTTACATTCTTATAATGGTAAAAGTTAAGTATGCTAGAGATATTTGTAATAGACCACTCCCCTATTATTTGTGCTGAAGCAGTCCATATCTCCAGTTACAGTATATGTTGCACTCTAAGCCATTGTATTTTCAGAAACCTATTTCCCCATGAACTACACTTTCACACAACACCACCTGCGGAGTTCTTTCAGCAAATGCTGTGTTGCTGTCATTGCCAGAAACCCACTTCCCTTGTGCCAGCTGTGTTTTGTGACAAAACTAAGGGGTGGCCTCGTATATATTGTGCCATATGTTTCAAATGGAGGTCCCCCAGGCCCTGGGAGATCCTGGAGAGACTGTTGGGAGCCCCGAAGTTATCATCGTTCTGTACTACTGTGATCAGAGGTTGTACTTTTTGACTTACAGGCATGGTTTACATCTGTTGCTGTATTAGTGAAGTTCCCACCTGCTGCATTTCCAATCAAAGAAACATAGAAACATAGAAAATAGGTGCAGGAGTAGGCCAGTCGGCCCTTCGAGCCTGCACCGCCATTCAATGAGTTCATGGCTGAACATGCAACTTCAGTACCCCATTCCTGCTTTTTCACCATACCCCTTGATCCCCCTAGTAGTAAGGACTACATCTAACTCCTTTTTGAATATATTTAGTGAATTGGCCTCAACAACTTTCTGTGGTAGAGAATTCCACAGGTTCACCACTCTCTGGGTGAAGAAGTTTTTCCTCATCTCAGTCTTAAATGGCTTACCCCTTATCCTTAGACTGTGACCCCTGGTTCTGGACTTCCCCAACATTGGGAACATTCTTCCTGCATCTAACCTGTCTAAACCCATCAGAATTTTAATCGTTTCTATGAGATCCCCTCTCATTCTTCTGAACTCCAATGAATACAAGCCCAGTTGATCCAGTCTTTCTTGATATGTCAGTCCCGCCATCCCAGGAATCAGTCTGGTGAACCTTCGCTGCACTCCCTCAATAGCAAGAATGTTCTTCCTCAAGTTAGGAGACCAAAACTGTACACAATGCTCCAGGTGTGGCCTCACCAAGGCCCTGTACAACTGTAGTAACACCTCCCTGCCCCTGTACTCAAATCCCCTCGCTATGAAGGCCAACATGCCATTTGCTTTCTTAACCGCCTGCTGTACCTGCATGCAAACCTTCAATGACTGATGTACCATGACACCCAGGTCTCGTTGCACCTCCTCTTTTCCTAATCTATCACCATTCAGATAATAGTCTGTCTCTCTGTTTTTACCACCAAAGTGGATAACCTCACATTTATCCACATTATACTTCATCTGCCATGCATTTGCCCACTCACCTAACCTATCCAAGTCACTCTGCAGCCTCATAGCATCCTCCTCGCAGCTCACACTGCCACCCAACTTAGTGTCATCCGCAAATTTGGAGATACTACATTTAATCTCCTCCTCTAAATCATTAATGTACAATGTAAACAGCTGGGGCCAGAGCACAGAACCTTGCGGTACCCCACTAGTCACTGCCTGCCATTCTGAAAAGTACCCATTTACTCCTACTCTTTGCTTCCTGTCTGCCAACCAGTTCTCAATCCACGTCAGCACACTACCCCCAATCCCATGTGCTTTAGCTTTGCACATTAATCTCTTGTGTGGGACCTTGTCGAAAGCCTTCTGAAAGTCCAAATATACCACATCAACTGGTTATCCCATGTCCACTCTACTGGAAACATCCTCAAAAAATTCCAGAAGATTTGTCAAGCATGATTGCGCTGTTTTCCCTTGGGCAGTTGTGGATTTGTTTTCCAGAAATTAGGATCCATCAACATTTGCAAGAATGCCTGTGAATATTTGCAGGGGATCACACACACAAAAGTGTGAAAAGTACAGCAGCAAACAATCAGTGGGTTTACTCACCATCATAGGCAGTCCCTCGAAATCGAGGAAGACTTGCTTCCACTCAAAAAGTGAGTTCTCAGGTGACTGAACACTCCAATATGGGAATTACAAGTCTCTGTCGCAGGCGGGACAGACAGTCGTTGGAGGAAAGGGTGGGTGGGGAGTCTGGTTTGCCGCGCGCTCCTTCCGCTGCCTGCGCTTGGTTTCTGCATGCTCTCGGCGACGAAACCCGAGGTGCTCAGCGCCCTCCCGGATGCTCTTCCTCCACTTAGGGCGGTCAGGTACGGCAGGAGTTTTGCATTTCTATACACACATGTAGCTTTGTCACTCTTACATCCCCATGCCACGTAAGCGGGTCTGATTCAACCCTCAGCATGCATTTTCCTAAGTGTACTTTTACACTGCTGAGAAAGATTGACAGTTGGTATCTGTGACACTAAATTAATCAGCTCACTCCCCAGGGCCGAGGGTTGCTGTAGGAAATGGAAAATGTTGGACTGTTCAAGGATGAGGTTCTCTTCTGCATTGGGGTTTAAGGCGCATCTTTGAGGCTTTACATTGAGTCAGCTCATGCAATGCCTGAACTCAGTATTGACACGGAGTGCCAAACTGGAAAGGCATTCCATTCCCTCATAACCAACATGCCTCGTCGTGAGCAGAAAAGTCAACAGAAATATAATGCAAGTTAATAATACCTCCACCATTCGAGCAATGAGTTGGTCCAGCTCCTCAATCCTCCGCTCCCTTTCTGCTATTTTCTGCTCTGCTGCCAGGGCCTTCTGGTTGGCTTCTTCCAGTTCTTTGAGGGCCTGGTTTATTCGGGCCTTCATTTAAAAAAAAAGAATAAATATCAAAACGTTATCAGTTAGTATTCCCATCTTTCAGGCTTCCAGCACCGAGCCACAGCACTGTAATGGGCTAAACACAGAGATAAATCTCAAGCTGCTACAGTCAGCCCATGGGGTACTGAGCTCCCCTTGACATTTGCAGTTCACACCTGTTACCAAGTTTAGAAGCAACTTTGTCAGTGATGTCACGGTATTGGTGTTTAATGCACTTGCATCAAATTCCTCACCTGGCTGTCTGGTTTAGAGTCAGTTGTTCAACTTGTTGAATGAATGTACATTTAACAAGCTGTGGCATTTTACTAATAAGTAGAATGAGCTTTACATTTATGTAACACCTAGGGCCCAAGTTCCCGCCTGATTTTTAGGAGCAACTGGTGGAGAATGGACTATTTTAGAAATCGCAATTCTCCACATTTTTTTTTCTGCAGTTCTAGTCGGGTAGAACAGTTCTAGTTTAGAACAGAATTTTTTCTTCAAAAGGGGACGTGTCCGGCCACTGATGCCTGATTTGAAAGTTTCCACAGTGAAAATGTACTCCAAACTAAAGTAGAATGGAGCAAGTGAAGATTTTTGTAGAACTGAAAAAACCTGTTCTACACATTAAAAAATCAGGCGCAGGTTACAAATTAGGCGTCCAGAACAAGGTGGGGGGGAGGAGAGGGGGAAGGGAACTCATTAAATTCGACAATAAATCCTTATTTATACTTCTACAAATACTATACAAATAAATCCAACCTGAATAAACATTTATAAGCCAAGAAAAGATTAAATAAACCATCTTCCTACCTGTGTGAAAGTGCTTCAGCCAGGGAGAATTCTGCAGCCGTTCGTGCTGCTGAGTGGGAGGGGGAGAGAGAGAGAGAGAGAGAGAGAGGGAGGGAGAGAGGGAGAGAGAGAGAGAGAGGGAGAGAGGGAGAGAGGGAGAGAGAGAGGGAGGGAGAGAGGGAGAGAGAGAGAGAGAGAGAGAGGGAGGGAGAGGGAGAAGGAGAGGGAGGGGGGAGGGGGGGAAGAGAGGGGGAGGGGGGGAAGAGAGAAGGGGAGGAAGAGAGAAGGGGGGAAGAGAGAAGGGGGGGTCGGGTCGGGGAACAGGAGCGCGGGTCGGGGGGGGAGCGGGTCTCGGATCAGGGCGGGGGGGGGGCGCGGGTCTCGGGGTGGGGGGGAGCGGGGGGGGAGCGGGTCTCGGGGGGGGGAGCGGGTCGGGTCGGGTCGGGGTGGGGGGAGGGAGCGGGTGTCGGGTCTGGTCGGGCGGGGGGGGGAGGCGGGTGTCGGGTCTGGTCGGCGGCGGGGGGGGGGGGGGGAGGCGGGTGTCGGGTCGGGTCGGCGGCGGGGGGGGGGGGGGAGGCGGGTGTCGGGTCGGGTCGGGTCGGGGTGGGGGGGGAGCGGGGGGGGAGCGGGTCTCGGGGGGGGGGAGCGGGTGTCGGGTCTTGTCGGGGGCGGGGAGCAGGAGCTGGCCGTGGGAGGAGCCTTATTCACGCAGCCCCAGTGAGGCCATTGGGCCAGGGCTAGGGGCTGCGTGCTTCGGGCCCCTCCCACACAGTTCGGCGCCTGGAGCTACTGCACTTGCGTGCCGACTGTAGCGCGCATGTGCAGAGGTCCCGGCACTGTTTTCAGTGCAGGGACCTGGCTCCGCCCCCCCCACAGCTCGTGCTGGCTGCGCCGAGGGCCAGAGGACCTGAAAGTCGGTGGAGAATACCGAGGATTTTTTTAGGCGCCGTTTTAGGCGCGAAAAACGGGCACCCAGCTCGGAGGGGCACCCGTTTTTTTTCTTGTGGAAACTTGGGCCCATACAGTGTGCATTTAAAATCAACAGTTAATGCCTTTTTTAAAACAATACCATTATTAAGTATCGATACTAATTTCACCCTAAAGTTGTTTCTAAATTTGGAGGACAAGTGTAGACACTCTCACCCAGAGAGTTATAAGCCAAAGATCGAGATCTGCTACTGTACCATTTCTGGCTGTTCACCTACAATTACAAGATCAGAAACCTCAGATCTCACCATTAAGGTGCAGGAATTCGACAAATGGGCCCAAATATTGGCATGCACCAATTGCTGGGCTGATATCTTTTATTGGCCTAGTGTATATCATGAACATCCAAATGCTTGAAGGCTGATGCCCAATAAATGTGTCACTCACCAATTAAAGGCTTTCATTCTCGTACTCAGTTGTTTTTCCAATTTACCACTCGACCTTCTTTAAGACCTTGAGTCAGGCTGGGGCACAGTTTCAAGTTACCAATAATCCCCTGGTACCTTTCCCCTAGACATTGATGGTGATCTGTCACCCATGATATACCGCACTGGATTTTGAAATACCATTCAATATCACTCGTTTTACACTGCCCCCGCTCCCCCCGCCAACAAATGTCAGCAGGCTATTCAACTGGAGAGGGCATTATTCACAAATCTGTCCTTATCCAATGTCCATGATCATGGGCTAGAACCTCCACTTTTGTGCTTATCACCCAAAAATTGCCGATATTTCCAGTGTGGGCGGTAAAAAAGAGTTTTCAGATTGCCGGCTTCTCGCCCATTCTCAAAGCACCTAGTCTCCGTTTTTGAAATTGGGCGTTACCGTGAGCGATATGAAATGGGCGTTAGCATGAAATTTTTTTGACCTTCTGTCGTCCTTAGCAACGGTATGGCAACGCTCGATTCTCGTGATTCAGGAAGTCAAGGGTCATCATGACATGCGCAGAAGTGGAGACAGATAGAGAGGGAGCTCAAAGGCATTGAAAGCGTGTGTAGCTGTGGTGTGTGCTTGTCTGGCTGTTGTGGGAGGCACGAGGGAGATTCACCAGCAGCAAAAAGTCTACTGAGTACCAAGAACATAGTTGGCACCGAGATATAACATGGAAGGGATGGAGGAGGCCCTGGAGCTGGTAGCCAGGAACACTGGTGGCAGAGGGCTCCCAGTGGTCCCGGAGCGTGGCACTGCACCCCAAGGTGCCGCACCCCCCATTGCCAACCACACGAGAGCCAGCAGCAACATCTTGCTTCTGGCTCGGAGCACGTTCCCACCTCGGGACCGTCCTCTCCCGTATCCATCCAAGCAGCATTTCGGCCGTCACCCCCCCCCCCATCCAATGAAGCATCGCCTGAGGAGCTCCTCGGCCAGGCGGCTTGGAGTCAGGAGGGGAAGGGGAAGGGGTAGAGGTGGGAGGAGAAGTGGGTGGGGGGAGGGGGGGAGGAAGGGTTGGTTTGTACAGAAATACTTTTTTTCCAAAAAATATACTTTATTCATATAAAATTTTCACAATACATTGGAAAACAGATCATTGCGATCAGCAATTCCATACAATTCGTTTGGATGCTGACAGCAGTTCCATACAATGCACTAGCGCGCATTTCATTTCAAGGTACAGTTTAGTACAATCCTTAAATAACGTTACATGTAGTACTGTGCAAATAAGGGTATTACATGGGGCAGATGAGAACAGGTTTACATTACATTCCAGGATACATTTCAATACCGATCACGAATCACGTTACATGTTGCACTATGCAGATGAAAGCAGTACACGCAACGGATGAGAATACATTTACATTTCTTTACAAGTTACTAAACAGTGCAGAGACTTTCATTATACATGGCACAACCCAGGTGTTTTTCAGTACATGGTGCTCTATGTATACAAGCAGATTAACAAATACAGCCCGAGGGGCGTCTGATTCCAGCCCCTGGGTTTACCGTGGTGGAAGGGCTTTAAACTCTGGTCCTTCCCCATCGTGCCTTTGCGGCAACTGCACCAATCTTTAGTGCGTCCCTCAGCACGTACTCCTGGACCTTGGATTGCGCCAGTCTGCAACACTCGGCTGTGGATATCTCCTTGCTCTGGAAGACCAGCCAGTTTCGGGAAGACCAAGGAGCGTCTTTCACCGAGTTGATGACCCTCCAGCAGCAGGTGATGTCTGTCTCAGTGTGTGTCCCTGGGAACAGCCCGTAGAGCACAGAGTCCTGTGTTACGGAGCTGCTTGGGATGAACCTCAACAGCAACCACTGCATCTCCTTCCAGACCTGCCTTGCAAAGGGGCAATCCCAAAGGAGATGGATGACAGTCTCGTCCGCACCACAGCCAACTCGGGGGCAGAGTGCCGTGTCTCTGAAACCCCCGCTGTGCATGAAGGATCGGACAGGTAGGGCCCTCCTCACCGCCAACCAAGCTACGTCTTGGTGCTTGTGTGAAAGTTCTGGCGATGAGACATTCTGCCAAACGAGTTCGACAGTCTGCTCGGGGAACCACCCGACAGGATCCATCATCGCCGCCTTTTGTAGGGCGTCCAGGACCTTGTGTGTCGACCACTGTTTTATGGCCTTTTGGTCAAAGGTGTTTTTCTTGAAAAACTTTTCCATGAAGGACGGGTGCTGAGGCATGGTCCAACTGCTCGGAGCGTTCCGCGGCAGCCTGGCCAGATCCATCCTTCGCAACACCAGGGACAGATAGAATCTCAGCACGTACTGACACTTGGTGTTTGCGTACGAAGGGTCTATGCACAGCTTGATGCAGCCGCACACAAAGGTGGCCATCAGGAACGTTCTTTTCCCCCCTTGTCCAGAGATTTGTACATCGTGCCTCTGCGGACACGGTCCATTTCCGATCTCCAGACAAAGTGGAAGACGGCTCGGGTGACTACCACGGCACAGGAGCTGGGTATGGGCCAGACCTGTGCCACGTACAACAACACCGAGAGCACCTCACTCCTGATGACCAGGTTCTTTCCTGCAATGGAGAGGGAGCGCAGCTTCCACCATCCCAGTTTATGTTTCACTTTAGCGATACGCTCCTTCCAGTTTTTGACGCACGCCCCGTCCGCTCCGAACCATATTCCCAAAACCTTCAGCTAATCTGACTTCACGGTGAAGGGAATAAAGGATCGGTCGGACCAGTTTCCAAAGAACATGGTCTCGCTTTTGCCGCGATTTACCTTCGCTCCCGAGGCCAGTTCAAACTGGTCGCAGATTGTGAGCAATCTGTGGACCGACTGCGGATCCGAGCAAAAGACGGTGACATCGTCCATGTACAGGGAGGTCTTGACCTGAGCGCCTCCGCTGCCTGGGATTGTAACCCCCCCCTAATGCCCGCATCCTTCCTGATGGACTCGGCAAAGGGCTCGATACAACACACAAACAAGACAGTACAGAAATACTAATGATTTCCGACTAAGGTTCAGTTTAAATGTTTTTATTTAACAATACCTTGTAGCGCATTGGCTCAGATAGCTGCACCATTATATGCTGGTGATTCCTTAACATCAAAAGATATAATTACACTTAACTTCAATCAACTTAAACTTTAACTGTCACCAAGGTGATGCCCACCATTGATGTATCACCTGCACACCCAACAGTCTGTCAGCCTTGTAAATAACATCAACGTTCTTTCAGGCAAAGCGATCATTGATGAGCTCCTGACGTAAGGCTCTTGCAGCTATCATGCCACCATGGGCCCTTTCATGCGGTCTACAGGGGGGCAGGGGCATTGCTTCAGCGTCAGCCTGATTGGCTGGGCCGATGTCAGCATCCGCCTCCTCGTCCTCCTCTTCCTCTCTCTGGTGAGGTGGACTGTCAGACTCATCAGGCAATTCTTGTCCCCTCCTGATAGCCAAGTTGTGCAGCATGGAGCACACCACCACGAATTGAGCTACCTGCTCAGGGTGGAGCTCGCCTCAGCACTCCAATGGTTTTCGCCACGATATTGCGAGTTGCTCTGTGGCTTTGGTTGTATCGCTTCTCTGCTTCGGTGTGGGTTATCAGCCAGGTGGCGAGGCCATATCCTTTGTCACCAAGCATCCAGCATTGACCTTGTGGTTGATTGTTAAACAAGTCAGATACAATGCTCTCACGCAGGATGTGAGCATCATGGATGCTACCCGGAAATTTAGCATTCACTGCCAGTATAATTTGCTGGTGGTCGACAACCAGTTGGACATTCAGGGAGTGGAATCACTTGCGGTTCCTGAAAACCTCTGCATCCTGAAAAGGCGCCCGCATCGCGGTGTACGTACAATCTATTGCTCCCTGCACCTTGGGGAAGTTTGCAATTCTGGAGAATCCGAGAGCCCTCTCACTCAGTGCCTCCCTGGTCATAGGGAAGCTGATCAAGTCCCTCCTGCGTGTGTAAAGGGCTTCAGTGACCTGTCTAATGCAGTGATGTGTGGCATGCTGAGAAAGTCCGCAAATGTCTCCAGCTGTGGCCTGAAAAGAACCCGAGGCGTAGAACGACAGTGCCGCGGTGACTTTGACCTCGACGGACAGTGCAGTACTGATGGTACTGGCAGGCTTCAGGTCTTCCCTTATCAGTTGACATACCTCAGTGATAACCACTTTGCGGAAGCGCAGTCTCCGAAGACAGGTGGTGTCGGGCAAGTCGAGATAAGAATGCTTCTTCTTGTACTTGCGGGGGGTGTAACGTCTGGTCCTCCTTATCAGTCTGTCACGTCATACATTGGGCACATAATGCAGTGGAGCGTTCCTTCAGCGATGTCAAGTCTGCTGCATGTAATTGGTCACCAAGAGAGGGTGAGAAAGGACAGGGCCCATTGCAGTAGCTCTCTGTTTTCCACCGATTGGTCACAAACAAGGAATGTCCCGACAAAGATACCTATTCAATTCCAATCAGTCACAGTACGGTCAAGATGTTTGTAGAGATGTTCACAGCAACTCCAACGACCTGCAGAGTACATCTGAACTCTGCCGAGGTTGAAGAACAGCAGCCTTATAAAGGATGCAACATGTGATCTAGAACATGGAGTCCATAATGCTTTGATTAGTTCTGGTTAGTTCCACTTTTACTGGACGTTTTTTTTGGGTGAGCGATATTGTGGGCGATATGTGTGCGAGGCGGTGAAATTGATGTTGGGCGATCTCATGGCCGCTAGTTTTGGTAAATATGCTCTTTTACGACAAAAAAAAGTGGGCGGGCAGTATTATTGAATCTCGGCGTTAAGTCAGTGCGGAAATGAACACTGGCGATATTATGGATGTTGATTTCTGATGATTGCGCCCAAAAAAAGTGGGCGGGCAGTAATATTTTTTCCTGGCGTTAAGCAGATGGGGAAAGTAACGCTCAGTGATAAGTCTCCTAAAAATGCTCATCAGTTTCCATTTTGTGCCAAAATGGGCGATATATGGGCGTTTTTTGTCATTTCAGCAGTAAAATGGGCGTTAAGTGGCCGTTAAGCATGCAAAAAAAGTGGAGGTTCTAGCCCCATGTACTTTCCAGCAGTTGGTGACAGTCTGGGACCCTCACCACCCCATAGTCTCGTTGAGATGGAAGTGCAGGCCAAGCTGGGTCATCGATCACCTGCTGGATGAAGTGAGTTGTGTACGGATATCGTATTTCAAAATGGAGACTGGTAAATGTGAAAGGCAGGACTTGAACCAAGACCTCCTGTCACGAAGCTAGTGCTGTTCTACCTCACACGTACTGGGAAACAGGAACACAGCAGTAATATCCAGACATACCTGAATAGCTTCCTTTTCGGCCTGGTGCTCCTGCTCAGCCTCCTTCAGTTTAGCTTCATATTGGTTATAGAGCTTCCTGGTCATATCCCGCATTGCACTGGCATTGGCTTCCTGAGATGATTCTATCTATAATACGTTGACAGGAAATGAATACAGAAATGAAGTATTCAACTCAATATCAATTACCACTAGATTTTGAAATAATGTATCTAAATAGCATTCTATTTTTAAAAACAGTATGAGGGAAAGCTGCGCGAGGGAGCAGAAATAACAAAACAAGCTTATCCTAGTAGAAAGGAGGTACAATGTGGCCATACTCGAAGACAAACTCACGATGCTATCTAGTGAAGCTGCCCCTGTTTATATTGCTGGTTGAATAATTGTACTTATATGCCTGTTAGTGAGCAGTAAACTGTGTATGTTAATGCAACCAAACCACATGGGTCTGGGTCTCTGGAAATAGCTGTCAGAAGCTGCTCTTCCAATTTAGGATCACCCAATAAATAGTTTTAGGAAGCCCATTATTGTTTATAGAATCACCTGAAGACAGGCTTGCTTGCAAGACTTGAGTTATCGTGTGGTGAAGCTTATTTAAATGTAGATCCCGGCACAGCTGTCTGGAGCTGAAGGGATTCATTGGCTTAAACATAACCACACAAGAATTGTGCATAAGCAAATAGTGTATGGCAACACAGCTGAATGTTTGTGAAAAGGACAATGCCTGGACTGCTGCTGCACTCAACTCAGAGACAGTCGACTGGAACATCCTTCCCCTGGAATTGGATGGAATATCTCCAGAACTCCCAATCTATGCCGTGCAGTTGTAGAGGGAGGCTTAGTCCTTTTTAGATGGGTTCTGCAATGTTCGTTTAAAGGTTACCCCGGAGTGCATTTGCATGGCAGTTCTGACATCAGCATCTATGGTGGCGCCTGTCCCAAGGAAGGAAACTCACACCAGCAAAAGAGGTAGTTTTACTCCACACCTCCGATGACAACATAAGAACAGAGGATTGAGTGCCTGAAACACTCATGCCTACCCTGTCCAGGCTATTATACAGACAGACAGACATCCTCAAGACCAGTGTCTACAGTCTAAGCCAATAATTCAGATATGACCTGGAGTCTCACCTCACTCAGATTCCAGTGCAATTGATGCACCCGTTGCTGGAGAATATTTCCAAAGCACTGTGACATGTTTTTTTTAAAAAACAGCCGATAAATCAATTGTACCAGTACTACATCCTTAAGATAAAGATATATGAAAAATAGAATACTTTTAAGCAAAAGGCAAGAGCTTTTGTTTGAACAGTGACACACTTGGGATAGACACAAGCTAATGCAACCCACTACTGGGTTTGGATGAAAAATAGCACATGAACCGAGCAATAGGCACATGCCTCATTTTGAAATTTAATAAACAGAAAATGCTGAAAACACTCAAGTCAGTGGTGTGAAATTAATGAGCAAATATCAGCTTTAGTGACTTCACCTTTGCTATTTAGCACTTCTTGCCCCGTAATTAGTAAAATAACAGCCTGCAAATCCCATTAGCTTGGTAGTGTTTAGAATAATTAGTGGAAGGACTTTACTTGAAGCCTCAAATTTCTGCTTCACAGTTTAACTTCAGCTATTTTTTTTCCAGTTCCAGTTTTAATCAAGGAAAGCAAGTTGCCTCAAGCGTCAGTGCGCTTTGAAAATGGCTGCATTGTGACGCTAGTGGTTCAAATAACAATTACGTCTGGCAATAGCCAGGAGCAAATGACAACTTGTGACATTAATGTAAATTTCAAGAGAAAATACCTGTGAGCAAGGGAGATGGTTATTTTGAAAGGTGTCAACACCCTTTTCGAGAAGAGACTTTTTAGAAAGTCAGAAGGTCAGAAAGAAAGAAGGTCAGAATCTGTTTATCTCGTCAGTTATTTGTGCTAAAGGAATCTGCGCAAACTGGTTTGTGCTTCTAGCTGATCTTTTCAGCTTATTTCCACATACAATTATTCTAATTCTTTCCCATTGTCAATTGATCCCAAAAGCTTGTGAAATAGACGGATTATTTCCTGGCGATACTGGATAAAAGGCATCACAATCACCTCACAAATCTTCCAAATATTACTGATTTTTTTTTTTAAGACGTTGTTAAGTGTAATACTCTAATAAAATAAAATCTAATGCATTTTGTCAGAAACTCTTTGCTATGTGACCGAACCTGATTAGAAGTAATGTGGCCAAACTGGCTGGATTGGGCTTCTGTTATGCTTCCGCTCTCGTGTTGCTGCAAAGTGGTTTTGGCACGGAGAGGGCAGCGTGACCTGGGAGCCAATCAGTAATCTGAACCTTGGCACGCAGTAAGACCAGGCTTGTCCACTGGGCAGCCCGAGAACTTCATAAACTTTTGACTTTTTGATGGTATCGCAAAAGTGACGCTCTCACCCTCACATTCACAAAATTAATAAAGTTAGCAACATAATTAATAGAGTTAGCAGTGTCAGCTGTGGCTCAGTGGGTAGCACACTCGACTCTGAGTCAGAAGGTTGTGGGTTCAAGCTCCAGTCCAGGGACCTGAGCACAAAAAAAATCTAGGCTGACACTCCATTGCAGTGCTGAGGGAGTGCTGCACTGTTGGAGGTGCCGTCTTTCGGACGAGACGTTAAACCGAGGTTCCATCTTCCCTCTCAGGTGGACGTTAAAAAAAACATGGCACTATTTCAAAGAAGAGCAGGGGAGTTATCCCCGGTGTCCTGGCCAATATCGAAGCACTGCATCGAAGCACTGACCACACTCGACCAGCTCTGTTGGGCGGGCCACATCGTCCGCATGCCTGACTCGAGACTCCCTAAGCAAGTGTTCTACTCGGAACTCCTACACGGCAAGCGAGCCCCAAGTGGGCAGAGGAAATGCTTCAAGGACACCCTCAAAGCTTTCTTTGATAAAATGCAACATCCCCACTGACACCTGGGAATTTCTGGCCCAAGACCGGCCAAAGTGGAGGAAGAGCATCTGGGAGGGCGCTGAGCACCTCGAGTCTCGCCGCCGAGAGCATGCAGAAACCAAGCGCAGACAGCGGAAGGAGCGTGTGACAAACCAGACTCCCCACCCACCCTTTCCTTCAACGACTGTCTGTCCCACCTGTGACAGAGACTGTAATTCCCGTATTGAACTGGACAGCCACCTGAGAACTCACTTTTAAAGTGGAAGCAAGTCTTCCTCGATTTTGAGGGACTGCCTATAATGATGATGCACTATATAGAGATCAGTCTGTTACATTAACAGCAGCCTAAGGTGGTTATTCAGAATGTTACTGCTACAAGTTTCTTGTTATTATTAAAAGTTTAAGCAAGTGATTTATTTGGGGATTATTTTTTCTTGCAGATGAGACATTAAACCAAGGCCCTGTCTGCTCTCCCAGGTGGACATAAAATATCCCATGGTCAATATTTATCCCTCAATCAACATCACTGAAACAGATTATCTAGCATCATCAAATTGCTGTTTGTGGGAGCTTGCTGTGCGCAAATTGGCTGCTGCGCTTCCTACATTACAACAGTGACTACACTCCAAAAGTACCTCATTGGCTGTAAAGTGCTTTGGCGTGTCCTGAGGCCTTAAAGGCGCTATAGAAATGCAAGACTTTCTTTTTTCTTTTTCCCTTGAAAATACTGACTCAATCTGGCACATGGTTCCACAGAAGACATGAGGCTGGATTTCAGACTCCTACCTTGGCTGAGATCAGCTACCCCTGACTGGGGGTTGAACCTGGGATCTACGCTTGGAGCTCCACCTGACAGTGTTGTTATACACTGACCCATGAGGTTGCTTTGTGAACTTTTCTTTTTTTAAGTACTTTTCCATGGCTTTTAACTGCGGATCCCAAAAGCTTGAAAGAAAGTCTTAGCTCTTATTGGAAATGGAAGTCCCTTTAGGTGCTTTGTTCTGGATTATTTATTTGAAACTATCACTGTGCACAATATACACCAAAGGACAATTTGACATTAACTGACTAAATGCCAGGTCACATTCTGTTATAAACAACTGAACACGGTGACTGATGTCACATTTTACACAACGTTCATTCCAGTTTAGGAACACTTGAATAAGGTCAATTTTCTGTTCTTGATTAGAGTTATGCTCAGGAAGTTCACTTGCATCACTTCCTGCAATAGATACTAGGTAAACATGATCAGCTCCATTTTATAGCACACCAGCTGATCTCCCCCCGCCATTGCTCACAGATAGCCTGGAGCATGGCTGTGATGTTTAGCTGCTAAGATACCGCTATGTTTAGCCTGGCCTGTCCCTTTAAGGTCACTGCTCAGGTAACTGGGCTAAATAGGAACATCCCTAGATAATTAAAGGCTAATTGTTACGGGAAATTTCTGTCGCTAGATAGCTTTTGTAAATCCCCAGCTCCCATCTTTGAGGAGAGGTAGGTTACCAAGGGCAGAAAAACCAGCAAGAAATGGCTGGCTTTCTTTCCCTTTATTTATAGATTTGACAAGTTAAAGTATGATGCCTGTGCAATAAATGCAACATTTTTATATATGGATATTTGCCATCTCACATGGCCATTGATGGGGCCAAATCAATGGTGATCTCTTGCTATATCAGGAAGTGGTGTAAAAGAAAGGTTTCATTCATGCTGAGTTCGCTGAATAGACAGGAAGAGCCTGACTGACTTGTAGGGTTGCTGCGTGGGTCAGTAATGACCATCAGGGTAAAGGGTGAATGAGATGAACGTGTGATCCAGGGTGTGGGGCCCCATCCACCATTTCCAGAATCCTCCATCCATTAATGTAAAGACGTGAGGATGCATGTGCTACAGCATGTGTACATCATTCTTCAGTATTTAACATTAGCTTATTCTGTCAGTGGAGTATCTAGCCCAATATTCATATTTCAATAAAAGGCCCAGTCTACTGCTATTAGACTATTGGCCTGTTTAATGCTGGCCCAGCTGTTTACACTGTACATTAATGATTTAGACGAGGGGATTAAATGTAGTATCTCCAAATTTGCGGATGACACTAAGTTGGGTGGCAGTGTGAGCTGCGAGGAGGATGCTACGAGGCTGCAGAGCGACTTGGATAGGTTAGGTGAGTGGGCAAATGCATGGCAGATGAAGTATAATGTGGATAAATGTGAGGTTATCCACTTTGGTGGTAAAAACAGAGAGACAGACTATTATCTGAATGGTGACAGATTAGGAAAAGGGGAGGTGCAACGAGACCTGGGTGTCATGGTACATCAGTCATTGAAGGTTGGCATGCAGGCACAGCAGGCGGTTAAGAAAGCAAATGACACGTTGGCCTTCATAGCGAGGGGATTTGAGTACAGGGGCAGGGAGGTGTTGCTACAGTTGTACAGGGCCTTGGTGAGGCCACACCTGGAGTATTGTGTACAGTTTTGGTCTCCTAACCTGAGGAAGGACATTCTTGCTATTGAGGGAGTGCAGCGAAGGTTCACCAGACTGATTCCCGGGATGGCGGGACTGACCTATCAAGAAAGACTGGATCAACTGGGCTTGTATTCACTGGAGTTCAGAAGAATGAGAGGGGACCTCATAGAAACGTTTAAAATTCTGACGGGTTTAGACAGGTTAGATGCAGGAAGAATGTTCCCAATGTTGGGGAAGTCCAGAACCAGGGGACACAGTCTAAGGATAAGGGGTAAGCCATTTAGGACCGAGATGAGGAGGAATTTCTTCACCCAGAGAGTGGTGAATCTGTGGAATTCTCTACCACAGAAAGTTGTTGAGGCCAATTCACTAAATATATTCAAAAAGGAGTTAGATGAAGTCCTTACTACTAGGGGGATCAAGGGGTATGGCGAGAAAGCAGGAATGGGGTACTGAAGTTGCATGTTCAGCCATGAACTCATTGAATGGCGGTGCAGGCTAGAAGGGCCGAATGGCCTACTCCTGCACCTATTTTCTATGTTTCTATGTTTCTAATACTTGTGCAGTGATGTCTCAGTGCATTGTTTACCTTAAGTTTCAGGATCTGATTTTCACTTTGCGCATCCTGTATCTGCTGGTCCTTCTCTTTCATTTGCTCCAGCGATTGGTGATATGACTTTCGGAGATCTTCCATTTCCTCCCTCCTCTTGTTTGCATCTACTGCTGAATCCAAGAGCGATCTCTGACAAAAAACAAGGCAGCCAATCACACACCCTCTCGTATTGCACACTTTGGAAGCACATGGTATCCAGGAGTTCTGTAACAACCGTTCTGACAGTTATTCAAAAACAACGATGTACAGTTTGTTTCTTCACCTGCTAACTTACATCACTGATGATGTTTTGAAAGAATTGTACAGTAGTGCGAGGATGATGCAACATACTACAAGAGCAGGGTAATGTGCCACAGGATGATAGAATAGGTCAGTACTTTTGGTATTGCAAAGCACAGAGGTTCCAGTTGTTTCAGAAGCTGGTACTCTGCCCATGACGGATATATGCAGGAATCTATCATAAGATGTCTCAGTCCCTCGGGCCATTCTTGTTACCAACATGGTGCAGTGAATGCACCATCGTAATTGTATCTGTGTACCAGATGCAGGTCTGACTGGACCAGTACGTAAAGGTTTGATAACCTCTGGGAGTTCTATGATAACATGAAGCTGCAGATTTCTGCTAACACTGTGATACCGTGCGGGAACAATCGGTGAACATTTGATTCTGATCTTTCAGGATCGCAAATTTGTGGAATCCTCATGTCCCCAACTCTTTCCTTCTTATGAAAGATCTCCAGGCTTTTAAAACCTAAGATTGCTCTCTGTGTGTGAGGGAAGGGGGACTTTGAACTGCAGCATGCTTGTTTCTTGCCTGAAAAACGGACGACTGAAAGAGGAAAATCTGGTGGCCATCTTGTAACTCAATTTTCACTCAGGCCTTTAAATGGGTGCCTAGGACTCCTGCGTAAAACAGGCGGGAGACTGTTCAAATATGCGAATCGGGTCTTACGCCTCTTGTAGGACTCCATTTGCAATTTTAGTGGAGGAATGGGTGGAGAATGCTTGCCACATGTTGGGCCCACTTTCTCCAGGTGCTCAGGGGTTGAACCAGTGGTCCTTAGAGTTACCATTGGAGGCCTCTCTGAAATGGTTCCGTTTTTAAACAGTTTCTGTGGGGCCAGGCGCTTCTAGACCCCACTAAAATCTCCCAGCTCCCTGCCTGCCCGCTCTTGTACGCCCACCCCCCCCACCCCCCCGCCATCCCCCACCAAAGGGATGCAGGAAGCTGTCGGGGGCACCGGCCCCCAGTGGCCGTGCTCCCGCGAGGCGGAGAAGGGGTCACCGCCGGGCAGTAAGGGGTCGGAGTGCCAGGCGGTAAGGGGTCGGAGCGCCGGGTGGTAAAAGGACGGAGCACCGGGCGGGGCGGAAACCCCTTCCCACCGTCCCCGGCCCGGGGTAACTGCGGGTGGGTCAGCCCTGCTGCCTGCCCCGGGCGGTAAGGCCTTAATGCCCCATTACTGCCTCTTGTAACAGGCCTTAAAGAAGGGGCCAATTTCCCCCCCCCCCCCCCCACCGCCATAATCTCCCCACCTCCCAAAGAAATATATTTTTGTTTCTAGAGCGAATTGTAAGATGACTGAAGTGAAAACTGCTGTTTCCAGTTATTTCCTAGTTAAGGGGCAGGCTATTACTTGGTATCAAACAAATGATAAAAGCAAACTCCAGATTACTTCAACCCGTGCCACACTGGGGTAGAGACTGATTTTGTGTGATGGTGTAAAACAAGTGATAGCAAATCCTTCAGCCCGTTTTACACCTCTCCCGATTTTGAATTCCACTGGAAGATCGGAAGGGATGTAAAACGCGCTGCCGATTCACTATCACACAAGGTCAAAATCTACCCCTCAGTGTTTCTATCCCCTGCCGCCTCCTGTGGTTTCAAATTTACACAGGATATACGGCACAGAAACAGGCCATTCGGCCCAACCAGTCCATGCCGGTGTTTATGCTCCAGTCCAGCCTCCTCCAGTCTTTCCTCATTTAAATCTACCAGCACAAACCTCTATTCCCTTCTCCCTCATGCGCTTATCTAGCCTCCCATTAAATGCATCGATACTATTCGCTTCAAACACTCCCTGTGGTCGCGAGTTCCACATTCCACAAAAAGAGGGAAACAAAAAACAGGCAGCGGCCATTTTTTTAGTTAGAGTTCACGGGACGGATGGAAGTCCAACACCTATTGAGGCCGAGCTTGATCACCTTGGGTCTGCAGGAAACCAGGTTGTCGGAGTCTATGGTATAACCGTAATAGCTATCATATAATTGTTGTCTGAGTAATACATTCTCATTGGGACAATGCGTTCAAGCCTGAATCACGAGGAATCATTTAATTGAGATTAGAGATTTCCTTGCACAGAGGTCAATACATTTTTGGGAACTAAGGGAATTAAGTAATATGGGGATAGTGCGGGAAAGTGGAGTTGAGGTAGATCAGCCATTATTTTGTTGAATGGCATAGCAGGCTCGAAGGGCCAAATGGCCTAGTTCTTATATTTTCACCACTCTCTGGGTAAAGAAGTTTCTCCTGAATTCCCGGTTTGATTTCTGGGTGACTATCTTATATTGATGGCCTCTAGTTATGCTCTTCCATTATTTATTTATTTATAAGAATGTGCTTTCATTTTGCATGTAAAGCTTAGGGCTGCCTTTCAAGACAGCAGAATATCTCGGGATTCCGGCAGCACTGATAAAATCGCACAGCTTCACTCTTGCCTTTCATGAATCCCCTCAACGCGTCACAAGCGAGTACATCCCTGGGCCTGTCACACCGTGTCTACACGCCCAGTACAGCGATGTGACACTTTGCTGCGGCAATCAAAGCAAGTGATTAATTTCTACCTGCAAGTCAATCGTCACACTTGTCAGGGAGCTGTTCATCTGGCTGTACTGCTCGAGGGTCGAGGAATTGCTGCTCACCTCCCTCTGCAGGGACGCCTGCCGTACCTCCGAGACCTGAAACCCAACAGATGACAGTCACGCTCCAGCAAGCTCCGGCCCTGCCAAAAAGTTAGGCACATTTTTTTTTTTTGCGCAGCTGAGTATTTGCTGCAGATTCCGTTTGTGAAAATGTTTCATCAAAATACTTTTCATCCCTGGCTATTTAGGGAAAAAAAAAACATGGAAATGTCATTGGCAGGCAAACCAGGGTTCAGTTAGACATGGAAACATATGGCAGGTCAGACAGCGTCTGGGGAAAAAACAGACAAGTTTACGTTTCAGGTATAGACCATTGGTTCAATTCTGATGGAAGGTGAATATTACCTGGTCCGTTCTCTCCACAGAAGCTGACTGGCCTGCTGATCTGGCATTTCCTGCATCTGTAGCTTTTAGTTCGATGTTTAAAAAAAATCAATTCAAAGAGTTCGACTTCATGTTTAAATAAAACAGTAGAGTGATGCACCATGCTGGTTTAGTACCCTGTCACTTCTGAATCAATATCCAGACTGGCTTTCCAATCTTGTATGGATTCCAAGACAGATTGACCAGGCCACTCTAATCCACCTCCTCGTAATTGCTGTTGCAAAGTACCACTAGCAAATTGTCCTTCGGGGAGTGGGCCTTCTGCCAGTTTGGATCACCTCATTCAGTGCAGAAAATGATGGACTCACCAGTTCATCCCACCCGAAATAACCTGAAGGCCCTCATCAATAAAGTGGGCCTTTCTACACATTGCTACCCGCCATCAGCACTCCAACTCACTCTATTGGCAGACTGATGCACAGAGCATTATTGCTGTAACAACAACCATGCATTTAAATAGCACCTTTCATGCCATAAGTCATCTCGGCACTTCACGATGGAGAAATATAAACACCGAACATAAATGGAGGCGTTAGCACAAGTAAATCCTGGTCAACTAGATGGGATTACAGCAAGTGCTTATAGGTGAGGAGAGAGGCAGTGAGATGGAAGGGTTTAGGGAGGGAGTTCCAGAGAATAACGCTGAGACAATAAGATGGAGAGAGAGCACGGTGATACACGAGAGAGAAAGAAAAGAAAGGCATTTACATAGCACCTCGCATATTCTCAGGATGTCCCAAAAACATTTCACAGTCTGTGTGTTTCTTTTTGGGAGTGTAGTCACCACCTCCTCAAAACTGCCCACCCTCAATCCCTCTGCCCCATGCTGCCTCGTAGACCAGAAAAGGTCTGGGTAAGGGCATCAGCTGCTGTGGAGAAAGATAGGAGGAGAGGCAGTCATAGAAATATAGAAAATAGGTGCAGGAGTAGGTCATTCGGCCCTTCGAGCCTGCACCACCATTCAATAAAATCAAGGCTGATCATTCACCTCAGTACCCCTTTCCTGCTTTCTTTCCATACCCCTTGATCCCTTTAGCCAAAAGGGCCATATCTAAATCTCTCTTGAATATATGCAATGAATTGGCATCAACAACTCTCTGCGGTAGGGAATTCCACAGGTTAACAACTCTCTGAGTGAAGAAGTTTCTCCTCATCTCAGTCCTAAATGGCTTACCCCTTATCCTTAGACTATGTCCCCTGGTTCTGGGCTTCCCCAACATCGGGAACATTCTTCCTTCATCTAACCTGTCCAGTCCCGTCAGACTTTTATATGTTTCTATGAGATTCCCTCTCATCCTTCTAAACTCCAGTGAATACAGGCCCAGTCGATCCAGTCTCTCCTCATATGTCAGTCCTGCCATCCCGGGAATCAGTCTGGTGAACCTTCGCTGCACTCCCTCAATAGCAAGAACGTCCTTCCTAAGGTTAGGAGACCAAAACTGAACACAATATTCCAGGTGAGGCCTCACTAAGGCACTGTACGACTGCAGTAAGACCTCCCTACTCCTATACTCAAATCCCCTAGCTACGAAGGCCAACATACCATTTGCCTTCTTCACCACCTGCTGTACCTGCATGCCAACTTTCAATGACTGATGTACCGTGACATCCAGGTCTCATTGTACCTCCCCTTTTCCTAATCTGCCACCATTCAGATAATATTCTGTCTTCGTGTTTTTGCCGCCAAAGTGGATAACCTCACATTTATCCACATTATACTGCATCTGCCTTCCGTTTGCCCACTCATCTAACCTGTCCAAGTCACCCTGCAGCCTCTTAGCGTCCTCCTCACAGCTCACACCGCCACCCAGCTTAGTGTCATCTGCAAACTTGGAGATATTACATTCAATTCCTTCATCTAAATCATTAATGTATATTGTAAATAGCTGGGATCCCAGCACTGAGCCCTGAGGCACCCCACTAGTCACTGCCTGCCATTTTGAAAAGGACCCGTTTTTCCCGACTCTGCTTCCTGTCTGCCAACCAGTTCTCTATCCACGTCAGTACATTACTCCCAATACCATGTGCTTTAATTTTGCACACCAATCTCTTGTGTGGGACCTTGTCAAAAGCCTTTTGAAAGTCCAAATACACCACATCAACTGGTTCTCCCTTGTCCACTCTACCAGTTACATCCTCAAAAAATTCTAGAAGATTTGTCAAGCAGGATTTCCCTTTCATAAATCCATGCTGACTTGGACTGATCCTGTCACTGCTTTCCAAATGCGCTGTTATTTCATCTTTAATAATTGATTCCAACATTTTCCCCACTACTGATGTCAGGCTAACCGATCTATAATTACCCGTTTTCTCTCTCCCTCCTTTCTTAAAAAGTGGTGTTACATTAGCTACCCTCCAGTCCATAGGAACTGATCCAGAGTCGATAGACTGTTGGAAAATGATAACCAATGCATCCACTATTTCTAGGGCTACTTCCTTAAGTATTCTGGGATGCAGACTATCAGGCCCTGGGGATTTATCAGTCTTCAATCCCATCAATTTCCCGAACACAATTTCCCGCCTAATAAGGATTTCCTTCAGTTCCTCCTTCTCACTACACCCTCGGTCCCCTAGTATTTCCGAAAGGTTATTTGGTTCTGTCTTCCTTCGTGAAGACAGAACCAAAGTATTTGTTTAACTGGTCCGCCATTTTTGTTCCCCATTATAAATTCACCTGAATCTGACTGAAAGGATTCAAACATGTGGGGGAAGGGGAGTACGGAGCTGGGAGGGAATGACACACTCTGGGATCTTCAAAAGGTGTTGCGGTTGGGGGTGGGCAGTAATTGAGGGGAGAGAGGGCCTGAGGGATAAGGTGAATATGGCCATTTTGAAGGGGTGCCTGAGGGCATGAGTTGTGAGGACAGGAGGTGGAGGAACAAGGCAAATTGTGAGTGGTCAGCAGTGGGGAAGAGGTCGACCAATCAGAAGGTGGGTCTCATTGAAAAGACAATCTTGGGGAAATCAGTGGGTGAGCAAGACTAAGAAGGGGTCAAATCTGGGACAAGTCCAGGGTTGTGGGGTCAGGGACTGGGGCAATGTTCCGGACACTTAGTATTAGAGGTGAGCGTGGAAGGAGGAAGGTTGGGGGGTGGGTGGTTTGTTATTGAGGAAAGGAGTCTAAGATTGTTCTTACCTTCCCGTGATGATCCAGGAACAATGGGCACGGAGAGATGTGATCCCTTTTGATCTGTTTAAGCTACATCAGGTGGGGCGGATATTGACAAGACCAGTCATGATCCAGGTAGATTGGAGAGCCCTCGACTGGAGAGTGCAAAGCTGTACCATGAGGGCAGTGGGGCTAGGGTAGGAGCCTAGGAACAGGAGGCCATTCAGCCCCTCCAGCTTGCGGCTCCATTCAATTAGATCACGGCTGATCTGTACCTCAACTCCATTTACCCGACGTAGCTCCATGTTCCTTGATACCCCTACCTAACAAAAATCTATCGATCTCAGTCTTAAAAACTCCAACTGTCCCAGCATCCACAGCCTTCTGGGGGAGAGAATTCCAGTTTTCTACTAATCTTTGTGTTTTTTTTTTATTTATTCATTCACAGGGTGTGGGCATCGCTGGCAAGGCCAGCATTTATTGCCCATCCCTAATTGCCCTTTGAGAAGGTGGTGGTGAGCCGTCTTCTTGAACCGCTGCAGTCCGTGTGGTGAAGGTGCTCCCACAGTGCTGTTAGGGAGGAAGTTCCAGGATTTTGACCCAGTGATGATGAAGGAACGGCCGATATATTTCCAAGTCAGGATGGTGTGTGATTTGGTGGGGAACTTGGAGGTGTGACCTCCTATGCGCCTGCTGCCCTTGTCCTGGTAGAGGTTGCGGGTTTGGGAGTTGCTGTCGAAGACATGCTTTCTGATTTCCCTCTTAAATGACCTGGCTCTAATTGGAAGATCACGGCCCCCTCACAATGAGTCACTGGTGATTCAGCACCATTACTGTCAAGCCCGTGTGGTGGCTGGTGTGCAACGGCCACCACACGTTAAAAAAATCCACGCACAGGCATCTTCCACCCTTCAAGATTTAGTTCGGACCTGGAATTTTAGGTCCTTCATTGAAACACCTGTGAACTTTTTGATGTGGAAGCAAGTCATCCTCGATTCGAGGGACTGCCTATGACATGACATGATGTGGGTGGTTCTCTTTCTGATTTGCTGCTCTATTGTGTATTAGGTGCAAGGTATCGGAGCTCCACGATGATGGGGTTCGGGGATACATCTCACGAGGCTCCAGTCCAGGCATGGAGCCTTGCTGAACAGGAGCGTGGATTGGGAATTCAGATGTTGAGATCGCCGTGCTGCTTTCACATCACTGCTCATTAAGCACCTTGGTGAGGGAGACCCTGGGCTGGGAAGTAAATTTACCCTTACATATAAACCTGCACTAAAAAGCCAGGAGAAAGTCATTAACTATCATTTAATGCACAATTAGCTTGCAAAATGTTTTAGGAACAGAAATACAAATCAAATCCAGCAGGTGGCACTTGTCTCCCATAAAGCTGAGCACCGTTGCTAACTGAAGAGCAGTCACTCGATTCACCACTGTAGTCAGGAATCACATTAATGAGCTGCTTCAGTGCTGAGTTGTCTCATCGGAATCGAGGACTTGCCTCCACTCTTAGAGTGAATCCTTAGGTGGCTGAACAGTCCAATACGAGAGCTGAGCCGTCTATCAATTCTCTCCTAGCCTTTTTTTTTGGGTTACTGGTGCAAATCCAAATTAACATCAACATTAATGTCCATCTGTCTCCATAATTTTGAGCCAGGTTTGACGATGGGGCATTTCACCTGGAGAATGTCGACACTCTATTTACTCCACCCACCAGGCTGACGTGTCTTTATCTGCCAGTGCCCCAATTAAAGGCCTTGTAGAGATAAGCAGTTTACTATCGCTTACTCTGTGATTGGAGAATGGGTGTGGAAATTCACTTAAAAGGTATCGGCTTTAAAGCCATAATTTTTAAAAGGTCATTACTGTAATTCTGCAATTCTAATGTCCGCCCATGTATATTATGACTCATCCGTACTTTGGGCTTTGGGCTGTACAGATGGACACCGGCTGCAAGTTCCAGGTCAATGAAGCTAAACTACAACAAACTTTTACACTTGCGGTTGTTTAACAAACATGTACGTCAACATTCCTGAAACTCTTGCAAATAATTTTGATTTTAGTATCCATGAAATAATATCACTTCTCGCATTATCTGCACGAGGGGAAGGTGCATCTTATACTCAAACATTTACGGTAGGTTATCAAATACAATTGTGCCATAAGCATAACAACTGAATAGACAACAGTGTGCAGTCGTGAGGCTGTAAATGAACACATTTAATTACTGATGGAGCACTTCTGATAGACTCACCTGTTTTTTTTTTAATGAAATCCAGTTCTCTTTAACTGTGGAACTTATTAAAAAATCTGAACGTATTAAAAGCGTAGGAAAAACTCGCCAAAAAAAACTCGCCCTGGATTTTCCTGGGATTGGGAATTGAATCAATGGGGTAAATTTTTATTTTGTGCGGTAGTGTAAAACGGGTGAAAGTAAATCGGCCGCCTGTTTTATATCTCTCCTAATTTTAAATTCCATTCAAATCAATCGAGCTGCTGATTCACTATCAGCTATTGCACCCTGATGTCTTTTCTTAGGGTTTAACACTCTGCATGAAGTACAGCAGTCCCGTCAGCAGATGGTAAAATGATCACAGGCATTACGAGCGAGCAGGCAGTGTTGCTATACCAACTTACCTTCATTTCAGTTGTGAGCTGTTGTATTCTCTCCTTCATTTCATTGAACTCACCAAACATCCGCTGCCTGACTTTCTCCAGTGACTGTCTCACCTGAATATAAAGCAAACAAGCAATACATCAAAGTGTGACAGAATTCTACATAAACTGAGCACCGCTCTTTAAGCCAATCGCCCATTCATCACAGTAACTGCCCATTTTCTCTCAGCCTTTTCCCAAATGTTTCTTTAATAATTTGTGGATAAACCCAAGGGGTGATTCTGTGCTCAGAAAGATCCCAGGTCAGAGAATCAGGGTTACAATGATCTAGCTGTATCTCCAAGCCATACACCCTGTGAGTGCAGCTTACGGCTGAGATTGTGGCATCACCCCGATATATCCCTATTATCTGCTGTATGAATATCCCAATTGGATATCTCCATACAAATTCACAAACATCTTACAATGACTTCATAACCCTGGTTTCCAGATCATTTGCACCCAGAAAAAGAAATCTTCCTTTGAGTACGCTGTTACTTCCCATTTAAGGAAACCCAATGGGAAGGTGTCATTAAACCTCCTGCAACATGCAATATATCTCACATCAGTTGTAAAACCAACACCACCAAAAACAGATTAACTGGCCATTCATCTCATTGCTGTGACCAAAATGGCTGTTGTTGTTCATCAACATAACAATATCGGCTGTATTCAAAGTAATCCATGAAATGTGCCAGTCCTTTGGGATGTTTATGAGAGAGCTGATAAGATGCTCTATAAATGCAAGCTCTTTCTTTCTTTTGTAATGATTACGGTGTAAAATATAGCAAGGTTTCTCCCATTTCTTTCCTATACAGGTACAACGTCCCGAAACTGGAAACTTCAAAATCATTGACAATCCCTCAACCCTAATCCCTCATCCCTCCTGACCTCTGCAACCTCCTTCAGCCTCAAGTCTCTGTTCCCATCCTCCGCTCTTCCAACTCTCATTCTCATTTACAGTATATTCCTTCCCTTCCTCTATCATCTGGAGAAGAGCCTTCAGTCATCAAGCTCCATACTCTAGACCTCCCTTTCTAAAGCTCTGCACCTTGGGACAACAATCTTCAAATATTCTTAAAACCTACCTCTTCGAGCATTCCTTCAACCTCCTCCCTTAATTTCTCTCTTGCTCCAACTCTACTCTGATCCTCAGCTTTTGCTCCATTTGAAGGAGTTATAGCAATGTAAGTTATTGTGAAAACACACGACCTAATTATTGAGGTATTGTAGAAACCAAGGCCATTCCGGTTTTGGGGTTTTTCCGGATTTCGGAGAAGAAATCCAAAGTCCCGAATCCGGAAACCCTTGGGCTGAGTTTTGTGCACTTCCGGATTTCGGAGACAATCCACGCCCCGAATCTGGAAACCTTTGGGATGAGTTGCGTGTATTTCCAGATTTTGGAGACAATCCACGTCCCGAATCCGTAAACCTCGAGGTCAGGCCGCGGCAGTTTGTGTATTTTTTTGGATTCATGTTTGAAAAAGGTATGTACTGCTTAAAAGTCCGGTTTTCGGGAAATATTTCCAGATTCCGGACAACGACTCTTGCAATCTGCACAAAGTCCGGTTTCGGACAATTCCGGTTTTTAGAACTCCAGATTTCGGATGTTCTGCCTGTACACCCGGCGTTCAATTTATTTCAGCGTCACGAAAGAAAGAAGAAAGAACCTGCATTTCTACAGCACCTTTCACAACCTCAGGACATCCCAAACCATTTTATAGCCAATGAAATACTTTTGTTGTGATGGAGGAAACACAGCCACCAACTTGTGCACTGCAAGCTCCCACAAACAGCAATGAGATAAACAAATAGCACTTGGACCAAAAATGTTATATCATTGTAGATTTGATAGAATTTTCCCTTTTCAAGACTGCTCTTTCTCCTTCCACTGGCACACCTCAGCCAGGTGTACAGGGTGATCCTGACTACAGACTCACATCACATTGAGAGTGACCAACCTGTTTTGTGGGGAAGGGAACATCGGTTTGTCTTCCCTGAGCTGAAGTGAACTGCTGTTGTGTAACAGTTCATCAAGTGGACTGGCCACAAACTGCTGGAACTGACTCATGGTCAAGTAACTCAGGACGGGGTTCAAAGTGCAATCTCTCTTGAAATGTTATAGATTTTAACAAAAGCAAACTTTTGTCAGGGAACATTAAATATCTCACCTCCTTAATGTAGTTCATTTCCTCTTTAAGCTGGTTAACCGACCATTCGTACACAACCACCTCCGCCTTATTTGCATCAGCTCTCTGCACCACTCCATACACCCTACTGTGAGAAGAGATCTCTGAACCCAAGCCATGGGAAAGATACTGCAATGAAAAAAAACACGCCATTTCGTTACTTCAGCAGTTTAGGTCACGCGGGGAAAGATTTATTCTGTGTGCAACATTAGAAATTCATTCTTTATAAATGTGTTTATGATTCTCTACCCAGGGGATATCTCCCCATGTGTTGTCCCTGCATAGTTACCTGCGAGGGCACATTAGACTGATAAAGTTCCAAGAGCAAAGGAATAGCAGAAAAGGTACAGTGTACAGGTTTGGTCTCCTTATTTAAGGAGGGATATACTTGCATTGGAAGCAGTTCAGAGAAGCTTCACAAGGTTGATTCCTGAGATGAAGGGGTTAACGTATGAAAAAAGGTTGAGCAGGTTGGGCCTGTACTCATTGGAGTTTAGAAGACTGAGAGGTGATCTTATTGAAACGTATAAGATTCTGAGGGGGCTCGACAGGGTAGATGCAGAGAGGTTGTTTCCCTTTGTGGGGGAATCTAGAACTAGGGGGCAAAGTTTCAGAATAAGGGGTCGCCCATTTAAAATGGAAATGAGGAGGAATTTCTTCTCTCAGAGGGTTGTGAATCTTTAGAATTCTCTGCCCCTGGGAGCTGTGGAGGCTGGGTCATGAATATATTTAAGGTGGAGATAGACAGTTTTTTGAATGATAAGAGAGACAAGGGTTATGGGGAGCGGGTAGGGAAGTGGAGTTGAGGCCAAGATCAGGTCAGCCATGATCTTATTGAATGGCGGAGCAAGCTCAAGAGGCCAAATGGCCTACTCCTGCTCCTATTTCTTATGTTCGTTTTATGTACTACAATACCTCAATAATTAGGTTGTGTGTTTTCACAATAACTTACATTGCTATAACTCCTTCAAATGGAGCAAAAGCTGAGGATCAGAGTAGAGTTGGAGCAAGAGAGAAATTAAGGGAGGAGGTTGAAGGAATGCTCGAAGAGGTAGGTTTTAAGAATATTTGAAGATTGTTGTCCCAAGGTGCAGAGCTTTAGAAAGGGAGGTCTAGAGTATGGAGCTTGATGACTGAAGGCTCTTCTCCAGATGATAGAGGAAGGGAAGGAATATACTGTAAATGAGAATGAGAGTTGGAAGAGCGGAGGATGGGAACAGAGACTTGAGGCTGAAGGAGGTTGCAGAGGTCAGGAGGGATGAGGGATGAGGGTTGAGGGATTGTCAATGATTTTGAAGTTGATACACTGATGGATTGGGAGTTAATGAAGGTCGACAAGGACAGGGTGAACGAGTGAGTTGAATTACATGCGAGGTAGGATTCATATGACAGAGTTCTGGTTCTGGATGCATTAGAGTTGATGCAGGTGGAGCTTGGTCGGCAGGTGAGTAAAAAAGGGCAATAGTGGGTGGGAGGTGAGGGAAGGAGATGAGAATATGCAAAAATGTTGGAATAGTTCTCAAAATCTTAGACGTTGAAATATATAGTGTAGCATTCTGATGCACACCATTTCATGCTTGGTGACAGGTTTTGCAGAGAGCCAGTGATCGGCAAAGATGAGCAGAAAGAGATTTATAATGACCGTCAGGAAGAGGCAAGAAATGGGAGGGTTGCAACGTATCTACCCAATGCAGGGGAGAGGCAGAGCAAACTGGACGGACATGCCAGCATTGTTTTGAACAGAATGACGTGTGTGTTCACCACAGTCACTAACCAGTATCGGTGGATCGGTGCTATTACTTTTGAGATGGCGATATCCATTGCGTTTCCTACTATTTCCTGTGTTTGTTTTCTCTACCTGGAACAAGAAAGCAGTTTGACTGAGATCTTAAACAATTTGAAAAAAAGATTGGCTAACTGCAAACATCATTTGTCCTTTTCTCCTTTCAAAACCAGATATGAGGCAAAAGAAAGATTCCCAATGTAAAATAGCAAAGTGGAGATAAACAGCATAACTGAAAAAATGTGGAACTTTATTATATATTTATTTCAGCTTCCCAAAGTAAAAAAACAAATGCATATTTGCTGTTACTGACCAGAGTAAGAGTCTACTCTAAATTCTCATATTGTGTAGTAGAATTAAATTCTTTAGCAAACGTTTACTGGGCAGTGACTGCGCTTGTCATATTACGCAAGTAAAGTCCACAAAAGACTCTTGTTGGAGGAGTTAACAATACAAACTTGTAACACTCACTTTTAACCACCTCGCTTTATGGCACATTCCATTTACTACCATAAACTTTAAAAAGCTGATATATGTTTATAGGGCCCAAGTTTCGGTTGAAGTTGCTCCTATTTTTTTTGAGCAACCAGTTTAGTTTGGAGTATCTTAGAAATCGCAAATCTCGGCATTTAGTTTGCTCCAGTTCTAGTGAGTTAACTTAGTTTCGTTTCAGTTTTTTTTTCAAAAGGGGGCGTTACCAGCCACTTACGCCTGTTTTGCAAGTTTAGTCAGCGAAAAGTCACTCCAAACTAACTTAGAATGGAGTAAGTGTCGACTTTTGTACGCTCAGAAAAAACTTGCGTACACTTTAGAAATCAGGCGCAGGTAGCCAGAGATGGGGGGTGGGGGGAAGGGAAGTTAGAGGGAAGTTAGGGGATTTTCCAAAGCATCAAACACTTCACTTTTAGCAATAAAGAGCCATCATCAAAATAAATGATAAATAAATCAATAAATAAAAAATTAAAAAAATTAAAAATCAATCAATAAATCAGTAAATAAAAAATTATTACTGCAGCACCTCTCCATTTGGGAGCACCGGGAGCCCTTCAACAGCACACGCAGCCCTGCCTGCCGAGGAGGTGGTCGGGTGGGGCCCGCCGAAGAGCTGGTCAGGCTGCCCCATCGCGGAGGAGGTGTTCGGGCGGGCCGGCGAGGAGGCCTCCAGTTAAGGGCAGTGGCGACGAGGCAAGGCCCGAGGTCGGGCAGCGGCGAGGCGAGGGATGGTGAGGCAGGCCACTCGGCCCGGGATAGGGGCGGTGAACCATGCGATGTCCGTTCGGCCAGGGATATGGTCGCCCGGAAACAGGACATGCTGGGAGGGCCAGGAGCTACTGCGCATGCGCACAGGCTCCACTGCGCACGCACACAGCTGCCGGCACTCTTTTCGGCGCAGGGCTGCAGCTCTGCCCCCAGCTGCTTGTGCTGCACCGCGCCGACTGCTAAACAGGCCTGCTGAACACCCGTGAATCGCGAGGTATGTTTTAGGCGCACTTTTAATTCTACAAAATAGGCGGGCCTCTCGGAGGTGTGCCGTTCTGCGAGACAGCCAAAACTTGGGCCCAATATTTCAGCCAATGCCTACCTTGATGAAGTTTAATGGCTGTCAGTTGTCCTCAAGGTAGGTTAAAGCGAGTCATAAACCTGAAATGATTAAACTACCGACGATATTTCAAACCCCTTGTGGAACACAAGCTTATTTGGGATTCTGCCCCTCCTGCAATGAATCACTTCTGCCCTACAAGTTCACAAGGCCCTTGCATTAGATTAAAGGTGGGTCAGGGGAACAGTGGGGCCTTCTGAAAAACCCTGCAGGCCAACAACTTCCTGTTTGTACTCATCCACCTCACTAAAGGCAGAGAGATGGTGTTTGAAAATGGTGGAGGAGGTCAGGATTTGTTCGAAAATGGCTTAATCCATTTGATTGGTTTGTTTTGTGGTAGTTGCAGGCTCTTGATTGTAGCTTTGATTGGTAGGTTTGTCTGTGGTGGTAATTTTGTATCTTTTTACATTTCAGCACATCGGCATGGTTAATTGAACCAATTGTGTGCAAGTGTGATGGGAACATTGCGTGTGTAATGGTGCAAGTTGTGACAGACATGCGCCCAATGCAGCACCTTTAAGAGTCAGTTTTTGCACTTTTGTCCATTCATTTTAATGGGTTGAAAATCATGGTCTGGAGCCACGGTTTATCCTGCCTGGCTTTGCCAGGAGCGCTGAAAGTAAAAGGCTATTCCTACAGTGCAGGAAGTGGGCAAGCTTGGGAATTTTATTTCCTCTGATTTTCTTCCACTCCTGGACACGCTTGGAATATAGTTCCACAGGCACCTCAGCTTACGGGACATCTTCCACATGTGAATCTATTCAGTGTCTGTCAGCTATTTGACTACGGGGTGCATCATAGTCTTCACTTGTAAATTTCCCAGAAAGGAGCCCTGTTAGATTTTTTTCTATACCCAGCTCAAAGGCACTGAGGCCAACAGTGGTGTCCCTACCATCACCCCAGCTATGATCAGCTAACTCAACATAACCAGGAGATAAAACCTGTTTTGCATGGCTTAGTTCCTCAGTGAACAGTACACTCACTAACTGAGCCTTTAGCAGCGCTCCAGTTCTAGCTAGCTTTAACTTAGAGCTTTGCGGTGGCATTCCAGATGTTTGTCCCATGATGTAACCTGTAATAACAATGATAGCTGCAGGAGTATTTGCATTACAGATCAACAACCTGAATTTGGCCATATAATCTACAGTGCGATAGAGTGATGACATTCAGGGGGTAGTGCCCTATAGCTTTAACATTTTCAGTGTTGCATTTTAAACTTCAAACTGCAGAAAACCTGAAAATCACTTTGAAGAAGTGGCAGAAATTCATCAGCAAGACTTTGCACATCTGAAGTGTGTCATCCATAAAACTGAACATCTTTTAGCCACTTCTTTTGGCCGATCTTCTGCACGGTGTACAATGACGGTGAACCCGAAAGTGCGCGGGTATGTTTCACGGCGTGAGTGCGTGGGCCAGACCTTGCAGGAGATTAATCTTTAATTCCAGGAGACTCCAGGGCACACCTGGAGGGTTGGCAAACCCAACTGCTTCCCCAGGATCCACCTGTCTAGTCTTAAAATCCCACAAGATTAACATGTGTGCATTTCTCCAGGGTGCTTGGCATCCACCTGCATTGAAAGCAGCAACCTCTTATTCAAAAATACCATTGCATCCCTGAAAGAGGTCGGTATGGCCACATGGGCTCCATCCTTGGGGACCCAGCTACCCTGGAAAGAGAGCAGAGCACTCCCTTGCTGCTGACTTCCATTTGGAATCTGACATGATGTCAGTGAGCTAAAGTATACAGCGGTGCACTGCCGATTGACCGATATGACAGATATCACCCAAGACAGCTTGAAATGAGCCAATTTGCAGGGACGTGGGAGTGACTTACACCGCCACGGGCAGAGCCAGCCCAAACACAGGTGACGTTTGCATGCCGGCCTGCAGGAGGCGGAAACGATCTGTGGCCGCCTCTCTGATGAAGACAGATCCCCCTCGGGCGTGCCCAAGTTACCCTGGCAATGGCTGCGCACCTGCCTCCTGCGGTAACAGCGGGCCAGGTCAGACTGCGATACGTGTGCGCACTGGGTCCGTGCAGCAGAGCAGGTCTCCAGTTGTCTTGGGTAAGCCTTGCCACTGGACCAAGACCTCGCTCTGTCAAGCCCGTGTGGTGGCTGGTGTGCAACGGCCACCACACGTTAAAAAAATCCACGCACAGGCATCTTCCACACTTCTGGATATAGTTCGGGATCCGGAATCTTAGGTCCTTCAGTGAAACACCTGTGAACTTTTTGCTGTGGAAGCAAGTCATCCTCGATTTGAGGGACTGCCTATGATGATGATGATGATATCCTATGTAATCCTATGTAATTTATTCCCGGAGGAATGGCCATCCTATCAGTGGAGACTCTTAGAATTGATCAGTGAAATTCCTTTCAATGGAATTTTGTGAAATAAAGGGAGGAAAAAGTAAAATGCAAAATTATGCTTCTAAAGCAACAAAACACACAACGAAACAAAATGTAACAAAAGCAAACCAAGAAGGCAAAAAGAATTGGAACTCACACCCACTCCGAAACCAGCTACACACGTGAAAGGAATTCAGTGCTGGAGGCTGAAGTGACGTTGGAAGTTCACTCATTTTCACAAGATCACAAGATGAGGAAAGCCAATTGGCTCATCTCTTCTCATCCATTCAGAATGACCCATCCAATTGGTTCTTAAATAATTCCAGGGTTTTTGCTTATACTACCCTGTTTGGGAGCCCATTCCAACTGTTGATTCCTCTTCGGGGTGATGAATAATGTCTGGATAATTGCCTTGTACTAGTTTGAACCTATCACTCCTTGTTCTACCCTCACAGTTCGATTTCAAGTTTGTTTTTTCCAGATTTACCTTTTCCATACCATTTACAATCTTTATACCTCTCAGATGTATCCTTTCAAGGTTGAAAAGCTCATGTTTTTCCCAGTCCCTCCACATCGTTCAGGCCTCTAAGACTTGGGATCAGCCTTGTGGCTCTTCACTGCATCGCTTCCAATGCTTGAATGTCTTCCTCGTGTCACGGTGACTAGAACTGCTCACTATACCCAAGGTGAGGTCTGACCAGAGCTCTGTACAGTTTGGTCACAACTTCTTCTGGCTTGTCTTCTACTCTTCTGGCTGTATAGTTCAACATTCAATTGGTTTTATTGATTGCTGCTCTGGTTTTCAATGATAATGTATTATTTCTGAAGCAAATCACAAAAAATACAGGGGAGGGTAGCCCCGCCCCCTTATTTCCATAATCTTCACATCCTTAACGAAGCCTATACATCTATGGCCGCCAATGCAGCTCAGATAGAAAGTAACAGGCCACGCATCTCCGCATACTTTTGGGATAATGATGAGTGCCTCATACTTTCCACCCAGCTCCCCCCCCCCTCCCCCACATCCCTAATGGAAAGTTTCCAATCTGGGTCCACTAGTGGTTCAGGAATTTTGATATGATGTGAGGTGTGATACTGAAACATACAGGCCAGGAAGATCAGAGGTGTGGTCACTGGTCCGTGCCAAGTTAACTTATCTCACTTGTGGTAGCACCATATTTGTCTTGGCAATCCTAAACTGTAAAGGGGGGGGGGGGGAAATCAGCCGGGAGCCGTGTTCCTGAAAACTACCCAGTAACACCTGGTGGAATATTTGTGTGTGGATGTTAGATTAGAACAGGATTGTGCCCTGTTTTGATGTTTCCATGAAGGAATATCTGGCCAACATTCCTATGTAGAGTATGTCCATTCAGATGCCAACAACGATTGAACTGACCCCAGCATGAGTCACTGCCTTCAGGAGAACTGGGGGGGAAAAAACACTCAGTAATATCTATCCGAGCTTTTATTGAATCTTTTAAGCCCCTTTTCAGCTCTTGTTCCTCCTTTTGTCATTCCTTGACTGGAGCCAGCTGTTAGTCCCACTCTGGACTTGTTCACACGATATTGGTCAAGAGCAATACAGGTTCAATGATTCTTTAAATAAATGCATCTTTTATCCAGTGAATTTGATTCACTTGGTGGAGAGTGTAAATATAAAAACCCTAAATGAACCACTGTAACCAATAAACAAAGAGATATTTGTTTATATTTCTGCTTTTACCAATCATGTATCACTAAAGTTGTTTATTTTAAGAGTCAAACCATTGAAACTAGCCTCAAACCATATCTCAAAAGTTACCTCAAACTTTATCTCAAAAACTACCTCATATCTTATCTGAAACCTCACCTGATACCTTACACCTCAAACCTCAGCTCATACCTTACTTCAAAAGCTACCTCAAATCTTACCTCAAACCTCACCTTATACCTTACCTCAAACCTCCCTTAAATCTTACCTCAAGCCTCAACTGATACCTTACCTCAAACCTACCTTAAATCTTACCTCAAACCTCACCTTATACCTTACCACAAAAGCTAAAACATACCTTACCTCAAACCTCAGCTCATACCTTACCTCAGAAACTATCTCCTGCCTCACTTCATACCATACCCTGAACCTTATTTCCAACCTCATATTATGCCTGATTTAGCATCTTACCTCAAATCTTACCTTACAACTTACCTCAAAAGCTATCTCTTACCTTACTTTGAAAGTTACTTCAACTCTGACCTTGAACGATAGCTCAGACTTTACCCTTTGAAGCTTCCTGTACCAGCTGCGTTACTTCCACCTATAATCTCATTGTCAACACTATCTGCACTGGCTCTTCCTTACTAGAGCTATCTTGCATTACTGAAAGTCACCTTTACTGCTGCATTGTTAGTGATACTAAAAAGAATAGAGGTTTATACGAGCTAAACTTTCCTCCCCTCAGGATGTAGGGAAGAGGTAAAACGTGAATAGACCTTCCTATTCTACATGTGTATTCACCCGGGAAAATTACTTTCCTACTTCCCGATACTGCTGTCCCTTCAAAGGTCATGTTATCCCACAACAGGCTAAGTGGTTGTTGAGTTTTAGTCTGCCTGCATTACAAGTGGAAATATTTTCAGTACAAACACACAATGACCTTAAAATAAGACTGCCATATAGATGTGCAAACACTTTAAAACATTTGAATGATGTTCCTCTACCAGAGGCATTCAACTAACAGAGCCATTAACCATTTAAAACAACTGAGTCCCACCCACCCGTTCCCTCAACGACTAGCTGTCCCACCTGTGACAGGGACTGTGGTTCTCGTATTGGGCTGTTCAGCCACCTAAGAACTCATTTTTAGAGTGGAAGCAAGTCTTCCTCGATTCCGAGGGACTGCCGATGATGATGATGTTAACACCTCTATGAAAATGGTGAACAAAGAAACTTCGCACAAACACGTCACACTTTGGACACTAATATCTCACAGAGAAACCAAGTCTGATAGAGCAACAGGGGGTGATGGGATTGCAGGTGTAGCAATTACAAAGCTGACACGAAAAAGTGTTGTAGCTTCTTCAGACTGGGGTGAGCGGAAAGGAGAAATAAGAAGAATAATTTATGATGTAAACATTCTGAAGTATGAGTGGATCTCGCGTGGCTTTGCCCATTGAAAGTCAGGATGAAGTGAATTTCTCTCAGTGCACGAGTGATGCTGTAGGTATAGGAATAGGAATCTGCAGCACCTCGAGGTTATCAACCGTCATCTCGTGGTAGGAGCGTATAGCTGCAGGAAAGACAGTGGGGGAATTGTAAACCCCACCGCCTCCATCCCGCATGAGGGGCCGGAGAGGGCGGGGGGGTGGGGGGGGGGTGGAGTTAAATTGGAAAATTTGTGAAAACTGACCCCAACCCGCCACAAACGCCCCGATTCCATTTTAACTGTGGCAGATCTGGGGGCATCTGAGTAACCTGCTCTGCAGAAGCGGGTCGCTGATTATAATATGTAAATGAGGCTCCGTTTCTGATATTTTGGCAATGCTTTAGATTTAACGCAGGTCAGCTGTGTTTCCCAGGCTTTGGGAACGCTGGCAGCTAAAGGGAGGTGGGAGCAGCCAGGTCCAGGAGGGAAGTGCGTTTTGGAGCACTGATTGTGGGCCAGGAGAAGCAGGAGTCTCCCACACGCCCCCCCACCCCAGCCCACCCCCCCCCCCCGGGCGTCTCAAGCAAATCCTCTGCCATGAGCGCAACCCTCAAAATTGGGATGTTTCGCGGTTCTCCCCCGCCGACCCCCCCCCCCCCCCCCCCACAATCTGCGATGTTTCTGGTTGCCGGGTACTGTCCCCAACAGTCTCCGACTGCAGCCTGCTACCACCGGCTTTTTTGATCAGCCTGTCAATCTGGCCGGCTTGTGGGCGGGGAACGGAGCAGAACAGAGATAATAAGGTCCGTCTACGCAACTGTCTGAAGCTCCCACGCAGGCCGGTTGCTGGTTTCTCAATGGAAACACCGTGCATGTGGGGACGTTTGAATGAGCCGGGCACCCAAACAAAAATCAGAGGGACCATTGCCCATTACCCCTGTGCTCGCTGACGTACATTGGCTTCTGGTCCAGCATCACCTCAATTTTAAACTTCTCATCCTTACTTTCAAATCCTTCCATAGCCTCGCTCCTCCATATCTCGGTAACCTCTTCCAGCCCTACAACCTCTAAGGATAAGGGGTAAGCCATTTAGGACCGAGATGCGGAGGAACTTCCTCACCCAGAGAGTGGTGAACCTGTGGAATTCTCTACCACAGAAAGTTGTTGAGGCCAATTCACTAAATATATTCAAAAAGGAGTTAGATGAGGTCCTTACTACTAGGGGGATCAAGGGGTATGGCGAGAAAGCAGGAATGGGGTACTGAAGTTGAATGTTCAGCCATGAACTCATTGAATGGCGGTGCAGGCTAGAAGGGCCGAATGGCCTACTCCTGCACCTATTTTCTATGTTTCTATCTCTGCGCTCCTCCAATTTTAACCTCTTGCGCGTCCCCCGATTTTAATCCCTCCACCATTGGTGGCCATGTCTAGGCCCTAAGCTCTGGAATTCCCTCCTTAAACCTCTCTGCCTCTCTCTCCTCCTTTAAGACACTCTTTAAAAACTACCTCTTTGACCAAGCGTTTAGTCACCTGTCCTAATATCTCCTTATTAGAAGAAATTTCTTCTCTCAAGTGGTTGTAAATCTATGGCATTCTCTGCCCCAGAGAGCTGTGGAGGCTGGGTCATTGAATATATTTAAAGCGGAGATAGATAGACTTTTGAGCGAAAAGGGAATAAAGGGTTATGAGGAGTGGGCAGGGAAGTGGAGTCCATGATCAGATCAGCCATGATCTTATTAAATGGCGGAGCAGGCTCGAGGGGCCAGGTAGCCTACTCCTGCTCCTATTTCTTATGTTCTTATGTGGCTCGGTATCAAATTTTGTTTGACAACGCTCCTGTGAAGCGCCTTGGGACGTTTTACTGCATTAAAGGCGCTATATAAATGCAAGTTGTTGATGTTTGCACACCTAGTAATTCACTATTACCAATCAAACACATCATTTAACACATGAGGACATAGAAACATAGAAAATAGGTGCAGGAGTAGGCCATTCGGCCCTTCGAGCCTGCACCACCATTCAATAAGATCATGGCTGATCATTCCCTCAGTACCCCTTTTAGCCATAAGGGCCATATCTAACTCCCTCTTGAATATGTCCAATGAACTGGCATCAACGACTCTCTGCGGTAGGGAATTCCACAGGTTAACCACTCTCTGAGTGAAGAAGTTTCTCCTCATCTCAATCCTAAATGGCTTACCCCTTATCCTTAGACTGCGTTCTTTGGTTCTGAACTTCCCCAACATCGGGAACATTCTTCCTGCATCTAACCTGTCCAGTCCCGTCAGAATTTTATATGTTTCTATGAGATCCCCTCTCATCCTTCTAAGCTCCAGTGAATACAGGTCCAGTCGATCCAGTCTCTCCTCATATGTCAGTCCTGCCATCCCGGGAATCAGTCTGGTGAACCTTCGCTGCACTCACTCAATAGCAAGAATGTCCTTCCTCAGATTAGGAGACCAAAACTGAACACAATATTCCAGGTGAGGCCTCACCAAGGCCCTATACAACTGCAGTAAGACCTCCCTGCTCCTATACTTAAATCCCCGAGCTATGAAGGCCAACATACCATTTGCCTTCTTCACCGCCTGCTGTACCTGCATGCCAATTTTCAATGACTGATGTACCATGACACCCAGGTCTTGTTGCACCTCCCCTTTTCCTAATCTGCCGCCATTCAGATAATATTCTACCTTCGTGTTTTTGCCACCAAAGTGGATAATCTCACATTTATCCACATTATACTGCATCTGCCATGCATTTGTCCACTTGCCTAACCTGTCCAAGTCACCCTGCAGCCTCTTAGCGTCCTCCTCACAGCTCACACCGTCACCCAGCTTAGTGTCATCTGCAAACTTGGAGATATTACTTCATCTAAATCATACTTCATCTAGGACATACTATGGGTGAAATTCTTGACTCACTAATAGTAACTAATACTTTAGATTCATGTCAGCGTTTTTACTAAAATGTTTAAAAGAGGCGAAGTGCAGCAAGAAAAAGCACATGTTGGACGAGATTGGAAGTTGAATCGAAAATCTGAAAGGAACTTTAGGTGCCGGGATGTTACAATGTTGTGATAGCACAGCTATCGCTCGAGAAGTCACCTAAATAATGTAATCCGTGATCGACAGCCCGTTTCCGTTAGTTCACAGAGCAGCTAATGAGGGGCAGATGTGACTGGTCATCGGTACATGTCTCTAATCCTACCCTTCCTCCTCAATCCAAAGAGGGTTAGTTCACTGCACAGACACACTGATGTTTCATTTATAGCTGCCTGGCAGTGATTCCACCTGTCATGTATGTATGCCTGGGTTTACTAGCCACCAGGTGGCGCCACTGTCGGAGGTCATTGGGCTGTGCGCACATGTGTGCGGTCCAGGTATAAAAGGCCAGCCATCTTGTAATGTAATCACCTTGGGTCCTAATAAAGTAGAGCCAGGTTTGTACCTGTTCGGAGTTTACAGTATTCAGTCTATTGAGTTATTGCATACACAACACCACCCTTGGCACTGAAATTAACAGTACATCTTCCTCAATCTCACTGTACTTCCTGCTCATATGGGACGGTTTAATTCCCTTTACACACATATTGCAGTGTTCCTTTAATTATTCAAATGTCTGATATGGCAGAATCCGAGTTTAGGTGGAGTCACTGCATAGGTAATAAAAAAAACGCTCGAAACTGACGATCTATCTTTAAAAGGCAAAATAACTGGTCTTGCAAGTCTTCTTTGTTTTGGTTACTGTTGGATAGATTGTAAATGCCCATGACATCCAACCTTGCTTTTCTATGTGTGGTGCAGTACATTCAGTGATATCGATCTACTATACTGGCAAAGCCAGACGAAGGCCACTTGTTTCGCAGGGATCTGGGAGACGATAGCAGACCCATGAAAAACTGGGTCTATGACTTTTCTGCTGGAATACAGAAGGCAGATTTAGTACTAATGTAAACCACAGAAACTGGCTCCTGGAAGTCCCAGAATCCGAACTAAAACAGCAAAAGGCCACATGAGGCCAAATGAAACTGAACAGACTTCAAGCAATTTACAAACTGGGAGGAAATGTACAGGAAAGAAAGGAATGGGAAGCATTTGCACTGGTGTTTGCAAGTATTCCAAAGTGTATCCCTCAATGATGAGCCCGAGGCGTTGGGAGTGATTTCCTCTCATCTCGGTCCTTTCCGAGCAACTGAAGGCGTTCAAGTGACAGGATCGGACCAAGTCAGCATGGATTTATGAAAGGGAAATCATGCTTGACGAATCTTCTGGAATTTTTTGAGGATGTAACTGGTAGAGTGGACAAGGGACAACCAGTGGATATGGTGTATTTGGACTTTTAAAAGGCTTTTGACAAGGTCCCGCACAAGAGATTGGTGTGAAAAATCAAAGCGTATGGTATTGGGGGTAATGTACTGATGTGGATAGAGAACTGGTTGGCAGACAGGAAGCAGAGAGTCGGGATAAACGGGTCCTTTTCAGAATAGCAGGCAGATACTAGTGGGGTGCCGCAGGGCTCAGTGCTGGGACCCCAGCTCTTTACAATATACATTAACGATTTGAATGAAGGAATAGAGTGTAATATCTCCAAGTTTGCGGATGACACTAAACTGGGCGGCAGTGTGAGCTGTGAGGAGGACGCTAAGAGGCTGCAGGGTGACCTGGACAGATTAGGTGAGTGGGCAAATGCATGGCAGATGCAGTATAATGTGGGTAAATGTGAGGTTATCCATTTTGGGGGCAAAAACACGAAGGCAGAATATTATCTGAATGGCGGCAGACTAGAAAAAGGGGAGGTGCAATGAGACCTGGGTGTCATGGTTCATTAGTCACTGAAAGTGGGCACACTGGTACAGCAGGCGGTAAAGAAGGCAAATGGTATGTTGGCCGTCATAGCTAGGGGATTTGAGTATAGGAGCAGGGGAAGTCTTACTGCAGTTGTACAGGGCCTTAGTGAGGCCTCACCTGGAATATTGTGTTCAGTTTTGGTCTCCTAGTCTGAGAAAGGCCATTCTTGCTATTTAGGGAGTGCAGCGACGGTTCACCAGACTGATTCCCGGGATGGCTGGGCTGTCATATGAGGAGAGACTGAATCAACTGGGCTTTTATTCACTGGCGTTTAGAAGGATGAGAGGGGATCTCATAGAAACATATAAGATTCTGACAGGATTGGACAGGTTAGATGTGGGAAGAATGTTCCCATTGTTGGGGAAGTCCAGAACCAGGGGACATAGTCTTAGGATAAGGGGCAGGCCATTTAGGACTGAGATGAAGAGAAACTTCTTCACTCAGAGTTGTTAACCTGTGGAATGATGCCAGTTCACTGGATATATTCAAGAGGGAGTTAGATATGGCCCTTACGGCTAAGGGGATCAAGGGGTATGGAGAGAAAGCAGGAAAGGGGTACTGAAGGAATGATCAGCCTTGATCTTATTGAATGGTGGTGCAGGCTCGAAGGGCCGAATGGCCTACTCCTGCACCTATTTTCTATGTTTCTATGTTAATATGCTGTTTTAATTCACTCCTGCACTTTTGCAGAGTTGCTACAATCATATTCCAAGCTTATTTATGTTTTTGCTCTTATTTTAAAGCTTGAATGTACAATAGATGAGGTTACCCAGGGCACATTCTTCTGGTGCGTTCGTCCACCTGCCAGAGGCCCTTCATAGTGCGACACAGAAGAATGCGTCAGAGATTGAGCTGCAACTATGTCAGTCATTAGATCTCTGAAGGAAAAGGAGGAACTTGAATTCCAGCAGCACATTCCAAAGCATTTCACAACCAAGAGATTTACTTTCAAGGTGTAGTCACTGTTGTTATTCAGGCGAACGTCGAGGGCCCGACCTGCGTGAGAACACCAGAGGCAGGTCGGGGCCGTAAAAGGAGAGGCGAGCGGCCTCGGGAGCGGCGCGAAGTCCCCGGGAGCGGCGAGGAGGCCCCGAGAGCGGCGAGGAGCATACTATTCCAGGGAGCAGCGTGAGCTGGTGCAGGAGGGCGGCGGCAGCGAAGAGTGACGTCATCAAGGTCCAGGTCGGTGATTGGAGCGTGGGCAGACACAGCAGGAGCGGCGAGGTCGGGGCGAAGGAGCGGCGAGAGATTATAGCGGGATGTGATCGAGGCCCAGGGGAGGCGTGAGTTCAGTGCAAGGGGCCCAGGGGCAGCACGGGCCAGCCCACACTGCGATACGTGTGCGCACTAGGTCCGTGCAGCAGAGCTGGTCTCCAGTTGTCTTGGTTAGCCCTTGCCACTGGACCAAGACCTAGCCCTGTCAAGCCCGTGTGGTGGCTGGTGTGCAACGGCCACCACACATTAAAAAAATCCACGCACAGGCATCTTCCACACTTCTGGATATAGTTCGGGATCTGGAATGTTAGGTTCTTCATTGAAACACCTGTGAACTCATCCCTTTTTGGCGTGGAAGCAAGTCATCCTCGCTTCGAGGAACTGCCTATGATGATGATGCAGGTGAGCACGGCAGCCAATTTACACACATATAGATGCTCAGAAAAACTGGCCTCGGTTGCAGTTCAATATCCTGTTCCAGCGGCAGTTCTAGATCCTGTGGCACTGTTTGAAGAACAGCAAGTTCCCCTCTTGTCCTGGCCAACACTCAAACCAACATCACCAAGAACAGGTTAACTGGACAATGCTGTTTCTCGGATCTTGTTACAGACCAAAATAATTTGTCACGTTAGCCTACGCGGCAACAGTCGCTGCACTTTGGACTTCTTCTGAAACAGGCGCAGCGTCCCAGAGGTGAGAAGGGAGAAGTCTGCTGAACTTTTCCGGGCCGGGATCAGGGAAACAGAAGTAGCGGCGTAACTACAGACCTGCAGTGCGGCAACCAGAAAGGCCCAAGGCCCGAGGATCATTTGGGAGGAATATTTGAAATACATTCCCTGCTCCCTGGTTTCTTCCGGGTACCCTGCAGACTCTCGGTCATCGGAGAGTTGTGGCGCAAGTCCCACTGCCGGGTGTCTCAAAGTGCGCCTCTGTTAGGGTTCCCTGTGGTGATAGCAAGAGGAGTGCCCAGGAGGATTGGGGACTCCTCCTCCTGCCTCATTAACATGCGTACAATAGGGCTGCCCCTACTGGAGGCTCAGGCCCAGTAACAACGATCCAGCAAATCCAGAGGCAGTGTGGCGAGGGCAGAGACCTCATGTAACCAGCCTCCAAACCGAACATTCCCTGGGCACCACAGAGAAAAATGTACCCCATTATCTTCAAACCTCTCCAGAACCGTAACAATCACCAAATCATCATCATCATAGGCAGTCCCTCGGAATCGAGGAAGACTTGCTTCCACTCTAAAAATTAGTCCTTAGGTGGCTGAATAGTCCAATACAAGAACCACAGTCCCTGTCACAGGTGGGACAGATAGTCGTTGAGCAAAGGGGTGTGTGGGACAGGTTTGCCGCACGCTCCTTCCGCTGCCTGCGCTTGATTTCTGCATGCTCTCGGCGACGAGACTCGAGGTGCTCAGCGCCCTCCCGGATGCACTTCCTCCACTTAGGGTGATCTTTGGCCAGAGACTCCCAGGTGTCAGTGGGGATGTTGCACTTTATCAGGGAGGCTTTGAGGGTGTCCTTGTAACGTTTCACCAAAGAATGAGTCCTCAGTCAACTGAAACCTAAAGCACCATAACACAAACACCTCCAGTCTTCAAGGTACAATTTTTTGTATCTGTACAATCCAGTTATCACATTTAGCACTTCAACCTTACCATTGAACCAAAGATGTTTACTGCAATTACAGGAGACCATTCAGCCCATCATATCTATGTTAATTCAGTGCTTGAGCAACACAAAAAGTAATGCCATTGCCCTGCTCTCTCCATAGGCCCGAATCTTCTTCTGCTGCAAAATAATCACCCACTTTACCAATAAACGATGCAATGATCTCCACCTCAACCACTCCGTGTAGCAAAGGATTCCATGCTCCAACTACCCCGAGCAACAGAATTCCTTCTAACCTCTTCCTGCACTCATCTGGTGATAGTTTTAAATCGATGATCCCTCGTCACGGACTCCCCAACCAGAGGGAATAGCCTTTCTCTATTCACCCTGTCGATACCCTGCATAATTTTTAAAACCTCTATTAAATCTCCTCTTCAACTTCTCTGCTCCACTTATTATTTGTTTGATTTTGCAGTTGCTCAGAAATATTGTTAAATTTCTCTTTGGCAATTGCGATCATCCATTTAACTTCGCCCATATGATGTTTTTGCACTACCCAAGGAAAATATGCTACCGACATTTCCATATTCTTCACTCTGAGATCAATATTTTGATGGCCCTCTTTTTTCGTGAAGCCACGGACTTCGACACTGATAAGGCAGCATATGCATCAGCAAATTATTTCTGATTAAATTACAATAAAGAATGAGTCCAACAAAATGGGTTGTTTACAGTCTTCAGAGCATATTGATTTAACAGGTGTATTTTACTTTTTTGTGTACCTTAAGTAAAAATGAACAGTTCGGTCCAAATAAACTAAATATCCTGACACTATGACGGGTTGTTATGATGACCGCTTTATCACGCAGACCAGAGCTGGCGGGCTCAGATATTGACTGAAGCTGGATTTTACCAGTGTCCCTCAGCCCTGGTACATGCTTGCTTGCAGTACGCACATTGTAAATCGCAGGATGATCCTCCCGAGTTTGGTGATTGTTCGGGGTTTTAGTAAAGGAGTCACACGTGTTATTCCCCACCCATGTGACGGGTGTAATGACCTGATTTTTCAGCATAGCCTCTTCTATGGAGAAGGCAATGTTGCCTCTCCAGCTAGGAATTTACTGCGTCAGCCGGCTCAATGTCACTCACCAAACCCCCTCAAGTGTTGTAAATCTGTCCTTCACCACAAACAGGAGCCAGCATTCTTTTTAAATCGAGACCATGCCAAAGTTCCAAGATTCACCTTGTCTACAGACGCAAAACAACGGCCTTTTTGTTCATTCGCTTTGGAACATGTTGGCTCTTTATTAACATTGTCACGGTTTTGCAAGACCCTGCTGAGAATTTACTTTGCAGCTTTCAGAGAAGGTGCACTTCATGGAACAGTTTGAAAGTTCTTTTGCTTTTGCACTTTTAATGTGGATCAGGCGGTAGAATGAAATAAATGTGCAGGAGCAAAGTATTTATCAAGTAATTCAATAAATAAAGTGATCTTCTTTGAATATGAGTAAAGTGCTGCTGACAACAATGCTGCAATTACATAGCGCCAGGAATATGACACTCCCAATCCTTCGTGTTAGCTATTGTACCCTTTCCCTTACACCACCACAGCTCAAGTATGTCGGCACATCAGTCCACACAGTGCAGACGCTGACTGTTTTTCCTCAATTTCCAATTGTCTCTCCCATATATTCCTTCTTCTCTGGAAGGCACTGACCTTTGCTGAGGTACAGTGCCACAGGTGATGGTTGCTCTCCAGTACTTGGCCCAAGGGTGAACCGAGACAGGCTATTTGAATGGCCACTTAAGTGAGGTACTGGATGGCGGCTATTGACTGGGTGACTCAACTGGCCAGTCTCAATGCACTCAGGTGACTCCTGGGAGTGAGTTTGCCAATAGTGGGCCTAACCTGCGAGGGAACATCAGCGGCAGGTCGGGGCCATAAAAGGAGCGACGTAGAGGCGTACTACTTCAGGGAGCAGTGCGAGTTGGTACAGGAGGGCGACGGCTATTAAGTGTGATGTCATCAAGACCCAGGTCAGTGATTGGAGCGTGGGCAGACACAGCAGGAGCGGCGAGGTCGGGGCGAAGGAGCGGTGAGAGACTGTAGAGGGATGTGATCGGGGCCCAGGGGTGGCGCGAGTTCGGGGCCGGGGCCCAGGGGCAGCCCACACTGCGATATGTGTCCGTACTAGGTCCGTGCAGTAGAGCTGGTCTTCAGTCATCTTGGGTAACCCTTGCCACTGGACCAAGACCTAGCTCTGTCAAGCCCGTGTGATGGCTGGTGTGCAACGGTCACCCCACGTTAAAAAAATTCATGCACAGGCATCTTCCCTTCTTCAGGATATAGTTCGGTCCTTCTTTGAAACACCTGTGAACTCGTCCCTTTTTGGCGTGGAAGCAAGTCATCCTCCGTTCGAGGGACCGCCTATGAGGATGATGAGTGGCCAGATTATTGGAGAGATCAAAGAAAAGGGACTGGAAACCTACGTCACAAGGACACTTGGGAGGGAAGCAAATAAAGGAAAAAGTATCAAAATAAAACACATAAGAAATATGTGGGAGAATGTACTGAAACACGAGGTGTTCAGAAATTCATTCTTAAAACTATTGTTATGTAGGCAAATACAGCAGTGATTTGCACACCAGACCCTGCAATCAGCAATGAGGTGAATGCCCAGTTTACTTGTTCTTGGTGGTGTTGCTCTTCAAACAATGCCACAGCATCTTTAACATCTATTTAATATCGGTTTAATATCTCATCTGAAGGACAACGCCTCTGGCAATGCAGCAGCTCAAGTTGTCAGGTGGGATTACCAAGTGAGTCAAGCTGACACACAAGATGTCCTCTCCACATCTTAGAACCACAAAGCCACAATCCCGATCTGTGGCCTTGACCATAGTGCAGCGGGAATTACGCCCTACTGCCAGTCCCCGACTTTAAAGCCACCGGAGGAAAGGGAAAGCCCACTTTCCACAAAGAAAAGTCAAGGGTACACCACTCGAGCTTCATATTTAGTGTTAAGACAAAGCAGCTGTGTGCCTAACCAATTGCAGAACCCGTGACTGCCAGTATCACAAGGGTGGCTCCTCGATAACATGCTTCCAGTGGCAGCCTAACGTAACAACAGCATCGACACACGTAAGGGGAAACGATGCATCCATGAGGGAAAAGGGAATAGAGGGGTAAGGGGGGCAGGGTGGGAAGAGGGAATTCGAGTTAAAATGGTGTATAAATACCAGGTTTCAGCACCTTTGAAACACCGGCAACAATGTATGGAGAGGGGTGCAGTCATTGTGGTCAGCTCAACCAACCAGAATAACCACTCCAAGCCAGCAGAAAAAAAGCAAGACTAACCAATAATGAGCATGCGCATCAGGGCACTTCATGGCAAAGGGCAGGCAGTATCCAACGGTGTTCTGGATGGATGGATGGCGAGCAGGGGCAGGTCTGGTGTGTCTCCTTGTGCGAGTCAACGTTTTCATCAATCACTCTGATGAAGTCAAAGTACCGCTCGCAACTGTTGGACACACACCTAGAAGCTGCACTGAGATGTCCTGTGCCTGATAAACTCAAGCCAGAATTTCAAACTTTGGTGAAAGAGAAAGACTGCAAAGTTTTGCATTGAATGGTAGATGTTTGTTAAGTAAACATACACATGAAATACATTTACCTGTACTGTGTTTTCATAAGAACATAAGAAATAGGAGCTGGAGTAGTCCATTTGGCCCCTTGAGCCTGCTCTGCCATTCAATAAGATCATGGCTGATCTGATCTTGGTCTCAACTCCACTTTTCTGTCTATTCCCCATAACCCTTGACACCCTGTAGTTTAAAAATCTGTCCATCCCCGCCTTGAATATATTCAATGACTCAGCCGCCACAGCTCTCTGGGGTAGAGAATTCCAAAGATTTACGACCGTCTGAGAAAATAAATTCCTCCTCATCTCCATCTTAAATGGGCCACCCCTTATTCTGAAACTATGCCCCCTAATTCTAGAATCCCCCACGAGGGGGAACATCCTCTCTGCATCTACCTTGTAAAACCCCTCAGAATCTTATATGTTTCAATAAGATCACCTCTTATTCTTCTAAACTCCAATGAGTATAGACCCAGCCTGCTCAACCTTTCCTCATAAGACAACCCTTTCATCTCAGGAATCAACCTGGTGAACCTTTTCTGAACTACGTCCAAGCCTATTACATCCCTCCTTAAATAAGGAGACCAAAACTGTACGCAGTACTCTAGGTGTGGTCTCACCAATGCCCTGTACAGTTGTAGCAAGACATCTCTGCTTTTATACGCCATTCCCCTTGCAACAAAGGCCAACATTCCATCTGCCTTCCTAATTACTTGCTGTACCTGTATTCTAACTTTTTCTGCTTCATGTATGAGGTCACCCAGATCCTTCTGTATTGCATCAGTCTCTCCCCATTTAAATAATATTCTGCTTTTCTATTCTTTCTACCAACGTGGATAACCTCACATTTTCCCACATTATACTCCATCTGCCAAATTTTTGCCCACTCAATTAACCTATCTATATCCTTTTGCAGAATCTTTGTGTCCTCCTCACAATGTGCTTTCCCACCCATCTTTGTATCATCAGCAAAATTGACCACAGTACACTCGGTCCCTTCATCCAAGTCATTAATACAGAATGTAAATAGTTGAGGCCCCAGCACTGATCCCTGTGGCACCCAACTAGTTACAGTTTTCCAAATTGAAAATGACCCCTTTATCCTGACTCTCTGTTTTCTGTTAGTTAGCTAATCCTCTATTCTTACTAATATATTACCCCAACACCATGAGTTCTTATTTTGTGCAGTAACCTTTTATGTGGTACCTTATCGAGTGCCTTCTGGAAATCCAAATACACCACATCCAACATTGCTGGAGAGGGCAACTGACCTCACTGCATTCAACAAGGGCAACTGCTTAAAATTTAATTTCCTGCGCATTTCTCTGATGAGCATGAAATGCAATAACTGCCAGGGGGTTGGATAATTCGATGAGCAGCAGCTTTAAATGGCTGCTGCTTCCATTTACTGCTTCACTGTTTTATTGGCTAAATATCTGCAATGAAAGAGGAGGGTGGACAGAACGATCCCCTTTGATAGCTTAAAATTCTCCTGTGACGGAGGAGAGGCATATTTGGGGCTGAGAGAAACCCTCCTACATGCTACAATGCATAGCAAGCATGGCCACAGGTGGCATAGATAAGGCTGCTCCCTCTCAGACTGACACGTGCCCATCCCAGTCAGCCTGCCAGGTAGCAGTCCTGAACAATCAATGACTGTGTGGTCCAAAGGTGATGGCACCAATTGCTGGGACATCTCATGACCCAGCGCAAGGAGGAACAGGGGCACAGGAATCCCATGCCACCCCACCAAGAAGCAGCAGGCTGTCTCCACAATTACTCTTCCCACGAAGGAAGTACGGTGAAGGAACACTAGGGGAGGAAGCAGCAAAGATAACATACACGATCACCAAGGGGAAGCTCTGGGGAAGGGGAAGCTAATTGAATTGATACAGAACAGTAACAGGGAAATAAACGAGTTGCAATTTATTTCAATGTAATTGTAAGAGCTTTTCATCTGCAGATATGCAGATCGGAGGGGAATAAAGCAACAGGTACATAGGATAGTTGATGTGGATTTGATTGAATGGTGTTTCTCGGACCACCACCGTGTGCTCCATGTGATCAAACGGTTCATCATCATAGGCAGTCCCTCAAAGACTTGCTTCCACTCTAAAAGGTGGCTGTACAGTCCAATACGGGAATTACAGTCCCTGTCACAGATGGGACAGACCGTGGTTGAAGGAATGGGTGGGTGGGGAGCCTGGTTTGCCGCACACTCTTTCCGCTGTCTGCGCTTGACTTCTGCATGCTCTCGGCGACGAGACTCGAGGTGCTCAGCGCCCTCTTCCTCCACTTAGGGCAGTCTTTGGCCAGGAACTCCCAGGTGCCAGTGCACTTTATCAGAGAGGTTTTGAGGGTGTCCTTGAAACGTTTCCTCTGCCCACCTGAGGCTTGCTTGCCGTGTCATTCAACGTAGAGCACTTGCTTTGGGAGTCTCGTGTCAGGCATGCAGACGATGTGGCCCGCCCAACGGAGCTGGTCGAGCTTGGTCAGTGCTTCGATGCTGGAGATGTTGGCCTGAGCGAGAACACTGACGTTGGTGCGTCTGTCCTCCCAGTGGAGTTGCAGGATCTTGCGGAGGCAGGATCAGACGGTTCACACGTTGGCCGAATTACAGAGTTAGATAAAAATCCTGTCAATCGGTGATTTAAGCACAGGGCTCCATGGACACGTGTCTCCTTCAATCATTTCTTCCTCCTGTTCCTCACTCAATGGGAGTTCAAGTGAGAGAATTATTGCGCAGAGGACAAATTCCCGATTTTCCAGTAATTAATCTAATCCTTGGAAAATCGGTGTCTCCACATTTGATTCTCTCAGAGCGAGACTGAATTCTAGGAGCACAGCCTCGCAAAACTCACGGTCATACACTGCTCCACTAGACAGGGCAGAGGACTGGAGCAAAGCGACAGAAATCCCACACAGCTCTTGGAGACCATGGGGCCAAGAAACAGATCAGCTGTCCGCTCGCTTGATCAGTTCGAGAATGACATAGTTCAGATCTCAGCAAAGATTTTGTTTGTTAGTAAATTAATGACATTTTTTAAAAGTTCCTTTAAATGTCCCTTAATAGTCCTTAAAACACTGAGAAAGGTAATGCTGTCAATAATTACTTTTCTCGGAGGATTTTTTCAGCTGAAGATGGCAGCCTGGAGTATTCCACTTGGTTGCGTTGGGTTTTTCGGCGCAATGCACACAAAATCGGTGAAACCAGCGTTAAAGTTCAGTGAATCGAGTTTCCGTGGCCTGTGGAACTGTTTTATAAACTAGCACACTAGACACAGGCCTCGGCCACAAATCTGGCCACACCCCCAGCTCTAATTAACCACCATAGCGAGTTTCCACTAATTGCACTCTTTCGTGGTCATTTGAGAAGGCTCTAAAAATGAAGTTGGTTCTTTTGGACACAAGGACACTAATAGCCACGTTTTAAATACATTTGAATATAATTTTTTTTTAATTTTCTAAAAAACCGACTACAGTACCCCAATATAATGAGAAAATGATTCTGTATATTTTTTTAACGTCATTTTCAGTTATTTAAAATGGGGTTACTCACAGGTGGTGGACTAAACACTGATTCAAATGCTTATTTTTTGTGATAAACCCATTTTTAGCTGTATTAATCAAACTGCAACTAGTTACCACTCAAGTATATCAAGGAATACTTTTTAAAGCAAAATTTTTTTTTAATTGCCTTCTAAAACACTGCCCGATTGTACTGGTTTGCGGCAGATTTAGCTTTTGGCGGTAGGCAAATGAGTTTGCACGAAAACTTGATAAAATAAAGCACTATTCAAAATTCATTGCAATTGTGGGCCCAATTTGAACCTGGATTGCTGATTGTACCCGAGGCAGAAACACTACCCGGACAGCTGTGTGTCAGAGGAAGCTGTGTATGAATCAACTGATTACACAAGGACTGTAATGTGGAATTTGGAATAGCATAACAATTCTGGATGACGTTCAACTTTATGTCATCATGGTTTGTGTTATGTATGCAATAAAGGGTCAAACTGAATACTGTTTAACTAAGCAAGGTACAACCTTGGCTCTGCTTTATTTAGGCCCAAAGTGCCTGACTCACAAAATGGCTGGCCTTTTATACCTGAGCAGCACCATGTGCAAAGTACAAAAGGCAAACCATTAACAAACCCATCCATTTATTAAATGGAGCCTCTATTCTATTTAAAACAGGCCCATGCAAAATTCTCGACGACATGTAAATATTGGGTTGTAGCTCACCGCCCAGCTCATTCTACAGTACTTGTCTGTCTTTAATCTCATCACTCCGTGACTGAGTAAACCATTTCAGTACCTGATGCCATGGACTGGTATATTTCACTGCGCTTCGATTATTTGAGCCAGGAGAGTCCACTGTTTTATTGGATAGAAACATAGAAACATAGAAAATAGGTGCAGGAGTAGGCCATTCGGCCCTTCTAGCCTGCACCACTATTCAATGAGTTCATGGCTGAACATGCAACTTCAGTACCCCATTCCTGCTTTCTCGCCATACCCCTTGATCCCCCTAGTAGTAAGGACTACATCTAACTCCTTTTTGAATATATTTAGTGAATTGGCCTCAACAATTTTCTGTTGAATTCCACAGGTTCACCACTCTCTGGGTGAAGAAGTTTCTCCTCATCTTGGTCCTAAATGGCTTACCACTTATCCTTAGACTTTGACCCCTGGTTCTGGACTTCCCCAACATTGGGAACATTCTTCCTGCATCTAACCTGTCTAAATCCATCAAAATTTTAAACATTTCTATGAGATCCCCTCTCATTCTTTTGAACTCCAGTGAATACAAGCCCAGTTGATCCAGTCTTTCTTGATATGTCAGTCCCACCATCCCGGAAATCAGTCTGGTGAACCTTCGCTGCACACCCTCAATAGCAAGAATGTCCTTCCTCAAGTTAGGAGACCAAAACTGTACACAATACTCCAGGTGTGGCCTCACCAAGGCCCTGTACAACTGTAGCAACATCTCCCTGCCCCTGTACTCAAATCCCCTCGCTATGAAGGCCAACATGCCATTTGCTTTCTTAACCGCCTGCTGTACCTGCATGCAAACCTTCAATGACTGATGTACCATGACACCCAGGTCTCGTTGCACCTCCCCTTTTCCTAATCTGTCACATTTCAGATAATAGTCTGTCTCTCTGTTTTTACCACCAAAGTGGATAACCTCACATTTACATTATACTTCATCTACCATGCATTTGCCCACTCACCTAACCTATCCAAGTCACTGCAGCCTCATAGCATCCTCCTCGCAGCTCACACTGCCACCTAACTTAGTGTCATCCGCAAATTTGGAGATACTACATTTAATCCCCTCGTCTAAATCATTAATGTACAATGTAAACAGCTGGGGCCCCAGCACAGAACCTTGCGGTACCGCACTAGTCACTGCCTGCCATTCTGAAAAGTACCCATTTACTCCTACTCTTTGCTTCCTGTCTGCCAACCAGTTCTCAATCCACATCAGCACACTACCGCCAATCCCATGTGCTTTAACTTTGCACATTAATCTCTTGTGTGGGACCTTGTCGAAAGCCTTCTGAAAGTCCAAATACACCACATCAACTGGTTCTCCCTTGTCCACTCTACTGGAAACATCCTCAAAAAATTCCAGAAGATTTGTCAAGCATGATTCACAAATCCATGCTGACTTGGACCTATCATGTCATCTCTTTCCAAATGCGCTGCTATGACATCCTTAATAATTGATTCCATCATTTTACCCACTACCGATGTCAGGCTGACCGGTCTATAATTCCCTGTTTTCTCTCTCCCTCCTTTTTTAAAAAGTGGGGTTACATTGGCTACCCTCCACTCCATAGGAACTGATCCAGAGTCTATGGAATGTTGGAAAATGACTGTCAATGTATCCGCTATTTCCAAGGCCACCTCCTTAAGTACTCTGGGATGCAGACCATCAGGCCCTGGGGATTTATCGGTCTTCAATCCCATCAATTTCCCGACTAATAAGGATTTCCCTCAGTTTCTCCTTCTTACTAGACCCTCTGACCCCTTTTATATCCGGAAGGTTGTTTGTGTCCTCCTTAGTGAATACCGAACCAAAGTACTTGTTCAATTCGTCTGCCATTTCTTTGTTTCCCGTTATGACTTCCCTTGATTCTGACTGCAGGGGACCTACGTTTGTCTTTACTAACCTTTTTCTCTTTACATATCTATAGAAACTTTTGCAGTTCATCTTAATGTTCCCTGCAAGCTTCCTCTCTAGTCTGATGACTAGAATACATTATTGTTTAAAAAGATGGGATTCCTTCCCTCTAAATGTATTTGCTCATTGATGCAACATCCCCGGCAGAGAAGATAGTTAACGTGCCACTCACTAGCGAGTGTATCAGAGTGGACTCGGACAGTGCATTGATTCCCTTCCTTACTAGTAAGTGTTTACCTCCTCTCAGTATCTCCCCACAGTTGCACGGCTCATTTCAAGGACGTTTGATATAAAGAACTGTGCCAGAAACTCTGATCCAATTGCTCGACTTGTGACACCTCTCGAGCTTCAACACCAGCACTGCTCTCCCAATTTCAGCTCTGCTTTCACATGTACAAGGTGGTGTACATTAACATTTGGCGATGAGAATACAAGAACCTTTGTACATCAGGAATACTGGATTAACATATCCAGAATAATTTTATGGATTAAGATATCCAAAGGAATTTTATGCATCTTTCCCCCCAATTGGCCTGGGATCTGTTGTGTTGCCTCTCCCAGGAGATTGCCTGGCTCCGGGTGGGTGGGGGGTGTCTGTATTGTGATGTATAAGGCATCACAACTGTCTAGGACAGGCTGGATGGACCATTAGGTCTTTTCCTGTCTGTCATTTTTCGTATGTTCATATAATTGCCAGTAAATTAGGTTATCTATGTCTCCAATCACTCAATTACCAAGTGTCCTTCAGTGACCAGGAATAATAGGGTGTCCAGGGGATTGCCTCTATTTGCTTCTTGTAGCAAAATCACTAATATTTTATTTATACTTCTGTTTATGGCTTCATTGCAAATAGTGCACTTAGCAAATCATCTTCCCTCATGTTCCCTTGTCTTAAATAGTCATTACCGTGGATCTATTCATTAGTGATGTCTCTTTCCCCCATTGTATTATAAATATTTGCCATTTGACAGCTAACATAAGGATCAAACAACATTAGAAGCGTAATACTGTCTTAATCCTTTTTTGTGACTGTTTAATACATGCGAATATTAAGTATAAACACTCCCGCCAGTTTCAAAATTCACAGCAGCTCTTCTAAAAATCTATATTTTAAATATAAATATACTTGCTGCAGCCTTGTGGATTGAAATGACCTATACAGATCAAAGTACTTATTGAAAAATATCTAACTTGTGTAGCTATAGGAGAGGGCTGGGCAGCGGCCAGGTGTTGTGCCGCAGGCTAACTCTTCAAGAGTCGTAAAAATTCAAGAACGTTGCATCTGACTAGTTATTTAGTTCAAAACAGGAAACATAGGCCAATCACAGGCTTGGTATTCCTACACACCAGAGTCAACAGCATGACATTGGTAAATAAAAACACAGAATATATGTATTATAAATATTGCAATCTAATTTAAACTAGGGGTCCCTTATTGTGTTCCAGTACAGACTGAGTGAAAGGCAAGAAAGTATTACTGAGAAATGAACCACTGTGTAACAGACCCAGTCCTTCACCGACCATGTACAATTCACTTCACCACTGATTGCCCAATCCAATTAATGTCCTCAAAGAGACGTATAAGTGAGGAAAAGTTCTTCATCGAGAGTTATAGATGAGGAAACGCTTTTTAAACTGCTCTAAATGTAAAGCAAACCCTGAATACCTATCTAACCCTACACCCTACATTATCCATCCTTGACCAGTTGCATTCCTTGGGAGGAGACTGCCACATGGCTGTGCCAGCTCAGGAAATATCACATTCCACACCGTGTTCTGTGATCTCCTTCTTCATTTACCTTTAGTATCTGTAGCCACCCGACATTCATCCAGTGCCGAGCTTGTGGTCAACATCTCGCCGTAACCCACTAGGTTCATGCAGCAGAGCCTGGTCTCCAGTTGTCTTGGACCCCCTTGCCACTGGACCAAGACCTCGCTCAGCTAAGCCCGTGCGGTTGCCGGTGTGCAACGGCCACTCCATGTTAAAAGAACTCGCGCACAGGCATCTTCCACTCCGTTAACATGAAGTTCACGACCTGGAACGTCAGGACTCTCATGGACGTCCAGCTCGTTTCAAAGTGGTAACGGTTTTGTGAGCACAGCACTCGCTGCTTTGTGTGATGGTATAATCTACAGATCCGGTACTCCGGAGGAGGCAGATTCTTCCAATTGTACCTTGACTAAAGCTTGTCAATTTTTTTCCCCATCGTGACCTCTGAATCTCTGTGCACAACCGAATCCGAACCACTCACAACTACACCTCGAGAAGGTTGGGACTTTCACAAACAACATTCTCAGAAATAGAAAAGGAAAACAAGGTGGAGTATTGGAATGTGAGAAAGAATTTGAGATATGAGGAAAATAAAGTAGAGAGAGATTGAAAGACAAAGACAATTTGCATGCTGCAGTGAGATTGGATGAAATAAACAGGTATGAAAATAAGTGAAACTGACCAACGCGGTTGAAGAGAAACCGGTAGCGAGGCCTAAACAGATAAAGAGATGGGGTCAGATTAAAAGAGAGGCGTGGAGGCAGAGAGGGGGGGATAAAAGAGAACAGAGTCACCATTGCCTGACAATGCCTAATTTCAGGGTGTAAGAGTAGAGATACTGCACAGAAGTTCTGTCACCGCCGTGACTGGGATAAAGTTTCTTAGATGTTACAGAGTTTGGATCCATTACTCTGAGAATTCCTAATGATCTGAATCATGTGTCCTCTTAATCATTTTTCTAAGGAAAACAAATTCAGTTCTATGAGGCACTTTATAACTTGCTCTAAAATCTAGACTTAGCCTTCTTGATTTTCTCTGAACATTCGTCACAAGGCATTAATGTCCTTTCACGAGTGCCCAAAACTGCACATGACATTCCGAATGTGGCTTTATCTGAGCTCTTTGGAAGGTTAGAGTAATTTATCCCACTATAGTCAAACTTATGGGAACAACAAGGGTATCGGGCGAGATCCCTGTGGAATTCCACTAGCCACTAGAGCTTTTTCTGCTTATTTATTAATTAAATAGATAAAATTAATGGCATAGTGATTACAAAAACTATTGCTGAAGCTCAATTGCAGCATCAGCCCTCCCCCAACCCCTCCCCATCCCGATCTTCAGAGAATGGTTTGAGCCTCATGTCAGGTTGGTACGTTGAAGTTAAGATTATGAAGTGAACGCTGTCTCAGTCCAGTAACCTCTAATGGGAAACTATTTATAGTAAACAATATTATTATTACTACCACAGCACTGAACTTCTAATCAAAATATCTACTCACAGCTCGAACAAAGAAAAGAGGACAGGATGAACATGTTGAACCTTCGGTTCTCAGAGGTGGTTTAACACTAAAGGATTCTCACTGGCTTCCTACTGTAGGCCCATGGGTCATAGTTCGCTGAAGACCCCACATGGCAGGCTGATCTAAAAGGTAAAAGCCCATGCGATCCAAGGGAGGGTGGCAAATTGGATCCAAAATTGGCTCAGTGGCAGGAAGCAAAGGGTAATGGTTGACACATGTTTGTGCAACTGGAAGGCTGTTTCCAGTGGGGTCCCACGCGGCTCAGTACTCAGTCCCTTGTGTTTTGTAATATGTATTAATGATTTAGACTTAAGTGTAGGGGGGCATGATTGAGAAATTTGTGCACGATACAAAAATTGGCCGGGTGGCTGTCAGTGAGGAGGAAAGCTTTAGACTGCAGAAACATAAGAACATAAGAAATAGGAGCAGGAGTAGGCCATACGGCCCCTCGAGCCTGCTCCACCATTTAATACGATCTTGGTTGATCCGATCATGGACTCAGGTCCACTTCCCCGCCCGCTCCCCATAACCCCTTATCCCCTTATCAGTTAAGAAACTGTCTATCTCTGTCTTAAATTTATTCAATGTCCCAGCTTCCACAGCTCTCACAGATTTACAACCCTCTGAGAAACAAAATTTCTCCTCATCTCAGTTTTAAATGGGCGGCCCCTTATTCTAAGATTATGCCCTCTAGTTCTAGTCTCCCCCATCAGTGGAAACATTCTCTCTGCATCCACCTTGTCAAGCTCCTCATAACCTTATACGTTTCGCTAAGATCACCTCTCAATCTTCTGAGGCCCAACCTACTCAACCTTTCCTCATAGGTCAACCCCCTCATCTCGGGAATCAACCTAGTGAACCTTCTCTGAACTGCCTCCAGTATATCCTTTCGTAAATATGGAAACCAAAACTGCACGCAGTATTCCAGGTGTGGCCTCACCAATACCCTGTATAACTGTAGCAAGACCTCACTGCTTTTATACTCCATCCCCTTTGCAATAAAGGCCAAGATTCCCTTGGCCTTCCTGATCACTTGCTGTACCTGCATACTATCCTTTTGTGTTTCATGCACAAGTACTCTCAGGTCCCGCTGTACTGCAGCACTTTGCAATCTTTCTCATTTAAATAATAACTTGTTTTTCGATGAACTGATCAGTTGGGCAGATAAGTGGAAAATGGAATTCAATCCGGAAACATGTGAGGTAATGCATTTGGGGAGGGGCAACAAAGCATGGGAATACACAATAAATGGGAGGATACTGAGAGGTGTGGAGGAACAGAGGGACCTTGGAGTATCTGTCCACAGATCCTTAAAGGTAGCAGGACAGGTCAATAAGGTAGTTAAAAAGGCATATAGAATGCTTTCCTTTATTTGCCGAGGCATAGGATATAAAAGCAGGGAAGTTATGCTAGAACTGTATACAACACTAGTTAGGCCACAGCTGGAGTACTGCGTGCAGTTCTGGTCACCACATTACAGGAAAGATGTGATTGCACTATAGAGGGTGCAGTAGAGATTTATGAGGATGTTGCCAGGACTGGAAAATGTTAGCTATGAGGAAAGATTGGATAGGCTGGGGTTGTTTTCTTTGGAACAGAGGAGGTTGAGGGGAGATTTAATTGAGGTATATAAAATTATGAGGGGCCTAGATAGAATGGATAGGAAGGACCTATAACCAGGGGGTATCGATTTAAAGTAGATGGCAGAAGGATTGGAGGGGAGATGAGGAAAAACAATGTCACTCAGAGGGTGGTGGGGGTCTGGAAATCACTGCCTGAAAGGGTGAGAGAGGCAGAAACCCTCATCATATTTTAAAAGTACTTGGATGTGCACTTAAAGAGCACAGGGCTACGGACCTAGTGCTGGAAGGTGGGATTAGGCTGGGTAACTCATTTTTGACCGACATGGACACGATGGGCCAAATAGCCTCCTTCTGTGTCGTAATTTTCTACGGTTCTATGAACACCATGATAATCCTTTTAAAACTCATATTAACCCATTCACTAATCTGATGAGATCTGCTGATAGAATTTTTGTTCGTTAAGATACTTTGAATGGGGATGAATGAATGACTTTTAATACTGTCTTTATTTACCTAACTACTGGAGTGGATTTTTGTTCAGCGTTACGTATTGCATGGGTCTGTGCCAATGAAGTAGTTTCAGGGACACTGATCACACAGTCACGCTAATTAAGTTTTCCCCACATATGGACAGAAGGTAAAATAACCTATCCCTAAAAATAATGGGTGTTCCTCACATTACTCATTTGTAAATGATTTAATTGTTTGCAGCAGAGATAGATAGCAGTGTGTAATCACGTCATGGCTTTGTCCCAGAGTTTCTGTCAATCAGTAAACATTGGAGGCCCATAACCTGACCACGCAAACTAGACACTCCTGAAATCTCGGTTGCAAAATCTTATCTTTCCAACAGCTGGTATGAGGAACACTGGTTTGACAAAATAAAGCTTCTTAGCTCCCAACTAACCATAGAGAAAAAGTGATTTGTAAACTGTTGCCTTCACATGGAAACTATTTTTAGGTGTTTTTTATATAAAGATATTAAAAGGATGCGTACTGTTAAATCGGAGACAATTAATCAGCAGCGAATTACAAAGACATTAAATATCAGCTAGTCACAGGCACTGCATATGTGGTCCTGTCACCTCAAACCAAGATGTCACACACATTTACAAGAAAAGCTAACAATAAATTGTGAATTAATTGCTCTTAATCATAAACATTTTATTTTTGTGGGACCATCAATATTGGTGCAATGGCTAAAATGATAAATATAAATCCAAACCTTTCACTTCAACTATTTTAAGTAAAACTATAAATCAAGTGCCCCCTCCCCCCCCCCCCCCCCCTTAAAAGGGGGCACTAAAACCTACAAATTCACAAATTAAACTTTGGACGTTAAACAAATCAAATTAAAATTTGGTTGCCGGGTGTGATGATGCACTCCAGACTCTCCGGCGCCCACCTCTCGCGGAAGGTCGCGAGCGTACCGGTGGACACCGCGTGCTCCATCTCCTGGGACACCCTGGCTAACCTTGCACTTCAGCCTGGGAATTCACGACACAAAAATGACCTGTATTTAGGATTGCCAACTCCCAGGAGGTCTCATGCCGTGACCTCCCACCCCCACCATTGGCCGCACGACACGTCTATCTCACGCCTGGGTCTCGATTCATCCACTTCGTTTCCCGACTGGATGAATCCAGACCGCCAGTCAAACAGACTTTTTTTTCCCCCTTCTCCGATATTTTTATAACTAATAAACAAAAGTGTTCATTGAAATTTAAACAAAAACACAATTCTATTAATGCTCCTATGATTTTTCTCCCCGAGTTTCCTGCAGCAGAATTGTCTAGGAATTAAGCACTGGCTTTAGCACTTGTGGAGGCAACACTGCTGAAACTCTACTGACCATTTCTGTTTTTCCTTTACTTTTGGTTTCATCTTGCGCCGAGTTGGAGTTCCCCTCAGCATGGAGAGTCAGCCGGACCCTGCGGATGTTACCCTAAGGAACAGAACAAGCAGGTGTTAACCTACTGCACTGTTTAAACAGAAGCAAAACAAAAGTACATTTCCGAGCAATTGTACAATCCTTGGTTTATATTGAAATGTTCAATATGTGAAGCAGCTTAGACGGAATATACAATACTGTCGCACATTTAGTCACATCAAATGAATAAGAAAGTGACTTACCCTCCTCACAGGCTCGGATGTATCTGCGATGGTACATGTTGTCGCGGTCTTGTACTGGAACATTGTCCCTACCAATATCGCGTATCCACAGACCCACAACTTTGGTTTTGCCAATTACTCCCAGAAAGTGGCAGAAACTCTCTCTCCTGTTGCTCTCCTGTTGCTCTTCCTCAATGTTTTTTTTCCCGGCAACAATTTCAGTTTAGTCTGTGACTTTTACCACTCTTCCTTAATTTTGGGCGTGATCTTAGATAAGAGATTTGGCGACTGGGTTGTTGTAAAACTGAGAGGACTAATCCAGCAGCCGGTTACAAAGGGACGCTGTCTTCAGCTTACCATTTGCAACGCGCCGTCACATCACAGGCAAATGTCTTCTCAAACACCTATCTGTTTTCAGCCCCGTCCGGAAAGATGGTGAATCCGTTTGTTACTTAGCAACACACCTATTATGACACATCTAGGACTACGTCCTCACCCAACTTGTCAAACAGCATTTTATCTGTTCCAGTCCCTCCTCGTTAGAATACTTTACATGGGTGTTGTCCCGCGCCACCTTTATCAGGGCTGGTTCAAAATAATTCGGGAGCTTTTCACCAAGGGTGCCAACAGAAACTATTTGCTTTTTATTGCCTAAAGTTGCCTCAAAAGTTCTGCCAGCATGGTCCCAGAGTCTACACACTACTTTCCATTTATGTCACTCATTTTTCCTCTCTCTCTCTCTCTCTCTCATCCCTTCAGCTGCCTTCGTTCTCAAAAAACACACACAAAGTAGATAAGAAAGAATCAAAACAAAAGCAGCCTCAAGGGCACTGCCGTTCATTTATTTAACCGATGCCTACAGAGATACACAGCACCTGGACAGGAGGTCTGAGTGTTCACTAATCCTTTGAGAACCACAGTCAGATTTTGCAGAAGAAAGGAAAGATGTTGATAAATGTTCCGCTTATAATTTTGTCAATGGAAAAACATATTATGCTGTTCTTTGTATCTCGAATTTCAGTTTGTAATATTCAATGTCATATTTTTAAATTAAAGTGCCTCTATCCAAAACTCAGCCACTCCTCTCCTGTCCCTCACTGGGTCAGTCGCCCAATGTGTTAAATTAAAAATCTTCCTCTGCAAATGCCTCTGCAACCTCCTCCATCTGTACATCCCCTCCTGTACCTTTCAATCCACTACCTCTGACCATTTGTAGACCCCTACCCCAACTTCACCCCAGTATTAGTGGCAAAACCTTCAACCGCCTCGCCCCCCCCCCCCCTTCCTAACCCCTCTGCCTCCCCAGCTTAAAAACCTTATCAAAATCCGTTTTCTGGACCAAACTTTCAGTCACCCCTCTGAAACTCTCCCCACAGCTGGCTGTTAGCAACATAGGAACAGGTGTAGGCCATTCAGCTCACTCTTCTATTGATTTCTGTACACAGACCCCGAAATCTCAGCTCCTCCAGGTCCTAGCATCTTTCCATTTAAAATACACCCTGATCTGTCTGTCTTGAGTCCAAAGTAGATGACCCCACACTTCCACACATTGAACCCCATCTGGTACAGTTTTGCCCACTCACTTAATCTAACAATGTTGCTTTGCAACTTTCTGCTCCCATCTACACAACCTACTGTTCCACCTAACTTAACTTTCTCGCTTTCTCGGCAGTGTCAGCTATGGCTCAGTGGGTAGCACTCTCGCCTCTGAGTCAGAAGGTTGTGGGTTCAAGTCAAAAAAATCTAGACTGACACTCCAGTGCAGTGCCGAGGGAGCTCCGCTGCACTGTCGGAGGTGCCGTCTTTCAGATGAGACGTTAAACCGAGGTCCAGAAAACTCTCTCAAGTGCTCAAGTAAAAGATCCCATGGCACTATTTCGAAGAAGAGCAGGGAAGTTATCCCCAGTGTCCTGGGCAATATTTATCCCTCAATTAATATAACAAAAAAACAGATTATCTGGTCATTATCACATTGCTGTTTGTGGAAGTTTGTTGTGTGCAAGTTGGCTGCCGTGTTTCCCACATTACAACAGTGACTACACTCCAAAAGTATTTAATTGGCTGTAAATTGCTTTGAAACATCCAGTGGTTGTGAAAGTTGCTATATAAATCCAAGTCTTTCTTTCTTTAGTGTCATCAGCAAACTTGGATACACAGCTCTCTAGTCCTTCATCTATGTCACTGATAAATAGTGAAATGCTGAGGTCCCAGTACAGATTCCTGAGGGACACCACTAGTCACATCCTGCCAATTGGAGAACATACCTATTATCCTTACTGTCTGTCTCCTGCCTTCTAACTAATTCCCTACCCATGTAAATAGGTTGCCTCCAATTCCATGCACTTTTACTTTTGCTGGCAGTTTCTTGTGTGGAACCTTATCGAATGCCTTTGGAAGTCCCTATCAATAACATCTATAGACACTCACTGATCTACCATGTAACCTCCTCAAAAAATTCAGCTAGGTCAGTTAGATATGACTTACCCTTTACATCCACGCTGACTCTCTCTCATCAGTTCATATTTGTCCAATGGCTCAGTCACCCTGTCCGTAACAACAGATTCTAGCAACTTCTTCACAACAGACGTTGAACTAATAAATCTATCATTTCCTGCTTTCTCTCCCACACCCTTCTGAATGAGATAATTTCTATCTACCCATCAGAATCTTTTAATCATCTTAAACTAGACCACCCCTTAATCCTCTCCACATAAGGGAATACAAGCCTAGTCTATGTAGTAAGCCTGAGGATTTGTGACGGTTTTAAAAATCAGCAAAGAATGACCAAGAAATTGATAGAGGGAGAAAATAGAACATGAGAGTAAACTAACAAGAAACATAAAAACAGATTGGAAGAGCTTCTACAAATATGTAAAAAGGAAGAGATTAGCGAAAGAAAACGTGGGTCCCTTAGAGGTAGGGACAGGGGAAATTATAATGGGCAATAAAGAAATGGCAGAGATGTTAAACAAATTTATCTTCACAGTAAACATACCGGAAAACATTAGAAATTGTAGGGAACCAAGGGTCTAATGAGAGTGAGATACTTAAAGTAACTAATATTAATAAAGAAAAAGTACTGGAGAAATTAATGGGACTAGAAGCTGACAAATCCTCTGGACCTCATGACTTACATCCTAGAGTGTTAAAAGAGGTGACTGCAGAGATAGTGGATGCATTGGTTTTAATCTGTCAGAATTCTCTAGATCCGAGAACATTCCCTGTGGAAGGTAGCAAATGTAACCCCACTATTCAAGAAAGGAGAGAGAAAACAGGGAACTATAGGCCAGTTAGCCTGATCTCAGTAGTAGGAAAAATGATAGAATCTATCATTAGGGACATGATAGCATGGCACTTAGAAAATCATTATATGAGTAGGCAGAGTCAACACGGTTTTATGAAAAGGAAATTGTGTTTGACAAATCTATTTCAGTTTTTTGAGGGTGTAACTAGGGGGATAGATAAGGGGAAACCAATTAATGTGGTATATTTGGACTTTCAAAAGACATTCAATACGGTGTCACACAAGAGGTTGTTACATAAGATTAGGGCTCATGGGATTGGGGGGTAATATATTGGCATGGATTGAGGATTGGTTAATGGACAGAAAACCGAGAGTAGAGATAAACAAGTTATTTTTGAGTTGCAGGTTGTGATTAGTGGGGTGCCACAAGGATCAGTGCTTGGGCCTCAACTATTTACAATCTGTAGCAATGACTTAGATGAGGGGACCATGTGTAATGTATCTATGTTTGCTGATGCTACAAAGCTAGGTGGGAAAGTAAGCTGTGAGGTGGACGCAAAGAGGCAGCAAAGCGATATGGGCCAGTTAAATGAGTGGGCAAGGAGGTGGCAGATGGAGTATAATGTGGATAAATGTGAAATTATTCACTTTGGTAGGAAGAATTGAAAAACAGAATATTTTTTTAAATGTGAGAGACTAGTAAATGTTGGGATTTGGAAGTCCTTGTGCATGAATCACAGAAAGTTAACATGCAGCTACAACAAGCAATTAAGAAAGCAAATGCCATGTTATCCTTCACTGCAAGGGAGTTGGAGTAAAAGAGTAAGAAAGTCTTGCTGCAGTTATACAGTGCTTTGGTAAGACCACACCTGGAGTACTGTGTACAGTTCTGAACTCCTTGCCCAAGGAAGGATATACTTGCCTTAGAATGGGTGCAACAAAGGTTCACAAGATTGATTCCTGGGATGAGAGGGTTGTTCTATGAGGATAGATTAAGTAGACTGAGTCTATATTCTCTGGAGTTTAGAAGAATGAAAGGTGATCTCAATGAAACTCTTAGAGGGCTTGACAGGGTAGATGCTGAGAGGCTGTTCCCCCCCGGGCTGGGGAGTCTAGAACTAGGGGTCATAGTCTCAGGATAAGGGGTCGGCCATTTAGGACTGAGATGAGAAAAATGTCTTCATTCAGAGCGTTGCGAATCTTTGGAATTCTCTACCCTAAAGAGCTGGGTATGCTCAGTCAGTGAGATTATTCAAGACAGAGATCGATAGACTTTTGGACACTAAGAGAATCAAGGGATATGAGGATAGAGCGGGAAAGTGAAGTTGAGGTAGATCAGCCATGATCTTATTGAATGGCGGAGCAGGCTTGAGGGGTCATATGGCCTACGCCTGCTCCTATTTTACAGCAGAGCCTGGTCTCCAGTCTTCTTGGATCCCCTTGCCACTGGACCAAGACCTTGCTCTGTCAAGCCCGTGTGGCAGCTGGTGTGCAATGGCCACCCCACGTTAAAAGAATTCACGCACAGGCATCTTCCACACTTTAAGATGAAGTTCGGGACCTGGAACATCAGGATCCTCATGGACAATCCTAACAGCAACAGACCGGAACGCCGCACCACTATCGTTGCCTGGGAACTCGGGTGCTTCGACATTGACATCGCCGCCATAAGCGAGACCCGGCGGGCAGGGGAAGGCCAGCTTAAAGAACAAGGTGGTGGCTGCACCTCCTTGTGGAAAGGCAAACCAGAAGCAGACGCTGCCTCCATGGGGTTGGCTTCGCCGTAAAAAAACAAACTAGTGGGTCATCTCAGAAACTCCCCCTGCAGGATAAACGGACGCCTCATGACTCTTCGGCTCACCCTAGCCCGGAACCAGTGCGCTACGGACTTCAGCGCATATGCCCCAACACTGGAAGCTACAGACGAGACCAAAGAGGAATTCTACTCAAGCCTCGAACAATCCCTGTCCCGAGTCCCAACGAGCGACAAGCTGATCCTCCTTGGCAACTTCAACACCAGAGTCAGAAAGGACACTGACCTCTGGGGAGGTGTGATCGGCAGAGAGAGGGTAAGGAAAGCCAACTCCAATGGCACCCTCCTCCTGATGAAATGCTTAGAACACGGCCTCGTTATAACCAATACCCTGCTCCATCAGAAGGACAAATATAAAGCTTCATGGCAACACCCTTGCTCCAAGCACTGGCATCTGCTAGACTATGTCATCATCCGAGCGAGGGACCGCAAAGACGTGCGCAGCACCTGCACCATCACAGGAGCTGACGACTGCTGGATGGACCATCACCTAATTCGTTCTGTCAACACCATCAACATTGCCCCAAAACAGCGACGGCAACAGAAACAATGCCGCAGGAAAATCAATGCCGGTGCACTCAAAGATCCTGCTAAGAAAGCCCTATTCATCATCATCATCATCATCATCGATCATAGGCAGTCCTTCGGAATCGAGGAAGACGTGCTTCCACTCTAAAAATAAGTCCTTAGGTGACTGAACAGTCCAATACGAGAACCGCAGTCCCTGTCACAGGTGGGACAGACAGTGGTTGAGGGAAGGGGTGGGTGGGACAGGTTTGCCGCACGCTCTTTCCGCTGCCTGCGCTTGTTTTCTGCATGCTCTCGGTGACGAGACTCGAGGTGCTCAGCGTCCTCCCGGATGCACTTCCTCCACTTAGGGCAGTCTTTGGCCAGGGACTCCCAGGAGTCGGTGGGGATGTTGCATTTTATCCGGGAGGCTTTGAGGGTGTCCTTGAAACGTTTCCCCTGCCCACCTTTGGCTCGTTTGTCGTGAAGGAGTTCCGGGTAGAGTGCTTGCTTTGGGAGTCTTGTATCTGGCATGCGAATAATGTGATCTGTCCAGCAAAGCTGATCGAATGTGGTCAGTGTTCAATGCTGGGGATGTTGGCCTGGTCGAGGACGCTAACGTTGGTGTGTCTGTCCTCCCAGGGGAGACATCGTTGGTAGTATTTCTCCAGCGACTTGAGGTGTCTACTGTACATGGCCCATGTCTCTTAGCCATATAAGAGGGTGGGTATTACTACAGCCCTATAGACCATGAGCTTGGTGGCAGATTTGAGGGCCTGGTCTTCGAACACTCTTTTCCTCAGCTGGCTGAAGGCTGCCCTGGAGGCGGTGTTGAATCTCGTTGTCAATGTCTGCCCTTGATGATAAGAGACTCCCGAGGTATGGGAAATGGTCCATGTTGTCCAGGGTCGCGCCGTGGATCGTGATGACTGGGGAGAGCAGAACTGTGCGGCGGGGACAGGTTGGTGGAGGACCTTTGTCTTACGGATGTTTAGTGTAAGGCCCAAGCATCCACTACACATGAATTACACAGTGCTGAGAATCTTGAGCTTTATTGTGACATTGTTGACTATGACTTGGAGTTCAGCCTCTGTATGTGCGCAGATGCAGGAGTCATCCGCATACTGTAGCTCGACGACAGAGGTTGGGGTGTAAGACAGCCCTATTCAGCCAGCGTCTCGCTACCAACCTGATGACTCCCAGTGACCCAGAGATGCAGAGTATCCACAGAGCCTGGTCAACCCTCAAGGCTTCCATAATCAGCATCTGCGAAGAGACGCTCGGTCACTCGACCAGGAAACACCAAGACTGGTTCGATGAGAACGACCAGGAGATCCAGGAGCTAATATGCCACAAGTGCAAGGCATTCTTGGACTTGAAGAGCAACACAACTCGAGGGCAAGAAAGCAGCTCCACAGGCTTCTCAAGACTGAGGTCCAACAGAAAACCCACGACCTAAAGAACAGATGGTGGGTGGAGAAAGCTAAAAAAAATCCAACAGTTAGCCGACAACCATGACGTGCGAGGATTCTTCGGCGCAATCAAGATGACCTACGGCCCAAGCACCCAAGGCCCTACCCCACTACTGGCCAAGAATGGAGAGGCGCTCATCAAGGACAGAGAGGCAGTCAGTGCCCGCTGGAAGGAGCACTTCGAGGATCTCCTCAACCAAGACTTTGTCTTCGACATGAGTAGTCCTCGACTCCATCCCACAGCATGCCACCCGCCACCATCTCAGCACCACCCCAGCCTGGCACAAGGTTGAAAAGGCCACCCGACAACTGAAGAACAAATCATCAGGAGCAGATGGAAGCCCCGCTGAAGCACTGAAACATGGCGGAGAAGCACTACTGGCGCAGATCCATGACCTCATCTCTCTTATCTGGAAGGAGGAGATCATGCCAGGAGATTTCAGAGACGCTGTAATCGTGACCATCTTCAAGAAAAATGACTAGTCTGACTGCGGTAACTGCAGAGGAATCTCCCTGCTGTCGACCACCGGGAAAGTTATCGCAAGAATCCTCCTGGATCGCCTTCTTCCTGTGGCTGAAGAACTCCTCCCAGAGTCGCAATGCAGATTCCGTCCACTAAGGGGCACAATGGACATGAACTTCACCACGTGGCAGATACAAGAGAAATGCAGCACCAACCCCTGTACATGGCCTTCTTCGACCTCACGAAAACCTTCAACACTGTCAACCGTGAGGGATTATTGAGCGTCTTCCTCAGATTCGGTTGCCCTGAAAAGTTTGTCACCATTCTCCGCCTGCTCCGCGATGACATGCAAGCCGTGATCCTGAACAAAACGGATCCACCACAGACCCATTCCACATTCGGACTGGGGTCAAGCAGGGCTGTGTCATCGCACCAACGCTCTTCTCGATCTTCCTTGCTGCAATGCTCCATCTCACCCTCAGCAAGCTCCCCGCCTCCAGGCCAGATCCAAGGTCGTCTCATCCTCTGTCATCGAACTACAATAAGCAGACGACGCCTGCATACACTCGGAGGCCGAACTCCAAGCCATCGTCAACATCTTCACTGAGGCGTACGAGAGCATAGGTCTTACACTATACACCGTAAGACAAAGGTCCTCTACCAACATGCCCCGCCACACAGCACTGCCCCCCCCCCCCGGTTATCAAAATCCACGACGAGGCCTTGGACAACGTGGACCATTTTCCATACTTTGGGAGCCTACTGTCAAGTAGGGCAGCCATCGCTGACAAGGTCCATCACCGCCTTCAGTGTGCCAATGCAGCCTTCGGTCGCCTGAGGAAGAAGACCAGGGCCTCAAACCCGGCACCAAGCTAACTGTCTACAGAGCAGTGGTGATACCCGTCCTCCTATATGGCTCAGAGACATGGGGCTAGAATTTCCATTATTGTGCAGATCGCCCAAAAGTGGGCGATATTTCCAGCGTTAGCGTTATATTGGTTTTTGAGATCGCCGGAATATCGGCCATTTTCAAACCAGCTAGTTTCCACTTTATAGTTTGGGCATTAGCGGGAACGATGTGAAATGGACGTTAGCATTTTTTTAAAGATTTGTCTGTTGTAACAGGTCGGCGTCCATAGCAACGCCACAGCAACGGTCTTTCCTGCGTTTCAGGAGGTCAGGGGTCATCAACACATGCGCAGAACATAGAGAAAGAGAAAGAGGAGAGAGAGAGAGAGAGAGATAGAGGAGAGAGAGCGAGAGATAGAGGAGAGAGAGCAAGAGATAGAGGAGAAAGCTTGTGGAGATTGCAGTGGTGGTGACTTATATTTAGAGTTTTTTTTTGAAAACTATTAGTTAGTGAGATATTATATATATATACATATATTATATATGATGTACATAATCTAACAAAAAAGACAAAAGAATGGGGGGCATGGAGGAGGTGCGTGTTGATGCTGTGGAGGTGGAGGATGCTGGTGAGGGCAGTGATGTGGGTGAGGTTGGAGAGGCGATGGAGATGGGTGGAAGAAAGAGAGCCAGCCGCTTTTCTGATGAGGCCAATGCTGCCCTCCTCCAAGAGGCTGAATCTCGTTGGGCCCAATTCACCCGGTGTGGGCGTGAGAAGCCAACCCCAAAAGTGTACCAAAAAATCTGGGGTGAGAACGCTGAAGTGGTGTCGTCGGCAACACACGAGGTCCGCGAGGCCAACCAGTGCCGCAAGCACTGGAACGACCTTGTTGGTTCCGGAAGAGTAAGTATTCCATTTATTTATATATATATTTATATAATTGTAATTGTAAGTGTATATGAGGCAATGATCATTTTAAATTCAGATCTGAGGTATTGCAGTTAGACCGGTAATCTTTTAATCCAAACCTACGTTTGCAGTGGACTACCATGTGTGTTGTGTAGCGTAATAATAATAATAGTTATAACACCTGTCAGTAATGTGCTACGTGTTGTATCGGTATCTGTAACAGTACCTAGCAATGATCTTACACCATCCCATGCTGTGGTCACCTTTTGTAGAAGAAGCTTTCGAAGAATAGGGCCAAGCAGCGGCACACAGGTGGTGACCCACCGGTAATTTGTGAGCTCACCGATATCGAGGAACGGGCGCTGGTACTCGTGGGCATCCACAACCGGTTGGCCACCCGTGCAGCATCAGAACCTGTCCTCATGTCACGTGAGTAAAGTATAAACCATTGCGCGATGTAAAGTCAATAAATGCCACACCCACTCATATCTGTATAATATATGATTGATGATTGAAATATGATGTATTTTATTGATTCAATGTTATGTAATATGTAATTAATGATGGGCTCATGAAAATTATTGTAATGCAGATTTTGTACTATCATGATGTTCATTAAATGTGATGTCTGTGATTATTTTTACAGCGGTAGTGCTGCTCTCGTACATATGCTGTGTGTAGCGTTTGCATTCCCCTGTGACCCAAGCACCCACTTCTCCTCTAATTACCTCATTTATGTTTTCCAGCTCAGCCAAGAGCGCAGGTCCTTCCAATTGCACCAAGGCAAGGTATCGATCCGGTGGCAGTGGATCATGTTTCTGGGGGTGAGGAGCCTCGAATCTCGCCCGTCATGCTGCAGGTCATCCTCTCCACTGAGGACAGTGAAGAGGTGGAGGAGGAGCCTGCAGCAGCAACACCACCACTTCCTTGCAGGGCTCCTGCGGCCATGTCCCCCTTGACCGTGGAGGTAGTGGGCCCGCGCACTTTGCCGCAGGGCACCCCCGAGGGACTCCATGCTAATGCCGACCACGCGGAGGTTGGATCGGCGCAGCCGGACTACTCCACGATCGGCAGATCCGAACGTGGACATGGTCAATTTGTCCAGGCGGAGCGGTGAAATTGGTCAGCAGTTCCTCCAGGCAACGGGCAGAATATCGCAACAGACGGCCACCCTCTCCGCGAATATGAACGAAAAAAAATGACGCGGATAGCGGTGGCCCTGGCAGTAACAGCCCCAGGAACACTGGTGCCAGAGGGCTATCAGTGTTCCCGGAATCCGGCACTGCACCCCAAGGTGCCGCACTCCCATTGCCAGAGACACATGCGGGCCAGGAGGAAGCTGTTGCTTGGGGCTCGGAGGAAGTTTCCTCGGAATCCTCCTCTCCAGCATCCGGCCAAATCACGGATCTGCCGCCATCCTCCCCAACGAAGCAATGCTTGAGGAGCACTGCGACAAAGCGGCTTGGAGATGGTAGGGGAAGGGGAAGAGGTGGGGTAAGGACCCCGGGGGGGGGGGGGGGGGTGGGGGAGAGGAAAGGAGGGGCATGACCGTAGGTAGGGAGGGAGGGAGAGAGGGAGGGAGGGAGTTGTTACATGTTTGCTGTTAAAATTTGTTTGTTGTTGTTGTTATCATCAAGTTTTTCAATGTTGGGATGGTTTAGGGGAGGGGTACTGTTGTTTTCTTTTATGTTTATTGAATAAGAAAAAATTCCGTGTTAGCATTAAAAAAATTATTTAACATAACATTGTTGTGCATTTTTTCAGATAACTGTAACGTCAGACACTGGCAAGTCCTTACCATGAAAGGGGATCATTAAAACGTAACTTAAATCAACTTTAACTTAAATCAACTTTAACTTTAACTGTCAACAAGATAATGTACACCATTCATGTCATATCATCATCATCATTATAGGCAGTCCCTCGGGATCGAGGAGGACTTGCTTCCACTCTTAGCATGAGTTCTTAGGTGGCTGAACAGTCCAATACGAGAACCACATTTTCTGTCACAGGTGGGTCAGATAGTCGTTGAGGGAAAGGGTGGGCAGGGAGCCTGGTTTGCCGCACGCTCCTTCCGCTGCCTGCGCTTGATTTCTGCATGCTCTCGGCGACGATACTCGAGGAGCTCAGCGCCCTCCCGGATGCACTTCCTCCACTTAGGGTGGTCTATGGCCAAGGACTCCCAAGTGTCGGTGGGGATGTTGCACTTTATCAGGGAGGCTTTGAGGGTGTCCTTGTAACGTTTCCTCTGCCCGCTTTTGACTTGTTTGCCATGGACAAGTTCCGAGTAGAGCGCTTGCTTTGGGAGTCTCGTGTCTGGCATGTGGACTATGTGGCCTGCCCAGCGGAGCTGATCAAGTGTGGTCAGTGCTTCAATGCTGGGGATGTTGGCCTGGACGAGGACGCTAATGTTTGTGCGTCTGTCCTCCCAGGGGATTTGCAGGATCTGGTGGAGACATCGCTGGTGATATTTCTCCAGTGACTTGAGGTATCTACTGTACATGGTCCACGTCTCTGAGCCATACAGGAGGGCGGGTATTACTACGGCCCTGTAGACCATGAGCTTGGTGCCAGTTTTGAGGGACTGATCTTCAAACATTCTTTTCCTCAGACGGCCGAAGGCTGCACTGGCGCGCTGGAGGCGGTGTTGCATCTCATCATCAATGCCTGCTCTTGTTGATAGGAGGCTCCCGAGATAGGGGAAGTGGTCCACGTTGTCCAGGGCCGCGCCGTGGATCTTGATGTTTGGGGGGCAGTGCTGTGCGGTGAGGACAGGCTGGTGTAGGACCTTTGTCTTACTAATGTTTAGCGCAAGGCCCATGCTTTCATACCCCTCGGTAAATACGTCGACTATGTCCTGGAGTTCAGCCTCTGTGTGTGCACAGACGCAGCCGTCGTCCGCGTACTGTAGCTCGGCGACAGAGGTTGGAGTGGTCTTGGACCAAGCCTGGAGATGGCGAAGGTTGAACAGCTTCCCACTAGTTCTGTAGTTTAGCTCCACTCCAGCGGGGAGCTTATCAACTGTGAAGTGGAACATGGCAGCAAGGAATATTGAGAAGAAGGTTGGGGCGATGACGCAGCCTTGCTTGACCCCGGTCCGGACACGAATTGGGTCTGTGATGGATCCGTTGGTAAGGATCATGGCTTACATGTCGTTGTGGAGCAGGCGGAGGATGGTGACATACTTTTGGGGGCATCCGAAACAGAGGAGGATGCTCCATCGACCCTCGTGGTTGACAGTGTCGAAGGCCTTTGAAAGGTCGAAGAAGGCCATGTATAAGGGCTGGCGTTGTTCCCTGCATTTTTCCTGCAGCTGTCGCGCTGCAAAAACCATGTCCGTTGTGCCCCGGAGGGGACGAAATCCGCACTGCGACTCTGGGAGGAGCTCCTCGGCCACGGGAGAAGACGATTGTATGAGCTGCAGACACAACAGTCTTGCAGCTGTGTAAATACCACCAACGTTATTTCAAGCAAAGCGCTCATTTATGAGCTGCTGACATAACAGTCTTGCAGCTGTGTAGCCACCACGGGCCCTTTCCTGTGGTCTAGAGGGGGTTGGGGGCATGGTTTCAATGTCAGCCTGATTGTCTGCCCCGAGGACATCGTCTCCCTCATCTTCATCCTCTTCTCCTCTCTCCTGAGGTGGATCGGCAATTCTTGTCCCTTCCTGATAGCCAAGTTATGCAGCATGCAGCACACCACCATGAATTGAGCTACCTGCTCAGAGTGGTATTGTAACTCGCCTCCTAGTGGTCCAGGCATCTAAAGCGCTGCTTAAGCACTCCAATTGTCTTTTCGACAATATTGCTTGTGGCTATGTGGCTTTCTTTGCATCGCTTCTTGGCTTCTGTCTGGGTCTTACGCAGGGGGCGTCATCAGCCAGGTGGCGAGGCCATATCCTTTGTCACCAAGCATCTAGCATTGACCTTGTGGCTGACTGGTAAACATGTCAGATACAGTGCTCTCAACACAAGATATGCGCATCATGGATGTTGCCTGGAACTTTTGCATTTACTGCCATGATTATTTGCTTGTGGTCAACAACGAGTTGCACATTCAGGGAGTGGAATCCCTTTCGTTTCCGAAAAACCTTTGCATCCTGAAAAGGTGCCCGTATGACGATGCGCGTCCTGTCTATTGCTCCCTGCACCTTGGGGAAGTTTTCTATTCTCAAGAAGCCTACAGCCTTTTCAGTCTGTGCCTCCCTGGTCATAGGGAAGTTTATAAAGTCCATCCTGAGAGTGTAAAGGGCTTCAGTCACCTGTCGAATGCAGCAATGTGTGGCATGCTGAGAGATAGAGCAAATGTCGCCAGCTGAAGCCTGAAAGGAGCCCGATGCATAGAAGGAAAGTGCTGCAGTTACCTTGACCTCAATGGACAGTGTGGTCCTGATGGTGCTGTTAGGCTGCAGATCTCCCCTAATGAGCTGACGTCTCTCACTGATGACCTCCTTTCGGAAGCGCAGTCTCCTAAGGTACGTGTTCTCGGACAAATCCAGGTAAGACCGCTTCTCCCTGTAAGTTCGTCGGGTGTAAGTTCTCCTCCTCAGTCTGCCACCTCTTTGATTGGGCACATAATGCTCTTCACTATACCTTCTCTCATCCCTAGTCTGCAGCATGTGAGTAGTCATCAATACAGGCTGAGAAATTACAGGCCCCATTACAATAACAATCACTATTAACTGTATACCTATTCTTCACAAACAATAAATTTTCCTACTAAAACTCATAAATTCAATTCGTCCACAATATGATAAGATGTTTGTTCAGATTTTCAAATAAACTTCAAAGAACTCACAAATTAAATCAAAACTCCTCAGAACTTGAAGCAACCTTTTATATGAAAAGTCCTCTGATTTACAAAATGGCGACAATACCGCTGGGTTAAGGTCAGGTGAGTGCAGCTTTTTTTCAGTGTTTTTTTGGGCGGGCGATATATGGGCGATATGTCGAAAGTAACGCTCGGCGATATTATGGGCGGTTTTCTGAGCGTTAGTTTGATTATAAACTGTATTCTGGGCCTTTACGGCAAAAAAATATGGGCGGGCGGTTTAATTATTTCTCGGCGTTACCTAGATGCCGAAAGTATCGCTGGGTGATAAATGAGTGATAAATGGGCATTAGTTTCCATTTTTTTGTGAAATGGGTGATAAGTGGGCGTTATACTTCATCAGCGTTAAAATGGACGGGAAATGGGCGGTCGAGAGGTAAAACTGATGGAAAGTCTAGACCATGGACTATGTACAGCAGGCACCTCCAAACATTGGAGAAGTACCACCAACGCTGCCTCCTCAAGATCCTGCAAATCCACGGGGAGGACAGACGCACCAACGTCAGTGTTCTCGCTCAGGCCAACATTCCCAGCATCGAAGCACTGACCACACTCGATCAGCTCCGCTGGACGGGCCACATTGTCCGCATGCCTGACATGAGACTCCCAAAACAAGCACTCTACTCAGAGCTTCGACATGGCAAGCGAGCCCCAGGTGGGTAGAGGAAACGCTTCAAGCCTCCTTGAATAAATGTAACATCCCCACCGACACCTGGGAATCCCTGGCCCAAGACCGCCCAAAGTGGAGGAAGAGCATCCGGGAAGGCGCTGAACGCCTCTAGTCTCTTTGCCGATAGCAAGCTGAAGCCAAGTATTGACAGCAGAAAGAGCGCGCGGCAACCCAGGCAAAACACCCACCTGTTCTTTCAACCACCGTCTGCCCCACCTGTGACAGAGACTGTAGATCCCGCATTGGGCTCATCAGTCACCTGAGAACGCATTTTTAGTGTGGAAGCAAGTCATCCTGGACTCCGAGGGACTGCCTATGATTATGATTTCCTATGTTCTTATGTAACCTGCCTTCATACTTTAACCCTTCCCTTTTAGCCTTGGTACCATTCTGGTGAATCTGCACTGCAGCCCCATCTAGGTCAATATATCCTTCCTTTTATTTGGGTGTGTTTGCTCTCTGTGTAGAACCTTAGGGCATTTTCTACATTAAGGATTGTCTATAAATGCATGTTATAGTTCAGTTTGTCACCTTATGCCAAGTTCAGCTTCTTATCGCTGAGTGCCTTGTTTACCTAAAAACAGCGACTACATTTCAGAACATTTGAAATGCTCGATATAAATACAAGTTCTTTCGTCCTCCAATTTCCACCATCTACAGCATGATCCCAACAGCATCTTCTCCTCTTCCAGACGCCCTCCATGAAACATTCATTCACCCTTCCATTTCCTTTCTTCTTGGCTGCTTTTCCCATCCAACCACAGCAGATGATACACTGTCCAGGATTCATTCAAGCATTGTCTGGGGCTCAAAGTACTTCTTCCATGTGTGACAGCAATTTACATATACACCTTCCAACCTACTACATTGCATTTTCACTGTCCGATGCCTTGATACGGTCAAAAAGCAGATTCGGTGACTGGTTTGCCATATCTCTTCGTGCTGTCTGCAAACATGGTTCTGGCGAGAGGCTGAGCCAGGCTTTCCAGCCTCAAAAAATTACCCCCAAGGTCTCAACTTGAAATATCAACCTCACTTTTCTCTTCTCAGAGACTGCTGGCTTATTTGGCTATCCCCAGAGTTTTCTGCTTTTATTTCTGATTTTCAACATTTGCTTTGTTGTTTATGTTTATTTCACATGTTCCATACCTGATTTTGTAGTGGACACAGCAGGGGGGGGTTTTAACATTCCAAAAACGGGTGGGGTTTGGGTCATGTGGGAAGTAAAACATTTCCATTTCAAACCCGCACCCAACCCGCCCACTTCTGATTTTAATGGCAGTGGGAAGGGAGGGGGCAACCAACCCGCTCCCAGGAGGCGGGTCCCTCGTTTAAATATTTTAACGAGGCTGCATACCTAAGAGTTTACGTGTTTCAGCTTTAACACTGGCCAGACAGGTTTCCCAGGCCGAGGGAATCCCAGCAACTGAAGGGAGGCGAGGAATGCTGAATGGAGCAGGTAAGTGCCTGTGCAGCAATGCTTGTGTGGCAGGAGGAACAGGAGTGCTTCCCCTAGTCCACCAAGCTAACTCATTAACGTCTCCAATGATGTGATGACCACCCCCCATGTCCTCTCCGGCCACCCCACAATCTTTTCCCCCAATCTCTCCAGTCACCGCATCAATGTCCCCTTCTCCCCCGATCTCCTTAAATCGATGCTCCCCAACACCCGATCTCGCCCTCCCTCCTCTACTCTGTCCGGCTGCGGCCTGGTACCACAGGCCTGCCCGTGTGACCACACTTCAAGACTGCTCACAACAACCACCTTCTAGCACCACGTCCGTGGCCCTGAAGGTCACGGCTCTTTGAGTGCACATCCAAGTACTTGTTCAATGTGACGAGGGTTTCTGGCTCCACCACCCTTTCAGCTAATTGGAACAGAGGGAAGTTGCCACACTGAAGCTGTATGCAGGAACCACTGTAATACAATATGGGATCCATTACATCGGTGGAGAAGAAAAAAATTAGTATTTGTTGTGTTGTGAGAAGTCATATTGGTTTTGTTAAATGGCTATTACCTGTTGGGGAGGGAATACAGTGGTTTATCACAGTGGCCTTTCACCATTGGGACAATAATGGCATAATCTGCTGGCGACAAGAGTCCACTGTAATAGATGTTTGGACCACCTCAGCAAAATGAATTGTGACCATGGCTCCACAGCACAATACAGCCTCTAATTTGTAGCATGCCAATCCAACTAGTAGAAGGCACATAACAGGTGTATAAAATGGAGGTGTATAATATTATGAGGGGCATTGAGTGGATCGGAAGGACCTATTCCCCCCCCCTTAGCAGAGAGGTCTACAACCACGGGGCATAGATTTAAAGTAATTGGTTTAGAGGGGATTTAAGGGGACATTTTTTCACCCAGAGGGTGGTGGGGGTCTGGAACTCACTGCCTGAAAGGCTGGTAGAGGTAGAAACCCTCACCACTTTTTAAAAACTACTTATATATGCACTTGAAGGCTACGGACCAAGAGCTGGAAAGTGGGATTAGGCTGGATAGCTCTTTGTTGGCCGGCACGGATACGATGGGCTGAAATGGCCTCCTTCCGTGCTGTAAATTTCTATGATTCTATAAACAGCATCTTCAAGACAACTCTTTCCTCCTTCCTTTTGGAGCAGCACTTCCACCCACCACCATGACATGGCTGAAGTAAGGAGTCTAGTGCTTGGGAGTCAAGCTTTAATTCACCATACGGTGACGTTGGGAGTTGGTAACCCAACACACTGCACCCCTGCACCGAGCTCTTGTCAAAAGCCCATTTTGCAATAGGGGGAGCAGTACTTCATCTCTTGTGAAAATGTCAGTTGAAGATAACACCTATTCACTTTCACAGTTGTAAATAAAGAACAAGGATGTGGTTAGTTGGTGCTGGGTGTTGGCTACAGTACATGTGAACCGTGTATGGTTGTGTGTGCTTCTGTTTATTCAAAAAGAATGCGAATTCTGCATTAGTTTCGTTTATATTTGAAACGTCTGCAGAACAAGCTACTCCCCTTTCCGGCCCTAATCAGAGATTCATTATGAGGAGCTGGACCTGTGTCTCCTCCATTGGCATTAAGCATTGTTGGAACCTGAAGCCAGACCGTGGCCTGAGGGAACACACATCTGTACACTGCTCCCAAGATTACTTCACTTGGAGGCCTTAGTTAACCAACATGTTTGCTTTAGGTCCAAAATGTACCAATGACTCATCTACCAGAAAATTAAACATCTTGATTATTTTTAAAAAACTCTACTTAAACCCCTTTGTGCTTATGTGCAGACTTTGCCTATTTATATTGCCTCCATCTGCTCCTTTCCATATTATTACAGTATACTTTGCATCTCGTTTCTGATAGCACGCAATTTCAACACGCAAAGACAGACTGCCATTTACATAACACCTGTGGCTAGAAAGTCGCCGACTTTGCGATGGGTTTTTTGGCGATATTTCACCCTCCGCAGCAGAAACCCAGCCGGCGGGAACTTCAGTGGCCTTTTGCAAAGGCGCTTTCTACGTACTGCCAGGGAGAGGAGTGCCGCCGTGCAACACTCGAAATAGCGTTTTCTCCCGAAATTTGGCGCTCTCCGCACCCGTATTCTGTGCCCAGAATACCGACCGGGGAAAACCTGCACTGTAGCCGTAAGTTTGAAGACCTGCAAAAAAGGTAAGTTAAAGTTCTTATTTTTTAATTCTTTTTCAGCGATATAGTAAGTAAAGGTTTTGTGAATGTTTAGTCATTTTTTTTTCCTCCAATTTTTTTGTTGCTGTTTTTCTCCCCTCCCAAGGCCTCTCTCGCAGCGCTATTGGCCCCGGACTAAAGTTGCCGAAATTCGCGGTTTGCACCGTGTATCCTTGTGCAATGCCGATTTTTACTGCTGCTCAAATTAAAGGACGAAAATTAGAACTCCTTACGGTAGCGAAACAAAAACAGTAATTTTGGCGTAAAAATAACGTTTTCAAAACCGAATTTCCAGCCCGACATGTCTCTCAGAAACATCCCATTGTGCTTCACATGAATTACTTGGACGTGACGATCACTGTTGTTATGTGGGGCAAATGTGGCTACCATTTTGCACACCGCCAGTACCTATAAACAGCAACAAGTTGAATGACCAGTTAATCTGTTTTTACATCGGAAGGAGACCCCTTTCTCTTCTTTGAAATATTATTCAATTATACCGAATAAAAGGGGAGAAGGAACAATCGGACACAAGGGACACAATCTTAAAACTAGAGCAAGGCGATTTCGGGAGTGAAATCAGGAAGAAGTTTTGCACACAATGGGTATGGCAAACCTGGAATTCTCTCCCCCAAAAGGCTGCGGATGCTGGGACAATTACACTTTTCAAAACTCAAATCAACAGATTAAAGATACGTGGTGTGACCTTAATAAATTTCAGCATGCAACCCAGGGATAAAGAAATATTTATCTGGTAATGCTGTGAGGAAGGAATCGGGTGGGCTTGGTGATGGACTAGATGTGGAGCTGTCAAGGTCGGGCAGAACTCCACGGCTGTGTAATTATGGAGTCAGGCATGCTGGCAGAGTTAGAATTGGGAGGCATTGGTATACATAGGAAAGTTAACCTGGCGCTCATGAATGATGTCATCATGGGACAGCATGTAAAGTAGCAACAGGTAGAGGTGAAGGGTGGAACTTTGGGGCATTCTGGAGATGACCACACAGGCACAAGTAAAGCTTTTGGTGGCGATAACCGAGGGAGGCCATGGAGAGGTGAATGTGTTGAATGTAAAACAATGTATGATGCGACTATGTTTAATTTTAGGTATTGCACCATCCATTAAAACAAGAGGATAATTTAATGCACCAAACCTTGATTCTGCTGCCCTCTACTGGATGACCTAGTAGAGGGCAGCAAAAGCAAGCTTGTGTCGAAGAACCAAATAGCAACAACAGCAACTTGTATTGATATAGCACCTTTAACATGGTGAAATGTCCCAAGGCGCTTCACAGGTGTATTATGAGACAAAAAATTTGAAAGCATGATTAGGTTTCACATGTATTAAGATATCCACAGAACATTGCGTTTACAAAAATGGGCAAAGTGGGATCTTACAATAAAGATGGAAAAATTAACTACTGCACTGATTATTTCACTGGCCCCACGTAACACCCAACCCAAGCCTGCAATGTCTCTCTACACAGGAAAGACCCTTGATACCTCTCTGATCTAGCCAAACCAAGGGATGTCTCCAAGGAACCTTGGCCCTTGTAAGCTCGTGCCTCAAAACATGTGCTTATACTAACAACCCAATGTGCTGTTTCCTCCTGCAAGTATTGCGTAACAAAGCCATCAGAGGGTTGTGACTCTTTGGAATTCTCTGCCTCAGAGGGCTGTGGGTGCTGAGTCTCTGAATATATTCAAGGCCAAGATAGATAGATTTTTGGAGTCTAAGAGAATCAAGGGATATGGAGATCGGGCAGGAAAGTGAAGTTGAGGTCAATGATCAGCCATGATCTTATTGAATGGCGGAGCAGGCTCGAGGGGCCATATGGCCTACTCCTGCTCATATTTCTTCTGTTCTTAAAGTGACTTTACAAGATGTATGTATTGATGCCTCTGAATAGAATTTTTTTTTTAAATAGTGCAATGAAATAGAACCACAGCTGGACACTCTGTATTGGACAAAAGTAATGGGACAAAATCTGGCCTGCTGTGTTTGACACCAGTAATTAGTCAACAAAGATTGTGGCTTCCTACTTGGAAGTTAGTTTATAATCCACGTTACATAAAGCTCTCAAGATACGGACAAATGGAGAATATTTTTAGATAGCTTAATTGAGGTATCGATCAATCATCTTATACTTGGATGGTGTATTTGCAATAAATAACAAATATTCATTATACCTGGTTAATGGAAAACTTAATATTTAGAGTGTGCTTCATTTTATCCAAACTACTTTCAAATGGCCTCAACTTGATGAATGACTTGTGATAAATTTACTTAAAATGTTTCTTCAAAGAAAAATATCTTTTGTGAAGAAGTGTAAAAACAACCTCCAGTGTCAGAACCAAAGTATTCCGATTGTGCAATGTGTTCAGGAGCAAAGATGTACAGCGAGGAACATCCATCTGTGCTGACTAACTTTTTGATAATTCACCATATCGGCCCACGTCATTTGGGTAATACAAAATGATATTGCTGAATTTTAATGAACACCTCTCTAAAATAAAAGGCGGAACCTGGCTTTACAGTCTGATGCAAGTGGAAAGTCAAACTTCAGCATTGGAGGTGCAATAAAACCCATTCTTGATCAACGGTTTTCTTTAAATGCAGGAATTAAACAGACCATAAACAATTTTGAAATAGTTGACATCTTCCCTGCAGTGTTAAAATACTGTAACTCGATCCAAACCCTTTAATAAATTTGACTCTTAAAGACACTGTAAAGTGTTTTCAAGAAAAGTACCGTTCAGTGTTTATCATACAACGAATACTCGTGTTTATCTTCACTTATGAGCAGAAGCAATGCGGCCTCGATTCTAACTCCAGGTAGATTCCCCACTCGGGGAAATTACACTCACGTCTCAACGATGTCATTAGGCCACAACATGCATCTGTAAAGAAGGACCCTGTTGGCTCTGGACGCCTGTCCTTGTTGCCTGCTCAGGAGAACGGGTTAAAATTGCAGTTGTTGCGATCATGGTAGCTTACGGACAGCTAAGAACCAGGGCAATTTTAACTGCCCATCCGCCAGATTTCTGCTGAGCGAGTAAGATTAAAATTGCCCCAATAAGCATAATGACAACTGCAAATAAATATGGTTTTAAAAACTTTATTTGTAGTAATTGGTGTCTTACAGCTTTGTATGCATGGAGTAGTTTCCATGTTTAGAAACAATTAAATATTGTCCATTTCTAATGCCCTGAACAGAAACTAGTAAATGCAGTGATGTAGATTAAGACATTCAGCAGTGTAGTATATGACATCCAAATACAACTCTCACATCTTCCTGGTACAATAAATCATGTTAAATGTTTGCAGATATATTGCACTTTATTGATTGTCACTCAACAGTGTGCATTTAATTTAGCTTCCATTATATGTTACTGGAATAATAAAAATCAGTTTAGCAAAATATTTTTTATACAATATATATATATATAAAAAAAAGTCATTCTGTTATCCAGACCAAGATGGCAAATATAAAATAATACTGGATAACTTTCATATTTAATCAAACACTGGAAATAAAACTATTTTTGAGTAACTGATACATAATTAAGGCAAGAGTAAAACAGAGCTTCAGTTCAAGGTAACACTTCAGAAAATATCTAAACAATTACATTTCAGATATTGCAATATTATCTAGGTTATAGCAAAAGCAAGAAATATTCAATGGCAGATGTACTGTTGTGAACAAAATACACACACATTTTAAGGGACCATTGTTGAAAATGGTTGCAACTTCTATTTTTTTTGAATGGCATTGATTTTAATGAAACCTAATTTATGATGTTAAAGGTCCTCCACCAGCCTGTCCTCACTGCACAGCACTGCCCCCCAGTCATCAAAATCCACGGTGCGGCCCTGGACACCGTGGACCACTTCCCATATCTCGGGAGCTCCTATCAACAAGAGCAGGCATCGACGACGAGATCCAACACCACCTCCAGTGCAACCTTCGGCCGCCTGAGGAAAAGAGTGTTTGAAGACCAGGCCCTCAAAACTGCCACCAAGCTCATGGTCTACAGGGCTGTAGTAATACCCGCCCTCCTGTACGGCTCAGAGATATGGACCATGTACAGCAGACACCTCAAGTTGCTGGAGAAATACCACCAACGGTGTCTCCGCAAGATCCTACAAATCCCCTGGGAGGACAAGGGCACCAACATTAGCGTCCTCATCCAGGCTAACATCCCCAGCATTGAAGCACTGACCACACTCGATCAGCTCCGCTGGGCAGGCCCACATTGTCCGCATGCCAGACACGAGACTCCCAAAGCAAGCGCTCTACTCGGAACTCCTTCACGGCAAATGAGCCAAAGGTGGGCAATGGACACCCTCAAAGCCTCCCTGATAAAGTGCGACATCCCCACTGACACCTGGGAGTTCCTGGCCCAAGACCGCCCTAAGTGGAAGAAGTGCATCCAAGAGGGCGCTGAGCACCTCGAGTCTCAATGCCGAGAGCATGCAGAAATCAAGTGCAGACAGCGGAAAGAGCGTGCGGCAAACCAGTCCCACCCACCCCTTCCCTCGACGAATATCTGTCCCACCTGTGACAGAGTCTGTGGCTCTCGTATCGGACTGTTCAGCCACCAAAGAACTCACTTCAGAAGTGGAAGCAAGTCTTCCTCGATTCCGAGGGACTGCCGATGATGATGATAAACTACAGAATTCCCTTCTTTCCCCCTTCTCTCCTGAAGGTAATGACACTCTGGGGTACCATCCCACAACACAGGGACCCCTCTCGTCATTCTTCATGTGTGAACCCAGATAGTAAGAGAGAAGCAGGGAGGGAGCGGTGAAGGGGTTTTGTGGCTGGGAAAACCGGATGTGTGGATTTCCCATAGGTGCTGCTGAACTTAACCTCTCTTAAATGTTACTGACTCTGTTTACCGGCAACAGCCATTCAGATTAAAAGGCTGCCTGGCGAGCATGGCTGCAGCATCCAGCTTCTGCGGGGGGGGGGGGAGGGAGGTATCCGATGGTGCGCTGGTGGGGCGGGGGGGTGGGGGGAAAGAGAGGGGGGAAGCACACCTGCTCCTTTAGCCTCACAAGCAATGCTGGAAAAGCACTTAGCTGTTCCATCCAGTCGCTCTTGTCTCCCTTCAGCTGCCGGGTTTCCCAAGCCTGGAAAACCTGGCCAGCCAGCATTAAATCTTAAACAGATCTGAAGGCCCCAATCTTCAGAGGGAAACCAGGAAGAGCGGGATTCCCCGAACGGAGTGAAGTTTTAACTCCATGGCATGCGTTTTAAAAAAAAAGGGTTCCCCACGCAGAGGTGAGCGCCTGATTGATGGGAAGTTCCCAAGAAAAGGCCTCAATCGAAAATTAGTTAAGTTTTGTGGTTCATGGGGGTAGAGATCGTGTGGGATGCGGAAGGGTAGTAGATCATAGAATCATAGAAAAATTACGGAACAGAAGGAGGCCATTCGGCCCATCGTGTCCGTGCCGGTCGAAAAAGAGCTATCCAGCCTAATCCTACCTTCCAGCACTAGGTCCATGGCCCTGTAGGTCACAGCTCTTTAAGTGCACATCCAAGTACTTTTTAAATGTGATGAGGGTTTCTGCCTCTACCACCCTTTCAGGCAGTGAGTTCCAGACCCCCACCACCCTCTGGGTGATATTTTGTTTCCTCATCTTCCTTCGGGGGTCTGGGATGGGGGGTGGGGTTGGGAATCATGAGCGGGAGTCTGTGATCACGGGGAGGGTGTTTACAGGTTTGCTTTTTGGGCCAGAGGAATCACTCCTGCTCCTCCTGGCCCACAAGCAGTGCCAAAAATTTGCCCCTGATGGAAATGCCGCTTTGATATCAGATGAGGACAATATCAAGCTTGATTGTGGCAAAATAGCACAACATTCACTGTCGAGACTCACTCGTGAAGATCAGTCACGAGAGACCAGAGTCCCAGTGGTGGGGAAACATACCCCAACAAAATGTCAGTGTCTTTAGCTGCACGGGGTAAGGGAATAAATTGGCCAGAGAATGCTCAAGGTTAATATAACAACCACTGCAGAAATCGGCCAAAGATTTGTTGGCACAAAAAGCAGTTTAAATAATAAAGGAAAATAATCTCTGTAGTTTAAATTTATTTACAACCTGTACACAACTTAACATCGACTTGCTAATCATTGTGTCTAGTTTAAAAAAAAAATTGAAGCATTTATAATCATTTCCTTCAAACTGTAAAATATGACCTTCCTTTAATTGTCCAAAGGAATCTAAAAATATAAAACCCAGCATGGCATCTGATAAGGCAGTAGTGAACAGGTGTTTAAGACATTTCACATATTAAACAGTATCAGTATGATTAAGGAATTCAATCCAAAAATCTAAGGCAGGTATTGTACCTGGTACAGTTAATTATGCCATTGCATTGTTTCTTCCCTATATCTAATGATTAAGCATCAGTTTAGGTTTGAGTCTACAAGTTGCCTTCCTTTGCTGGTTTAAACCCTGTGTCATATATACTATCTTCATCTGTACTGTAATCATTTTCAAAATCATTTAGAACTGAGGATGAAACCTTTGCCGATGAATTCTTGCGTCTGTTAACAAAACAGGTCAAATAGAATAGGTTTTTCAGTGGCGTTTAATGAAATAGCACTACATTTATACAGCAGAGTGAACATTTATATTTAAAAAACACACATATTTTTCTCCATGTGATTCAAAAGAAAACGATTATATTTAGTAAAAATTAGTTAATTATAAGGTTGCATTCTTTTGTGACAATTTTGCTGCTGATTAGAATTAGAATGAAACAAGTTTGACTCGGGAACAAAGACATCTAAAGAGCAGCATCAGAGAGAAAGTCCCATGCAAAGTGTAACATTATAATCATATGTGTAACAATCAAAGGAAGGGCAGACAGTGTTGTCATTTACCCCCCAGCCCCCTAACCTTTGGTTATGTTCCCCCGCAAAAAGCAATTGTGACCAGCTGAACACATGAAACATGCAAAGAAACAGAGAGCTGACACAGAGACGGGCACACAGAGTGAAGCAGGCTGCAGTGAGAGAGGATTAAACGCTGCATGGCAAGATGAGGTAGAATTACCTCCCCGACACCTTGAGATCAATTGATTGTGCAAACTTCAAGAGGCCGTGCCAAGCAACCAACCTGTCCTCACATCCAACTGAATATCATCTCAAGACAGCTTTTCAAACCATACTTTATTCTGATATTAAAAGTAGATACACAGGCATAGAGGTTAATTGCAAGTGGAAAAAGAGAAGCTTCCCTGCCACTCTGCCTATTTCTCTCCTAACAACTTTGTATTTTTCAGACAATTAGAAGTATCCATTCGTAGGAGAATGCCACAGGACAAAATATCGCAGTGAGCTCTGACATTGCTGATTCAGTGCAGGTTATATTAATGTTACATAAGAACATAAGAAATAGGAGCAGGAGTAGGCCATTTGGCCTCTCGAGCCTGCTTCGCCATCCAGTAAGATCATGGCTGATCTGATCCTGGCCTCAACTCCACTTCCCCGCCCACTCCCCATAACCCTTGACTCCCTTAACATTCAAAAATCTGTCCATCTCCACCTTAAATATATTCAATGACCCAGCCTCCCCAGCTCTCTGGGGTAGCGAATTCCAAAGATTCACGATCCTCAGAGAAGAAATTGCTCCTCATTTCCGTTTTAAATGAGCGACCCTTTATTCTGAAACTCTGCCTCCTAGTTCTAGATTTCCCCCACGAGGGGAAACATCCTCTCTGCATCTACCCTGTCGAGCCCTCTCAGTATCTTATACATTTCAATAAGATCACCTCTCATTCTTTTAAACTCCAATGAGTATAGGCCCAACCTTTCTTCATAAGACAACCCTTTCATCACACGGCAGTCAATTTGCACACAGCAAGCTCCGACCAACAGCAATCTGGCGTTACAGATGCAGATTTCAGTTATTTGAAAATCAGTAACACTGTTGGGAAATCTGTTCTTTTGGCAGAATTCCTCAGATTACAGATAATATATCCTAACTGTGCAGTTTAATTTTATAGTAGCGAATTTGAAGATGTGATTAAGTAGCATCTGTTGATTAATCTGTAAATAAACAATGATCTATTTATTATTAATATTTGTATATATCATGATGTTTAATAGTCAAAACCAGATGCAGGTTTCAGAGAAGCTGTGTTCGAGGTCAGGAGATAAGATGAGGATATGCAAACACAATTCAACATCCATTTTAAAGTCAGACCTCTGTCCATATTTATAATGGAAACAATCTATGTAAACTAGTCATGCTGCAATGACACCCTCCAGCCAGAGGTGGCGACCTCCGCACGGAGGGAAGGCGAAATTACAGCGTGTCAAGTTTACACAGGTGGTTTTCATTATAAATGTGAACACAAGAGCTTATAATATCACCTGTAATATTCACGGGAGGTTTCTACAGCTGTAACTTTGCCGGAACCCTCGGAGAAATGATGTATGTGGCTAAAAACACCCATTTATGCTATTTCTTGGGCGTTTTCACCAAAGTCACGGCAGCAGATTGTGGGTACGCCACGGAAATTTGGAGGGAGTACTTTAGCAGACTGTGCGGTTGCCAGTTTCAGACTGCATGCCGAATGGTTCAGCCATTGACTGCACCGTTCACTTGGACTCGAAAAGAAAGACTTGCATTTCTACAACTCCTTTCATGATCTCTGGATCTCCCAAACGCTTTGCAACCAATGAAGTACTTTACAAGTATTGTCACTGTTGTAATGTAGGAAATGCAGCAGTCAATTTGCTCACAGCAAGCTCCGACCAACAGCAATCTGAAAATGACCAGATAATCTGCTTTTTAGCGAGGACAGGGACATTATATGAGTGTAGGTGTGTGTCCCTTCAAGGGTAGAAATTGTAATTGCTATGGATTCTTGTAATGAATGCTGGGGTCATCTACAGGTCAAGTGGCAGATGACTTGGCTTTGACTGATAGATCAATTCAATTGGGAGGAACTGTACTCCCTAGGAGAGGCGCTGAAACACGATTCTTTTCTGCATCTGTAATAAAGGACTGATTGCAGGACTATCTAGACTAATCTTCTAACTCCGGCCATTCCCATTTCAATTCGGCCCATCATCCCTTTTGTCTCTCTAATCTCTCCTGCCTTCTACCCTAGCACCGACCTTCCCTTTGTCCTTTCCTCCCCTCCCCCCTTCAGTGCTTCTTAAGAACCTGTTCATTTCGAACATTCGCCAGTTCTGACGAAGGGTCATCGACCCGAAACGTTAACTCTGTTTTTCTCTACACAGATGCTGCCTGACCCGCTGAGATTTCCAGCATTTTCTGTTTTTATTTCAGATTCCAGCATCCGCCGTATTTTGCTTTTGTGTTGTTGACTGATTGCAGGAGGTAGACGGTATAAATTATCCTATAACAGTCCTAAATAACAGTATTATAGTAAAAATTAATGATTAAAAAGTATAAGCTTTCCTACAGTTATACCTAGCTTAGAACTGTTGACTTGTTTTTGCCTGGTTTTTAACTCCTCTTTGGTCTTCTGCAGCTTTTGAGAAAGTGGAGGTCCAGGCTGGAGGGAGCTGATTCGTATTCGATCAGGGATCGTACAATAAAATCTACCCCCTTTCTCTCCCCCTTCACCTCATAAAATACTCTACAAAACAAATTAATTAGTGTTAACTGGTCTGTATCTGTAGCTAGGCCAAATGAAAGAAATACTTAGTACTAAAGTGAGTAAGTTAAAGTTCTTTCAGCTTTATGTTTGGGCTCATGCCTAAAGGGAAATGGATGAAGTTCCCTTTAGTTCCTTCTGATCCTTATAGCGATCAGAGAGGTAGTTGTATCCCTAAATCCTAGAGATGAAAGGACAGTCCTGTCCTCCATTATACCACCTCGTTTCCTGATGTTACAGCAGAACATCACAGCCCTTTCTCACGAGCATTGTGGAAACAGACACACCCCTACCTGAGGTCTTTCCTTAAAGTATTCATTTGCCCTTGAAGTTCTTCATTGACTTCCACCTGTTCCTCCAGCTCTCTCTGCAGCTTTCTCTTTGCATTTTCCGAGCGATCTATTTCTTCCTCTGCTTCATCTACTTGCCGCTTTAGTGCTTTTAATCGTAGGTTCAACTGGAAAATAATTGAAAGACTGATCACAACAAGCACATTTCTTACAACCCTGTCGAAAACATTTTAAAGAAGCTGAATTTTGGTTCATAAATACTGGACTAAAAACTAGATTGAACAATGTTCAGCCAGTTTAACAATTTGAAGAATTGGTCTTCACCCTCACTCAAAGCTATTTTATTTAAAATTGCATTTGCCCCATTTTATTGATTATATTTGAAACTAAAAGGTTTTGAGAAGCTTGTTAATCAGTTTCAAATTTAATCCAAGACATTATTACTTAGCAGTTCCTTGTCTAGAATCAGAATTGAGTTAAATATAAATATAAATTTTCATGCTCTTTCCAGCAAAAGTTTCAAACTGGACTTGGCATAGATGCTTGGGATTAGAGTAGTAAGTTATAGTACTACCTTTCTCCCACCCTTCCAGCCCACCTCCAACTTACTGCTACAAAATGGATGTTCCTCCATTTTGTGCCACATACCTGATCCTTTTGGTCGGTCAGATGGAGATGCTCATCATCAATTTGCAGCATTAGTTCCTTAACCTTTCTTTCAAGCTTGCGATTGTTCAATTGCAGTGTAGATCTGTCTCTGAAAAGAGATGTTAAAAACATATTTTAATTGTACTCATCACAGGAGATCTCCAGCTGAAAGGGTTAATATTATACTGGTCTGCATCAGCCTTCCTTGTACTGTTTTCTATAATATGGCATTATGTACACTTGTTTGCAACCCACACAACAACAACTTGCATTCATATAGCACCTTTAATATAGCTAGAGTAAAAAAAAACATCCTAAGACATTAGGAGTGTTACCAGTCAAAATTTGACATGGAGCCACATAAAGAGATATTAGGACAGGCTTGGTCAAAGGGGTAGATTATAATGATAAACTGAGGAGTATTTTGAATCCCTTATGGTTATTGTATGGCAATGAACAGTTGCTAGCTGCAGACTATGCAAATAGCTATTAATGCCGGTAATTAGCCAAAACCGCAGATTAATGGTAAAATATCAATGCAAGAACAAACTGTCAGCGCTCTAATCTCTGCTCACTGTACAAATTTGCTCCCATGGATATAGCTGCAACTATTAAAGCACACTTACGCTGATACAGATATAAAGTTATTCTTGGTTTTATTGCATTTTGTCTGAATTGTCCAATTTGATGCAAGCATGAATGCTATCCCTCAAGAAGAGTCTCATTTAATCAGGTACAGATCTAGCACACGCAAATTGTTTTTTTTATACTCATTACTAGAGATTAAACTTCAGTCGGCTCCAACCTTCAAAATGCACTATATATAGGCTATAAGTTACTTCATTTCCCTGTTCACTGTCAACATTACAATCATGGCCAAATACTTACATCAGTTGGGCTGCGGATGCTGCTGATGAGTTTATCGGTTAGAAGCAAGCACTTCCTGGTTTTGATATAATTTTCACATTCAAGCTTGATCTAGTTGCATCTATAATGTGATCATGTTGACCTCAGCTTTTTATTGGCTGGAAAACCAACTTTTAAAGCAGTTTTTCAAGTAATTAAACCTCGCTATTTGTTTAAAAGAAAAAAAAATCTTTTGCTTTAAAATGAGATTGATCTGGCTGGGACAAGCAGAAACAAATAAGGTATGAAAGTAGAAATTAGAACAAAGAATGGAAAAGTTAGAGAGGATGGGGGTAAAAGAGATGGACAAGGTGAGTAGAATTAAGATAGTTTGGGGACTGGCTGGTGCAGTGGGATAGGTACTGGATCTTCCCCTGGATCCTGGGTTTAAATCTAGCACTGACTGACCAGATGAAAGCCCTACTTGAAACAAGTTTGAAACTCAATTTAATTCTTTGTGGCCATGGATCCACAGCACAAAGTTAACCCGGCTTTGGCAGTCTGAATCAGGCCACAGGATTGTAACAAGAATGTCCTCTTCTGAACTTGTGGGCTGGAGCATATTGCTAAATGATCATGTTAAGTTCAGTTGTCCCTCGAGTCTTTTGTTTTGAGGGAGCTTTACTCTGCATCTAGCAAAGCTACATCTGAATTGGAATAGTGTCCCACTCATCAGTACTAACATCCCTCTACTTGACTGACACAAAATTCACACAGAAAGTAATGTTATCGCTCATTAAAATTATGTTTCATATGCTTGTGTAATTTCTAGGCTCATATTACAGTAATAAAGCTATTTCTAAATGTGAGTAACTTTATTTCTGGAATATTAGTATTTGTTTAATTGTTTCAGTGAAAATAGTCCCTGGACATGCCAGCTTTCGGAATTAAATGATATATTTCGATTCACCATTGAGTATTCCCCATCTATTCTTGCTCGTTCAATTTTGGTTAACCTTTATTGTTATATATAGAGGTTTCTTAATATAATTCTGTTAAATAATCCAGTCCTATAGAAACATCTTTGAACACAACCTTTAATTGAAATGATACTGGATGTACTCTTGCAAGATCCAGCGTGCAATATTGGATTGATCCTATATTTGAGAAAAAATAAGCTCTTACCTTTCTTCATCTTCAAGACGTTCTTCCAGTTCCTGGATTCTTGCCTCCAACTGAGTAACGATTCCTTCCTTATTCTGTTTCTGAGATCCTTCCAGATATGCAATTCTGCTCTTTAGATCCTTGTGCTATGATTAAATATCATTTTTCTTCTATCAAAATTATTGATAAGTACTCATTTCTGAAACTGAATACATTGTGTTCATGCATCCAGTAATCATTTACTTTCAAATTGGAATTTGGTTTTCAAAGTTTGAAAGAACTGTATTTTAATGTTAAACATTTCAATGTGATTTACTTAATGAAAACAAAATTCCATTAGAGATCTCACCAATTTTTGTTGAGTTTCATGAATATTGAGCTGCCTGCACCAGCTCTCTTTTTAAGATCAGACAATTCCACAAATTTTGGACAGCTGGTTAGTTTAAAAAAAAAATCATTCATGGGATGTGGGTGTTGCTGGCAATGTCAGCATTTATTGTCCATCCCTAATTGCCCTTGATCGGCTTCTTGAACCGATGCAGTCCGTGTGGTGAAGGTACTCCCAGAGTGCTGTTAGGGAGGGAGTTCCAGGATTTTGAACCAGCGACGATGACGGAACGGCGATATATTTCCATGTCAGGATGGTATGTGACGTGGGAGGTGATGGTGTTCCATGTGCCTGCTGCCCTTGTCCTTCTTGTTGGTAGAGGCTGCGGGTTTGGGAGCTGCAATCGAAGAAGCCTTGGCGAGTTGCTGCAGTGCATCTTATAGATGGTATACACTGCAGCCACGGTGCACGGTGGAGGGAGTGAATATTCATGGTTGCAATTTTGTATTTTAAAAATGGTTAAAATTTGGATAGTTCACAGAAACAATTTAACCAGTTAGCATTTCAACAGGTTTTGTGGGGTGAGAACTGGACGTTTTTGGCCAATAATTTCATTAAAATTAATTACCAGAACTTGGTAACAGTTTGGATGATGAATACAATCATAGAATCATAGAAAATTACGACACAGGAGGTCATTCAGCCCATCATGTCCATGTTGGTCAAAAAAGAGCTACCCAGCCTAATCCCAACTTCCAACACTAGATCCGTAGTCTTGTAGGTCATGGCTTTTAAGTGCACATCCAAGTACTTTTTAAATGAGATGAGGGTTTCTGCCTCTACCACCCTTTCAGGCAGTGAGTTCCAGACCCCCACCACCCTCATCTCCCCTCTAATCCTTCTACCAACTACTTTAAATCTATGCCCTCAGTTATTGACCCCTCTGCTAAGGGAAATAGGTCCCTCCAACCACTCTATCTAATTGTATGCAGTACTCAAGCTGTGGCCTAGTGTTGTATACAGTTCTAGCATAACTTCCCTGCTCGTATATTCTATGGCTCGGCAAATAAAGAAAAGCATTCCGTATGCCTTTTTAACTACATTATCGACCTGTCCTGCTACCTTTAAGGATCTGTGGACATACACTTCAAGATCCCTTTGTTCCTCCACACCTCTCAGTATCCTCGCAGTTATTGTATATTCCTTTGCCTTGTTGCCCCTCCCCAAATGCATTACCTCTCACTTTTCTGGATTGAATTCCATTTACCACTTTTCTGCCCAACCAGTTCATCGATATCTTCCTGCAGTCTAAAGCTTTCTTCCTCACCGTTAACCACACATCTGCAAACATCTTTATCATGCCCCTACATTTAAGTCTAAATCATTAATATATACTACAAAAAGCAAGGGGCCGAACACTGAGCCCTGTGGAACCCCACTTACAGTCGCAAAAAACACCCATCAACCATTACCCTTTGTTTCCTGTCTCTGAGCCAATGTGGATCCAATTTGCCACTCTCCCTTGAATCCCATGGGCTTTTACTTTTTTTGATCAGCCTGCCATGTGGGACCTTGTCAAAAGCTTATTAAAATCCATGTAGACTACATCAAATGCACTGCCTTCATTGACTCTCCTTGTTACCTCCTCAATCTTGGACAGCAAGATCTGTACTAATGACAATATCAGGATATGGTAGTCTATACTCGTGGATAATTGGAACCTGACATCATCTGTACTAATGAACAATATCAGCAAGATCTTTACTGATGGAAAATACAAGCATGTATTTAATGCAGTGAGCTTTGATGCCAGGTACACAATTAAAGTCAGGGATTTCATCATGTCTATCACCACCTGCAAGATCATCACCAAGTATGTGTGTGTGTGTATTTTTTTCATAATTTCAAGAAGTAAAGCTCTCCACTGGCAGAAAGAAGATTTGATGTAAGAAGTGCAGTGCTTTTTTTAAATAAAAGAAACCGCTCAGGGAATAGTGCATCAGTTGTGACAATTTATTAGAGCTAACAGAGCTTTAAAAATAGTGCAAAACTTGTTTTTGATTGTAAAGTGGATCTAACCAGTTTCCTGTAGAAAGTTAATGCAAATGCAGTACTGGGACATATAAAAAGTATTAAGAGACCCAACAATACAACACCGTTCTCTCTATTATCCTCTCTTTTTCATCCATACTATTTCTACTGTTTGACAAATGTGAAGGAATCTCTATGTATTCATTTTTTCTGCTCCAAATTAATCAGCATCACTTGCTGCCTATAAATTTGTACCCGACCATCTAGTATACAAATCCATGATCAATGTTTCATTACATAAGTAAACTAGGTCATAAAAAAATCTATTCCCCATGTTCAGTTATTCCCTCAATGCCATGCCACTATCTCCTCATTATCAGCATTGCACACAATAGATTTCCTTTTCACTGCTTGAACAGTTGTGTAGCATCTGTTTCTCAATGTCTCAATGGGTAAATGCACTGCGTTGTGTGACACTGAGCCTGACAGACCCGCAGATTCACAGTTTTACTCCCTTGCCTGTGCTTGGTTAGTCAGTCAATCTCCGCTCGAACGGCAATCAGAAAACTACAATAGTCTCTGTGCCTTGAAGCAAAAAAAAAACGAGGACATTGGGGAGGGGTGGTGGGGGGCAGGGGAGAAATCAGTAAGGGTTGCCACTCCTGATTGCTTATCCCATGACCCTTGGAACACTACTGAACAAGGTGCCAGTTGTATGGTAAGCTAGCAAGAGGAATTGAAATAAAAAGTTGGTGATGCCATTCATCTAACTGGATGTTTGACCAAATGACTAGTTTCATTTTAGTGCTTTATTGCTGTTGTTAATTATTTACTTAAAAAACAAAATTCTAAATTTCAGCATGAACTTTTCCTTGCATGATTGGAAATCTGCTCGAGTGCCACTATAGGGGTTTGTGTGTGCCTTTTAATTAGTTACTGCATTACTGAATTACCACCATGCAATTCAAGAAGTCTGATCAACTTCACCTAACTATAAAATACCTGTCTCTCTAATGAAATCTTGTCACACTCCAGATCTTGTCTTGTAGCTCTTTCCTGGAAAAGTTCATTTCGCATCTGCTCAATCTGTCAGTCAAAGAGTGGAATTGTTATTGTACAGCGATTATATCACAATGTCTTGGAGGTTCACTCAAAAACATGAATTTAAAAGGTCCAACATTGCAATTGATCAATAATGTCACAATCCATTTCTTTATGCCTATCGCATGGGATGTTTCTTTACGTTAAAGATTGTTGTTCCAATTACTTTCCTTTAGAGCTGGTATTTTTTTCCCTCTTATTGAGCCATAGTTTTTTTTGTGACCGTGTTTCTTATTAATTATTTGCTCAGCATCATTTCTGTAAATAAATGTAATACAGTGGCAGCCAATATATCATTTAGCTGCACATGAACTAACCAGACAGGAATCAAAAATCCCTCTTTCCTTCACCTATGCAATTTCAGTTGGAATCTAATGGCTAGTTGCTACAATTTCAACAACAACTTGCATTTATATAGCACCTTTAATGTAGTGAAACATCCCACGGCGCTTCACAGGAGTATTAGGAGATTTAAAAATAAGAAGTGACAACTACAGATTTGTTTCTGCAAAATTCACCATTCCCAGGTATTGAACATCTGAGCATTTAATCTATACCAGTCAAAATTTGTTTTTAGAACAGATTGAGACACTATTTGGGAGGAACGTAATCCCAGTCCTTCATACTCAATTCGTTAAGTCTGAATGATTTATATCCTATATGTTACAATATAAACAGGGGTTCACTTCAACTACTGAACTCAGCTATTGGCAAGTATAGGTGACAGACAGGAAATTGAATCAATGATGATTAGTGTATACATGACAGCATTGGTTCCACCCCTTCTGGGAAGCACAGTGGTCTGGCCTATGGAGATGGTTTGGTGTGTTGGATGAAACTGATGATTCCTAATGCAGTGCCACAAATTAATTTCCATATGCTGAGAACAAAATATCAGCATGTCAAACTTGCATTTTCTGCAGTAAAATACCACCCTTTTTACAGGCACAAATTAATTTATTTAACAATTAGGAATTTAAACTAATCCATAGCTTTAAATTTGTGTATGAAGATAATCAAACATGTATAGCAAAAGAACACAAACAGTTGCGGATACAATATTTCAAAGACAGAAATCCCTGTTGGCAAAGTCACTCAGAACACAGGTGCAGTCTGGAATAACTTCAGTAGGTTTCCTATCTCCTGCTTCACGGATCCAAAATAAACACAATTTTCTGGTACGCTATTTTGCTTTTCCTGGAACTTTTGAAAAAACAAAAGTATTTCCCATCAAACTTTAGCATTTGCAATTAAATTGAATTCAGCTTATGGACATTACACACAAAGTCACAAATATACTGCAGACCATAAAGGCCGTTAAAATGCATCCAATATGTAATACAGGTTGAACCTCCCTTATCCAGAACCACCCCTCACCCAGAAACCATTCCTGGCCACTAGGTGGCGCATGCGCAGAACTCCGACATGAATAAATTGAACAAATTGAAGTCCTTCCTCGCTGCCGACTCCCGCAATCGCTGGCCCGACCCCACGATCCACTGCCGCACCCCCTCCAACCCCTCTCCCCCCCACCCCCCCCGCATGATCTCTCTGCTGCACTCTCAGCCCCAAGCCAGCCAGCCCCAATATCCCCTTGCTCAGTACCTGTACCATTCAATTTAACATGACCACCCCTCGTCTGGAAAAATCCCTTATCCAGAACAGGCCAGGTCCCGAGGGTTCCAGATAAGGGAGGTTCAGAGGTACCATCTTTAGGATGAGATGTTAAATCAAGGCTTTGTCTACCCTCTCAGGAGGACAAAAAGGATCCCATGGCACGATTTGAAGAGCAGGAGAGTCTTCCAGTCTCCTGGTCAATGTTTGTCCCTCAACCAACATTAATAGACTATCTGTTATGATGGTGGAAGAGGAGAAGACTTGAGGAAATTCATGGCATTTAGTCTCGTGTTTTTTTCCTCCGTCCTAATGAGTTATATTCTACTTTTATTATTCTAAACTTTTGACTCTGATCACTTTCTACTCAATTACATTTTCGAAGTCAATACAGGATGACATACAGCCCCATGATGGGTCCTCACCCACTCCACTTGGGTTGTTGCTGATGTGAATTTCAAATTCTGCCTGACGCAGGATGGAGTGTTTCTGCACGGGACCAAAGTTGCAGAACAAAGCCCCTAAAAGCAGGCATTGGAACTGTTCTTTGGGAAGTAAAGGAATAGCTTGGATATAATTAAAAATGAATGCGCCATAAGTAAAATGGTCTTACTGCTATCAGGCCAAAGGAACATTTCTACAAGAAATTCTCAACCGATGATGATTGTGTGCAAAGAATGAAAGCCAAAAATGAAAAAATAAAATAACCATCCTCCAAAAGAAACAATTGCTTGGTGTTCGGACTAATAGGAAACAGCTTGTAAACTTCTAAAATTCATTGTTAGAATATCGGAACTGAAAGACCAGAGAGTTGATTTTAGAAGTGAATTAACATCTGGAACAAATGATTACAGATTAAAATCTTGTCCTGAGGTTGATAGAAACTTATATTGCAGCCTGGACTGGAATTGTTTGGCAAAACTTGCCTAGTATTGTAAATACTCAATTTGATACAGCATTCTCAAGTAACATTCCTTCAGTTTAGTTGTAACTGCATGTACAATATTAGTAACAATAGCATTTATATTAAATTCCAGCACAGCCCATGATTTTAGGCCATTAAAATTATGGATGAAAAATCGTAGGCTATCTGCTCCCTGCTGAGAGCTCGGGATTTGCCCCTCAGTCTTCTTCCTTTAAGAGGGAGATTTTAATTAACCAGGCATCAATAATTTTCAACAGCGGTTCTCTCACATAGAATAAATTTATATGCTGTTTGGTCTATATAAGTGCATTTACAAAGCAGTGGAACTACTTGCCCTCAGTGTTTCCTTCTTCTAACAACCTTCTAGCTTTCAAAACCCACGCTTGCCGTCACATAACTATTTCTTCCTTACCACTCTGCCACCTCCCCCTTTCAAAAACAGTCTTAAATCACTTTGCTTCAATCGTATCTTCGGCATTTACTGGATAAAAAGGCAGGATGTTAGGCTTGAGCCATACTGCAAGTATTGGGTTCAGTTTCAATTTCTAAGATGTGTGGATATGCTTTTGGAAACTGCCTTTTGCAGTCAGTGCAAGTAAAGTATTTCGAGAGAGTTTGTCGGAATTGCAACACTGGAATTGGATTGGGACCTTCCTGCTTTGCACTGCTCAATGCCACATTGAACTTATTAAATGAGCCATTAGAACTGCTTCAGAATAACAGGATAAAAGGAATTCCACAAACCTGTGATCAATGGATTATGATAATTGATATATATCAAATCAAATTAGTCTCCTCATATGGGGCCATAAGATTGATTCCCAACAACCTTGAGTTATTCAGATAGGCTTAAAAAGATGGGCCCATTTATGGTACAACAACAACTTGCATTTATATAGCTTCCGTAATGTAGGATAACACCCCAAGGTGCTTCACAGGAGCATTATCCGACAAAGTTTGACACCGAGCCACACAAGGAGATATTAAGACAGGTGACCAAAAGCTTGGTCAAAGAGGTAGATTTTAAGGAGTGTCTTAAATAGGAGCGGTGGAGAGGCGGAGCGGTTTAGGGAGGGAATTCCAAAGCTTAGGATCTAGATAGCTGAAGACACAGCTGCTGATGGTGGGGGCGAAGAGGCCAGAATTGGAGGAACGCAAATTTCTTGGTGGATTGTAGAACGGGAGGAGGTTACAGTGATAGGGAGGGATGAGGCCATGGAGCGATTTGAACACAAGGATGAGGATTTTAAAATTGAGGCATTGCTGGACCGGGAGCCAATGTAGGTCAGACGAGCACAGGCGTGATGGGTGAATGTGATTTGGTGCGAGTTAGGACACGTGAAGCAGAGTTTTGGATGAGCTGAAGTTTACAGAGGATGGAAGAAGGGAGATCAACCAAGTCTGTAAGTGACAAAAGCATGGATGAGGGTTTCAGATGCGTAGACTTCAGGTGCTCTGATAAATGTATATAAAATAGCTAAAGGATAAGATTGTGTTCCTACTGACAGATCGGAAAGACCAGTGGTCACGTGTATATTTTACGCATGAGTAGAGCTAGGTTAGATGTTAGGCAGTTAGACCTATGTAATAATATGCAGCCAGCGGGAGTTCGAGGAGGCAGAGCGGCAGCATGGGGAGGCCTATAAAAGGCCAAATGGTGCAGCTCCAGGGAGTGAAGGCAAAAAAGTAGAAAGAAATAGAAGGGTGGCGTCACAGCCAAGGGGGTAAGTGATTGGTGAGTAGTTTTTCTTTTTCTTTTCTTTATCAGTAAGTAACCTTTTAGCATTGTTGTTGCCAAATTAAGTTAATCTAAGGGTTAAGTCATGGCAGGAGAGCTCGGACATGTGTTATGCTCCTCCTGTGCTATGTGGGAAGTCAGGGATGTTTCCAGTGTCCCTGACGACTACATATGCGGGAAGTGCATTCGCCTACAGCACCTGACAGACCGCATTATTGCAGCACTGGAGCTGTGGGTGGATTTACTCTGGAGCATCCACGATGCTGAGGATATCGTGAATAGCACGTTTAGCGAGTTGGCCACACCGCAGGTAAAGGGTAGACAGCCAGATAGGGGATGGGTGACCAACAGGAAGAGCAGTGGAAGAAAGATAGTGCAGGGGTCCCCTGCGGTCATCCCCCTGCAAAACAGATACACCGCTTTGGGTACTGTTGAGGGGGATGACTCATCAGAGGAGAGCAGCAGCAGCCAAGTTCATGGCACCGTGGGTGGCTCTGCTGCACAGGTGGGCAGGAAAAAGAGTGGGAAAGTTATAGTGGTAGAGGACTCTATTGTAAGGGGAATAGATAGACATTTCTGTGGCCACAACTGAGACTCCAGGATGATATGTTGCCTCCCTGGCGCAAGGGTCAAGGATGTCTCGGAGCGGGTGCAGGGTATTTTGAAGGGGGAGGGTGAACAGCCAGTTGTCGTGGTGCATATAGGTACCAACAATATAGGTAAAAAAATGGGGTGAGGTCCTACAAGATGAATTTAGGGAGCTAGGAGCGAAATTAAAAAGTAGGACCTCAAAAGTAGTAATCTCAGGATTGCTACCAGTGCCTCGCGCTAGTCAGAGTAGGAATCGCAGGATAGCTCAGATGAATACGTGGCTTGAGGAGTGGTGCAGAAGGGAGGGATTCAAATTCCTGGGACATTGGAACCGGTTCTGGGGGAGGTGGGACCAGTACAAACCGGACGGTCTGCACCTGGGCAGCACCGGAACCAATGTCCTAGGGGGAGTGCTTGTTAGTGCTGTTGGAGAGGGTTTAAACTAATATGGCAGGGGGATGGGAGCCTATGCAGGGGGACAGAGGGAAGTAGAATGGGGGCAGAAGCAAAAGATAGAAAGAAGAAAAGTAAAAGTGGAGCGCAGAGAAACCTAAGGCAAAAAGCAAAAAGGGCCACATTACAGCAAAATTCCAAAGTGTGTTAAAAAGACAAGCCTGAATGCTCTGCGCTTCAATGCGAGGAATATTTGGAATAAGGTGGACAAATTAACTGTGCAGATGGCAGTTAACGGATATGATGTAACTGGCATCTTGGAGACATGGCTCCAGGGGGACCAAGGCTGGGAACTCAACATCCAGGGGTATTCAACATTTAGGAAGGGTAGACAGAAAGGAAAAGGAGGTAGGGTGGCATTGCTGGTTAAAGAGGAAATTAATGCAATACTAAGGAAGGACATTAGCTTGGATGATGTGGAATCAGTATGGGTGGAGCTACGGAATACCAAAAGGCAGAAAACGCTAGTGGGAGTTGTGTACAGACCATCAAACAGTAGTAGTGAGGTTGGGGACAGCATCAAACAAGAAATTAGGGATGCATGCAATAAAGGTACAGCAGTTATCATGGGCGACTTTAATCTACATATTGATTGGGCTAACGAAAATGGTAGCAATGCGGTGGAGGTGGTGCTGTTTTAGGAATGGTTTTCCAGACCAATATGCCGAGGAACCAACTAGAGGACTGGCCATCCTAGACTGGGTGATGTGTAATGAGAAAAGGCTAATTAGCAATCTTGTTGTGCAAGGTCCCTTGGGGAAGAGTGACCATAATATGGTAGAATTCTTTATTAAGATGGAGAGTGACACAGTTAATTCAGAGACAATGGTCATAAACTTAAGGAAAGGTAACATCAATGGTATGAGACGTGAATTGGCTAGAATAGACTGGAAAATGTTACTTAAAGGGTTGACGGTGGATAGGCAATGGCAAACATTTAAAGATCACATGGATGAACTTCAACAATTGTACATTCCTGTCTGGAGTAAAAATAAAAAGGGGAAGGTGGCTCAACCGTGGCTTACAAGGGAAATTAAGGATAGTGTTAAATCCAAGGAAGAGGCATAAAAATTGGCCAGAAAAAGCAGCAAACCTGAGGACTGGGAGAATTTTATAATACAGCAGAGGAGGACAAAGGGTTTAATTAGGAGGGGGGAAATAGAGTATGAGAGGAAGCTTGCTGGGAACATAAAAACTGACTGCAAAAGCTTCTATAGATATGTGAAGAGAAAAAGATTAGTGAAAACAAATGTAGGTCCCTTGCAGTCAGATTCAGGTGAATTTGTAATGGGGAACAAAGAAATGGCTGACCAACTGAACAAATACTTTGGTTCTGTCTTCACGAAGGAAGACACAAATAACCTTCCGGAAATACTAGGGGACCGAGGGTCTCGTGAGAAGGAGGAACTGAAGGAAATCCTTATTAGGCGGGAAATTGTGTTAGGGAAATTGATGGGATTGAAGGCCGATAAATCCCCGGGGCCTGTTGGTCTGCATCCCAGAGTACTTAACGAAGTAACACTAGAAATAGTGGATGCATTGGTGATCATTTTCCAACAGTCTATCGACTCTGGATCAGTTCCTATGGACTGGAGGGTAGCTAATGTAACACCACTTTTTAAAGAAAGGAGGGAGAGAGAAAACGGGTAATTATAGACCGGTTAGTCTGACATGGGTAGTGGGGAAAATGTTGGAATCAATTATTAAAGATGAAATAGCAGCACATTTGGAAAGCAGTGACAGGATCGGTCCAAGTCAGCATGGATTTATGAAAGGGAAATTCGGCTTGACAAATCTTCTAGAATTTTGAGGATGTAACTGGTAGAGTGGACAAGGGAGAACTAGTGGATGTGGTGGATTTGGACTTTCAAAAGGCTTTTGACAAGGTCCCACATAAGAGATTGGTGTGCAAAATGAAAGCACATGGTATTGGGGGTAGTGCACTGACGTGGATAGAGAACTGGTTGACAGACAGGAAGCAGAGAGTCGGGATAAACGGGTCCTTTTCAGAATGGCAGGCAGTGACTAGTGGGGTGCCTCAGGGCTCAGTGCTGGGACCTCAGCTATTTACAATATACATTAATGATTTGGATGAGGGAATTGAGTGTAATATCTCCAAGTTTGCAGATGACACTAAGCTGGGTGGTGGTAAGAGCTGTGAGGAGGACACTAAAAGGTTGCAGGGTGACTTGGCCAGGTTAGGTGAGTGGGCAAACGCATGGCAGATGCAGTATAATGTGGATAAATGTGAGGTTATCCACTTTGGTGTATCTGAATGGCAGCAGATTAGGAAAAGGGGAAGTGCAACGAGACCTGGGTGTCATGGTACATCAGTCATTGAAAGTTGGCATGCAGGTACAGCAGGCGGTGAAGTTGGCCTTCATAGCTTGGGGATTTGAGTATAGGAGCAGGGAGGTCTTACTGCAGTTGTACAGGGCCTTAGTGAGGCCTCACCTGGAATATTGTGTTCAGTTTTGGTCTCCTAATCTGAGGAAGGACGTTCTTGCTATTGAGTGAGTGCAGCGAAGGTTCACCAGACTGATTCACGGGATGGCAAGACTGACATATGAAGAGAGACTGGATCGACTGGGCCTGTATTCACCGGAGTTTAGAAGGATGAGAGGGGATCGCATAGAAACATAAAATTCTGACGGGGGACTGGACAAGTTAGATGCAGGAAGAATGTTCCCGATGTTTGGGAAGTCCAGAACCAGGGGACATAACCTTAGGATAAGGGGTAAGCCATTTAGGACTGAGATGAGGGGAAACTTCTTCACTCAGAGAGTTGTTAACCTGTGGAATTCCCTACCGCAGAGAGTTCTTGATGCCAGTTCATTGGCTATATTTGAGAGGGAGTTAGATATGGCCCTTACGGCTAAAGTGATCAAGGGTTATGGAGAGAAAGCAGGAAAGGGGTACTGAGGTGAATGATCAGCCATGATCTTATTGAATGGTGGTACAGGCCCGAAGGGCCGAATGGCCTACTCCTACACCTATTTTCTATGAATATGCAACAAGTGCTGACTCTCTGCATACCTTCAAATGACAGCCGGGTCAGTTCCTGGCTGCGATAGAGATCACATCTTATACAAGATAGGTGAAATACCAGGTAATTATAGGACTTGTCAATGTGGTCTCCTGGACTAGTTTCGATCATCCAAGGTAGGAGAGGAATTTTCCAGATTTTTCCCTTCTAATTGGCTGTGAGGTTTTATCTGCTTTTTTGCCTCTCCCAGGAGATTACATTGTTGCTGGTCAGTAGGGAGTGTTTAAACATGATACTTCAGGCATGTATAGGGCAAGCTTGATGAACCAGATATTCTTTTCCTTCCCATCATTTCCGTATGCTAATATCATACTGTACCAGACCTACAAATAATTGCTAGGCAAATTTTACATGTCTGCCAAAAATGTTTTTAAAAAGTTAAGAATTAGGCATGGCTGGCTATAGTGTCCTGCCAAATGGGGCACCACTCAAGTACTCAGTATATGGTAATTGGAGGCTGTCACCTTTTAAATTAGTCCTGTTGAACTGTTCTGTTGCATACCAGTTTTCAACAAGGCCATAAATTCTGCTAACAAAACTGAGTAAGTAACAATGCGTTATTTCTTAAGTGCTGTTTAAGGTATTCTTGGAAATTGGAACACATGACAGACACATGCATAGTGTGTCCAGAATTTGCTGTCAACATGAATTATTTGGCTGCAAACAAACTTTGCTTATATCCAGTCTGCTATTCTAGTACCCTCTACTTTACTGAGGATGTATTTATGTGCAGAGGTTAATGCTAATAACAATTATAAAACTAAAAAGTAACTTCAGGCTAACAAAATTTATCCCTTTTCTAAAAACTGTGCTTTCGTTGATTGGGAGGATAGCCTGAAGATCTACTCTCAGTGCCCTTATACATAGTCAACTGTAACAGAACACGAATGGACTGGACTGTTTGACGATCCACAGAACGACGAGATTGCAAACTTGATTTTAAATAATTAAAACTTCCTTGTAAAATAAAAACACATACCTGTGCCTTGCCATTTCATATATTTTAACTCACACTGAAAAGTTATTTGCTGGTTGTTGACTTAAAACATACTATTACTGCATTAAAAAAAAAGAAAGACTTGCATTTATATAGCGCCTTTCATGACCACCGGACGTCTCAAAGAGCTTCATAGCCAATGAAGTACATTTGGAGTGTAGTCATTATACTAATGTGGGAAACACAGCAGTCAATTTGTGCACAGCAAACTCCCATGGACAGCAATGTGATAATGACCAGATAGTTGTTTTTTGTTACATTGATTGAGGGATAAATATTGGCCAGGATAGCGGGGATAACTCCTCTGCTCTTCTTCGAAATAGTGCCATGGGATCTTTTACATCCACCTAAGAGAGCAGACAGGACCTTGGTTTAATGTCTCATGCGAAAGACACCATTATTATATTTGTTTTTATATCAACATTTACTAAATCATTTCACCTTTTATTTTTTAAGGCAGCATTTAAAATGTTGCTGTAATAGTCTTGGAAATGTAATTGCGAGACCAGTCTAAAACATCCAAACCAGATACTAACAGGAGTAGGATGACTCTACAGCAGGCAGTATATGTCCCAAGCATCTATATCCCTGAACTATTTATTCTTATAGTTCTCACAGTTTACTTATCGTTTAATTGTAATTTAAAAAACCTCATTATTACCACATTTATTTCAAAGCACAGTCTGTTTCTTGCTACTATGGTTCTTTGCTTTAATACCATACACTGCTGAATTCCTTTTTTATTCTGATCCATTTCATCCATTACTTTGCAATATTTAATAGAATAGGTTTTTTTATTTGGAGTCCAACTTCCTCGATGTCTGGAATGAATTATCCCCTTCAGTAGATCCAGAAATGTATCTCTCAAGTAATGAAAACCTTTTACATCCCAGACCCTGATTAGGATCCATTTCAGCTATGGTTTTCATGCATGAAAACACCCCCACCAATTAAGATGAGCCAGAACCCAACCTTAACCATGCCCCCCACCCCCGCCGCGCCCCCCCCCCCCCCCATCCCCCAAGCCCCTAATCTGTCACTTGATCACAATACAATACAAGATGGATGTTATAATTGGAGACACCTATTTTCGATTTCAGAAATTATATGGCGAGATCTTCCAAGAGATCTAGGGTAAATACAGCCAGAACTGATTTAGCAGTGAGTAAACTAAAACGTGTTAATTATTTGCAAGCTTCTGTTCTGGGGATTTGTTGTAATGAATGGAATGTTTACTTGTCTTGCTAACTTACTTCTTACACACTGTTGTGAAAAACAGGTAAATCGATAGAAACCAATTCTTCAAGTGCAAAGCAGCCTGTACATACCAACACAATAAGCTCTGTTCTCCATTGGCTATTTTGCTTGTCTTTGTTTGGAGCCGATCAAACAAGGTCCATGTTTCATTAAAAAAATTGTCTAGTTTTGCAGAAGTATTCTGGTTCCCATGCTGCAGAAAATGTGTAGCCTCTTGGGATTAGTCACCCTCATTCACACAATCAGTTTTGTAATTATTTTTTTGTAGGTTAACAATTAATTATATAGATAAGTTTCAGGATGAAAGGAGCCAAAGGTATGTCAAGGATGTTTTCCCATCTTAGAAATGAAAATTCCACTAGGTAGGTAACAGGTCTTTCTCTTTTAATTCCTATTTGCAACATGTGCAAAGGATAAATGTACTCCATTGGCTATTTTGCTTGTCTTTGTTTGGAGCCGATCAAACAAGGTCCATGTTTCATTAAAAAAAATTGTCTAGTTTTGCAGAAGTATTCGGTTTCCTGAATGTAGAAGGCTAGTATACTTAGTGCCAACATGAAAATCTTGTTTCACTTCAAAATGTGAAGTGAAGTAGAAGAGGGAATAATACCCCAAGATAACATGAGAAAAATCAAGTACAAAAAAGGCCATTTGGCTCACTGAAGCTCATTCCTCTATAACTCTCTCCAGCTAGCAATTGATTGTGCTTTGAATACCTAATCATGACAACTCTAGAATCTTGCATGATTGTTCAAAATTTATCATCCTTTATGTGAAAAATATCTGATATCTAATCTTTGATCACAATTAATATTTCACAAGTTTAAATTATGACTCTCGAAAGCAAGGAGAAAGAGAGACTTGCATTTCTACAGTGCTTTCACAACATCCCAAAGCGCTTTACAGCCAATTAAGTACTTCTGAGGTGTAGTCACTGTTGTAATGTAGGAAATGTGGCAGCCAATTTGCACAGAGCAAGATCCCAGTGTGATAAAGACCAAACAATCTGTTTTAGTGATGTTGGTTGAGTGTTAAAATATTGGCCAAGACAACGAGAATAACTTCTTAGCTCTTCTTTGAAATAGTGCCACGTGATCTTTTACATCCGCCTGAGCAGGTAGACGGAGCCTCGGTTTAATGTCTCATCCGAAAGCCAGCATCTCTAACAATGCAGCACTCCCTCAGTACTAAACTAAAATGCCTGTGCTTCACATTATACCTGTGTGTGCTGGTCCTGTCAGAATACTAACTGGGACATTTCATTCTTCACCTCAATCAGTACAAAATTCAAACAGGCACACACACAGTTTAAAAATATGCTGCAACTGGTGTGTTATGATCAGTACGTCCCGTTATACGGTCAATTTTTTTCTGAGGAAAACTTGATCTGTACGAATATTATCGAAACTTGTCTTTGACGACTGTGTGTTCCAGTGTCCATTCAGGATAGTAGAGCTTTTGTGCAGCTGTTAACTTTTGTCCTGAGACTATGAAGTGATGTATTTATCGTCTTGAGCTGCCTCGTGCGATGCGTCAACAATATTCTTAAATGTCCATCTTAGAAGAGCAATCAGTATATGCCATTTCTTGTTAAAAATACAAACTTTACACATAAATGTGCATCAATTACCAAGACATATTCACATGTTGACATCACTGAGGTAAACATACTGTGGCCTAATCACACCATACAATGACAAGGTCAATTGAAATGTCAGTCATTAAGAATCCAGTGAAAGCAATCCAAACAAATAATGTGCCCAGAGACCATGTTTATCCAAAATTAAAAAATGATTAAGTGTCAGAATGCAATAAAAATTGAATACCAAATGAGTGGGCACTGTAATTATCCTTTTAGATTTGGAATATAAAGAAAACAAATACAGTCCTGCAGCATACACTGGAGACATTTCATTTTGCAAGAACAAGAATGCATCCCACAATCTGAAGGTCATGCCAGTTGTTAGGATTTGAATGTTAGCATTTACTTCCTTTCTTGCATAAACTGATTAGCTCTCCTCTGAGCTTATTTATTCTGCTGTGCCTCTGTATAATCACTGTGCCGATAAATGCTACAGGGACCCGAGTCAGCACAACGGAACAAGCTTAAACCAGGCAAAGCTAATGACATTTTATTTTTTGTTGGGGCTAGTGGGACCTCATTTCCACACTCTAATTTAGCTGCCTCCAACACCTGGTGTCAGTGCAGTGTAGCAGGTGCACAGTAATCAGCAGGGATCTCATCAGGCGGCACCAGTGATGGTAACTGTAAGGCAAGCTTATCTTCCCTTCACTTCACCATTGCCGTGGTAACGTCCTTACATCTCACAGCATCAAGAACAGAGTGCAATGCTGGATCTTTTTCATATTAATGAGTGATACCAGGTTGGCAACAAGATGCCAAGTGTGGGGGAGGGGAAGGAGAACTGAAGGATTTCCCCCAGTTCTCCAAACTGTAAAGGGGTGAGTATGAATATATGAAGGAGCTGCCGTGTGGGCAAGATAGTATGTATGGGTGGAGACGGAGGGAGCGAAAACACGAGCATGAAAGTGTGTGTGTTAGAGAAAGAGTGATAGAAGATGTGAAGGGATGAAGTGTGGGACAATGGTGAGGGAGAAAGACTTGTCCAGTAAGAGTAACTTATACTCAGTGTACTCATAATAAAAACAACATGGTTTCATTAGCAAAACAAAAAAAAGGATAAAAAATGTTGTAGTCTAAACTGAACAAACAAATTCACGAGTGCTTTTATGTTCTCTAAAGATCAAATGTCACTTCTGCAAATTTGAATCTCAGACACAGCCGGCTGAATACATTGTTTAGGCCAACTTTAAAAGCAAGTCAATGTCACTTAACAAAAATAGTATGTAATCAGAAAATCAGAAACCTTGTCAAGTATTCTGGACCATCACTTAATGTCTTGTGTGCCGAGATTTCTCGTGTTTGTGCGATCTGGGAGGGGTCGGGTTGACATCACATCCATGCACTGAGCCGAGAGAATTGTTTTCCATTCTTACTATGATGGTGTTCCCAGAGTGCCAGCCATCTTGGGGTACCTCATCGAGGTGACCGCTACTCATGTGTGAGCCCTGACGTTTATCATGGGAGCAGTGTAGCCAAGCCCAATTCTGATCTCACCCAATGTCCACACAAGTGCATTTTCAGCAGGGATCACTGGATAGTGATCAACAGCCCATCTTCCTGCTGGCTCAGCTGAAATCAGTTACCTCAGTGCACACAGAGGATGGTAATTCAGACCTTCCTGCTTGCATGTGGTTCAGGTTCTCACCGGATATAAATTCTAAATCATCCAACAAGCACTATTGGAAATTCTCAATCAGAAGGAAGTTAAGTGAAATTAGTGTAGCGGTTTTCTTTACTAAAAAAATAGGCTGTTACTTTCAGCCAACCTTGAAGGCGCATTACATATGGGGTTTAAATAATCAATGTAATTAGTTTTCCCCAACATCAGAATTACAATCTGTGCAAAAAAAGTCATATTCTGTAGTTAACTTACTGAATTTAGTATTGTGAGGGAAAAAAACTTTAACATTTGAGTTTTTGCACAAGTCCTTAGATGTGAAAAATCTACCAAATTCCACCTGGCATACCTTGGTGTGTGCAATATGGCGGCCATGTTTCCTACATTACAACAGTGATTTCACTACAAAAACTATGTCATTGGCTGTAAAACGCTTTGGAACATCCTGAAGATGTGAAAGACACTATATAAATGCAAGTCTTCCTTATACTGGCACGGAATTTAGGACAAGGAGTTCTGATTTCAAGCTCACTTCAGATACTTTTTCTCACGCTCAACAAAGAAAATGCCCACTCTGAATCCTTGATCCCTCTGAACCAAGACACAACATTCTGCTTAAAGTAACCTGGATTATCGTGCTCCAGGTTCTACTGGATAGTACGTCCAACTTCCACTGCATCTCACATCACTTCAAAAGACGGTTAATATCAGCCATACCAGACACTTTCACAATTAAACAGGTTTATTCACAGATAAAGTTATTTGTAAAAGCAAGCAGCAAATATTTAAAGCAGTCAAAAATCACAGTAGTCTGGAGCCAGCTTAGGAAGGACTAAACAAACCTGCCAGATGAAGTCCTTCGAGAACTTCCTTGCAGAAACTAAAAGAAAACTCGTGCTTTTCAGAGAACGAATAAAGACAATGAAAAGAAAAATGAAGTACATCTCGATAGCATCTTTCTTCGTCCTCATGATGTCATCAGTACTTTATTGCCAATGAATAGCTTTGATGTGTAGTCACTGTTATGTAGCAGATATGCCAGCCAATGTGCGCACAGCAAGGTCCTACAAACAGCAATGAGATAATGACCAGCTTTAATCTGTTTTTGGTGATGTTGCTTGAGGGATAAATGTTGTGCAGAACACCAGAATACTCTTCGTATAGTGCAATGGGATATTTTACATCTATACGGGCAGGCAGACAGGGCCCCAGTTTAACGTCTCATTTGAAAGACGGCACCTCTAACAATGCTGAATGTGAAACCCGCTACCACACGGCGTGTTTGAGGCGAATAGCATAGATGTATTAAAGGAAAACTTGCTAAGTACATGAGGGAGAAAGGAAAAGAGGTATATGTTGGATGGGGTGAGATGAAATAGGGTGGGAGGAGGCTCGTGTGGATCATAAACACGGACACAGACCTGTTGGGCTGAATGGCCTGTTTCTGTGCAGTAAAATCCAATGTAAATTCTAGGGGCCCAAGTTTCCACAGGATAAAAAACGGGCACCCCTCCGAGCTGGGTGCCCGTTTTTCACGCCTAAAACGGCGCCAGAAAAAAAACGCGCTATTCTCGAGCGCTTTGCAGCTCCTTGTCTGTTTGGCGCGGCGCCCAGGGGGGCGGAGCTTACACTCGCACCGATTTTGTAAGTGGGAGGGGGCGGGTACTATTTAAATTAGTTTTTTTCCTGCCGGCAACGCTGCGCGTGCGCGTTGGAGCGTTCGCGCATGCTCAGTGTGAAAAGAAACATTGGCACTCGGCCATTTTTGTAGTTCTTTGTAGCTGTTTAATTTTTGAACATTTTTTAATAAAACCACATTGCCATCAGCACTGAGGCTTCCCTTCTCACTGTCTCCTTCCCCTCCCTCCCCTGCGCAGCAACAAGCCGCTGTCTCCTTCCCCTCCCTCCCCTGCGCAGCAACAAGCCGCTGTCTCCCTCCCCTCCCTCCCCTGCGCAGCAACAAACCGCTGTCTCCTTCCCCTCCCTCCCCTGCGCAGCAACAAGCCGCTGTCTCCTTCCCCTCCCTCCCCTGCGCAGCAACAAACCGCTGTCTCCTTCGAACGATGGCTGAAGCACTTTCACACAGGTAGGAAGATGGTTTATTTAATCTTTTCTTTGCTTATAAATGTTTATTCAGGTTGGATTTATTTGTATAATATTTGTAGAAGTATAAATAAGGATTGATTGTAGAATTTAATGAGTTCTCTTCCCCCCCCCCACCTCGTTCTGGACGCCTAATTTGTAATCTGCGCCTGATTTTTTTAATGTGTAGAACAGGTTTTTTCAGTTCTACAAAAATCTTCACTTGCTCCATTCTACTTTAGTTTGGAGTACGTTTTCACTGTGGAAACTTTGAAAACAGGCGTCAGTGGCCGGACACGCCCCCTTTTGAAGAAAAAATTCTGTTCTAAAGTAGAACTGTTCTACCTCACTAGAACTGCAGAAAAAAAATGTGGAGAATTGCGATTTCTAAGATAGTCCGTTCTCCACCAGTTGCTCCTAAAAATCAGGCGCAAATCATGTGGAAACTTGGGCCTTATGTAAGGTGATAAGCTAATGTCTAACATATATTACCTGCTGGGTAACACGATACAGATAATAATCAGGAAGTATACTAATGGGACATCAACAATTAACAGCTTTTTCATTAACGTATTAGCATATCAAAATACACTGTCCCCTCAGTTTCAGTGGGCACCATCGCGACAAGCAAGCACTGAGCTGGCAGGCTGCTTTCCAATGAAGGTGTAACTTCCATTTTAAAACTAATCTAGCCTGAGTCACAGTAAAGACAAATATAGATCATGAATATCCACGCTTGGATCACAAAAAGTACAAAGAAGAAGCCGATGAACATTGGCGTAACAAGAAAATGTTGAGAAATCATCTAATTTCAACAAAGTATATTTAGATTGTAAATATCAAAAATGAGTAAGCGATCATTTTGAATAGAATGATGACATTAGGAGAAAATACATAAGTTGGTTATGAGTAGAATCTTCATACAAGGCAAGATGGAAAATAATCTTCAGTTTACAATTTAATGGAAATTAAGTACAATCCAATTTTAAAGGAATTGTTATTTTCGTGAAGCAAAAACATGAATTCTCTCAACATGCAAAGTCAGGCAAAATAAAAATCCCTTCCTATAATCTCCCGATTTAAAACCTATCGGTGGTGGAGATTAAAAGGACTCTTTGAATCACATGCCAGAAAGATCAAATGACAGAAGCATGATGTAAAATTCTGTAGCTCGCGAATGTTTTTCTCTGAGATTTGGCAACTAATCAAAGGGGAGAACATTTCTGAAATGATGCATGAAATCAGTTGGAGAAATACTGGCTTCACTTTATAAAAAAAAAACCAACCAATTTGATCATTCTGTACAAGTGGAAAAAATGGTTTTGTCTTTGATATATAGTATTTCAAAATAATATATAGGAACAAAATAGCTCTGATGTTGTAGGCTAAGTAGTAATTCAGTCTTAAGACAGATTATTTGGGTGAAATTAGTTAGTATTTTTGGCTTAGAGACTTCTATGTGTAGAAACTTCCCACACAATAGCGGTCAGTGAAAATGGAGATTGCTAGTAGACTGTAATGGAGCTACATGTTTAGCTTTCAACTCACTGTTGCATCACCAGTGGACTGCAAACGGAAACCGATACGGTATCAATGACAGCTATCCTCTTTACCAATTCACATTGGTTTACACCATCTTTATTCAAACATATAAATAACCTATTATTACTGGAGGACTTAATACAATAGCCAAGCAATAAATGCTAGCCTTGCCAGCGACGCCCACATTCCGCGAATGACTTTAAAAAAAGGTAGCTTGGGTAAGTGCGAAAATGATATGATCTGAGATGACACTTAAAAAACCAAAAGGCTATTGAACCTGAAAATGAGGAGTTTGACTCTGCTGTTCATACTATTTTACTTTGCTGCAAATAAAAATCTGGCTTCAGTATAATGCAATACCGACCAATCTGCACCCCATTTATTTGGCCTCACACAATGCTGCCCTCTAAGGACACAGTAGACTGAGAACACAGAGACCCAGTTTTCTCCACTTGCTTGCAGAATAACAAGGGTATTAAGGGTTACGGAACACAGGCGGGTAGATGGGAGTTAAGATAAGGATCAATCGTGATCTAACTAAATGGCGTAACAGGCTTGAGGGGCTGAATGGCATACACATGCTCCTAAGTGAGTATTTTATTAACCAGCTTTTGATGGGTCCTTGCATTTATTAGGATAGAAGTGCAGCTGGTGAACCTGGTGAAAGTTTACAAAATCCAGAAACAAATGGGTCGGAACGAGGTAGGAGCGATCATTTATATTTATGAGTGAGGCCAATGGCAGGAGATCCGTTTCTCTTCTACCTGCTACAACAGTAAATATTTATTGAACAAGTCACACACAGGTTTAGGCAGGGAGCTCCAGAGCTTGGGGCCCAGGCAACAGAAGGCACGGCCACCAATGGTCGAGCGATTAAAATCAGGGGTGCTCAGGAGGGCAGTATTTGAGGAGCACAGACATCTCGAGGGATTGTGGGGCTGGAGGAGATTACAGAAATAGGGAGGGACGAGGCCATGGAGGGATTTGAAAATAAGGATGAGAATTTTGATAATCGAGGCGTTGCTTAATCGGAAGCCAATGTAGTCAAGTCTACACATTATCCCAAATACAATGCAACTTAAATATACAATAGTAAGTTGTGCTGCATAGTTCACAGGAATCAATCTAGTGGTTGGCATTCTAGATCTCTGAAGCAACATTAATGCCCTGAAATTGTGTCACTTATTTTGTCAATTCGTTATAGGGGGAAATGCTATCCTGCTGATTTAATTTTGTCCATATTTTACTTTCCCTGGATTGGCATTGTAATTGTACATTTTATGAGATAAATTCTTATACTGTAGATTGGGCAACAATTTCAACAAATCAATCTATTTCAACAATGCCCAATCTATTATTTAGTCAGTACAACTGGCTTAGTTACCTGTCCTCTGTCTCTACTGATGTGATCTGTCAGAAGGTCTGAATTGCTTCTCTCTTCATCTAGCTCCATCTCCATCTCTGACAATTTATCCTGCAAGCATAAATCAGGTTCCAGTGGAAAGGGGCTCGCAAATAACAACCACTGTTCTCATAAAACTGTTTCCACATATTATACAGGTGTGATGCATTAGGCTGCAACAATGGCTCATAGTGTGCAAATACATGGTTTCAAAGTCTTCAGAATAGACGTACGGAATAGCTGAACAAATACTGCATCACAGAGACTTCTAGTTTTTGAAAAACAGGCGAAGGTTTTTATTCAATTACTGGAAGCCTATTTGCATAACATGCTGCTAAAAATATAAAGGTCGCATGACATTAACATTTTATTTGTTTATGAATTCAAGAGTACTGGAACCATTTCATTTTATGTTTGATTATAAGCAGGTTTTCTAGGATTTCAATATCAATGCCTATTCAGATTTTATTTTTCCAACTGCCATTAACAAAAATAAATAAACCAAAAAATATTTAATTACCCTTTGAAGGCAAAACATGTTTAAGGAAGGTCAATTAAACGTTTGATTGTAGTGACCTATTGGACCGCTTTGAAATTGGCCGCACAGTCAGGTACACCACTGCGACCCCTTGTGGCATTGAGATTTTCCAGATATGAAAATCTGAGTAAAATGTTAAGTTTTCACTAATTTTTGTTCACCTCCATTTGCTTGACCTGCCGCGCTCGATCATCTTTTAAATGAGTTTTACTTTCAAGGTCGAGCTCTAGGTCACTGACGTTCTGCTTCAGTTGTTGGCACTTCAGAACTGCTTCATCTCGCTCATGGTAACAGTCGTCCAACTCCTCTCGCAATTGCCGCATCTGATCCAACAGGTTATTAAAAAAATATTGTAAATACAGAAAATCTCAACAAAAAACAGAAATTCCTAGACATGCACAACAAAGCTATGGTTTCTCTAATCAGAGTTATACAGACCTGGCGTGTATTTACAGCACTTTATGTTTTGAAAGAAGATTATTTTAACTTCAGTTATTTTTGTGATTATTGCTATGCAGGTACATTTAAATGTGAAGAAAATAAGTTTTCCCCCAGATTTCACTTTATAAAAGACGTGGATTTATATAGCACCTTTAATGACCACCGGACGTCTCAAAGCGCTGTACAGCCAATGAAGTACTTTGGAGTGTAGTCACTGTTGTAATGTGGGAAACGCGGCTGCCAATTTGCGCACAAGCAAGCTCCCACAAACGGCAATGTGATAATGACCAGATAATCTGTTTTTGTTATGTTGATTGAGGGATAAATATTAGCCAGGACACCGGGGATAACTCCCCTGCTCTTCTTCAAAATAGTGCCATGGGATCTTTTGCGTCCACTTGAGGGGCCAGATGGGGCCACAGTTTAACATCTCATCCGAAAGACAGCACCTTCATCAGTGCAGCACTCCCTCAGCACCGCACTGAAGTGCCAGCCTAGTTTTTGTGCTCAAGTCCCTGGAGAGGGACTTGAACCCACAAGCTTCTGACTCAGAGGGGAGAGTGCTACCCACTGAGCCACAGCTGACACATGATAATAAAGGTTTAAAAACCAAGTAAGTATGCCTGAAGGTCAGCCATAGCTCTGTGGGAACATTCTTGGCTCTGAGCCAGAAAGTTGTGGGTCTAAGCCCCACTCCAGAGACATGAGCACATAATCTAGACTGACACTTCAGTGTAGTAATGAGGGAGTGTCAGAGGTGCTGTCTTTCGATGAGATGTTAAACCAAGGCCCCTTCTACCCTCTCAGATGGGCATAAAAGATCCCATGGCACTATTCAAAGAGCAGGAGAATTCTCCCCGTGTCCTGACCAACACTTCTTCCTCAAATTGACACCATTAAACAGATTAACTGGTCATTTATCTCATCGCTGCTTGTGGGACTTTCGTGTGTGCAAGTTGGCTGCATTTCCCTGCTGTTCCTACTGGTGTGGCAGCCTCGATGGCATTCCCAGCAAGATTCCCATCTTTCCCAGTATTCCTGCAGCCAGTGAAGTGACAGATTACAGCTGCAGCCAAGTCAGCTCCCCCAACAACTGGTTAATATTAAAGACTTTCCAAACTCAGCCAAAGAATGGTTCCAAAAATCTTAAACAGTCAAAAACGACTATGCAGAGACTTACAGTAATGGAGGTGGGTATCCCTTTAAATGCCACTGCTGCAGACAGCATCTTGAGTGGTCACACCATGTGGTTCTTGGTGGGCTTAAGAATCATCAAATTAAACGTTCCCAGGCACCAATTTCCCCAAAAGGGTCCCAATTGAAGGGCTACACCCCTATTTATATAATTTAATGAGCTAGCATTCATTTCAGGCGGCCGTCTGTGATATCCAAGGATACGTTAACCAATATGGCGGCTGCCACATGTCATACGCACTTCTTGCGCGGCAAGTACCACTGCAAAATTGCTACAAGGAATGCCGAAAACTGGGTAAAATGTAATTGAATTTCTACTCCGAGAGATCTTAAGCAATCTTGTGTTAGAAAATACTCTTTGTTCTTTTCAAAAATACTGGTGCCTAATTTCAAAATTGTTGTGCCTGTTTTCTGGTTTTTGCACATGTGAGAAACTGCCAAACCAGCAACCTTGGGTTGCTCTCAGGAACCCCCTAGTAACAGGCACAGCGTCCAAACTGGTCATCTACCCATTTTTTTTTTTTAAATGGCATGGGCATGGGCAAACAAGAAAATGGGCATCCAAAACTCATCAGCCCGCGTCCTAACTCGCACCAAGTCCCGTTCACCTATCACCTCTGCGCTCGCTGAACGCCTCAATTTCAAAATTCACATCCTTACTTACAAATCCCTCCATGGCCTCGCCCCTCCCTATCTCTATAATCTCTTTCAGCCTCACAACCAGCCCCCCCCCCCCCCCCCCCCCCCCCCGAGATATCTGCGTCCCTCAAATTCTGTCCTCTTGACAATCCCTGATTATAACTGCTCAACCATCGGTGGCCGTGCCTTCAGCCGCCTGGGCCCTAAGCTCTGGAACTCCCTCCCTAAACCTCTCTACCTCCTTTAAGACGCTCCTTAAAATCTACCTCTGACCAAGCTTTTGGTCATCTGCTGTAATTTCTTCTTTTGTGGCTCGGTATCAAATTTTTTTTTTGTCTTATAACACTCCTGTGAAGCACCTTGGGATGTTTTACTATGTTAAAGGCGCTATATAAATACAGGTTGTTGCTGTGATTTTTTTTTAAAAGACGTGCAGCAATAGAGATCCCACCTTTAGCCAATAGATGGCAGTAACACGACGAGCCTTCACTGGAACCCCCATCAATTCTGATCAGTACAATAGCAGTTTTATTCAACATTACAGCTTCATAATCCCCAGCAATTATTTCTGATTAAATCCATAGTACTCACTGGAATATAAAACATTATTTAAAACAAATATATTAAGTATCTAAACTGAATTTAAAACAACTACATATCTTGTCTATCATGCTCAACTTCCACTCCATGAATTTGGTGCAGTGTGCTGGTGCAGAGGGGATGCGAGATAAAATCTGAGCCAACACTGAGATTACATAGAAGGAAGTAAATACATGGCAGATTAGTTATATGGGGCTAGAGTTTCCCTAACCTGCTTTTCTGCCGCCCTCACCCGAGGTGTGCCGTTTTTGTCCGTCTCCAAGCGCGTCGAAAAAAGAAGTCGGTATTCTGGTCGCTCCCCAGCCTCTCCTCCATCGTGACGCAGCGTGGCCCAATGGATTGGGGGCGGAGCCAGGTCCCAGCGCTGAAAACAGTGCCAGGACCTCTGCACATGCGCGCTAGAGTCTGCGCGCATGTGCAGTAGCTCCTGGCAGGCCGTTTCTGTAAACGCGCGCTGCAGTCTGTGTGAGAGGGGCCCGAAGCACACCGTCCCTAGCCCTGGCCGAATGGGCTCCCTCATCGGCGGCCCACTGCATTCCCTAAGGTAGGACTTCTATTTTTTATTTGTTATTTACTGATTGAGTTTGGTGCTGTAGGTGCAGGACTCCTATTTTTTTATTTATTATTTAATGATTGCTTATTACTTTGGTCTTGATGCTTTAGATGCAGGGTTCCTTCTATTTTATTTGTTAATTAATTGCTTATTATTTTTTGTTTGGTGCTTGGTTGTGCTTTAAATGTAGTTACTTGCGCCGATTCCTTAACTCCAGGTAAGGTTTTTCTGTGCGGACAGAAGTGATAACGTACGTTGGCCAAAGTTAGTTTGGTGCAACTATTTGCTGGCCAAACGCCTAAAACAGGGGTAAGTGGCTGGGAACGCCCCCTTTAGAAAAAAAACTGAATTAAAAAAAACCTAACTAACTCACTTACACTGGCGCAAATTAAATGGCCAGAATTGCAACTAAAAAAATAGTCCAGAAAAATCAAGTTGCTCCAAAAAAAAAAGGAGCAACTCCTGGGGAAACTTAGACCCTAGATCTTGGTCAGTGGGACTAAATTAGTTATGGGGCAACTTCAACTGCAAACAAACAGATTTTTGGAGGAAAACATCAGTGGTGAAAATCTTAATCTTTGAAGATATAATTAAATGATGAAGAGCTTAACTCTCATCATCTATCCATTTAACAACTGAACTACCAAAAGGGCCACATTCATATGTAAAAAGGATATGGAGTTCAAGTAAAGTTCTTAAATTAAGGCAGAAAATGCTGGTAACACACAGCAGGTTCAGGTAGCATCTGTGGAGCCAGAGAGTTAACGTTTCTGGTCGATGACCTTTCATCAGAACTGATGGACCTGAAACGCTGGCACTGATATTTACTCAGCACCATGAAGAAAACCAGGGTGGGGGGGTGGGAACGACTTCCAGATGGGAAAGCTGGAAGTAACGGTTTCCTGGAGATCCTGCAGGATTTAGCTGCACTGCATGAATAACTGGCAGCACTGCAACTTGGATTTTCAAGAGAGTCGTGCAGCAAGGATTTAGACACCGTTTGACACAAGTTAAATCCAAGAACGGCCTTCACTTTTTTTTCTATTTCATAGTAGCTGTTCCACAATTGATTATTTTCAACTGTCTAACTCCTTATTAGGATTAGTAGGGCAATACAATAGACTATGCCTCATTATTGAAAATCATTGCTTGTACTCGAAGACTGCATTAGAAATGCTACTATGAGGCTCAGTGGGTAGCACACTTGCCTCTGAGTCAGAAGGTTGTGGGTTCAAGTCCCACTCCAGGAACTTGAGCACATAAATCTAGGCCGACACTCCAGTGCAGTACTGAGGGAGTGCTGTACTGTCGGAGGTGCCGTCCTTGAGATGAGACGTTAAGCCGAGGCCCCTTCTACCCTCTCAGGTGGACGTAAAAGATCCCACTGCACTATTTTGAAGAAGAGCAGTGTCCTGACCAATCAGCAGCATCATCATCATCATAGGCAGTCCCTCGGAATCGAGGAAGACTTGCTTCCACTCTTAACATGAGTCCTTAGGTGGCTGAACTGTCCAATACGAGAACCACAGTCCCTGTCACAGGTGGGACAGATAGTCGTTGAGGGAAGGGGTGGGTGGGACTGGTTTGCCGCACGCTCTTTCCGCTGCCTGTGCTTAGTTTCTGCATGCTCTCGGCGAGGAGACCCGAGGTCTCAGCACCGTCCCGGATGCACTTCCTCCACTTAGGGCGGTCTTTGGCCAGAGACTACCAGGTGTCAGTGGGGATGTTGCACTTTATCAAGGAGGCTTTGAGGGTTTCCTTGAAACGTTTCCTCTGCCACCGTGAAGGAGTTCCGAGTTGAGCTTTGGGAGTCTCGTGTCTGGCATGCGAACAATGTGGCCTGTCCAGCGGAGCGGAACTGTGCACATACAGAGCCTGAACTCCAAGTCATAGTCAACGTATTTACTGAGGCGTACGAAAGCAAGGGCCTGCCAATATTTCTCCCTCAATCAACATAACAAAAAAAAAAACAGATTATCTGGTCATTATCACAATGCTGTTTGTGGGAGCTTGCTGTGCGCAAATTGGCTGCCGCGTTTCCCACATTACAACAGTGGCTACACTTTTTTTTTTAAAAAGTACTTCATTGGCTGTAAAGCGCTTTGAGAAGTCTGGTGGTCATGAAAAGCGCGATATAAATCCAAGTCTTTCTTTACTAGATTGGATCAGTACCCAGTTACTGAGAATTTATGCATGAAATCTTCCATCTGCAGCTAGATGTAGGAGCTTTGCTGTTAAGAGATTGTCAACGTAATTTGATAGTGATATTTTTGCTTCCTCTTCTACAACAAAGCAAAGCACACAGCAAAGCAGACCCAGTTGGAAGGGAAGATTGCCAGCTTCCTGCAACATCATTATGATAATGGCTCCACAGAAGCCTGGTGAGCTGTGTTTAATGAGCTCAACCCACCACCCCTACCCCTCAAGCAGGTTGTAGAATTAACATACAATAAAAATATCATAATTATGAAAACTGCCTTTTTGTACACCAGCTTCAACAAAAGTGCCAGATGTTTTCTCGGCGCTACGGAGATTCTATCCACACCAACACTGGGACATGCACTAGGAATTCCTATAATTCAATGAGAAACGATATCCTGCTCAATGTGGATCAAGTGATTTGGTGCGATAATTCCTGGAAACCCCCAACCTTCCTGAGATTAATAATTGAGCGTATGATATTACAACCTACCTTATGTAGGTTTTAGAAAGTTTGGTAAAATCTGAAAATTGGACATCCTTGTGACTATTTGTAACAATAAAGTTTGCTGCAGAACCTACATAATTGCATCTGATACATTCTGTGATGCAGTGAATTAACTAGATAATAAGAAATGTAGAGATACTCCAAAATACATCTCCTGCCAGATGTACTCATTCCTGACCTGTGATCTTAAGATTCTTGCTAAAGTACTAGCAAACAGATTGAGCTGCCATCTCCCAAACTAGTCCAACCCAAATTCGACGGGATATTTTTTCCCATGACATATTAGCAGACGTAACAGGGTGGAACTAGAAACTACTTAATAACATATCCCACAAAAGTGGCATGTCTGCTAGGGAGAGAGAAGGATTAGAGAAATTATACCGTAGTATCAGGCAACAGCATGATTCTGCAATCCTGGTCATATTTAAACAACAAAACCTCAGGTAACAGCATTATGTGGGCGAATGTTCCCTGGGCACAAGCATGAGCTTTGTTACTAGCATTCTTCGTACTGCTATTCAGTTTAGCAGGTCACCACTTATGCCAAAAGAAAACAGAAGAAAAAAACTTGCATTTATAAAGTGCCTTTCACAATCTCGGACATCCCAACGTGCTTCGCAGCACAATGAAGTACTTTTGGAAATGTCGGCACTGCAGGAAAATGTAGTAGCCAATTTAGCAAGGTCCCATAAACAACAATGAGATTAATGTTGGCCAGGACACTGGGGCACTCTTCCAAAAGTGCCATGGGATCTGACCAGGCAGACAGCTCCAGCAAAAGTTATCATCTCTGACAATGTAGCACTGAAGTGTCAACCTAGATTATGTGCTCAAGTCTCTGGATTGGAGCTTGAATGCAATCTTCTGACTCGGAGGCAAGAATGCTACTACTGAGCCACAGCTGATACCAAAGACCAGTTTCTCAGTGAAATTAGGATGCTCTAGAAATGCCAGTGGCTACTTTTTTTTTTTAACCTCATGGTAAACACCAAGAGAATTACCACATTGTCGTATCACAAGATTGTGAATTAAGAATGCCACAAAGCAACCAGCTTGTTCTGAAGCCAATTGATGAGGACAGGAAATTTTTAGGAAGTAAAGAAACCTCAGGTTCCCAAGTGTGGCTTTTGTAATCTTTAACTATTAGTCATAATTTCCATTGCTTTCAATGGGAAATCGCGTGACAGTTTTGGGATTCATTCTTATGGAACATATTTATGCTCAGGCTAAAATCAATGGGAGAGAAAGTTTAGTGTGATGTCTCAATATGATTGTTATTTTGAGTACATATTTTTAGGCAATAGAGATGCCACTTTTGGTAAAGCTTTGCATTGGCATAGAGTAGGGTTTGGATTTATCATCAGATAAAATAGGAGGAAAACAGGTGTTGAATGAATGGTTCTTTCAAAGGAATGCTGGTAAGCCTGTTGCTGTAAAGGTTCACTCTGCCAGTTAGGATTACAGTGTATGAATAAGTTCACGCTTCGGTTGCTGAACAAAAGTTCATCAATGTATTTGCCTATGGCTGATCAACTCTTGAATGTACAGAGTTTTGTTCTTTAATGTACTCTTTCTTTCTCCAACAGAGAGCAGGAAGCTCAGAGTATACTGCAAGCAACTGAGCCCACCGGTCTAGATATTTTGGAACACTGTTTAAATCAATTATTAAATGTTTTGTGTGAAGTAAGTACAATAAATAAAAGGTTTTTAATGGGGAAAAAAAATCTGAGGATTAGGTAGCAAAGCTAATAATTGTTTATTTGTAGTTAATTATACTGAAAGCTCATGTCATATATGTGGCAATGGAGATATTCAGGACGTCCAATTTCACAACAATCTTTTACAAGGTTTAGAATGATGCAAATGGCAAGTATACTTTTCTGCCACTCTTACTCTACAAAATGAACTTGGGGTCCAAATAAACATTTCTAAAATTTCATTTTACCAATGCAATGTCAGTTTTCTGTGTGTTCAGTAAAGTTAAGAATTTGTTCAACTTTCCACTGAACTGAACTTTCTTTAGAAGTCCTTTGGTCAAAGGTTATTGGTCAAAGGTTAAATAAACACAGTTATCTTGCATTACCTCATCCTGCAGTTTCTTGGTTATCAGTTGAGATTTCTCAGCCTCCAGGGCTTTAGTTTTCAGTTGCTGCTGCAGGGCAGTCAGTTGATTGCGATTCTTTTCCTTGTACTCATCAAGCTCCTTCCGCAGATCAAGGCTCGACCTCTGTGAATCCTTACTCATCTCAGCCATCTGCATAAGGTAACAGCGGTAAAATCAAAGTGGGGGAAGGGGGAAAAGAGAGAAATAAACATTTCTTTTAAAAGGTCCAAATTATGTACCAAGAAAAAAAGCTTGACTCAGAATCATAGAATCTTACAGTACAGAAGGCCATTTAAGCATCGTGCTTCTTCCAGCTCTTTGAAAGAGCCATTCATTTAGTTCCACACCCCCACTCTTTCCCCACAGTCCGGCAATTCTTTTCCTAAGTATTTATCCAATTCCATTTAGAAAGTTACTATTGAATGGGGTTCCACCATGCCACATGGTAACAAGTCACTGCATTAAAAAGTTTATCCTGATCTCCCCTCTGGTTATTTTGCCAGTGTCAGCGAGTTACCGACCCTCCCGCCAATGGAAACAGTTGCTTCTTACTTACTCTATCAAAATCCCTCAACTTTAAACACCTCTCTTAAATCTCCCCTTAACCTCTTCTGCTCTAAAGAGAACAATCCCAGCTTCTCTAGTTTCTCCTTACAACTGAAGTCACGTGTGCCTGCGGCTTGAAATTAAAGAAAAATTCCAATATGCATAAAAAGCAAGAATGACAGGATCTTACTTCCTTCCCTGGCATGGCACAGCACAAGCACATTGGTTCTTCACCAACTCCCCCCTCTCTATTATTTGTTCATCAGGCTAGAGGACAGACAGGCGACTTGGTCACAGACTTGCCTTTTGCTAGAGCTGCAGTACTGCCACAAAGCAGTGAATGAAAGAAGCCTGTTGGGACGGATTTTCCCTCCCTCCTTCCAAGGAAAAACCCATATCCCTTACTCTACCCACAAGTCCCAATTCTTAGGGACATTATCCAGAGCACCATAACTGTTCCAGCCATGTTATATTGGCCGCACATACTGGGCACTCAGGATATATTGGCCGCACCTACTGGGTGCGCAGGTTGTATTGGCCGCACATACTGGGCACTCAGGTTATATTGCCTACACACACTGGGTGCTCAGGATATATTGGCCGCACCTACTGGGTGCGCAGGTTGTATTGGCCGCACATACTGGGTGCTCAGGTTATATTGGCCGCACATACTGGGCACTCAGGTTATATTGCCTACACACACTGGGTGCTCAGGATATATTGGCCTCACTTACTGGGTGCGCAGGTTGTATTGGTCGCACATACTGGGCACTCAGGTTATATTGCCTACACACACTGGGTGTTCAGGATATACTGTCTACACACTGGGTGCTCAGGGTATATTGCATGCATACACTGGGCACTCAGGTTATACTGCCTACACACCGGGTGCTCAGGTTTTCTTTAAAATCTGGAGCACTATTGTGCATCCACAAACACATGTTTGATACATGATACATGATATGTCACCATCCCACCCTCTAAGCAAGGGAGTAATGTGGGGACACCCAAAGAGTGTAAAATGTAATTAAAATGTACTTTCATTACTTACTACAGTACTGTATTCAGAGGTTTAGCTCTACAATTTCATTATTTGATAGCCTTTGAATAAGCAGAAATATGTAATTTAATTTCACTTCTCATTTAATTCTTTTAACTTTTGTTTTAAAGAGCTGAAGATGACTTGAGGATAGGTTTACAGCAATGTCACAGCTCTTAAGTTAACTCTTTATTGACTGGATTATTTTATCAGGGTTAAGAAGTGGGAAGGTATCCTCCCATCATGAATTATTGAAGCATAACATTCACTGGATACTAGCTAAATGGTCTGCACCATGTTGAAGTGTTGATATAAAGGATTCAACCTCTTTCTGAAGCTTTTCAACTGTCTTGTCCAATTGCCTTCTCTCATCCTCCATTTCATTCTTTGTTTTCTTTAAAAGATCTTTTTGAACTGTCTCTGTTTTAAGTCTTTCACTTAGTTCCTGATACTCCTGTGATCGCTTGTTGAGATTTCTCTGTAAAGTGAGAAAAATATTAAGCAGCTAAAATTACTCATTATTTCAAGGGTTATTACATGCACAAATTAAGTGCCAATGCAGAATATGTTCATGTTTGAACTAAGGCTGGACTATGTGTTACTGTACATCACAAAGAAATGACTTGTAGGTGACAATGCCCTTTATACACATTACTACAAGTTGTGGGTTTTTGTATGGAATAGCCAATTAAAGCTACATCATGCCATATTGCACACTTAGCGAACTAGAGTGGATATAATGTATCTGATCAAACGTAGCATCGAAGCTGCAGAGAAAGTCTGTATCATACAGAAAAGCAAATGAGATGCTAAATTGCACAAGGAGGCCTTGTTCTCCGTGGTCCACATCAGGATCCAACATACTTTGGTGCACTCCTCTTCTTTCTTATGGTACCTGTAGTAGCGAAGCAAATATGTCAATATCTAAGTTGGATATCCAGACCAAAGCTTCCGGTGTAACAGCGTGGATATCTTGTAGACTGCCTACAAATTTCCTCTGAGGGCAGTGCTCAATGATGTGCCCCAGGGTCTGATTAGGAGCTCCACAGTCGCATGATGGGGAGGCTTTAATATTCCACCTTTGGAGAATGTGGCAGCATCGACCGTGACCGGTTCTGAGGCGGTTGATGGTTGTCCACTGTTAGCGAGGAAGGTTTGAGCCTTCAGGTTGCACTGTGGGGTCCTCTATAAGGCATCCATTCCGTATGTTGCAGTTCTTCCAAGCATTTCGCCATCGGTCACTGACTAAAGACTGGGACAAGGAGCAATGAGGAGCAGGAGCAGGTGGTTGGAGAGATCAGGATATATCAGAGCTGCATCAGGAGAAGCCACCTGTACTCCACAAAATGGTTATATTAGCTAAGACAGAACTACAGAACATGGACCTCACAGAGGAGGTGTGTGTGTGTGTGTGTGTGGAGGCAATGGGCCTGAGTTTGGTCAAACCAAGTTCCGCCCATGTACCCTCGAAAGGACTGCTAAGATCCTGACGGTACTTTGGGCGGAAGTTTGGTGGAAAAATGGAGGGAAAAAACGCCCGGAAAAAATGGGCATTACACGCCGATTCTGGGCAGCAGCGGGAGGTAGGTCGGATTCTGTAACGCCGAGGATAGAGTCGGACCCAGGGAGGGAAGAACGGGAAGAAAAATGTTCAACAAATAAAAAAAAACGATTACAAATCCTTCTGAGGACCCTATCCAACAAAATCGCTGCAAAATAAATGAAGAAAACGAGCGCACTAACCTTCTTTTGCCGGTCTTCATACTTACCGTCCAGGTAAGACCTGCCTCCACGCGGCAGTCTCTTCAGCTGCCGGAGCGGTGGGCCGGCCGGACCAATCTCGGGAGGGAGCAGACAGGAGGACTTTTGTTGGCATTGTACGCTGGCGTCGCCAGTGGACGCTCCCCAGTGGTCTTCTCTCCCCGCCATTATGAGGGCCTCACCAAACTCGCTCGGAGGGGAGAGTGCCAAAAAAATAGAGACCCCGCCGAGAAAACTCAGTGGCAGCTGGTGGTAAGTGGGCCCAATGTCTCAGTAGAGAGCATTTCGTACAGGTTTGTGACATAATTGGACATCGGTGCAATCGTTCTCCCCAGAAGCTAATTCAGTGCTCCTTCATTATATCTACAAGGGCACTGTTGCTGAATCTTGCCTTCCTTTGACAAAACCTTTGCTCCACTGCTAACACTTTTCTTTAGTCATAGGTGAATTACCAGAAAACATGTACTTTAAGCTGCTGTTACACGGGACGAGATCAGTGCTAGTGCCGCCCATCTCAAAGTACAACTCTCATCCGTTTGTGATGCCTGGAGCCCCTGATCCACATTCTGAAATTTCCAGTTTAGGTCGACAGCCCACGTTACGTGATTGAATCCTACAAAGCCTCTTCAAATACTGATCCTGCGCGTCCTGCTCCAAATCCCTGGAGAGGCGATGTAGCGGGATGAGGCCAGCTGCTGTGCGTTTTCGCTCGCTTGTTAGAAACTTAAACGTTGCTCGAGCATCAGACGTGTCCTGTACTTGCACAACGATCCCCTTCCTCCTCATGAACATCAACAGTTTGGAGTCCAGTCCCCTGACGCTCACTCACCCAGCCCTAAAACCAGAGTCTCTATTTTGGGTTCCAACAAAAACAACTTGCATTTAAACAGCGCCTTTAACGTAGTAAAATGTCCTAAGGTGTTTCACAGGAGTATTATCAAACACAATTTGACACTGAGCCACATAAGGAGATATTAGGGCAGGTGATCAAAAACTTGGTCACAGAGGTAGGTTTTAAGGAGCGTCTTAAAAGGAGGTGAAATAGGTAGAGAGGCGGAGAGGTTTAAGGAGGGAATTACAGAGCTTGAGTCCCAGGCAGCTGAAGGCACAGCCACAAATGGTGGGATCAGGGATGCGCAAGATTTTGGAGGGTTGTAGGGCTGGAGGAGTTTGCAGAGATAGGGAGGAGCAAGGTCATGGAGGGATTTGAAAACAAGGATGAGAATGTTAAAATAGAGGCATTGCCAGACCAGGAGCCAATGTAGATCAGCGAGCATAGGGCTGATGGGTGAACAGGACTTGGTGTAAATTAGGATATGGACAGCAGAGTGTTGCATGAGATCAAGTGTACGGAGGGTGCAAGGTGGGAGGCCAGCCAGGAGAGCATTGAAATTGTCCAGTCTATAGGTAACAACGGCTTGGATAAGGGTTTCAGCAGCAGATGAGCAGAAGCAGGGGTGGAGACAGGCAATGCTACAGAGGTGGAAGTAGGCAGTCTTGGCGATGGAGAGGAATACGAGGTCGGAAGCTCAGCTTAGGGTCAAATAAGACGCTACGGTTGCGAATAGTCTGGTTCAGCCTAAGAAAGTGGCCGGGAAGAGGGATGGAGCTGGTGGGCTAGGGAACGGACTTTGTGGCAGGGACCGAAGACAATGGTTTTGGTCTTTCCAATACTCTACCAAAAAAGGTAGTTAAGAACTCTGCCACTCCAGGCTGCAATGTAAATACAAAGCAGGCTGCACGCTAATAATAAGCCATGTCCTTTGGCCACCTAAGTGGCGAAAGTGCTCATGCCTACTCTGTATAATCCAGCAAAGTGGTTCTGGGATCACTCTCTTATATGGACATACCCCACCTAAATATTCACTAACAGCAACTTTAAACCATACACAAGCTCAGTTGTTCTAAGACAAATGCAGCTCCTATATTGCTCAGCGTTGGCTTTGCAGAACCACTTCAGGAAGAAGTTCTGTAATATAAATGCGCTATAAAGCTAGTCACAAATTAACCGGTGGCTTTTACAAGTACAATTACTGTATTTAAATAGGTAGTAATACTGTGGAGAGACATACTTATACTCTAAAGTATTTCCCATAAACATTGTGCGATAAGCCTATCTGTAAATACTTATATTGGAGAGGAGAAATGCCAAATTTGAGTCATAAGGGGGCCTGCTAGATACCGGGCAGTCAGGCCTCTCTACTAGAAAAGACCACTGAATTACATTAATCATTAGGTAGGTTTTATTATGATCAGCTTGTTTCTCAGTCATTGATGCTGATTCCAGTGTCAACGCAATTAAAGATCCAGTAGTGGTCAGGTCATTAGCACTGGGATCCGCACCCAAGAGCAGGAAGGATACGAGTCCCTAATCAACATAATTGCCTTAATACAGGTTGTACCTCTCCAGTCCGGGACTCCTTGGTCCGGCAACCTCCTTGGTCCGGCAACATCCCTGGTCCGGCATCATTCCCGGTGGGGGAGTCACGACCCACACTGTGTCCTGGGGCTGGCTGCTCCTCTTCTGCCTGCTGCCTCCAATGTTCCCTCCTTGGTCGGGTTGGCGCGGAGAGGGAGCGAGGAGCGTGGCGGCTGACTGAGGCGCCGACTCTGGGCCTGAGAAATGCTGCGCAGTAGGCTTCTGCGCAGCGCATGCGCAGAACGCGGACGGGTTGTTGTCAGTAGCGTTGTCAGCAGTACCCGGTAAGTCTAGGGTACTGCTGACAACACTAGGGTCAGTGTGACCTCCAGTGGTCCGAAAAATTCTCTGGTCAGGTCCCTGAGGTACAACTTGTTGTTCTTCTCTGTCCAAACATGGTAGATCTTCAACAGGCTGCTCGCAGACTCGGGAAATTAGAATTTCTCTTCTCAGATGGAGAAATTACATTTCTTTTTAAGTACAGGTATCTGGTAATTGTATAGTTGGATAATAGATATGAATGCCTCCCTCTGCTATTTTAGTGTTCATACCTATTGCCCCACAGCGTAATATCAATGCCAAGGTTTATGGGGGGGTAACTTTACATTGAAAGCAATTCACTGTCGAGAATTGTCCTCCTTTAACTTGGTTTTATTTTGTTTATTGGTGCACTGCTTGAAGCTCAGATAAATACCTGGACATCTTCCAGCCGGCTCTCCAAAGCTCTTTTTGCGAGTGAAATGTCCTGTTCTTGGTCTCCAATTTCTCTCAAGGCAGCTTCCAGCTGCTTCTTCTCTTGCTGCAAAAGTTATAGTGGAAGAGTTTTTAAGTTTATCTCTGAATCGAAATTTAATGAGACTATAATGTTGCTATACTGGAATGCTGACACCCGCAACTTGGAGACACAAATTTGAATCTGGGTCAGATAGGGCTTACTTTTCTCCAAAGCAGTAAGATTGCCAGGAAAAGAACAGTGACTAAATGTAATAAAAACAGAAAATGCTGGAAATATTCAGCAGATCAGGCAGCATCTGTGAGAGAGAAACAGAGTTAACGTTTCAGTGTCTTTTGTGGCTGCATTACCTCCAGACGTGCGAGTTTATCCTTCAACCTGTTCTCTTCTATCTTCATGTTATAAATCATTTGATTGAGATCACCAATTTCAGCCTGTAGTTGTACAATTTTTCTCTTCAGTGTTTCATTTTCATCCGTGAGATGGTTCACGTGATCCTCCGCAGTGTTCTTTGCTTGTTTGGCTGCAATTCTTTCTTGCTCCAGTGCATTTTTGCTCTGTTGGAACAATTTAGTAATACATGCTGTGAGATTTTAATATTTCAATAAGATTTCAATAGCAATATAAATATAAAGAGGTGTCTTGATCGAGACAAAATACACAATCACTCCCAGTGAGCACATTAAAATACACAAAACGTCTCTCCTCCAATTGGTTCGTGGGTGAATGCACCACTGAACCATATAGACCAGGTTAGTCTCATTTGGTCTCAGTAATCCTGAGCTAAGGAAGAGATGGAACCAAAAATATACTTGTCTAATGATCTAAAATGGCAGCTTGCAAGGAGCCCCCTCTGAAGTTACTTCACGCCTCATCTTTCCATTACATTACATACCAAAGCCACTAACAAGTGTACAAAAATAAGCACTTATTCAATTTCACTGCCAAAAAAAAGCTGAAATCCGTTTTAAGAGCATCACCTGCAACATTAGTTTATTGTCTCTCAAAGGCAAGCTTCTACCCCTGCACCTAGAGATCACAGGGGACACTGCTGGTAAGGTTTGTAAAGCCCATAGTGTTCAGCGTAGTGTGCAACAGATGTGTATATCTATATATGGTCCCCATCGTCAATTGGGGCTGGAATTTCGGTTGTCGACAAAAACGGTAGTTTTACGCCAAAATTTTCGCTGCGCTATCATTTTTAAGACCTAAATTTCAGCCTTAACTTCGGTAAAATCGACGATGCACAACAATTCGCGGTGCAAACCACGAGTTTTGGCAACTTTAGTCTGAGGCTGGTAGCGCTGCGAGAGAGGCCTTGGGAGGGGGGAAAACAAAAATTGCAAAAAAAAACATTCACAAAACCCTTACCTACTAAATCGCTGAAAAATAATTAAAAAATAAAAACTTTAACTTACCTTTTTTTTTTGCAGGTCTTCAGTCTTACCGCTGCTGGCAGGGCTGCACCGCCAGGTTTGATCCGTCAGTATTCTGGGCGTGGCAGAGACTGACGAAAGTACGACAGTATCGCAATCCGCAGCGTAGCACGTCGTTTCACATCGGCACACCTCTCCCCGGTGGTACGCGGAACTACCACCGCAAGAAGATGCCCGAAGATCCTGCCGACTGGATTTTTGCCGCAGAGGGTCAAATCACGGCAAAAACCCGGTCATAAATTCGGCGAAATTGTAACCCATAGTGTGCCGACTGGAACAGGTTCATGTGCAAAGATTGCAGCTATGACGTATTGGGCCTTCCTGACCAGCAAGATCCTGGGTTTAATCCCAGACTGGGCTGAATGATCTGATCTTAGCCAGGATGTTAATAAAGGCATTTCAATTGGCCTAAATGCCACTGTACTAGAGAGGAGAGGTTGGGGAGGGTAGGGGGGAAAAAGATAAATATTTCCTGTTCCTGATAGTTATTGTGGGAAGCTTCCTTGTATGGACATTGGGACAATAGTATTGGATTCATTGCTGATGCCATGATTAGTCTACATGACTGAATGGCCTGCCAGAACTCTCAGACTCACAAAGGAAATACTGAAAAGTCAGCCTGTGCCCGTCGAACCACATCCCAGCATGAGTCAGGATAGTCAGAAGAGAATTTTTTTTTAAATACATTCATGGGGAAGAAAACAGAAAGCTTCACTCAGCCAATGGCCAAGCTATGCCCGATATGGGAGGGCTTGTTCCTGTAAATGCATTCAGTTCCTCACTGACAGCCCTTACTTCGAGCACCAAAATTTAATCCAAAGAAAGTAAATTAAAAATCTTTCTCTCCTCCCCATTTTAGAAGTTTTACCTCCCACAGATAATATGGGAAATGTAGGGAAAAAAGTAACAAAAAGGGATTATGCATCTTCACACTTGTAATTACCTAACAATATCAACATAGAAACTGGTGGTGTTTTTACACCAATGAATCAGTTTCCAACAAGTGCTGAGATTGCTGGTGCTCTCAATTCGCATTATTTATACACAACTCATTGCTTCCGAGTTGTGCCTATGACCAAGGGCTGAAGACCTTCCCCAGATGTCAGGAAAGGTCCTTTCAGGCCGGCAAGGCCAGAACCAAAGTACAGGTACTGCCAAAAGAATAAAAGCGCAACACTACCTCAGCAAAACCAAAACGGATATACATGGCATCCAGAGTCATTGGTAGCACAAGCCTACAGGTGCATTTAGCTTACTACAGTGTTGCCAACTACCACCAGGCCTTGCACAGTTGACAGTACATCTAAGTGTAAACTAACATAACTCCAGACAGCCGATGACTACAGTGACTGACTTTTTCCCAGGTTTCGAAATCCGTTGGCCAATGACTTCTCACACTGACCAACTAAATTACAGGGCTGGTTCAGTGCATCAACGTGCTTGTATTGTGACAATGCCGTCATATGATATGATCATTTTCACACATGGAAGTGATTCAGTGTTGCAACACATTATGCAGAAGCAATGATGTGCTACCCCCAGTGTAGAAATTCAAGGTCCATGGATTTGGGACCAATCTCCAATTAGCCTCTACAGAGTTTGGAACAAGATGTGTAGGCACTTTCTGATTACTCTTCCGGTATCTACCATGGACCCTAAAAGGTAAAAGTGCCTTGCATTTGTCACTGTTGGCACTTTGTCTTCAGCAGTGCAAGGAGTACCACCACTTGATCTGGGTCTCTGTGCAGCCAAAGGCAGTAACACTTTCTCACTGCAGAGCCGCCACCTGTGTCTATTTAACAGTACAAACGCAGCATTATCTGAACATGGAGGTCAATGGAAATAGGACCTACATCTCGATTCAGTTACAACGTGTATTTCAAGAAAGACCAAAGGCACTTTCACATTTAGCGTTTATTGTGGGAGAGTGGTGTCAATACACATGAAAGTGTAGATCTATGATTCTGCTCATTGCAATAAGGGAGTTTTAACAACATTAAAAATGAGGAGTTGACACAAATACATTCCTCCAAAGAAACTCTAAAGTGTAGACGTGTCTCAGGCCTTTGAATGTTTGAAGTCTACGTAAAATCAAAATAAAAGCACTTGCCACCAGAACAAATGGGACAGATATCTCCCAACGCAATGCAGACAGGAACATGCTTGTCTGTAGTAAATGCTGCCATTCAGAACAATAAAGGGGAAGGTAGCCATGGGGGTACTTGTGCTGTCAGAATGCTGCCACGGTTCCTACTTTTCAAAGAGAGTAAGGTTTATCTGCAGGCAGCATCAGTAACAAATGATAATGTATTGTCATCCCTTTACTTGTAAGATCAAGATATCATGTGTACTTTTGGCCTGGCCAATAGCACAGTTTACAATAATCATCTCATTTAGAAGAACAGAAATTCCTTTAATGCAGTTGTTCGAGTCTGATGAAAGCAACACTCGTACGAAGCACAGCTATGTTCTCCCCAATCTACCTTCCTTGCTTCTGTTGCTATTGATGTAGAACAATTTCTAAATGGAAACACACATAATGTACATTTTCATAACTGTGCTACCTAATTTAAGGAATGCACAGAGTCATGTACAAGAGGCACTGATAGATTTCAATAGAAGCTCACTGCACCCACAAAATCTCCATTTGTGGGAGTCATGAGGGTCACATTCTTTATATTAAAACTGTGCCAGCAGCAGTGGGAATACCAGGCCCGCTGACAGCACACTCTCAATGTAAAAGTGCCTATAGGGATTTTGAAATGTAAAGTACACTGAACCCTTCTGCCCATAATTCTATTTTCTCAAGTATCTTTTCTCAAAACCTTTAGTAATTTATGGTTCTAGAGCTTTCGCCAGTAGAGAACATCGCTGAGCACTTTACAGAAAAGTGGCCACAAAGCAGGAGAGAAAAAGGATAGAGAGAGAAACAGAAGGGAAGTGAAAAGAACAGTTTTAAGGCAGCTTTTGAAAACAGTTAGGGGTGGAGGGAATTTGTGGAGTTCCAGAGGTTGGGGCGTAAGTGCCTGAAGGAATGGTCAGATTAGAAACAAATCAGTATCGCAAGAGTAGAGGGACCATGCAAGGACATATGGTTGGAGGAGATTGCATGAACAAGGGTATGGCCATGGAGGGATTTAAACAAGAGGATGAAGACCTTCTGGTAGATCTGTTGGTATAGAGGAAAACTGCAGAGCTGCTCGACAATTTGTGGTTGTAATAGAGGTGCAGACTTTGCACAAGAGAGGATGCAGGTCATTGTATGTCTAATAAATATATGGAGGCAGTTGGGCCAGCAACAAGAGCATTGGAGAAGTCCAGCTTTAAAATATTGAAGGCTATGGCTCCGCAGTGATGACACTAAGAAGAATATGGTCCAAGTGTTTTATTGGATATAGGGAAGAAGCTCAGCTCAAGGAGAACATGAAGCTGAGCCTTCATACCACCGGACTAGGCTTAAGGTGGCATTTGGAAAGGTTGATAAGAGTCCAGTGTGGCACTGACACTGATCCAAAGATGGAGGGTTTGGCTTTACCAACATTACAAGTGGATGGAAACTACGCGTCATTCCAGACAGCCAGTGAGAAAGGACGGCAACAGTCAGGGAATCAAAGGCAGAGATGGAGGGATAAAACACAGTGTCTTCGGAATACCTGTGGAAGTTGACCCCAAGCTTTCTGAGGGGCAGTATGTATGCTGATGAAGTCCTAGGGTGCACCAAAAGTGACCAGATGAGCATGTGAGGAGAAAATACTGGAGGAGATGTAGTGACTTCATTATGATGGCTGGGACTGGAACCGCAATGGAAAAGTCAGAAGGGAGGTGAACTGTGGAGGAGAGCCATTAAAGGATAATGGATAGTCAAAGAAGAGGATAAGGTGATACATGGTCAAAGTCTCACAGGACGACATTCGTGGCTTGGCCTAGGGCAGTCTTAGTCTTGTGGGTGGGCGCAACCCAGATGGGAATATCGTGAAACACGAGTTATAGCAGAGCTGAGTGTTGTAGCAAGAATGCAATGTGGAGGGTAAAGGAAGTTTAGTTGGAAAGAATGGTGGTGTTAGGAGGGTTTTAAGAATTGGGGTGATAATTGTAGTTTTGAAGAAGGCAGGGACAGTATCAGGAAATAGGAACAGATTAAATGAGGTCAGCCAGCAAGAAGCCGAGGAAGGGAAGTAGTCAGTGCCTAGATCGGGAAGGGTTCAAGGAAGCAATTAGTGTGGTTCAAGGGACACAAGTTTGCTGAACGCTTAAGAGGGAGCTACAGGACAAACAGTGAAGTGTGGAGAGGGTAGGGTTTTACTAGGAGGAGGGCCTTCTTCATAAAAATGCAACCATTCTACAGGGTGGTGCGTTATTGGGGGTTTTGGGCAGATCGTGAAAAGTGGTTGGCAAAAGTTACCCCACATGAGCAAATCAGGCGAGGGAGGCCCCAAGAGAGGAGAACAAGGCAGTTTGGTAACTGCTGGAATAGAATAAATACAGTGATGAAAACTATGAAATCCTGTCACTGGTCACTTTATTTTAAAATGTGTTTATTTTTAATGTTGAACTTTCATGGAGAAAAACATCAGAATCAATGACTTGGACCTCACTTACACATGGATCAAATTGGGTTCAGGGTTAGTAACTTAATGGGAATTTGGTTTATTCCCATTGCAACACACTTTCTCAAATCAGCTAAATTGTCAGCGGATATCAAAACTGTTATGTATGCAACCCTATGTAACCAGCATTTTACTGCCACCAGAGGGCATATCTATTGGAATTCCAAGGGATCCCAACATCCCTTGGGAGCACTGTATATAAACAGGCCTCCCATGCTGTACGAGCACTCTGGAGTTAGAATAAAGAGACTAAGGTCACACTTACTCACATTGCTTTATTCAAGATTTAACAACTGGCGACCAGATAACAAACCATGCAGAGAATGCAGAGAACGGTTGGCATCCTGGAGAAATTCTCAGAAGGGGATGATTGGGAGGCCTTCGTGGAGCGACTCGACCAATACTTCATGGCCAACGAGCTGGAAGGGGATGTGAACGCTGCCAAACGAAGGGCGATCCTCCTCACTGTCTGCGGGGCAACAACCTATGGCCTCATGAAGAATCTTCTTGCTCCGGTGAAACCAACAACCAAATCGTATGAAGAACTGTGTGCGCTGGTCCGGGAGCACCTCAATCCGAAGGAGAGCGTTCTGATGGCAAGGTATTGATTTTACACATGTCAACGGTCTGAAGGCCAAGAAGTGGCGAGCTACGTCGCCGAACTAAGGCGCCTTGCAGGACATTGTGAATTCGATGGATTCCTGGAGCAAATGCTAAGAGACTTTTTTGTGCTTGGTATTGGCCATGAGGTTATCCTTCGCAAACTGTTCACTGTTGAAACACTGAACCTGAGCAAAGCCATAATGATAGCCCAGGCATTTATGTCCACCAGTGATAATACCAAATTTTGCAGCATAAAGATGTTTCGGTGAGTACTGTACACAAAGTAACATCTTTTTCAGGCAGGAATGCATATGGCAGAACGTACACGCCTGCAGCTGCATGATCTCAGATGACTCAGAGTCCACCATCAAGCATTAATATGACGCAATTGACACCTTGTTGGCACTGCGGAGGTGATCATCGAGCCCATTAATGCCGCTTCAAACACTATGCGTGCAAAGGCTGTACAATAATGGGACACCTCCAGCGAATGTGCAGACGAGCTGCAAACCCTGCAAACCACCACGTTGCAGAGGAAGACCGATCCATGGCAGATCAAACTGGACTAGAGACTCAAACTGAGGAGACAGAAGCGTACGGGGTACACACCTTCACCACGAAATGTCCACCGATCATGTTAAAAGTTGAACTGAACGGAATTCCAGTATCCATGGAATTGGACACGGGTGCGAATCAATCCATCATGAGCAAAAAGGCCTTTGACAAGCTGTGGAGCAACAAGGCACACAGGCCCAAGCTGAACCTTATTCATACCAGGCTGAGAACTTACACTAAAAAGCTGATCCCTGTAATTGGCATCACAGCAGTAAAAGTCTCCTATGATGGAGCAGTGCACGAACTCCCACTATGGATTGTACCAGGAGATGGTCCCACACTGTTCAGCAGAAGCTGGTTGGGAAAAATCCGCTGGAACTGGGACGACATCCGAGTGCTTTCATCCATCGACGACGCCTCATGTGCCCAGGTTCTGAGCAAGTTTCTGTCGTTGTTTGAGCCAGGCATCGGAAGTTTCTCGGGGGCGAAGACGCAGATCCACTTGATTCCCGGTACACAATGCTTCCACCACGGGCGGTGCCATATACGATGCGAGAGAAAGTGGAGATCGAGCTGGACAGGCTGCAATGAGAGGGCATCATCGTGCCAGTGGAGTTCAACGAGTGGGCCAGTCCGCTTGTTCCGGTTCTCAAGGGCGATGGCACGGTCAGAATTTGTGGGGACTATAAAGTAACGATTAACCGTTTTTCGCTGCAGGACCAGTACCCGCTACCCAAGGCAGACGACCTATTTGCGACGCTGACAGGAGGAAAGACGTTCACCAAGTTGGACCTGACCTCGGCTTACATGACACAGAAGCTGGCAGAATCTTCGAAAGGCCTCAACTGCATCAACATGCACAAAGGTCTGTTCATCTACAATAGATGCCAGTTCAGGATTCGATCGCACGCGGCTATTTTTCAAAGGAACATGGAGAATCTGCTAAAGTTGGTTCCGTGCACCGTGGTTTTCCAGGACGACATAATGATCACAGGTCGGGACACCATCGAATACTTGCAGAGCCTGGAAGAGGTTCTAAGGTGGCTAGATCGTGTGGGACTCAGGTTGAAATGCTCGAAGTGTGTTTTCCTGGAGCCAGAGGTCGAGTTCTTAGGGAGAAGAATCACGGCAGACGGCATCAGACCCACCGACGCCAAGACGGAGGCCATCAAGAACGCGCCGAGACCACAGAACATGACAGAGCTGCGGTCGTTCCTGGGACTCCTCAATTATTTTGGTAATTTCCTACCCGGGTTAAGCACCTTGCTAGAACCTCTACACGTGTTGCTACGCAAAGGAGATGACTGGGTATGGGGGAATCACAAGAGACAGCTTTTGAGAAAGCCCGAAATCTGTTATGTTCCAACAAACTGCTTGTTCTGTATGACCCATGTAAACGTTTAGTGCTAGCTTGCGATGCGCCTTTGTACGGGGTCGGGTGTGCGTTATAACAAGTAAACGAATCGGAAACATTGCAACCGATCACTTATGCATCCAGGAGTTTGTCCAAGGCTGAAAGGGCATGATTGAAAAGGAAGTTCTGGCATGCGTTTACGGGGTGAATCTGTTTGGGCTTAAGTTCGAGTTAGAAACTGACCATAAGCCGCTCATATGGCTATTCTCAGAGAGCAAAGGTATCAATACCAATGCTTCTGCTCGCATCCAAAGATGGGTGCTCATGCTGTCTGCATATAACTATGTAATTCACCACAGGCCAGGCACAGAGAACTGCGCCGACACCCTCAGTCAGCTACCATTGCCCACCACCAGGGTGGAAATGGCACAGCCTGCAGACTTGCTCTTGGTGACGGATGCATTTGAAAACGAAAAGTCACCCGTTACGGCCTGCCAGATCAGGACCTGGACTCGCCAGGATCCTTTATTGTCCCTTGTAAAAAAAACTGTGTCCTCCATGAGAGCTGGTCCAGCATCCCAGCGGAGATGCACGAAGAGATCAAGCCATTCCAGTGGCGTAAAGATGAAATATCCATACAGGTGGACTGTCTTTTGTGGGATAATCGCATGGTTTTGACCAAGAAAGGCAGGGAAACGTTCATACGTGGCCTATACAGTACCCACGAAGGCATAGTAATGATGAAAGCTATAGCCAGATCCCATGTGTAGTGGCCCGGCATTGACTCAAATTTGGAGTCTTGCGTATGCCAATGCAACACTTGCTCTCAATTGAGCAATGCACCCAGGGAGGCAGCGCTAAGGTTGTGGTCATGGCCCTCCAAACCGTGGTCTAGGATCCACGTTGACTTCGCTGGCCCGTGTCTAGGCAAAATGTTCTTGGTTGTTGTGGATGCTTATTCAAAATGGATTGTGTATGTAATAATGTCTGTAAGCACGTCCACTGCCACCATCGAAAACCTACGTTTGCCATGCACGGCCTGCCTGATGTCCTTGTCAGCGACAATGGGCCGTGCTTCACCAGCGCTGAATTCAAGGAATTCATGACCCACAATGGGATTAAGTACGTCACATCTGCCCCGTTCAAGCCCGTATCCAACGGCCAGGCAGAACGGGCAGTCCAAACCATCAAGCAAAGCTTGAAACGCGTGTCGGAAGGCTCCCTGCAGACCCGCCTGTCCAGAGTCCTGCTCAGCTACCGCACTAGACCCCACTCGCTCACCGGGGTTCCCCCAGCCGAGCTGCTCATGAAAAGGGCGCTCAAAACAAGGCTCTCTCTCATCCACCCTGATCTACATGATCACGTCGAGAGCAGGCGGCATCAACAAAGCATGTACCATGATCGCGCAAATTTGTCACGCGATATTGAAGTTAATGACCCTGCATTTGTACTCAAAATGGCTTGCTGGCACTGTCATAGCCAAAGAAGGGAGTAGGGTGTTTCATGTCAATCTTGCAAATGGACTAACTTGCAGAAAGCATTTGGACCAAACAAACCAAACTGCGATTTAGACAGCCATGAGCAACCTGAAGAGGAAACCACCAACTTCGATCCTCCGACACACACACAAGTGGCAACCGACATCACGGTTGACCACGAAGCTGAACTCATCATCCCCAGCAGCCCAGCAAGGCCAGCTGCGCAGCAGCCCAGCGAAGAACCAACCAACTCACCTGCACCTGCATTTGTACCGAGACGATCGACTAGGGAGCGAAAAGCCCCAGATCGTTTCACCCTGTAATTAAGTGTACTACTGACTTTGGGAGGGAGTGATGTTATGTATGCAACCCTATGTAACCAGTATTCTACCGCCACCAGAGGGTGTATCTGTTGGAGTCCCAAGAGATCCCAGCATCCCTTGGGAGCACTGTATATAAGCAGGCCTCCCATGTTGTACGAGCACTCTGGAGTTAGAATAAAGAGACTAAGGTCACACTTACGTCTACAGTACTCAGGCACATTGCTTTATTCAAGATTCAACAAAAACAAACAATGTATGAGCACTGATAAACCAAATGGTTAAAAATGTGGCTAGAAGCTGCATAAGCAAGTAACAATAGATGAACTCATGTTCCTTTCCTGGAGGGAGGGGTTCTGTTTAAAACTAGTATCTGGAGGATTAAAGATTTTTAATCCACACTAAGATTAGGGTATCAGTTGCTATTTATTTCCAGCCTTTTATGTTCAGAACAGCATTATATCAGGAAGATTAGAGACCAGTACAAGCAGGTTTTTACAGAGATGACCTCTTCAGTGAATATTCCTTGCCAAGATTCCATATTTTATCACTTTCACACCCACAGTTCTCTACCTCTTCTACAAGTACAGTCTCCACCCAAAGCTGTTGCCAAAAGTAATATTTTGATATTCCAGCAAAATCCTCTGGAGAATATTTCACCAGTGACAGTGAGCTATGTCAGGCCTCTGAAGAGAATGCAGGATCCATCCAAGTTATAATGGTCTTCTGTACTGATGAAAGAATGCTTGGAACTCCCATTCACCAGCAAAACATTCCGTTTATTAAACAAAAGAGATGGTAACTGAATCTCGTGTGCCTTTAAAACGGATTCTGAGGCTCACTGTCATTTCACACGTTAGTCGTTTTGAATTATCACAATGATGATATATGGGTCTGTTACAAAGACCTTTAGCCGAGGATTAAAAGCTCCGAAGGGACAAACCCAAAATGTCCACTGGTTGTTCTTTCAAATGCTGATTGACCCGCCTTGTGTTTCTAGCTTTTCATTTTCATGTTTCAGATTTCCAACATTTGCAGTATTTTGTTCGTGCCTTCTGTTGCCTAGACCTTAAGCTCTGGAACTCCCTGCCTAAACCTCGCCACCTCTCTTTCCTTCATCAAGACGCACCTTCTCTGACCATGCTTTTGGTAACCTGCCCTAATTTCTCCTTATGCGGCTCGATGTCAAATTTTTTTGTCTCATAATACACCTGTGAAGCGCCTTGGGATGTGTCACTACGTTAAAGGCGCTATATAAATACAAGTTGTTGTTTAAAGATCCAAAGATAACTAGGGAACACTCGTGCTAATATTTCAATGCAAATCAAGTGATATTCGACAAGTGAACTTTTTTTTTGCGATTAACAGACTGAATTTGGATAGCGCCATCTGAAGAGATCTGGAGAAGTGTCTGAAATCGTTAACAAACATCAGTTATTAGACCTGAATTATACTATGTACAAATTTTAAAACAGTTTGAAGATTTAAAGGTTAACTGCGGGAGCGACTTCCAACTCAAGCCAGGCAATGTAAAAGATTACAGAAATCTCGGCTTCGACAGCGAGTTGCCTGGGGACGCGCAGCAGGCGTCCGGCAATGATCTTTGGGTCTGCTGTGGGGCCGCGAGGAGCACTCCATGAGGGCAGCCCAATAACAAAGGTTATGCAAATAGTAGGCCCAATGCCTATACTTCAGCCAATATGGCAGGCAATGCGTATCAATGAATATCGAGGCCATTACATTTGGAATTGTCTTTCTGCTCCCTGCAGGCATCCTCCATTTTAACTCTAGATACAGTCGGGAGCCAAGCCACTCATGTCAGAGACGAGGCCAGTTGTGGAATACTACACTAGATACCCCGGAGATTGTCAACAGGCCAATTCTGCATGTTGATCATGATGCAAAGGTCAGGAAAACTTAGTACTAGTAAAGCACGCGTAATAAATATATAAATCACTCTTTAAAAAGACACAGTAAATAAACCAACGGTATTGAAATGTAACCACTTTAAAATGTTCACCGAGGTCTAGCAAACTGAATCACTTCTTGAGAATCCAAACTAAATTGCTGTCACAATGGTTTAACAAGTTCAAGCAGCTTTAGAAAAGAGGAGAAAGCACAGTTTTGTTCCCTCAACTTCCCTGTCAGACTCTGGGCAAGGTACCAAATCTCTTTTATGCAGTTTCCCAGTGTTAGTTTAGTACATTTGGTGCTATATTCTTACAAGGCAGCATAGACCATTATTACATTTTGTATATTTATTAATGTTGCAAATCTAGGCGACCAATTAGAAACAAGAAAGAATGTGGAATAATGCACGATCGATCACCAACCCCTGCCTTTGGCCTCTCTCTCTCTCTCTCTCTCTCTCTCGAGACATTAAACAGAGGTCCCGTCTGCCCTCGTACGTGGACGTAGAAGATCCCATGCCACTATTTGAAGAAGAGTAGGAGAGTTCTCGTGGTGACCTGGTCTATGTTTATCCTTCAACCGATTCCATTAAAACAAATTATCTTTCATTTAGATCACTGTTTGTAGGATCTGATTGTGCACAAACTGGCTGCCACATTTGTCCAACAGTGTATAAACTTCAAAAGTAGTTAATTGGCTATAAAGTACTTTAGCATATCTGGAAGATGTGAAAGGCGCTATATAAATGCAAGTTCTTTCTTGTCTTCCTAAAAAGAATCTCTGCTTCACTGAGGACTATAATTAATACAAGATGGTTCATCATCATGTTTACAGATGTCCTACATGCTTTTACAAGAAAAATTCCACCCGTGTCTTTATCTCACAAACGTTAATAGTAGTAATTCTAGTTTTGACAAACAAGTAGACAGTGATGACTTTACTAGAATTAAATCAAACTGGCACTTGAGGAATGCATGAGAGACGGGTTTAGCAGGCTTTACAGAGTGCAGTTCCTCTTAAGAAAATGCTGCACCTTACAAGCGTACAATTCTGGTGGTGCCTCAACTTTTCCAGTAAAATTTGTAAATTATGCATATAATAAAGTTTCCTTATCCTTTGGACTATGCAAATTTTGTATAATTCGCACCAGGGATACAATACTTTAAAGCAAAGAAAACAACGAATAATCCATTTTTCAATATGGTAATTGCTGACTGTACCAGTGTCTTCCATAACTTGATTTAAATGCAGTTTGGGTGGTAGAAGGCACTTACTTTATTGGACTACCGCCTGAGATTTTGACAAACTTACTGTAATAGTAGCACTACTTGCCTCTGACGCCTACATAAAGGGTATATTCCTTCTCAGCACATTCAGAGACTGAAGCACCAGAGCAGAAAAGAGGAGAAAGCAGTTTTGTTCCCCCAACTTCCCTGTCAGACCCTGGACAAGGCACCAACTCTCTTTCATGCAGTTTCTCCATATTAGTTTAATACAATTGGTGCTTATATTCTTGCAAGGCAGCATAGACCATTGTTACGTTTTATATATTATTTTTAAGGATGCGTTTATTTGTACTAACTGAATAGCAGCCGTTTCTCTGATTGGCTCCCCATTATCACATGACCTATTGCTGATTGGTTCCCTTGGAGGATAAGCCACACCCTGACGTTTCTGTGGAATATGTAAACGGAATCGCCCAGCCGAACATTGTAACATGATCCATTTTGACTTCAGAAGTCAGAAAGGACACACCTCGAACACAGAGAGGACACATCCCTCCCCCAGCCAAAGTCCCTTACCCCAGTGCAAGTGCATGAATTTATCCCCTCCACCGCCATAAATGGGGCATTGTGTGCGGATTGTTAACAGGTTTATTGGGTATGATGTGAATAGTGACAGTGTCGTGACTTCTGGATTTTCATCCACTCCAATGACGTCCCTTGTAACACATGCACCGAGCTTTCTGAGAAATCGGGTGTGGGTGTAAAGGGGGTTGGAAGAACGTGATCAGTCTTCCCAGAGGTTCCCTCTTTCTCTCTGCTCTGCTCTCCCCTCCCCACCCCCCCCCCACCCGTGTCTCTCTCTTTCACCCCGTGGCTCTCTCCTTCCTCCCCCCCCGGCTCTCTGCCCCCCCCCCCCCCACCCCTCTCCCTGCCTCCGCCGGGGCCCAGTCGGAGGCTCGGGGTTCGGTGGTTTGCGGATCAGCGGGTGGCTCGGAGCTTGGTCAGCGGCTTGGGAATGAAAGTGATCAGGGCCCCACTTCCAGTTCCGGGAGGACATATGCGCAGAAATGAGTTTGTACAAATTGTGCTCGGGAGAGTGGCGGTGGAGTTGGGAGGCTCATGTGCAGAAAGCAGTTAGTACAAATAGTTACTCTGATTATTTAATGTTGCAAATGCAGGTGACCAATTAGGAACAAGTATGTGGAATAATACATGATCACCAACCCCTGCCTTTGGCCTCTCTCTCCAGATGTTAAGCCTGAGGCCCCGTCTGCTCTTGTACGTGGATGTAAAAGAACCCATGCATTTATACAGTGCCTTTACAAAAACGTCCCAAGAAGATTCACAGGTATAATCAAAAAAATGGACACGGGTATGGAGTTATGGTGGGGACTCTAGACAATGACTTTAGTCTTCCCAGGGTTTAACTGGAGTAAATTGTGGCTCATCGAAGACTGGAATTTGGACAAACAATTTGACAACACTACGGCAGGGAAGGTGTTGAGAGAGGAGATGGAGAGTTCGAGCTGCAGACGCTAACTCCATGTCTGTGGATGGAGGGCAAAGGTGGAGGTGAGGGGATGGTTGAACAAATCGACAGCTGCAGAAGGCAAATATAAACAATCTAAAGGCATTGCGCACTGCTTTTTATATGGCTGTGGCTGAGCAGAAGACTCAGTTCAACCATATAGGTCAGAGATGCAGTTTCCTGTATGGACCCTCTTTGCTAGACAGGGTAGGTCCAATGAGCAGGAAACAAATTGCAACTTTGAAACAACTCCACATTTGCAAACTTGTACAGGTACAATTGTCGGTCTGTTTCTTCTATGTTTAGGGATCCATCCCACATTATTAATGTAGTGGAGTTCAAGCGCATCAGATTAATACAGAACCACTTCTAATTGAAGCAATTCTGAAATGCAAGATCCATTTACTACTATAAAAAAAAACTTGGCCTGTTCTATGCATTGCATAACTACTAGCCCAAAACATCTTCAGAATGACTTCAGATATTTACAACAGATTGTGACAGAAATTTTTGCCTTGCCAACCAAATAGTGAACTTCCCAAACATTCTGACATTGAAGTCAACCAGTTCCTTCATGAGCAATGTAACCCTATTGTTTTTGTATATCTGCACAGTGCAAGATTATTTATTATCCGACAATGGCTGTTTGCTTCCAAAAGTTCTGCAGTGAATGCTCTGTTTGAATCCATAGTCAACTGTGAAACATTAAAGCCTTTCAATCTTCTTTGGTCTATGCTAATTTAGCAGTCAGGCACTACACATGGCTACAATATCCTCAGAATAAAGAGAGTGAAAAAAAATCGCAAATGCCTTTTCCTATTCCTGATCACTCATCATCATAGGCAGTCCCTCAGAATCGAGGAAGACTTGCTTCCACTCCTAAAGTGAGTTCTTTGATGGCTGAACAGTTCAATACGAGAGCCACAGACCCTGTTACAGGTGGGACAGACATTCGTCGAGGGAAGGGGTGGGTGGGGCTGGTTTGCCGCGCGCTCCTTCCGCTGCCTGCGCTTGGCCTCTTCATGCTCTCGGCGTTGAGACTCGAAGAGCTCAGTGCCCTCCCGGATGCACTTTCTTCACCTCGGGTGGTCTTCGGCCAGGGTCTCCCAGGTGTCAGTGGTGATGTTGCACTTTACCAGGGAGGCTTTGAGGCTGTCCTTGTAACATTTCTGCTGCCCACTTTTGGCTCGTTTGCCGTGATGGAGCTCCGCATAGAGCATTTGCTTAGGGAGCCTTGTGTATGGCATGCGAACTATGTGGCCTGCCCAGCGAAGCTGATCGAGTGTGGTCAATGCTTCAATACTGGGGATTGTTGCTGGAATATTTATGTGCGGATGTGGGCCAGTTGTTTGACTGATGTTTGACTGCAAACAGCCACAATGGGATACCAGAAGGCTTCCAGTGCCAATTGACCCATACCTCAGCAAGAGTCACCACTTTCAGGAGACAAGGGGACAAGATTGGCAGGAAAACACAAACATTCTAACTGAGCTTGCCCAGTGCTTCAGTTGGTTAAGTCAGTAAAGTCAGTAAGAGGCAGAGTCATAGCAAGTACAGGAAGGTTTCAAATTTGATCCCGAATATGTACTCGGTTAGCTGATTGGCAGTCTGGACCCTACAATTGGCTTCAGTGTCTCCAGGCTAGGGAGAGCACAATTCACCCAGGTTTCCACGACTGATCAATATCCAGCAATCCCTGATTAACATAGAAAATAGGTGCAGGAGTAGGCCATTCGGCCCTTCGAGCCTGCACCACCATTCAATAAGATCATGGCTGATGCATGGTTGAGCATCAGAAGGCGGCATGGACGTGTATAGTTAAATAACCTTCAGGGAAGGGAAAGGTGGGCTGTGGGGAGGGGGGGGGGTTCTTTAAAAGAACAAAAATAATAAAGTCTTCGATTATGCCAAATTGTTAGCTGATTACCAAAAGGCAAAAAAAATTGGGTCCGTCACTCTTCCAAGCTATAAAGACGTCTACTGATTTGGTCATGTGTCATTAATGGTTGACTAGCCTGCTAATGCTGCAAGTCTATGCTCACACAGGCAAAATGGCCACTTGGCAAAGTATCAGTGAATGGCCAGCAACTTTGAACACTAACCTGGAAGGCATCCCGGCTTTTTTGGTAGGGGGGACCAAAGGTAGGAAAACTTGAATGAAAAAATTAACCATTCAACTTGCAGCAAGATTTGAAGTATTTAAGGGAGGAAATAAAGTTGTGAATAAACCTCTGCGCAAAATAGCCTACATCCTACCCAGAGCATAGTGGTTATGTTACTGGACTAGTAATCCAGTGGCCTGGACCAGTGATCCAGAGACAGGAGTTCAAATCCCACCATGGCAGTTGGGAAATTTAAATTCAGTTAAATTATCAGATTGTCATAAAAACCCATCTGGTTCACTAATGTCCTTTAGGGAAGGAAATCTGCCGTCCTTACCCGGTCTGGCCTATGGTGACTCGAGACCCACAGCAATGTGGTTGACTCTTAACTGCCCCCTGCGATTTAAGGCGGCGGCTCACCACCACCTTCTCAAGCACAACTAGGGATTGCCCACATCCCGTGGCGAAAAAAAAAAGTTGGGTCTTGGAAGCACAAGGTAATTGCGTGGCACTCCTGCATTTACCTTTGTACGGTGCAGCTTGTCTTCCTATAGAGTGGGTTGCCATGGTGTGGGGCAGGGGGGGTATTCCACACCTACACAGTTGGCCATGATATTCTGCCGCAATTGCAGGTATGGCATAGCAACAGCATCAGACTGTGTCAAAACGTCACTGCAGAATTAACAATGGTGTGCCGTGACTTCACCGTCAGAGCACATTGCTGTCACCAGAGGAGCGGCAGGAAAGCTGGCAGCAGTCAGGAAGACCCAGTAAGAAGCAGGAATTCCCGGCACCCAGTCTTAAAAAATCCACTAGCTTTATTTTGATGTTGCTGCTGGCTGCACATTACCCATGCGATGGTGCCAGTGGCTGAAGTGCAGCATAAAAACATCTCAACTTTGCACAGTACACAGCACTATGGGATTCTATTGCTGTTACTGTTCAACAGGAAGGCAGTGAAAGGGAGTGAGGCAGTGGAGGAAGGTATAGCAATCTGGACTAATCAGAGGCAGCTGTCCTTCTACTTTGAAACAGGTTTACTAGCCAGTGTTCAAATGCAGTTACTGCCTCTCACTTTTACCAACCAAAGTCTTGTCAAAAACAATGACGGCCCATAGAAAGCACAGTGAAATCTAGTACAGGACCAAGGGCCCAAGTTTCCCTAATAAAAAAATAATGGCACTCACTAACCTGGACACACATTGTTATTTGGCCCCTCAGTGCTGAAAATAAAAAAGCAAAGTTCTCTCCCGCCTTGTGCACCTTCTGGCGCTGGCACTACCCGAGCTGATCTCGCAGGGCGTGGCTTCCAGTGTGTGCCAGAACCGCACAGCGCATGCGCTCCAGAAAAAAAAACAGGCAAGTAATTGTACATGCGCAACGCACGTGCGTGCACACAAAAAAAAAACCTGCGCATGGGCCGTACAATGTATAAAAAACAGCAGGTGTGGGGACTGTGTGGATCACCACTGGAAATCCACAGGTGGCAGAGGTGGATTTGCAGGTGGGAAATACAGCTTCAATCACGAGATGGCTGCAATGGAAGGGCGCAGAGAAGGCGAAAGAGGCAGAGTCGGAGCCGGAGGAGGGGAAGCTGTAAACGCGAAGACATTTTTCGCAGAAGAAATTGAGCCCCTGGTAAACTTAATTGCGAGTAGGTGGGAAGTTATTGAAAACAAGGGGAGCTTCAGTACAAAGAAACTTAAACCCTCTGTACTCGCAAAAGTTAGGGACCAGGTCGCAATCAAGTCCAATGGAATGTCCATCACCCCGAGAATCTGTGCGCAGCCGAAAAAGTGGCAGGACCTCGGACAAGCAGTGACTGTAAGTAATAAGTTATATTTACATTTATGTGGGTTTTTAAGCATATGTATATTTATGCACTGCAATAACATCTGTAAATGTGATCCGTGTGTGTGTGCGCGCGTTTGTGTTCAGAAGGACCCTCTCTTTAAAAGTTCCATTTTCATCTTTGCAGAAGATGGTGTCACAGATCAACCGAGAACGGTCACAAACAGGAGGAGGTCCGCCAAGTAGGCTGCAACTTACAGCCGTGGAGCAGAGGATCGCTTCCATGATTAAATGTCACAGGAGAAGACCAACCATCAACGCAAAAGCTGGTCCCAGTTTCCCAATTGAGAGTAAGCCCTGGAAACGGCATAGTCTGGGTTGGCTAAAAACGCTTTCTGCGCTGTACCAAAATCAAGGGTTGATCCTGAGGTTGAGGATGATAACGAAAAGCAAGCCGAGCCCTCCACAATGACACATTCTGGCTCTGTCCCTGTTGTAAACCAGCAGCAAGAAATGCCACAACGGAAAAATTCTGGATTAAACCTGGGGTTAAGGGGGGTCAAGTAAGCTGAAGTCTGCAACTACGGGCACGCGTAGAGGTAATGGCATCTACTGGGGCAGGATTGGCACACAACGCTAAGGAGGAGAATTGATGGCTTGCTTGTTTGTTTGTTTTTTGGTTGGTCCGGTTGATTACTTTTTATAACGTTTGCCACTGTAATCATTAAAGTTTCTAAAGGCACGAAGGTTTTAATACAAGTCATGTTAAGCTATTTACCACTGTGCTGTACAAATGTTTAATAAACATATTTATTTTGGACTTTTAACTCAAACATATTATAGGATAAGGGAACAGACACAACATGTGAAATGGCCTCAACCCTTGGAACATATTAGTTTAAATGATACAGGGGCAGGTTCATGGATCCTAACTTTTTCTGGGTCACTGATACATACAATGCAGGACCACGGAGCATGTATCAGTGACCCCGACCCAGTGTTATTAGATCCATCAACAACTGAGTACAGGAACAAGCTAATTTAATATCTCCACAAATATTTTGTTGTACATTATTATCCACCTAAGCACTCCAACACTCCATTTAAACATTAAAGATTTGTGGTGGGATTATTTAATAATAATGTAATGTCCAGTCTTTACTAGAAATCATTGCTGCTTTCCCATGAGCCTGGAGTATCTTGCACTGTCGTGGGTGGAGGACCTTCGGCCTGGGATAGCAGAGGGGCCACGTGTGTGGAGGACCTTTGGCCGGGGGCTAGCAGAGGGACCACGTGGGTGGAGGACCTTCGACCGGGGGCTAGCAGAGGGACCACGTGTGTGGAGGACCTTCGGCCTGGTGCTAGCAGAGGGACCACGTGGGTGGAGGACCTTCGGCCTTGGGCTAGCAGAGGGGCCACGTGTGTGGAGGACCTTCGGCCGGGGGCTAGCAGAGGGACCACGTGGGTGGAGGACCTTCGGCCTTGGGCTAGCAGAGGGGCCACGTGTGTGGAGGACCTTCGGCCGGGGGCTAGCAGAGGGACCACGTGGGTGGAGGACCTTCGGCCGGGGGCTAGCAGAGGGACCACGTGGGTGGAGGACCTTCGGCCGGGGGCTAGCAGAGGGGCCACATGGCTGGAGGACCTTCAGCCTGGGGCTAGCAGAGGGACCACGTGTGTGGAGGACCTTCGGCCGGGGGCTAGCAGAGGGGCCACGTGGCTGGAGGACCTTCGGCCGGGGGCTAGCAGAGGGGCCACGTGGCTGGAGGACCTTCGGCCTGGGATAGCAGAGGGACCACATGGCTGGAGGACCTTCGGCCGGGGGCTAGCAGCGGCTGCAGTCGACGAGGAGAAACGGCAGAAGGCTGCCTTTGTTGCTCACAGAAGAAAACTTCATTTTTCCAGCTTCTTGGAAAAACCTGGTGGATGTCTCGCAAGATGGAACCTAGTGGATTATCTTTGAAGATTTTGGATGATTTTGGGACCCAGAAACATCGATGGAAAAAGTTTAAATTTTTTTAATTTTATGACCTGAATGCAGTTAAACATCACAGGAGCAGCATTATTGGTAAGTTTTCATTTAACATTTTTATTTTTATACTTACAGGTGATGTGGTATTTTTAATTATGCTACAAGTTAAAGTATTAGCGAGGGAGTCTATTCGGCTGGGGATAGGAGCGGACCAGCGGAGGTTTCTCCAACTGAAGGTAAGGTTTTCTCTTACTAGTGTGTGTGTGCTGGTTTAAACATTTTCGTTTGGGAATTTGGCCTTAAGCCCAGAAATGGCGCAGGAACTTTCTTCACAGGTATACCAGCGCCAAAATGTATGGCGCCAAACATTCTGCTGCTGGTAGTAGACACAGGCACCCCAACAACTGGGGAATCTTTGAACTGGTCTTCGGTGCCAAAAAAACTCACTGGGCGCCGAATAAACACCACCCGGCGCTGGGGAAAATTTGGGCCCAAGTTATTAAAACAATTCAACGTTTATGTTTATAATTCCATCCTCAAATAATAAATGGTACAGTTGCAACACAGCAATAATGAGACACAGGTTCAAACCCCCTTCACTGGCAAATTCCCATTCTCGACTGTATTGTTCTGTGGAGGTGGGATGCTGAATGGAGGCCTAAAGGGAGGCAGATATGATCAGTGGCAGTTTTGTTTCCAAGTAAACTAACAACTGGCCATGAGCCATGGAAAAAAAAAATCAGATTTTAATTTCTGTTTTGAAGTTTCCTCAGTGTTGAAAGGACTGGTGAGTCATCGTTTTTCCATTTTGGTGAAAATTGATTACATTTTAAAGACAATGATAAAATATTTAATGAATAATTCCCAGCACATTTTTTTTTTTTAAAAAGAACGGTTTCTGAGACCGATGACAGATAGTAAAGTAATACCAATATTGAGAGGATTGAAACAATACGATTTTGCACAATGCTAATTTCAAAGCAACCAAGTATCTGATGGGACAAAAGTAATATATTAAATTCTTGTTTTAAGGCTAAGGAATTTAACTTAGAGATGAAAAGTTAGCATACGGACAGAATAAGTATAGCATAGATTTCTCAGATTTCTTGCATTTATTTTGCAACGGGTGAAAGAGAAGCTATTAAAAGACCAAGATTAAACTAGCTGCCTCAACCCCTCAATGCACATGCTCCCAGCACAAGCAGTCCTGCCAAGAAACCTGGCTATATTAATGCATCCCTCCCACAAGCACTATGCAATCACAATGTACAACGACTCCTGTAAAGTGCCTTGGGACGTTTCACCACGTTAAACGCGCTATATAAATACAAGTTGTTGTTGTTGTAAAATATAGATTCGTATGTACAATGGCTTCATCAAATATAGATATGCATGTACTTTTGTTGCGAATTTAATTAAATAAGAAGGAAACTAATATGTACAAATTATCTCAGCCTTCAAACTAAATGCGTGGAAAGCCAAATGACCTCTACTGTTCTCGGTGAAGTCCCAACAGGTTAACAACATACATAATTCAGGCAATTTGGCAATATTGAAACAAATGTAAGGCTGTATTTTTCCATGTTTATAAGCAAATTTATATTTTTTTTAAATCACAAGTGCTCCATATAATTATTGGAAGTGGCTTCATGGAACATTACGAGTTGATACATAAGTAGGGAATTTAACACCGCACAAACTGAGAATTCCAGTATATTACAGACTTAAATTTCACACTTATTACACAGTTAAATTTCCTAAATTGTCACCTTAATTCTAAATTCAGATCAAGAATGTTTAATTATGAAAAAAAAATTTCTCTCCAGTCAAGGTCATTACTTCTATTTATCATCAACAGCCACGGAGTAATTCATTAACAAAAGCAATCTTTGTTTGAACAGCCTGTTTTACAGGTTTTTTCCCCCTTCTGCGTTGCAGAAATTCCATAGGAATCACTGCTATCCATCCAGGCATTATGCATTCACTGACATGTGCACAAACATGTGGGTGTAACCCACTTGAAAGCTGCCGGTTCTCATGCAAAAGTAATCACGAGAAAACAATGAAAATTGCGAAACCATCAGAGGCATCTGAAAGTCATCATGGCCACCAGCAATACACAGATACTTGCATTGTTTTTAGATGTTTAATAATAAACCCCATTTTAATTGCCTATTAGTGTCCATTGACTTTTTGGGGGGGGGGGCTTCTCTCTCCCCTTCCCGACTATCACTATCTACTAAGAGCTCAAAAGTACAAACAAATATTGACCTTTAGGCTAAAACCACTGATCTCCCATTGTTTTCCCAGACAACAAACAACACCCATAGCTTGATAACTTAATGTCATTGAAAAGTCATCCCTTCTCTACATGTTACTTTTGCTACATCCTAGCTGTCCAGCACCCATTATCAACCAAAAGCCCCTTTATACGACTGCTCATTTAGTTTGGATTCGAGACCAGTGCCTGAGAGTTGGATCCCTGTGTTTATAATGGTGATTCCAGCTACTGTATACCAGTGATAGAAATGTAGACAATTCTGCTTCCGATGTGTGAGTGGACTTGGCAGTGTAGATGAAGGCAGCTGGCTAATTGTTATCAGTCTCCCATAATTCAATGAGCGCCAATATAAAGGGCCCTACATAATGGCCCATATAACCTACCTGTGCATACATTATATCTACTTACTGCTGCAAGTCACATCCATGCCAATAGGTAGATAGATACACAGTAGTTTTTATGATAGTAAGATGCATATTGGATTCTAGGGCACTGTATTGCCTCTAGCTGTTAGAACAGAGCTAAGACAAGGCATCTTTGTTTTGCAAAAGCAATGCTATATTGACCACTGTGCCAAGTACATATAAGCAGACTGAGGGATAAAGGTTCCATGCATTTAGCGACCAGAAGTAGACTCAGCTAATGTGGCAGCAGTTTGCAAGACCTCAAAAATAGAGTGGGTCTCTGCTGCTATCAGAACAATGAAGTGAGCTTCATTCAACAATGAGCTGAGCTTCTGACCCCATGTCCTCTCCATTACCAAGACCGCCTTCTTTCTCTTCCGTTGCACCACACGTCTTCGCCCCTGCCTCAGCTCATCTGCTGCTGAAACCCTCATCCATGCCGTTGTTACCTCTCAACTTGACCAGTCCAATGCTCTCCTGACCAGCCTCCCACCTTGCATCATTGTATACTTCAGCTCATCTAAAACTCTGCTACCCATATCCTAACTCGCATCAAGTCCTGTTCAGCTCTGTAATTCCCTCACTAAACCTCTCCGCATCTCTACCTCTCTCTCCTCCTTCAAGATCAACCTCGGCCTGTCCCAATATCTCATGTGGCTTGGTGTCAAATTTTGTTCAGCAATTCTCCTGTGAAGCGCCTTGGGATATTTTGCTCAGTTAAAGGCGCTATATAAATGTAAGAACACAGGAAATAGGAGCAGGAGTAGGCCATTCGACCCCTCGAGCCTGCTCCGCCATTCAATAAGATCATGGCTGATCTGATCATGGACTCGGTTCACTTCCCTGCCCACTCCCCATAACCCCTTATCGCTCAAAAATCTGTCTATCTCCACCATAAATATATTCAATGACCCAGCCTCCACAACTCTCTGGGGCAGAGAATTCCAGAGATTAATATCCCTCTGAGAGAAGAAATTCCTCCTCATCTCAGTTTTAAATGTGCGGCTCCTTAATCTGAGACTATGCCCCCTAGTTTTAGTTTCCCCTATTGAGTGGAAATATACTCTCTGCATCCAACTTGTCCAGCCCTCTCATTATCTTATATGTTTCAATAAGATTCTTCTGAACTCCATTGAGTATTGACCCAACCTGCTCAACCTATCTTCATAAGTCAACCCCCTCATCTCCGGAATCAACCTAGTGAATCTTCTCTGAACAACCTCCAATGCAAGTATATCCTTTCTTAAATACGGAGACCAAGGTATGGTCTCACCAATACCCTGTACAATTGCAGCAGGACTTCTCTGCTTTTATACTCGATCTCCTTGCAATAAAGGCCAACATTCCATTTGCCTTCCTGATTACTAGCTGTACAAATATACTAACTTTTTGTGTTTCATGCACAAGGACTCCCAGGTCCCTCTGTACTGCAGCACTTTGTAATTTTTCTCCATTTAAATTATAATCTGCTTTTCTATTTTTTCTGTCAAATTGGATAACCTCACATTTTCCTACATTATACTCCATCTACCAACTTTTTACTCACTCAATTAGCCTGTCTATATCCCCTTGCAGATTTTTTGTGTCCTCCTCACAATTTGCTTTCCCACCCATCTTTATATCATCAGCAAACTTGGCTACATTACACTTGGTCCCTTCATCCAAATCATTAATATAGATGGTAAATAGTTGAGGCCCCAGCATTGATCCCTGTGGCACCCCACTAGTTACTGTTTGCCAACCGTAAAATGACCCATTTATCCCGACTCTCTGTTTTCTGTTAGTTCGCCAATCCTCAATCCATGCTAATATATTACCCTCAACCCCGTGAACATTTATCTTGTGCAGTAACCTTTTATGTTGCACCTTATCGAATGCCTTCTGGAAATTGAAATACACCACATCCACTGGTTCCCCCTTATCCACCCTGCTCGTTACATCCTCAAAGAACTTCAGTAAATTTGTTAAACATGATTTCCCTTTCATAAAATGATTTCCCTTTCATAAAACCATGCTGACTCTGCTTGATTGAATTTTGCTTTTCCAAATGTCCTGCTACTGCTTCCTTAATAATGCACTCCAGTTAACCGGTCTATAGTTTCCTGCTTTCTGTTTGCCTCATTTTTTAAATAGGGGCGTTACATTGGCAGTTTTCTAATCTGCTGGGACCGCCCCAAAATCCAGGGAATTTTGGTAGATTACAACCAATGCATCCACTGTCTCTGCAGCTGCTACTTTTAGGACCCTCGGATGCTGGCCATCAGGTCCAGAGGACCTGTCCACTTTTAGTCCTATTATTTTACCGAGTACTACTTCTTTAGTGATAATGATTGTGTTAAGTTCCTCCCCCCCTATAGCCCCTTGATTATCCACTATTGGGATGTTTTTAGTGTCTTCTACTATGAAGACCGATACAAAATATTTGTTCAAAGTCTCTGCCATTTCCTTGTTCCCCATTATTAATTACCCAGTCTCATCCTCTAGGGGAGCAACATTTACTTTAGCCACTCTTTTCCTTTTTATGTACCTGTAGAAAGTCTTACTATCTGTTTTAATATTTTGTTCTAGTTTACTTTCATAATCTATCTTCCCTCTATTATTATTTTGGTTGTTCTTTGCTGGCTTTCCTCTGGCCTCCCACTGGTTTTGGCCACATTGTATGGCCTTGTTTTCAATTTGATACCATCCCTTATTTCCTTCGTTAGGCAAGGATAGTTATCCCTTCTCTTACAGTCTTTCCTTCTCATTGGGATATATTTTTGTTGGGAGTTATGAAATATCTCCTTAAATGTCTGCCACTGCTTATCAACCATCCCACTCTTTAATCTATTTTCCCAGTCCACTTTAGCCAACTCTGTCTTCATACTTTTGTAGTCTCCTTTATTTAAGCTTAGTACTTAAAGATCCAATTTTCTCACCCTCCAACTGAATTTGAAATCCAACCATGTTATGATCGCTCATTCTGAGAGGATCCTTTACTAGGAGATCATTTATTAATCCTGTCTCATTACACTGTTCCAGATCTAAGATAGCCTGTTCCCTGGTTGTTTCCGCAACGTACTGTTCAAGGAAACTATCCCGGATACACTCTATGAACTCTTCCTCAAGGCTATCCTGGCCAATTTGCTTTATCCAATATATGTGAAGGTTGAAATCGCCCATGATTATTGCCGTCACTTTTTTAAAGCCTCCATTATTTCTTGATTTATACTCCGTCCAACAGTGTAGCTACTGTTAGGGAGCCTATAGACTACACCCACCAGCGACTTTTCCCCCTTATTATTCCTTATCTCCACCCAAATTGATTCAACATCTTGATCTTCTGAGTCAATTTAGTTTCTCACTAATGCACTGATCTCATCCTTTATTAACAGTGCTACCACACCTCCTTTTCCTTTCTGTCTGTCCTTCCGAATTGTCAAATACCCCTGAATATTTTCCCAGCCTTTGTTGCCTTGCAACCACATCTCTGTAATGGCTATCAGATCATACGCATTTGTATCTATTTGTGCCGTCAACTCATCCATTTTGTTAGTGTTGCGTGCATTCAGATGAAAAGCTTCTAAATTTGTTTCTTTACCTTTTTTCCTGCTTTGACCCCACTTTCTGATTCACTTTTATGTTTATACATTCTGTCCCTTCCTGGCACGCTCTGGTTTTCATTTCCCCCGGTGCTACCCTGCTCTATTGCCTTCTCCTTATTCTTTAACTTTCTAAATTTCCGTTCAGCTGAACCCCCCCCCCCCCCACTAATTAGTTTAAAGCCCGCTCTACAACCCTAGTTATTTGATTCGCCAGGACCTTAGTCCCAGCACAGTCTAAGTGGAGTCACAACGGAACAGTTCCCTCTTACCCCAGTACTGGTGCCAGTGTCCCACAAACCAAAACCCATTTCTCCCACACCAGCCTTTGAGCCACGTCTTTAATTCTCTGATCATATTTACCCTATGCAAATTTGCTCATGGTTCAGGTAGTAATCCATAGATTAGCTTTGCGGTTCTGCTTTTTAATTTGGCCCCTAGCTGCTCATCATCATCATCATAGGCAGTCCCTCGAATCGAGGATGACTTGCTTCCATGGCAAAAAGTTCACAGGTGTTTCAATGAAGGACGTAAAATTCCAGGTCCCGAACTAAATCTTGAAGGGTGGAAGATAACTGTGCGTGGATTTTTTTAACGTGTGGTGGCCGTTGCACACCAGCCACCACACGGGCTTGACGGAGCTGGGTCTTGGTCCCGTGGCAAGGATTAACCAAGACGACTGGAGACCAGCTCTGCAGCATGGACCGAATGCGCACACATATCGCAGTGTGTATTACCAAACCTATTTTCTGGAAATGGTTACCATTTTAAACCAACTTATGAAACTTATACCTAGATCATAAAGCTGCAACAGCAGCTCCACAGAAAACAAAACCTGGGCAAAATAGGCAAGATGCAAATTGTCCACAAAATGCACAAAACTAAAAAAAACTTTACAAGAACTCAAAATTTTCTTCAGCCCTAGTTATTTGATTCACCAGTACCCTAGTCCCAGCACATTCTAAGTGGAGCCCGCCCCAACGGAACAGCTCCCTCTTACCCCAGTACTGGTGCCAGTGCCCCATGAACCAAAACCCATTTATCCCACACCAGTCTTTGAGCCACGTGTTTAATTCTCTGATCATATTTACCCTATGCAAATTTGCTCGTGGCTCAGGTAGCAATCCATAGATTACCTTAGTGGTTATGTGCTCATACTCCCTCAGCAGAACCTCTTTCTTTGTCTCACCTATGTCGTTGGTACCCACGTGGACCGTGACAACTGGATCTTTCCCCTCCCACTCCAAGTTCCTCTCCAGCCCAGAGGAGATGTTCTTAACCCTGGCAGCGGGCAGGCAACACAGCCTTCGGGACTCACGCTCTCGGCTGCGGAGAACCTTATCTATCCCCCTAACTATACTGTCCCCTATCACTACAACATTTCTTTTTACTCCCCCCACTTGAATGGCCCCCTGTACCACGGTGCTGTGGTCAGTTTTCTCATCCATCCTGCAGTCCCTGCTCTCGTCCACACAGGGACCAAGAGCCTCAAACCTGTTGGACAAGAGCAAGGGCTGAGGCTCCTCCATCACTTCATCCTGAGTCCCCATACATGCCTCACTCGTAGTCACACCCTCCTGTTCCTGATCATGGACCAAATTTGAATTAATTAATCTAAGGGGTGTGACTGCCTCCTGGAACACAGCGTCCAGGTAACTCTCCCCCTCCCTGATGTGTCGCAGGGTCTGCAGCTCGGACTACAGCTCATCAACACAGAGCCGAAGTTCCTTGAGCTGCAGACACTTGCTGCAGATGTGGTCGCTGTGGACCTCAATGGGGTCAACCAGCTCCCACATGCAACAGCAGAAACACATCGCCTGTCTTGCCATCTCTAATGTATTTAGTTATTAAGTTTTCAAGTTTTTTGTTTTTAAGCCCAGCTCTTAATTCAAACCAATGCCCCAGAAAAGAGAGGAAAAGAGAGAGAAAAAGAGAGAAAAACTTACCAACCAATCACTTCCTTTCTTTCCTGTGATATCATCCTTTGATTTTGGTTCTTTCTACTTCTTATCTTCAAGTCAGTTGGCTCTCGTTATCTCTGCTCTGATTGGTTCCTGCTCGCGCTGCCTTTATCTCCCCTCAGATTGGCTTCTGGTCTCGCAGTGTATTGTTGTTGAGGTTGTTTACAGTTACAAGTGCAACCAACAGTGGGACAAGCACACACTTGCACTCAGCTACAATCTAGTATAAAAGGACCCACAATTTGGGCTCAAGTTTCAGCCTGAGTCGCTCCTATTTTTTTTGGAGCAACTAGTTTAGAATGGAGCATCTTAGAAATTGCAATTCTCGGCATTTATTTGCTCCAGTTCTAGTGAGTTAGAATACTTTCATTTTAGAACAGATTTTTTTTTCCAAAAGGGGGTGTGTCCAGTCACTTACGCCTGTTTTGCAAGTTTAGGCAGTGAAAACTTACTCCAAACTAACTTAGAATGAAGTGTAGATTTTTGTACGCTGAGAAAAACCTTGCCTACACTTTATAAATCAGGTGTGGGGAACGAGAGATTGGGGGGGGGGGGGGGGTGCGAAGTTTACAAACATTAAACACTTCAATTTTACAAATAAAGAGCCATCATCAATAATAAATGATAAATACATCAATAAATCAACCAATAAATCATAAAAAATTAAAAAATTTTAAAAAAATTATTTAGTGATTTTTTAAATTTTTTAATGTGTTTCTGACAGCGGGGGGTGGGGGGGGAGAAGGGGAGGGGGTGCAGGACGGGGAGGGGTGAGAGGAGGGAGGGAGGATGGAGAGGAGGAGGGGAGAGAGAAAGAGAGAGAGAGGAGGGGGAGAGAGAGAGAGAGGAGGGGAAAGAAAGAGAGGAGGGGGAGTGGGGGAGGGAGAGAGGAGTGGGGGGGGGGAAGAGGAGTGGGGGGGGAAGAGGAGTGGGGGGGGAAGAGGAGTGGGGGGGGGGAAGAGGAGTGGGGGGGGGGGGAAGAGGAGTGGGGGGGGAAGAGGAGTGGGGGGGGGGGGGGAAGAGGAGTGGGGGGGGAAGAGGAGTGGGGGGGGGAAGAGGAGTGGGGGGGGGGGAAGAGGAGTGGGGGGGGGGAAGAGGAGTGGGGGGGGGAAGAGGAGTGGGGGGGGGGGAAGAGGAGTGGGGGGGGGGAAGAGGAGTGGGGGGGGAAGAGGAGTGGGGGGGGTGAAGAGGAGTGGGGGGGGAAGAGGAGTGGGGGGGGGAAGAGGAGTGGGGGGGGAAGAGGAGTGGGGGGGAAGAGGAGTGGGGGGGGGGAAGAGGAGTGGGGGGAGGGGGAAGAGGAGTGGGGGGAGGGGAAGAGGAGTGGGGGGGGGAAGAGGAGTGGGGGGGGGGAAGAGGAGTGGGGGGGGGAAGAGGAGTGGGGGGGGGAAGAGGAGTGGGGGGGGGGGGAAGAGGAGTGGGGGGGGGAAGAGGAGTGGGGGGGGAAGAGGAGTGGGGGGGGAAGAGGAGTGGGGGGGGAAGAGGAGTGGGGGGGGGAAGAGGAGTGGGGGGGGAAGAGGAGTGGGGGGGGAAGAGGAGTGGGGGGGGAAGAGGAGGGGGGGGGGGAAGAGGAGTGGGGGGGGAAGAGGAGTGGGGGGGGAAGAGGAGTGGGGGGGGGAAGAGGAGTGGGGGGGGAAGAGGAGTGGGGGGGGAAGAGGAGTGGGGGGGGAAGAGGAGTGGGGGGGGAAGAGGAGTGGGGGGGGAAGAGGAGTGGGGGGGGGAAGAGGAGTTGGGGGGGGAAGAGGAGTTGGGGGGGGGAAGAGGAGTTGGGGGGGGGAAGAGGAGTTGGGGGGGGGAAGAGGAGTGGGGGGGGGATGAGAGTGGGGGGGGGAAGAGGAGTGGGGGGGGAAGAGGAGTGGGGGGGGAAGAGGTGTGGGGGGGGGAAGAGGAGTGGGGGGGGAAGAGGAGTTGGGGGGGGAAGAGGAGTTGGGGGGGGGAAGAGGAGTGGGGGGGGGGAAAGAGGAGTGGGGGGGGGGAAGAGGAGTTGGGGGGGGGGGAAGAGGAGTGGGGGGGGAAGAGGGGTGGGGGGGGGGAAGAGGAGTTGGGGGGGGGAAGAGGAGTTGGGGGGGGGGAAGAGGAGTGGGGGGGGGGAAGGGAGTGGGGGGGGGAAGAGGAGTGGGGGGGGAAGAGGAGTGGTGGGGGGAGAGGGGGAAGATGAGTGGGGGGGGGGTAGAGTGGGGGGGGGAAGAGGAGTTGGGGGGGGAAG